>NC_062274.1:29629582-30829582 GCF_916048215.2 Malus sylvestris | reverse complement strand
TTCCAATGTACTTCAGAAGACCACGACTTAATATGCATGAAGTTGTCTTTCCCAGGAAGAGTAAGCGCCTTAGGACCAGTTAGTGGCCTATAAAGCTTCAACGTTGTTCCCTTATCTTGCAAATCGCCTTCCTTCACAAGAATGGTGATGGTGTTGCTCTTAAAACACTTGAAAAATACCATGACCGCAACAACAACAAAAAAAAATCAACCACAAAACTTGAGCAGCACAGCAAAGAGGGCAGCTACAGAATGGTCATTCAAGGCACGTTACACTGGCAAAGAAAACCAAAATGATACGCAATCGCACTACGCAACCTCGCAGCGATTATGCAAACAGTTTCTTGCACTGCACGACGACGTCACCACCAAAGAAAAAGACTGACCAAAAGGCATTACACAACGAGGCCCCGCTGCAGTCTCTTGCACAGCACCACACGGCAGCGCACCACCGAGGGAAAACTGTGAGCAAAAGGCACTACACAACAAACCCCTGGTGCAGTCTATCACACAAGCACTAGGCAGTAAATAGCACAAGTACACCCATGTCCTACTCACTCCGCCACCAACTACCACGTCTCTAAAAGCTTCGTGAGGGTTCTAGCATCATGCTCTGCCTTCTCCAAAATTAAATATTCCTAGTATCAAAAACAAAGAAATCCATCAGTGGGGTACACACATTACATATTTTATATATGTATACACACGATGATGAGACAATCAACATATATATATATATATGCATATGCACATACATAGAGTGACGAGACAAGCCATGAGATAATCAACATATATACACACACACACACACATACATGGAGTGATGGGACAAACCATGACAATTACCTGCCATATATATGCATGCAGAGTGGTGGAACAAACACCTGCCACATATATATATATATATATATATATATATATATATATATATATATATATATATGGCTCGAAAGATGTCAAAGCTTCTGCAGGCAGAATTTGAAGCAGAATCACAGAAGCCTGAGTTACCCTCTTCCTCGACGAAAACACCATAAGCAGCAAACGAACGACTGTGCAGTGATGGTGCAAGATAGCAAGTATTGCAGCGACTGTGCAATGGTTGCGCAGTGATGGTGTGATTCAATATATATATATATATACACACACACACACACATGTATATATATATGTACAGGAACCCAGAGAAGCAGATGAAGTGCAGTGACTATGCAAGTCCGCATGTAGAAAAGGGCAGAGAAGAATGCAGGTCCTTGACTGCGTAAATAATGATCTGCATGCAGAAAATGATGCAGAGAAAAGTGCAGTGCGACGACTGTGCAAACAATGACCCGTGCCTAGAAAAGAAAACCAAAATGAGAGGTGATGAGATGGTGCACTTGGAAAATATGATTATGCATGGCACAATGAGAGGTGACGGGATGGTGCACTTGGAAAATATGATTATGTATGCCACTATCCTTAAAAATGTGATTTAAAAAAAAGAAAAAAAAACACATTGAGTGAAATATAGCCCATTTTATTTATTTCTCTAAATAAAAAATAAAAAAATAATAAAAAAAAGAAGAAAAAAAAATTACATGAATTTGCATTTTACATGAGTAAAAAAAAAGTAATTAATCAGTGCAAATAAACAGGAGGGAGCCTTCATCACTTACGTGAAGCCTCAATACTTGGTCGAACTCCAGATGATGAAGGCAAAAAGTGGCTTTGGAATACAGCCACAAACCTCTGATGGTCACTTTGAATCCGACCTTCGGAGTCTTGCAACTGATCAAGCTTCCTCTTCATGCTCGTCGAATAATTATTTGCAAGCATGTGCATATCTCTATTCTCGCGCTTGAGCTGTTTGATCTCTTGTTTAAGATTTTCCACCTCGACCGTCAATGATTCAACTTGGCGAGTTCGTACAAGTAGGCGCTGGCCTATATTGGACACAGAGCCCACACATTGAACACTGGGACCCAGGGAGTCTTGGACAACCAACTCATCGTACCGTCTTAAAAGCAGCCTATTATCTTTAGGAGTGAAAAGGTTCTTAGGTACTACTGTAGCTATTACCGCATTCTTCATCACGGAGTCTTCCACTGTAAGAGGGTCATTGGAAGATAAGAAGGACGGGTACCATATATCACCCTAACGCGGCGCACTTGTATCACTCATGAGACTCAAATCTAAGCAAATGTTAGACGGGTAAGCCATTTTCAAAAATGGTAAAAGAAAGGGGTTAGATGGTTTAAAATCTCAGAAATACACCAGAGACAATTTTCACGAGCGGGCAATCTTCAAAGTGTGCATGTTGGATGTGATCGATACCTCTATAAAAGGAGAGGCAACACAGCCACCAATTCAAAAACCGAAGAGACACCACTCTCCGAATTTCAAAAGCTGGATTTGCCTACGCAAAGTCCGTTAACACTTTTCAGACATGACCTCAGCTTGTCAGATAGCACGTGTAACTTTGTCAAAGATCTCTGACAAAGTTGAAAACGCGTGACTTGTACTATTCCAACTACCACACATTTTGCCGACAAACGTGGGTGACAAGGCCACATCCACACCAATACCAGCTAGTGAGAAAACCCTATATAGGTCGACCTTCACCCTGCATGGCAAGGCACACATCCAAAAGGCTTGACTCATCTTCCTTGCCAAGAATACATCTGTGACCAAACCTCTCAACATACTCAGTTTTCTTCCTCCCTGAAAATACCTCTTCAACTAAGTCACGCCAGAGCAAAAGTATCTCATATCATCAGGGTCGAAAGCAAGAGTATCTCATAGCATGTTTTCCTCTTATCCTTTTCTTTGTTCTTGTTCTTGCCTACAGGACAAGGAGAAATAGAGCAATCAGCCGACACTTAGAACCAACCTTCCGATTTGAAATCGACTGCATAGAACCCCTTCCCTAATTGCTTGCCTAGCACTGCTCTCAAGTACTCATCTTCAATTGTTGATGCACTTCCAAAGAAGATACCAGATGCCTGGAGAACAGATGAGGCAAGTAAAAGTGATGCATCGAAGCATGTGGAGATGAGCGCAACAAATACATGTGCTAATCATTTGCTACCTCTTCAAAAGCAAAAGTATTGTATATCATCAGGGTCGAAAGCAAAGGTATCTCATATCATGCTTTTCCCCTATCATTTCCTTTTCCCTTGCTTTTGCCTGCAGGACAAGGAGAAAGAAAGCAATCAGTCGGAACCTGAAATCAAACTTCCAGTCGGAACCTGGTTGCTTACCTAGCATTGCTATCGAGTGCTCATCTTCAACTGTTGATAGGTCTCGAATTTCCTCAGCAAATACTTCAGGACAGTTGATATGGTGTTGGCTCTTTATACTGAAGCTGTCAAGCATGGATGAGTGATTGAGAAGTGATGTTTTGAAAGACCATTTAAAGGCAAAAGGTTGCTCACCGTTTCTACTATGCGAAAAAAACAAGCAGAGAAGAATGCAACACGATGAACTGGATCAAATCACTATAGCAAGACACCCTTCTCGGCAGTACTGCATAATCCAGACGAATCAATCTAAGTCAGATCCAAGCCTGCCTCGTTGCTATAATCAAAGAGCTCGAGAAGCTTCAACAAACTTTCGTTAGCACTGTCGCCGAAGAGCAAAGTCTCGACAACCTATGAAGATCATACAGTTAACTAAATTGCTCGGGGTTCATATGAAAATGCCGCAAACTTCCTTGATCTTTCAGAGAAAATATTTTATAGCCTCTGACCTTATCCCTTGACCCTCTTCATATGAATTGGAAAGATTGAACAAAGAAACATAACATCACATCCATCTCGTGCCTACCTGCCATGTGTCCAAATCCTGAAACTGTTCATCGTCATGTTTAAGTTCAAGATCAAGCCCCAACGGCCCTTGAAGAAATCACAAGTCTGATTCGAAATCAAGTGTCCTCCGCCCTTGAATCAAATTCAGCTCCAGATAAAATGAGTAAGTTCAAACCTTTAGAGGAAACCAGAAAACTCTCTAGCCCAGTTCAAGATTGAGCCTGTGGAAAATCAACAATTGAAGGAAACCAGAAAATCTTCTAGCCAAATTCAAGATCAAGCCCTGACGGCCCTTGAAGAAATTACCAGCCCAATTCAAGATCAAGCCTCGACGGCCCTTAGATCAACATCTACATTAACGGACTTCAAAACGCATCTTCTACACGTGGCAAGCACATATATACGACGTGACTTGAAGTGGGGGCATTTGTAGACATCGAAATTTCGGTAAAATAAATGTTGATCAACAATTAAAATTTCAACATTCACGTGTCACATAAATTTTACACATAGCATGCGACTCAACAAGAAATCGAGAATCATCAGAAAAGTCATCAACATGACATGTGTCAACACTTGGCAAAAATGATTTATTCCATCTGATTATTTAAATCCAAAATCAAGTTTTGGAATTCTATAAATAGGAAGCCAAGACATTCATTTTGGGGGACCAATTCATAACCAATTGACATCACACCAAAACCTTGAAGCTTTGAAACTCTAAAGCTCCCAAGCAAATCTCGAAGGATCAAGAAAGCCCTTTTCATTCCTCGTTAAATCCTCCTTCAAGATCAAGCCCCAACAGCCCTTAAAAAACTTCCACCAATTCAAGATCAAGTCTCGATGGCCCTTGAAGAAAGTGTTCATTGTTCATTACCTGTTCTTCAAGATCAAGCCCAACGGCCCCTTTGAAGAAATCATTCGTACACCACTATTCATCCTAAAGATCAAGCCCCAACGACCCTTTGGATTAACAGCCCATCCATAAATCTACACAACTATACATCCTAAACATCAAGCCCTGACGACCCTTTGGATCAGCAGCCCATCCACAAATCAACACCTTACGAAGATCGAATCAGAGGCTAAATTGTAGAAGAGATTGTAACCCCAAAATCATTAATACAAAATATTATTTTGTACACGTGTTCTTGTCTCATTTATCGCAGGAATTTCCGTATTTACAATCACAACCTAAAACAAGGTCTTAGTCAGTGCATACAGTGGATCAAGTGAGTTCCCATGATGGTGCTAAGTCATTTACCACATGTAACGAAATTTGTATTAATTGTAATAACAAATAGCATTCTCTCTCTCTCTCTCTTTCTCTATGATATTTTGCACCTTTTCATCTTCCATTGATAGTTGTTTCATATAAGTTGTTCACCGTAAACTCAATTATATGAAAATAAGATAGAAAATTGAAAGTTAACTTTTTCTATAAACTCACAAATAGACGACAACCAGCTTTAAAACATCTTCCTAGGATAACCAACTCTTAAGATTGGGTCTGTTTAAGTGAGGAATTTGGTGGTTGAGGCGTGTGAAACCCACTCTTCGTCAATGCTTCATTAGAACAACAACATGATCCCTATAAGTGTACACTCACTATACAAATTGACGTGCGCTAGTAAAGTTCAAAAATGACATTGATCGATTTTAAAATTGATGAACCAAAATGAGGAGTTAGTTCTCATAGACAAAAACCAAAATAAAAAATTCGGTTAAGAAATATATATATATATATATATATATATTATTAAAAAAGTTTGAAAATACATTTCATCATACAAACTACTGGTCCAATGATAAGAATTGTGAATAATGTAATAAGACTATAAGAGGGAGTTTATATTCAAGGTTACTTAACCAAAATTCAATATAAGATTTACTAATTAGTCATATTCAATGATTAATTTTTGTTTTGAATTTAATCAATGATATATTAATTAGGATTAGGTCAATGAGGAATGTCACATGAGTTTCAGATCATGTAAATAGTTATAAAGTACTTTTATGTCATTGGTCATTAGATCGAGACTTTATCTGTTGACCCAACTAATCATTACTAGGCTGATGACGCTTTACCGCATTGACAGAAAGTATCAATGATTATGCACAATGATGCGAGTTTGATTCCTACTAACCAACTACCATAACAACTAATTATTTAACCTACTAACGTTATCATTTTTTTTTAAGGGTAATACATTTACCCTCTCAGGATTAGGGTCTATTGCATCCTTATACAATATCTTTAAAACATTTCAAACTCATACATTTATTTATTTTTCATTTCAATATCACACAAAAAATCTGTTAAATTAACTATTAAGTGATGACATAACAACAATGGGTTCCACAATATATGTGCCACGTGGATAAATAAATAAATAAAAGTCAACATATCCCTTTTTTTTTTTAAAAAAAAAGGTTAAATAATGTTATTTTAAAACTTAAAAAAAAAAACAAAAAAGAAAAACTCATCCGAGAAAAATTTGTGTGGGGCTCAACTTGCCACTAGACTTTGCTGAGTGGTACTACAATCCAGTTAAAACTTGCCATGTAGTAAGTTTTGAATATAATACTATTTTATCAATTCTTTTATTTTATTTTTTTTATAATTATCTTTTCTACTAACTAAGAATAAATTAATTAGGAATCATTTACTACTAATTCATATGCACCATGAAAATCATATCCCACTGGTAAGCCGAGCCCCAGAAGATATTAAAAGTTTAATTAGAGCTCTACATAGTCCTGAAAATCATCCCTGTAGTATATTGCACAAGAAAATCAGAAAAAAATGAAATCAAAATATAAAAAGAGAACTCAAATCCTACTGCAAAAGTTCTTCTCGTGTTCAGCAGCATATGTATAGGTGTGCATGTATGTTTCTTTTCCTTTCTTCATAAGAATATAAAAGGTCAGCAAAAGGTGTTGAAGCAATATTAGAAAATATAAAAAATAACAATATAATTCTAATGATAATAATCATAAAGAAAATCACAACATTAATAGTATACAAAATTCATATAAACAACTAGGGAGAAAGTTAGAAATACTGACAAACTTGGAAATTGAGGCTTGCATAAATGTAATGTCTTAAGGACATAATTTCGCCCATACTCTTGTGCTTGTAGTTCGATAGGCGTCCGTCTCCCAGAATTCAATAATCTATAATCCGAAGTCAAATCACTTCAATCTTCAGACTCTAGCGAACTTTTTATATTTCGTTCTCTCAAGACACGACTCGAAAGACAAACGAAGAATGAGAGAAATCCTATTTCTCAAGAGTAAGAATTAACTTTAATTTTCTATACTTAATGATAATGGTTTCATGAGTTTATATAGAACTCAAGTACTTCTTGTTAAAGAGATGTAACTTTTCATTCATAAATATACATCATTTGACAAGGGAATGCACCTAAATAACATAACCTTTCTAAGAAATATGGTTAACACTATTTTTCATTCAATTATTAAAATTATATATTACAATATTTTATACTATAATATATAATTTCCAACAATCCTCCACATGAATGAAAAATCAGGAAGAATTTGAGAGTATAGGCGGACAAGAGATGCATCGGGAGATGTGTCTTTTGGATTTGAACCTACCCTAGTGAATATTTATCTGATTTACTTGGTGACGCAGTGGATGTGGAAGATCTTGAACTGTTCACCGTAGCAGTAAACCGAGACAATAAGCAACACACATCACTAATTCTAATATATTATGGTTCATACGGTTGTGTTCATTTTGGTCTTGAATAAATCCCGGATTTATGAGAGTTTTAGAGAATTTAGCCATCTCATTCTCATAGAAGCAACTCACTTCTATTCTCACATAGGTGCCTACTGATTAAGAATACTCTGCAATATTCCTCTTATTTATAAGATATCAATGTCATTAAGTATAAATATACACTCTTAAACTTATGCAGACAACACACTTCTTCCATCATAGAAATGAGGTATGTAGTGTGTTTACTTCTTTGAATCATGCCCAACCAGTTTGCCTATTGAATTTAGACCATGGATCTTCACCAACTAAATTAGGTTTCTGCCTGGCTGATTCATTAGTTATGTTGGCTTTTAGCCTCATTCCCCTCGATGATCAACTTACTTTCTAGTCTAACCTTTAATAATTGGATCTACCACTAGATTGACTATCATTAATGGTGTGCACAATCCATCTTATGAAATTATATTTCATACAAGAGTAGTTGTTTGACATTGTTTGAAATGTCAAGTCCTCAAAATTATATTAGGACTTAATTACTAAGTAATTTACTAACACTTGGGTAAACTCCCCCACATTTAAGGTACTTTCTTGTAAGAGATAACCTTTATCTCTTTCTATAAGCAAATTACTTTGTCATTCTTCTTAAGTTGACATAGTTATCCACTCCTCCACAATTTACTCACATTGGGTTCTCTCACTAGCTCTTTTGTAGAATCTTTAAAGTTCTTATGGCTAGTGCCTTACTATATGATGCTTTATCCTTACGAAGTAAGTCTTGACACCCACGATTCAATCGTCAGCGTTTCAAGTCAAACTCTATGATTTGACGAAGAACCACCACTTTTTCTGTTATACAACCCAAGTTAAATTCATTGACTTTCCGATTACAAACGTAGACCATGACTTTTCAGTCTACGGGCATTGCATACTTTATATCAGAAAATATAGATAACTATATTTCCGTCAGTTGAATATGAATGTGCGTAATTGCAATGTTGTGCAATTACTTGCACCATCTCAGAAAGCAATGTACTCGGGATTTATGCAGCCCTTTATTTCTGCAGACTAGTTTCCCTCCAAACAGAGTTGCAATTCTTTGCACTTTCTGGAACAGCTGCCATGTAGTGGCCTGATCACACCACTATCTTCCGAACGGCACCACATTTGTGATGGAAACAAACAAAATCCAAAATTTTATGCGTCTGCTTATGATTTATACGATGCATGGACATGGACACAGATACGGGGATACGACACGATACGACATGGGAATACGTTAAATTTCTAAAAACGAGGACACGATACGTCGGGGGATACGGCAATTAAAAAATATATATAAATAAATAAATATATCTAAAACATTATAAAATAAGCATTCAAACATACATGAGACATTTATGTTAAGAGATAAAAAACACATCATGAAAGCATCTACATAAAATTATTATAAACTAAACATTCATACCACTACACAATAATATATTATAATATGCAAAATACAATAATATTATAATAATACAAAAAGTTAAAAAGAGAAAAGCAACATGCTTCATCAGATTCGAATGGACTATGGGATAGGTAGTGGTATGAGTATTATAATATATTATTGTGGGTACGGGTAGTGGTATACCACTAGTAGAAAAAAGCTCATCTATCACGGTCGATGCCCGTGATAAATTGCAATCCACCACGGACATTGTGCCTGTTAGTAATCTGGATGTGATAGAAAGTCACAGATTCTACCACAGGTTATGCCCGTTGTCAATTGTAATATAACCACAGATTGTGCCCGTTGTAGATTAAGATCTAATACCACGTGCACTATAATCGTTGTGGATTACAAATTGGTCACGGCTAATGCCCGTCATAAAAAAAATTCTATAAATAAAAAAAAATTAATAAATATTGTTTAATAAATGTATTATATAATATTTATAAACAAAATTACACATTTACTATAATATAAAAATTAAATAAAAAAAATCATAGATTCAAATATTACAGTTGTACACTAAGCTAAAGCTAATAACAAAACGATGAGATATACAAAGAAATACCAAACTATCCAAAGACCTCCAACAAACAACGACATTGTCACTTGAAGACTTCACATTTATTTGAACACCTCCAAACAAAGGACCTTGAGAGTGAACTACTACCCCTAATGCTTGAGCCTTAGTAATTGTTGCCTCTCTCTATCTCGATGAACATAAGCATATGGATCAAGAAAAAAATCTTGTACCTGTATAGGTAGAAATATACATTTGATCTCAATCAAGAAAAGTGAATAGAACTCTTGAAAAATTACATGTTCCTTTACCTGCTAGGATGCTCTCATATATACTTTAACAACCACTCTAGGCTCTGTCAAATGTAGCACATTGACAGCTATGTTAATATACAATAAAAGGTCGTACCCAGTGCACAAGGCTCCCGCTTTACGCAGGGTCTGGGAGAGGTGAATGTCGGCTAGCCTTACCCCCATTTATGGAGAGGCTGCTCCCAAGTCTCGAATCCGAGACCTACCGCTCATGGACGAAGGCACTTGCCATCGCACCAAGTGCGACCTCTTATGTTAATATACAATGATTATATTAAATTGCAATCGAAACTCTTAGGAACTTAAATGGAGAAATGAAAATGCGATCAAAATTCATGATATCAGAATTCATCCATACCTCTATGCATTCGTGTAAATCATCACCTTCTGTTCTCACATGACATGAGTCTGCAAAACCATGAGATCGCGTCAATGAGTAATTGAGAGCTGGATGTGTGCAAGACTGAACTCGTTTACGTGTTCGATCGAAAGGAACCACACATTGATTGTCTCCCGAGCGCCATACACTCCTTGGGATGTTCCAGTGTACGCGATTGCATGCTACATAATCAATTAATCACCATTTACTTGGAAATTGAAAATCTGTATTTTTTGTGACATTCTTACACTGAACTGTTTGTTTGTAAATTGACTTTGCTGTAGAAATTTCTATCCTTTTAGGACAAGGGGAAAGGCAAAATTCCCAAGTTTCCAACCTGTACAGTTGCAGCAGTCACTGTATCCAAAAGGATGTTGGCAGTGTAACTATTTGACTGCATTTGAAGAAAAATAAACATACAAATTACTTTTACCTCAATACATAAATTAGAAGTTCCTTAACGAACTTGATGCTAAAGTAAAATGAACTTACATCACATCTTGTAACGGTGTCGAGGTGAAAAACTGGGGATAATGGATAAATAGAAAACGGAGAATCGAAGAAAGCGATGAAAGTTGAAAACCAATGCACGATTACAAATCAGTTTTCTTTGAGAACAAAAAACAAACACCTAGTGTGCAAGTCTGAAAGTTGAAAACCAAGCTCTGATGCTTCACCTGATGATTAAACCTTGATGGTGGTGAGCGCAGATATCAGAGAGGCGCACTGCCGTACCTGTTTTTCTTAGAAGTAGAATCGAAGAAAGCAAGCCAAAGTAATTCATTAAAAATCATCTTATATGACTCCCTAGTCGCGATAGAGTGATGATTTGCAGACAAATATGGGAGGACTTAGCCGTTATTGGACAATTATAACTAAACTGAACCTATCATAATGAAATTGTCTATCCCTCCTAAACACTAAACCTTCTATGCTAACAAACGAATAGACTTTAAATGCAGAATGTCTACATTCCATTTTGGGCACTCAAAATCACCACCTATACGGCTCCACCTTATCACCTTCGTAAGCATAAACACAATCACCATACCTGCATCAGGACCAACATCATACCGCTTCCCATATGGATCCGAACCTAAATCCGATCGGCTTCGGTTGTATCCCCCATACCTATCATCTATATAGGAGCCGCCGGAGCCACCACCGTGATCGAATTTCAGAGAATTCTCGTATGGATTTTCATATACAGAACACATACATGACCATATTGGAACAAGCTTTGGGATTTTTACCTTACAGAAGAAGCCGCGGACTTGGGTGCGCAGTTGACGGAAGGGAGGACGAGTTCGGGAGGAACTCGCCGGGTCTGCAATTAGAGATGGTTTTGTTTCTGACTCCGAAAAGGTTGAATTGGGCTCGAGTATGCAAAGGTGGAGGCGTTTGGAAATTTCTGAAGAGAACAGAGAAGCTGCAAGAGATATGAAAATGAGGAGGGAGAGCTAACGCTCTCTCTTTGAAAATAGGGAGTTAGAGATTTTGGGCGCCATGCCAAAATTTTGGCAGCCCTCCAAATTTTTAATCTCCCGCCTCCTCCAAATGTTTTCAATTATGAAGATAAAAACATCCACCACGGGCCAAAGGCGTGGTGAATTCACAAAAGATGATGTGGTAATTTGAAGTAACCATTACGAGCATATCTCGTGGTAATTATGATATTTCATCACGGATATAAATGTTCGTTATAGATTATTCGCTTTTAACAACGGGTCAAAATTTGACCGTGGTGGTTAATGTTATCTACCACGAGTTAAACTTGACCGTGGTAATTGAATAGTTTTTACCACGAACTATATATGCCCGTGATAGAATTGACGTGGTAGATGAACTGTTTTGTTCTAGTGTACATATAATAATATTAGTTTTTCAACTTTCAGAAAAGCAAAACTGCAAAAGGCTTTATATCAGATTAAGCTTTCAGTTTCAGACTTTCGGTTTCACTGTTTCAGAGATGGGTTTTGTGATGTCCTCGGGGAATCAGAGATGGGTTTCAGTTTCACAGTTTAACTATATACAAAGTGAAACTGAAAATGAAAGCTCACCACTCACTCACCAGGAGTTGCAGACAGAGACGAAAGAGACGACAGAGCAGTTGCAGACGGAGAAGATGGAGACGACGGAGCAGTTGCAGATGGAGACGACAGAGACGACAGAACTGTTGCAGATGACGGTCTGATTCGTGAAAGTCTCCCAAGCAGAGTGATTTCTGATTCTGAGCTTCGAGAGATAAATCCAATTTTTTTTTTCTAATTATCCTCCGATTTTAGAGTGATTTCAGTTACCTAACTTCGATCAATCACGATTATGCGGATTTATTGTGATTATTTTTTATTTTTCTTCTGATTATCCTCCTATTTTAGTATCAAACGTATCCGAAATGTAGGATACTTGTATCTGGACAATACGATACGCGTATCTTATCAGTCTAATCCGTATCTCTTCATTCCGATACGTATATTCCTGCGTATCCTTCGCGTATCCGTATCCTCAAAGTGTCAGATACGGGATACAGAGATTTTCTCCCATGTCCATGCATCGTAGAATAAACTTTTCTGGAAAACTGAAATTTCCAAAAATCGGTGCAGGAATCCCAACAACACTTATGTGGCTGAGATAATTTCAAAGTCTAAAACAATATATCAAACTGATTTCACAAGCCATGTTTGCATGCCTTCCAAGGGGCAGATCTTTCCAAATAAAGAGTTCCAATAATCGTATCCAGTGTCCCACCAACTATCCCATTAGTTTCATGTTGATATTAAATCACATATAATAACAAACTCAAAGATATATACGGATCATTATATTGATCACAAGAGAAATAGATGAAAACTGCATCTCATTGCAGCCAAACATGTTGTATATGATCAATCATCAATCCATTTGATTGGTTCAAAAATTTTGTTTTCTAAACTTGACAATAATGCTTCGCAATAGATATTCTTTCAAATAAAGAGCCACATGTGGTTTCAATCAACCACCAAACTCACCAATCAGAACTGATTGTCTTGGTTAAAGGCACCGAATCCCATTTCATTTTCTTTTCCAGTAAAAATTAAACACCAGCCAAACATTAGCCTGGAATATCAAGCCCATATACGGCTTTGTCAAAATATATGCAGTGTTATGCATCTCCTAATCAAGACATGCCTTTCCTGATCATAAAGCCACTTCATCTTCCATTTTTAAATAAATGGGATATACTAATGAAATACTGCATATCAATTTGATTCTATTAGATAAATCACTTCATAACAACATGGTTAAGAAAAATATATTTTAATAGCCGCAATGGTTAGCGAGATTGGACTACAAGTCATCAAAATCAAACAATCATACAAATTAAATACAATCATTTAAATGCATCAAATTGTTGGCAACATATCAATTAAATGCATCATATTCAAATGAATTTACTTCCTTATAAAGGAACTAATCCCACGGACTAGTACTAGTAGTCTGCACTATGAACTACTATACCATATGGTGCATATTTATGTTCAGTTTGATCATGTTCATCTGTGTCTGGTTTGGTATTGATGTGCTTTGAAAAATGGAGAAGAGAGTGGTGGGGGAGTGACTTTGTGGTTTAGGAGGTGAAGGAGGAGGAGGGGGGAAGATAGATGGATTTTTTTTTGGGGGGGGGGGGTATGGAGGAAGATGCATGGGTTGGTCCACGTTGTTTTTGTAAAAAAGTTTAAATTATTATACTCTTAAAGGAGTTTTGTTTTTTAGTTAGTTTTTTTTTGGGGGGGGGGGAAGGAAAATATATTACCACAAGAAACAGACAAACTTACAAACGAAACAGACAAACTTACAAACTTACAAACAAAGGTCCAAAAACAAAAGTACACATACAAGCAAAAAGGACTAGCCCAGCAAACAAAAGCTATAAGCCCCACCAACAACAAGGGCCCAAAATAGAAAAACCAAACGAAAGCCGGAAGAACCTAGAATTCGGCAACAGCCACCGCTGCAACAGTATTTCGAGATTCACCAGGTTCCATGCCTCCAACCACACACCAACTCGACGATCCGAGCATCCAAGCCCAAGCACCACCTGGTATGCAGCCACCATAGTAGAAATCAAGCAACCAAAAGAAGAATTCCGGCTACCAAAAGAAGGAAGCCCGTGGAGATCCACAAGCAACACTGCCATCAGAGGTAGACATCGAGAAGGTGGTGGTGTTGGGAACACCCGAGCCTGTGCATGCACCAAAGCTCTACACATCTCAGAGAAGCTTGACTGCAAATTGGAGTATGGATGGCCGAGAAGGAGAGATGCCAGTAGGAGAAGAAGAAAATGGCAAAATGAAATAGAAAGCAGGGGAAAACTCTGCCGAAGGAAGGAAGAGGAGACAAAGAAAGGAAGGAGAGATGGGCTAACCAACCCCAGCCGAAGCTAGGGTCAGCGCCCCCCAATTAGCACAGAATTGAGGCCCTCAGACAAACACTGAGAAAACTCTCAAGCAGAAGCATAAGAATATGGTTTAAGTTTGTCATATCACCACTTCACAGTCAAGTTAACGAAATGACTAACGACGGTTGTATAATATTGAAAGGAAATATAAGTAAATATATGAAATTGAAATGTTTTAAGATATTGAATAAGGTTACAATTGACCGAGGAGGTAAAACGTAACTTACTAAAAAAATTTTACTCACTACTAGAGATTCTTTCAGCAACGCCTCCAACCGTTGCTATTTTTGCAGCCATTTGTTCTTTGTCATCTCCCATGTTTGCAACCATTTGTTCTTTGTTCATCACCGACACCCCTCCATGTTCATCTTTCTATCGCTTAGAAACCCGCGCAAATTACAAAGATTGCTACCTTTTTGTTGTTGTAAAACTTAAAATCAAAGTAAAGGTAAGTTTTTCTTTAGTTTGTCTGGGAGTAATCCAAATGGGAACGAAAAGACCACTACAAAAAGAATAGTTACCTATGAACTTGAAGAAGTTGATCTCACCCATTGCATTTGATCCGAAACTAAATTAGAAAGAAATAAAATCAAAAGTGGACTTCTTGCAATTTTTTAGGTCTGTGAAATTGACGAAATCTAACATATTTGGGAGAAGCAGACGGCAGCAAGCGTGCAATTGCCAATTGTAGTGAAAGGTGGAGCTCTGGAGGAAGAACCGAAGAAGAAAAAAAATGAGGAGAGTGTACTACTTGTTGTGATATTAATTATGAATTAATTACATTATCATCCCTGAGATTTGTTTTTACAAAAATTTCTCACGTTTGAAATATTACATTAACAACCCCTAAGGTTCTAATTCATTTTGACATAACCTCTTTAAAGTTGACATCACCTTAAAATATTTTCTTAAAGACAAATTTATTCTCATTATTAATTACTTTAAAAAGTCTTTTAAAAACAAATATAATAAAATAATAAAATTTGATTAGATCAAGAAAAAAATTATATAAAAAAAAAACCTCTATCCTGCCTCCACCTCCGTCTTCGCTCCCTTCCCCCACCACCCAACTGCAAACCATTTTAATATTATAAAAGCTCATCTTTAAAAAAGTTAGGTGCTTCTAATCACAGAACATAAGAACATATCAAGGATATAATCACAAAATGAAATACAATGGCTATTCGTACACAGCGAAAGAAGATGATTTTTTGTAGAACGAGTTTTAGTAGATTCAAGGAAAGGAAATCTTCTGAATTTTGTGTTATGGAACTCTGCAAAAAACCGAAGAGCCGATTTCTGAGAGCACTTGGGGACCTAGAAAACATGTTTGGCACATTGAGTGCAGCATCGACTTAAGTATTCGAATTTCAAGTTCGATATTCATGCTGGTGGTATCGACTTAAGTTATTGGATGCCTAATGGATATGTTAAGTGCATATTATCGATCTCCTCTCAAGTTTTTTATTGATCAACAAAACAAGGACTATTGATGTCCTCTCAATTTCATTTGGGGACAACGTGAAAGAAATAGGGGTTTCAAACTTAGGGCGTTCTGATTACACATTTCGCGGCCGAAAATTCCACGAGATGTTGTTTGTTACATGTATCAAACTTTGCAAGACACAAGGCATTTGACATGTTATTCTAATGGAACCAATCTGCGTCTGTGCTTGACACAACATGTATTCCAAAGCAACAAATAAACAAGAGTTAGCTGCAGAAGATGGCTTCAATCAAGCAGATGATTCCAACTTTATACATCATCAAGTAAACTAATCAAAACCAATGAAACAAACAATGCGATATTTCGATCAGGTTAATTACACTAATACCCCGAAGTTTATCGTGTTTTCACACTGCAAACCATTCTAGGCTTCTAAGCTTCTAGCCTCACATTTATGATCCCAACTCTACCACCATAACCAATTAAACCCACACACAACCAATTGTAACCCTTGATAACAAACCAACTATATGGAAGAAACTTAGAGAAGAAGATATCGAACAGAGAAATAGAGAGAGAAAGTAGAGAGGGAAAAATAATCTTGTTATATTTCCTTATGTTTATGACAAAACTAATCTCTTATAAATACAACACACCTTATGACTAACATTCACAACTCAAACACAATTATGACACATGGCATAGCTATATCCTAACATTCCCCCTCAAGCTTATGCAGGGAAGAACCAAGCATAAGATTGTTACAATGTGAGCTAAACATCGGATAACATAAGCCCTTGGTAAAGATGTCAGCATGCTGCTCTAAGGATGCAATAAATTGCAAGATAATGGAACCTTGTTGAACACGTTCTCGAACAAAATGACAATCGATTTCAATATGTTTAGCTTTAGAATGTAAGACCGGATTTGTTGCTAGTGCCATAGCAAAAATGTTGTCACGGTGTAGAAGAGAAACATCTGAACAGGGAAGATGCAAGTCCTTGATTATTTGTTGTAACCAAACCACCTCAGCAGTTGTTGTCGCCATAGCACGATACTCAGCATCGGTAGATGATCGACTAACCGTGTGCTGCTTCTTAAAACTCCAAGATGCAGGATTAGTGCCTAAAAAAACCACAAAACCTGTGGTGGATCTCCTGTCATTGGGATCCCCAGCCCAATCGGCATCCGTATATGCTTTAATATCCATATTTCCAGGTTGAAAACACAAGCCAAGATGCATGGACCCGCGTAAGTAAGGCAAGATCCGTTTAACAACAATGAAATGATTGTCCAGAGGTGAGTGCATGAATTGACAAACTTGATTGACCGAGTACGCAATATCCGATCTTGTAAATGTCAAATATTGGAGAGCACCAACAAGGTTGCGATAGATACCTGGATCATGGAAATGAGAACTACCATGATTCAACAGCTTCTGATTTGGATGACAAGGAGTTGTACATGGTTTGCAATCCAGCATGTTTGTCTTAGTAAGAAGATCAGTAACATACTTGGTTTGATGCACAAGGAAACCAGTAGGTCGATAATCAATCTGAAGACCAAGGAAATAATGTAAAATCCCTAGATCCTTCATATCAAATTCAGCTGTTAACTGATCTATGACAACTTGAACTTGAGTATCACAATCACCACTGAGGATTATATCATCAACATATAATAACAGGACAACAATAGACTGACCATTCTGCTTCACATATAAAGATGGATCAGCATATGAGGATTTAAAGCCCAAGGTAAGAAGAAACCTGGAAAATGTGTCATTCCAAGCTCGATGAGCTTGTTTAAGTCCATAGAGAGACCGGTCCAACTTACACACAAACTCAGGATGATCGGGATCAATGAAGCCTTGTGGCTGAGACATATACACCTCTTCATCAAGAAAGCCATAAAGAAAAGCGTTCTTGACATCTAATTGTTTTAATTTCCAACACTTTGTAGCAGCTAGGGACAACAGAACCATCATGATTACTTTTGATCTTATAGATCCATTTACAACCAACCAAGTTCTTGTTAGGTGGAAGAGGAACTAATCTCCAAGTTTTCTGTTTCACAAGAGTTGCCATTTCATCTTCCATAGCTTGTCTCCACTCAAATGACTTAACAGCAACCTTGAAAGACTGTGGCTCAGTGATAGAAGAAGATTGTACATGAGCAAGAATAGCCTTTTTTTTTAATATGCCAGATTTCGACCTTGTTTGCATTGGATGTGTATTGAGTTGAGACACTGGAACATGATGCAGTTCTTGAACTTGAGAAGTAGTAACATCATGATGAATATCAACATGCTCCATAAACTGTGCAACTGTGGCCTCAGTAGGCAAGCATTGAGAAAAGACAAGATCACTAGGTATGGAGGAAGAGGACTGAGTAACAGAATGAGAATTATTGGTATGGGAAGAAGAAGAAGGAAATGGAATATAAGGAAAAGGAATGGGAATAAAGGATGAATGCTGAAAGTTATTTGGATGAGGTATAATAGACGGTGCCAATGATGGTGAACTAGAGACAGAATCTGATAAGCTAGGAAATGTATCTTTATCAAACACAACATGCCTAGAGACAATGAGTTTATGGTCTCGGATAGCATAGCAAATATATCCTTTGTACTGAGCTGCATAACCCAGAAAGATGCACTGTGTAGTTTTTGGTTCCAACTTGTTGTGTCTATAGGGTTTTAAAGTAGGGTAACATGCACATCCAAAGACTCTTAAATGATCAAGCCTAGGTGGAGAGTGGTATAACATTTCAAATGGGGATTGCATATGTAAAACAGTTGTAGGCATTCTATTGATAAGAAAGGTGGCTATGGCACAAACATGAAACCAAAACTGTGAAGGAATAGAGGCTTTTTGTAGTAAAGTAAGGGAAGTTTCAACAATGTGATGATTTTTTTCTCTCAACCAACCCATTTTGTTCAGGAGTATAGGGACAAGACTTTTGATGCAATATACCTTTGGTTCTAAGAAACTTTTGAAACACAGATCCAACAAACTCTCCACCACCATCACTTTGTAAGACTTTGATATTGACAGAAAATGAATTTTGAATGAAAACATGAAACTGAATGAAGATTTCACAAACTGCAGCTTTATTCATCATTGGAAAAATCCATGTATATCTTGTACATTCATCGATGAAAAACACATAGTACCTATAACCCTCTATAGACATGATAGGTGCAGGTCCCCATACATCTGTGTGAATGACTTCAAAGGGTACATTGGACTTAGATGCTGCTAATGGGAATGGTAATTTGGTAAACTTGCCTTGTAAGTAAGAGGTGCATGTTTGAGGAACAGAATGACAATGAAAAGAAATATCGACCTTACTAAGAGCAGATGGAACTACAGAATTGGTTGGATGACCCAATCTGCAATGACACAATGTAGCATTGACTTTCTGGCCAAGATAAGCAGCAGGTTTGATCTGTGGTTGTTTGAGCAAAGGAAGTGGGTAAACATTATTGTTACTCAATCCTTGAAAGAGAACCTTGTTGGTGACCTTGTCTTGTATGCACACAGAAAACTCATCAACAATGCATCGACAATTATTGTCCTTACATAATTGATGCTTGGAAAGTAAATGTTGAGATAATTGTGGAACATGAAGCACTGTTTTTAACTGAAGTTTATGAGAAAGAGTAATAAGAGAAGACTGTCCAATATGCGAAATGTGTAAACCTTCACCATTAGCCTCAGTTACAGTTTCAGTGGATGGATATGGGGTAGGAGCTTGTAGACAGGACATATAAGAGGTCATATGATTAGTAGATCCAGAATCAAGCAGCCAATACTCTTGCGGATGTGCAGAAAGTGAGAAGTTGGTTCTTGCAGTAAAAGCAACGGGAGATGTAGCTGGTTGAGACATGTTCTGATGCTGCACATACGGTGGATGCATTTGTTGAACCAGAGCATGAGCTTGAAACTGTGGATATTGATATTGTTGAACATGAGCATGAGCCGGAAACTGTTGAGACTGATACATAGGCTGAGATATAGGCATAGAAGAAGTACCCCTGTCGAAACATGTAGTTGCAGTGTGACCAACCCTATTGCAGATTTGACACCCATGCTGAAAACAATGGAGTGTAAAGTGTCCATTTTTATCACAAATTTGACAGATCAACATAAGATTATAAGGTTGTGTAGTTTGAAAACTAGATTGTGGTTGAGACTGAACATTGGTTTGAACTGACCCCTGATAACCTGAGTGAAATTTCTTCCTTTTTCCTTTGTACTTGAAATTTTCCCCCCTGAAATTATTATAAGTGCCAGATCCTGCTTGGGACACAAATGCATAAGGACCATGCAGAGCTTGAAGAAAGAGTGACTGAAACTATGGAAGTTGAGGTAGTTGATGCACCGAAGCCATGTTAGACATATGACCCATAGGAGGCATTTGAGGAAATGCAGTCATTTGAGGTACATGACATAATGATGAGCCAGTATTGTAGTTGCCTGAACTAGATTTGGTACCAGATGACCCTCCAAACTCATGTATGGAACCAGAACTATTAGCATACATTGCAGCCATTAGAGGTTGTTTGAGACTTTCTTCAAGGGTTTCTTATTCTGCCTTCAACTGAGGCCTAAGCTCCTTTAGGGACACAAGATTTTCTCTTCCTCGAATAATAGCCTTAATAGTGTTGTATTCAGTTGGTAAGCCTCTGAGAGCAACTATGACAATATCTTCATCGAGCATAGCAACACCCACTGCAGCTAACTGGTCTTTACAATCTTTGATGCGTTAAAAATAAAGATCAATAGATTCAGCCCCTTTCTTAATATTTTGCAGATCAATTTTCATCTGAACAATACTTGTTCTAGACATACTCGAGAACCTCTCCTTCAAGTTAATCCACATTTCCTTGGAGCTTTGACACCCAATGACACTCGATAGGGCAGCAGGAGACACGGTAGCAGTGATGAGAGTCGTCAAAACTTTATCATGAATCTTCCAAACTTTATAGGCATCAGTTATGATAGCACAATTAATCACATGGCCATCTTCAATAGCAGTATATTTCTCAGGATAGGGGATATAGCCATCAAGAAATCCCATAATACCATTACCTTCTAACAGTAATTTGAGTTGAAAATTCCATGTGATATAGTTAGAATCATCTAATTTGACTATGACTGTATTTCCAACACTTGGTATTAGGGAAAAAATAGGAGACTGTGTAAGAGCTAATTGGGATGTGGTCACCATGCTTAATCAAGAAACAACACTTTTTACAGCAAATAGAAGTAATCAAGAACTACTTAGTCACGTAATCAAGAATGTCTTAATCACCACACAACAATCTGTGCGTCAATCAGAAGTAATCAAGAACCAACAATTAACAGATAT
Source organism: Malus sylvestris (assembly GCF_916048215.2). Classification (NCBI taxonomy): domain Eukaryota; kingdom Viridiplantae; phylum Streptophyta; class Magnoliopsida; order Rosales; family Rosaceae; genus Malus; species Malus sylvestris. Next base: position 30,808,087 of record NC_062274.1, on the reverse strand, counting down.
CTCCAACCCAATTCAATTCTGAAGAGCAACAAGAAATTCAACAAAATCACCACACGAATCTGAACAAGAAGATAAGGAATTCGACCAATACCTCCAGCCAAGATGACGAACAACAATAACAACGACTACAAGAAGAACAACCGACTTCGACCAACCCAGGCAAGAAAACTCCAAAATTCTAGGGTTGCAGAAACCAAGAGTCACCAGAAACCACGAAACAACGACCAATAGACTTCCGGCAAACAAGCAAACACCATCGGAGCAAAAACGAAGAGACGCAGAAGCACCGGGATCGTCAGGCGATGGCGTGAGCCATTGCCGGCGATGATACCATGATAACAAACCAACTATATGGAAGAAACTTAGAGAATAAGATATCTAACAGAGAAATAGAGAGAGAAAGTAGAGAGGGAAAAATAATCTTGTTATATTTCCTTATGTTTATGACAAAACTAATCTCTTATAAATACAACACACCTTATGACTAACATTCACAACTCCAATACAATTATGACACATGGCATAGCTATATCCTAACAACCTTTCCCAGATCCGGGACCCAACCCAACTCACTAACTCTATCCTTCCTCCAGCGAACCACCTTTCTGATGTCTTCTCATCACCTTTTACATAGTCGCTATTCTCGCCCCCAACCACCCTAGATTTCCCCATCCCCCGCCCACCCCTCTCCATTCAATTATCATTTTTTGTTTTTTGTTTTGGTTTTCTGAAACAATGAACAAATTACACTAAACAAATTAATAAAAAAAACTAATTTTTTTATTAATCCGGGTTATTATGTTTATTCTTTTTATTAATCCAGATAAATTACACTGAATTTTTAACCAATCAATTTTTATTATATTTATTTTTAAAAGGCTTTTTATTTTTTAAAGTAATTAATAATGAGGGAAAATTTGTCTTTAAGAAAATATTTTAAGATGAGGTCAACGCTAAAGGGGTTACGTGAAAGTAAATTAGAATACGAAGGGATGTTAGTGTAATGCTTGAAACTTGAGGAGTTTTTTGTGAAAACACGATAAACTTCAGGGGGTGTTAGTGAAATTAAACCTATTAATTATGGCACATGTATGATTTATACCTATTAAATATAGCACATGTGTGATTGTGTAAATTACTACTAGATTGTATATACACTAGAGGATCTTATCCCTTTATAATTGTATTACTTGCAAGACAAGAAATCATATCCAGTTTACCATAAATAAATGCATTAGGCATGAAGAATAACACACAGAGATCTTCAAGTCCTTCTTCATCTGTCTCTGTCACACTCTCTGTCTCCTTTCAGTAAAAGAGGCAACAACACGTTATCAAGCTTGTTGCGCCAAGGAACTAAAGATGTTTCTGCTACAAACATGTTCACAAGTTTTATCATCGTAATCTAGGTTCTTCTATAACACCATCTAAATGTCGATATTGTTTCAATCTGATTGCATGAAACATTCACCATTGAGCATGAATCTTAATTGTTAATTATCTAATATCTACTCAAATTATTGTTCGCAATTATATTATACTACTGCTGTTATAATTGTGGTGAATTGAATCTATGTGAATAAGTAAAGAAAAAGTAAAAAATAAACCCTAGCTCGGGCTGGAGTACGTTGAATCGAGCTGCCAAACCGAGCTACTGTTTTTAATAAAAAATATATATATGGTTTGAGCGACGTCTTTTGCATTTTCGTCACTAGACAAAGACGGCATCTGCATTTTCTTCGTAAGTGTTCTCAGCAACATGTGATGTGAAAATGAACTTGACACACAAATTAAAACCCTATAATTATAGTATATGTAAGTAGGGATCGTTCTAGCCGGGGATTAGAAGGGATGCTAATCAACACAAATAAGACTCAAAAACACTAAACTAGACTCTATAGACTCAAAACTAACTTCAACACTCAAAACAGCAAATAACAATAAAAAAGACTCAATTCTAGACCTAACAAGTGATTTGGACGAAAATAGAACTTCAAAGACTCAAAAGACTTAAAAGAAATAAGTTTTGATTCTAAAAACAAGACTAAAAAGTAAGGGGTTTGGTTTTGACGAAATTGGACTTTGAAACATAAACTTTAAAAACAAACTTAATGAAAACGATTTTGGATGAAAAAGAATGGTGAAAGGCTAGTTAGAGGGTTCCTTCTCCACACATGAAACATATGCATACGACTCGATTTCCAGTTACTCTTTCAACAAACCATGAATGACAATGTCCCAAATTAACTAGATTGCACCAATTAATTCTCAGATTTCCCTAGATTCATTGAATTGAATGGAATACGCATTACAACCAAATTGTTCTTATCAAGGACCCTAACTATGGAATACGCATGATAGAGACACATATCAAAGATCATTAAGTTCAATGGGAATCATAAGCATTGACGAGGCATTCATAACTATGGAATACGCATGTTACTCTTGCCAAGGACTTACTTAACACAATCGTGACTAGCGACTTTTACTACTTATGAATATAAGTTAATAACGATTAGGTGAAATTCCCTTATACTCTAGCATCAAATTCTTGCATGCAAACTAAGTGTCGACCCTCAATCAACATACATAAACATGTTATCAATCAAATAGATAAGTAAACCACATTCACGATTTATGAAATCATAACTGGAGGAAATCAAGTCATATAAAACATATGATCATGGCTTTGAATTCCCCTCTAACTATAAAGAAATTAGTTCCTCATGTTCGCAAATAAACAAAGATAAATAAATCTAAACATTGACATAAAGATAGAAAACACCTAGAAACGCTCCAACAATCCAAGCTCCTTGAATGGCATGCACGGCTCCAAGAGTCTCATTCTTCCTCCTTTGCGAACTCACGGCACACAAGGGATGATTGGGTGAATGATGTAGTGAAAATCTGGTAGAGGGTGGTGACTAAATGGTGCAGCAAAGGATGGTATTTATAGGCTGAAATTCACAGCCCCTATGTAGCAAAGGAAAAGGATTTAAAGGCCTAATTTGTATAGGATAATAACACACAATCCTTGAAGGAAAAGGCTAAGGCTTTTAGAAACCAAGGGGGAAAGGAATAATCAGGTTTCTAGAAGTTCTAGAAAGGTTTAGGGCGCCAGATTTTTAGGAGAGGAGATAAGGCCTTCTAGAAAGCTTGTTTTGTGGCTGATTTCCTAGAAGAACAAGGGATAAGGTGTGGCACCTTTGTAGGAAGGGATAAGGCTTCTAGAAATCAGGTTTTAAGTCTCCAAATAGGAAAAGAAATCCCTTTTGTAGCTGAAATATAGGTAGATTAGGATTAGGATAAGATAGGATAGGATAAGGTTATGGATAATGTTTTGGATAAGGTTTCTTCACTTGAGCTGATTCTTTGGCTTTTAACTTTCCTTCTTCAAGTAGGAATCTTTAATCTTCTAGAAATCCAACTTCAACTAGGAATCATTCTTCAACTAGGAATCCATCTTCAACTAGGAATCCATGTTTGACTAGGACTTCATCTTCAATTAAGCACTTTCCCACTTCAATTAGGAAACTTTGCATCTTCAAGTCTTCAACTTTGAAACACATTCCTAGCTCTTCAATCCTTCAAATTCGTCCATTCATTGTGCCCCACATTCATGAGCTCCATTCTAGCTCAATTTTGCTCCAAAATGCTCCAAATTGCACCTTTTTGCTTACTTTGTCCTTAAAACCTGAAAACACATGAAAATAGCTTAAAAGACTAACTTAACTAAGAAAACACAACATAAATGCATAAGAACTAACTAACTAAGGCGCATAAAGATGCTCCTATCAACATGTTTGTCCGCCATCGTCTTTTCCAACTTCGTAGATTTCTCATGCAACTGTCTCTCCAACTGTACTTTGAGCCTATATTCACTCTAGAATGCCACCTCAAGCTTGCGAATCTTCTCGGCCAGTCGGCCTGACTAAGAGTGATATCGTAGTCCACACATGAGCCTATTTTCTCAATTCATGAGAATGAGGCAAGCATACATGGCAAAGAAGGACTTACTACGTATCAACTCTGATAATAGTTCTTGACTGAGTTATCAGAGCATAAGCTTGCTTCTCTAATGTCTGCTGGAGCGCTTGCACGGATCAACACTTGAGCATGCTCCACATTATGGAGACTGCTTGCATTAGCAAGAAGCGCGTGCTAATTTCAAGCAAGCCTGAGGATCATAGGAGGTTGAACTAAATGATAACTCTGCGTCCATGATTGTCTACACGTAGACGGTAGCGGTGTGGTGAGAAAATATAAGTCTTGTAGAGAATATTATACATAGAGAGAAGTCCCGTGATAAATACCTGAGTATTTATAGAGATCTTGAGAGTCCTTGTAGGGAAACTAATCCTAATTAAATTGAGAGACTATCTAGGAGGAAATCTGGGATAAGATACCCAATGCTCCTAGTATCATGATTAAGTTTCCTAATCTCCAAAGTATCCTAATTTGACTTGAATTAGGGTTTCCTTACTTGGGAGCCAAGTCACATCTTTAGTAGGGTTTAAGCCTAGTCTGTCGTACTACGCTCCATGGGCTTCAGGGATTCCGATCATTTCTGCCACGTGTCATAGGCCTCGAAAATTATGGTCCTATAACGAGCTTTGACAACCATTACACCTTTAGCTTCTTTGGTACCATAGATCGCATTCCTATCAAGTTGCATGGTCTCAACTGTTAAGATCAGTATCTTTTGCATTGTTGCAATGAGAGAAGTTCTTCTTTCATCAGGAGGACGCTTCGAAATGACACTTATGCCCACTGCATTTCCAACACATTCAACAAACTTGGCGCAAACAGAAGGATCCATAAGCGTTAGAATTGAGCAATGAACGAATATCATAAAAGTTTTCAAGTGAAGAATCCTTTTACTCCTCATAACTGCCCTCGGAAGCAGTTTTCTCCTTCTTGGTAGGCAGCACATACGCAACATTAGTAGAAGGAGAAAACTTTGACGTCTCTTTAGGAAATGAATCTATTTTCCCACTTCATAGTGGTGAGCCTTTCAGAAACTGATATAGACTTATCCATAAATGGATGCTTCACGAGATAAGCTGGGGTAGCACATAACTCTGATGCTGAGCAATCTTTTCAGTCAGAGTTTTAGCTTCTTTTGGAGTGACAGACTTCGCAGACTCAGTAACTTCATTCTCTTTGAAGAAGAACAAGCTTCTTAGAGCCGCAAAACTTTCACGAGCATCAGAAAAGGTCCTTGGTTTCTTCTCAACTAATGACTCATAAGCAGATGACAAAGTTATCTTGTTTCCACTTTAACTGACAGCAAGTTTCTTAACAACGATCAGGCAAACGGTGCTTCTTCCTTAATATACTCAATCTCCTCTCAATGTTGCAGCCAACCTTTTTCCCTACAAGGAGGACTAAACAGCCATAAGCCACTCATAATACTTGGTTGGAACGCCAATGATGACATGCAACTTCTTCATGTCAGACTTACTCTTTGAAGAAAATCCAAATTCTGATTTTGTCCGTGAAATTGGTACCAGGTGGAATAATCTGTTTATAAAAATTATAATTCGTTAGACTGACTAGTCAAGCTCGGTAGTCAACTAAGATAGATTTGTTAGTCAATAAATCTAAGATTCAAATACCAATTTTAGTTTCCAAAAACTATCTTAGTTAGCAAAGCTGTAGTTCATTGCATGCTATCAATGTGTCAAGTGAGCATAACAATAAATACATACCATTTAGATGTTCAACAGAGATATGTACCATGTATGTGCTTAACTTGAACTCAATAAACGTAACATGAACATAAGATATTTTTGACCGAAAAAACCCACATCTGGGTTAAAAAACTGGGGACTCTCCACTGAGTCTAATCCACTAATGTAAACAAAGGTTCATACAAAGATCACACAAGCTCAATCCCTATATCTCTATCTACGGAGCAACTACCTTTGTGCAACATTGCCTTACACAAGATGGTCTCCTTCAGTCTTCATGAAGTGGCAGCTTCTCATAAACTCATCACCTTGTGGCACTGAGATCAAGACGATCAATGATGTGATATGATTTTATGATATGCACATGAAATATGGATTCAAATGACCAGTCAGATTCTCCAGTCAAACTGTTGAAGGAAGAATCTAACTTGAATCCAAAAACTTGGTCTAAAAACGAACTTAAAGCTTAAAACCAGACCAAAACATAAATGCAAAACTTTAAAAACAATGCAACCGTGATAGACAATGATTTGGTGTATAATGCATAAGGAAGGTTGGGCAGTTAGAGTTCATAAATGAAGAAGATGCAAGCTTCAAGCCGCTAAAGCAACTATCTCTCTAAAACTAAGTTCTAAACCCCCAAGGAACAATCTGAAACCCTAGGGAACAAATATACCCAAGGAAATCAGAATTTCCATCAGCCAACTTTTCACAAGGACACTTATCGACTACAGAAAAGATCTAGCCAGATCAATGGCCAAAAACTAACTACCATCAGAAAGGTGTCAGAAAACCCATGTAGGCTTTCTTAATCTGTGTGCCTAGACAGCTGGATGTTAGCGCCCTAAACTGGCTAGACAATCATACTAGTCAGAATGCAACACAAATAGAGATATGAAATGCTCGGGCATAAACAAACCTTAAAGTTGAAATGTGCCAATTCTCGAACATTTACTCCAGCAACATCAACCCATAATCTATTACAATATTTAACAAGGAAAGCCAAACACTTAAAGCTAGACTTTACAATCTCTCCCTTTGACTTTCCTTGACAAAATATCCCAAGCCTATAACTAATTTCACTCAAAACCCACACTTAACAGAACATCAAGCAATATAAGAAAACCAAGTAACAACTCTTGACAAGAACAAGTGAAATTTATCATGGGTAAAGGCTTGCAAGATATGAAGTACAACGAAATTTTCCTCCACCATTTGTCACGATAAGACAACGAAATGGTAGAAATCACACATAAGAGTCAAATTTGCTACACAAACACATGATAAGAACAACAAGAGCATATCAGATAAGAATATGCAACAGATCATATATGCCCAAGCAAAGTGTAGCAACAATTGAACTATCAACAAGTAAGCATGAAAAGATGCATACGGTGTGAACTAACTTCCCCATAATGGAAACTCCCCCAAAATTGATGCACTTCATGAAAACACTCCCTCATAATTCTAAATTAGAAATTCATTTATTTGATGAGGGATAATGACTCAACAGAAAGAAGAGATGCCCATTGAAACATAAATTTGAGAAAAAAGGCATAGACAAATGTACCCAAACAATCGAAGGCAGCTTATTAAGATGATAGAGATCAAGATAACAGTTGAGTCTTTGCACCAATAGACAACCAACAACATAATGACTACATGAGAATGAACTACAATGTAGCTTCAATATCTATGCTTCCAAGAGATATGAAATTTGAGAAACACAAAAAAGTAGACGTGCAATGCAATTCTCAATGGACAAATTTCAAAGGCATACACAAACATTAATAATGAGAATACACAAGCTCATAGTCCAATAGTACTGTGTCAAGGTATGGGAGAAAGGTTTTTGGATAGCCATCCTAAAATCATAGAACAAAGCATTTAATCTCAAAAGCATTTCAAAGTTAACCAAGCTTTTAATAATCCATTGACCTTAAGAGACAACATTTCCTACATAATATGGACAATGGATAAGACTCGCAAAAAGTAAGGCATAAGCCTTGAAGGAAAAGCCAACTTTGGTGAGGAGCTTTGAGTGGGGCACCAATTTAAGAAGTGCCAAGGTCATTTGAATGAAGGTGAAATTTTGATGAATCACCATTGATATTTGAGAGAATAGCAAACTTGACCTACGAAGGTGATCTTGAGGCACTACTTATGACATTGAATGGAAGGCCAAAATGAAGGGATTTTCCCATTTGAAAATATATACTTTCTTTTGAAGACACCTATTTCATAAAACACTTTCCCATTTGAATTTTTTTATTTGATTTGGGGAGAGGACAAAAAGAAGAGAATTGGCACATAGTCCAGATTATAAAGTAAGTAAAGTCACTACCACTTAATTAGGACCAAAGCAACATTAAATTCAAGAACACCACTAGATTTGGATGATTGGAAAAATGATTTTTCAGAGACCATCAAGACAATAGGGAGAACCTTTGACATTATAGTGAATAATTAACCAAGGATAATCTAAAAAATATCATGAATGTATGACAGTTAAGATAAGCATATAGAGAGACAAAATGTACGTATCTAATGAGCATGTTGATAGGACATGCACAACCTAGAAGCGTAGCTATTCAAACACTTCAGTTTATAGCAAAAAGGCCAATAGACCGTTGAAGATCTTCGAACCTTCGATTATCTAAGGCTTTAGTGAATATGTCAGCTAGTTGTTTTTCAATTGGCACAAAATTTAGTGTAAGAATCTTAGCTTCCACTAGATCTCTAATGAAGTGATGCCTAATGTCAATGTGTTTTGTTCTCGAATGTTGGATAGGGTTCTTAAAGATATCAATTGCACTCATGTTATCACAATAAACAAGAAAAGTGGATTGAGATATACCGTAGTCATTGAGCATTTGTTTCATCCACATCAGTTGAGTGCAACAACTCATGGCAACCGTAAATTCTACCTTGACAATAGATAAAAAGTCACAATTTTGCTTCTTGCTTTGCCAAGCAACCAAATTGTTCCCAACATAGAAAACTCCTTTTGAGGTACTCTTTCGATTATCAATACACCCAACCCAATCGGCATCACTGTACCCAACCAGGTTTGTGTTGGTGTCATGAGTATATTGAAGTCCATAATCAATGGTCCCACTTCCATACTTGATAACCCTCTTGACTACTTGTAAGTGATACTCATTGGGACACTTTGAAACCGAGCACATACCCCAACAACAAATGTGATGTTTGGTCAACTAGTAGTCAGGTAAAGTAAGCTTCCAATCATGCTTCTATACATAGTCTGATCAACATCCTTGCCATTTGAGTCCTTGTGAATTTTGGCACAAGTGCTCATGGGAGATATAACAGCTTTTGACCCCTCTAGACCAAACTTCTTCACCAAGTTCTTGGCATACTTTGTTTGAGAGATGAAGATGTCATCATTTTCTTGTTTCACTTGAAGTCCATGGAAATAGTTTAATTCACCAACCAAACTTATCTCAAATTCACTTGACATCATATCGATAAATTGTTTCACAGGAGAATTAGAAATAAATCAAACAACTATGTCATCTACAAATACTTGAGCAACCACAACATGAGATTTAACCTTCTTAACAAACAAGGTTCTATCAACAGAACCACGAGTATAACCATGAGAAAGAAGATGATACGACAACCTATCATGTAAGGATCCTTAAAGCCCTTTGGTTGTTCCACGTGGACCTCCTCAGTAAGATATCCATTAAGGAATGCGGGTTTGACATCCATTTGAATTTTTTTTAACTTTAAATGGCATGCAATAGCACATAGAAGTCTGATTGATTCAAGACGAGTAACATAAGTAAAGGTTTCATCAAAATCAACACCTTCAAGTTGAGAGTATCCTTGAGCAACAAGCCTGTCCTTATTTCTGATTACATTCCCTGACTCATCAGACTTGTTCTTGTAAATCCATTTTGTCCCAATAACATTAGTGTTCGATGGACAATCAACAAGGGACCAAACTTCAATCTTCTCAAACTGATTCAGCTCTTCCCGCATGGCTAAAATCCATTCATTATCAGTTAAAGCATTTTTGATATTCTTAGGCTCAATCTGGGAGACATAGCAAACATTTGTAACTTCATCAGCTATTTGTCTTCAAGTTCTAATGTCTTTGTTAATCGAACCCACAATTTCATCATCACGATGACCTCTATCCCACTTTGGTTTGTCCTTGAATAGGACATGAGAGTTTTGATTAGTGCTTGATTCACTCTCATTGTCACTTTACGACACCACACTTGACTCACCAAAGCCATTACCATTATCCTTAGAAGAGGGAAATAACACATTATCATTTTCAGTTGCCAAAAAGGGAGGGACATCAGTGTCATCAATCTTAACATTTATGGACTCCATGATGGTCTTTGTCCTCATATTATAAACTCTATAGGCCCGACTTATGTTGGAGTACCCCAAGAAGATTCTTTCATCACTCTTAGTATCAAACTTTGCAAGATGTTCTCGATCATGTAGAATATAACACACACTCCCAAAGACTTTGAAATACTTTACCATTGGCTTCTTACCCCTCTAGAGTTCATAAGAAGTCATATTAGTGCCAGGTCTAAGGACCACACGATTTGAGATGTAGCAGACAGTGTTCATTGCCTCGGCCCAAAAGTGTTTTGTTGTTAAGTAGCACCTAGTTATCTCAATCAAAACACAATTTTTCCTTTCCATTACACCATTTTGTTGAGGGGTGATTGGAGCATAAAACTTATGCTTGATGCCATTGGTTAAATAGAAATAATCAAAGTGAGCATTCTCAAATTCGATTCCATGATCAGTTCTGATTTTAACTAGAGCAAGATGGCTAGAAAGAGATTCATTCAACATTACTTTGTACACAGTGAGAAACTATTGAAAGGTATCAAATTTTCCCCTTAAAAAGCATACCCATGTGAATCTAGAGTAGTCATCCACAATTAACAAGACTTACTTCTTACCGAATTGGTCCAACAAGATCCATATGAATTAATTGAAGAAGCTTAGTTGTTCTGATGTCAGTCACTTTCTTATGTGCCATTCTAGATTGCTTTCCCAATTGACATGATCTGTAAACATATGAGTTAGAAACAGAAAGATGTGGCAACCTTCTCACAACCTCATGTTTGGACAACTTCTTAAGGTCTTTGAAGTTCATAGGCCCAAGTTTTTTATGCCATAGAATACTAGCATCATCAATGACTTTGTGCCACTTGGAGTATTCAGCAACTTTAGAAACATCAAGAATCTAGCAATTATCTCCAGATCTCGAGAGAACAAGCAAGTTCTTTTCGTGTTTATCTACAATCCAACACCCTCTTTTTTAGAAGCACACTTCATCAATCACATCATCACACAACTGGCTAATGCTAATGAGATTTGACTTCAACCCATCAACATAGCTAACATTTTCAAGCTTAGGCAATCCAGGGATTTTGACATCACATTTCCCTATGATCTGAAACTTATCTCCACCACTAAACACAACTCCACCGCCAATAAAAGGGGCAAGAGATGAGAAAGCCTCCTTATCTCTAGTTATGTGACGAAAACACCTATTGTCAAGATACCATATATTTAGTTTAGTATCAAATAAAGCATTTAAAACAACAAAGCACCTATTTAAGTCATTTTGTACCTCCTTCGAACTTTGCTTAAAATTACAAGATGAAGATGAATGAACGAGCTAAGCAATTCTGTTGACTTCAATGACCAGACGATCCACCTTATCCTTTAGCAAATTGATCTTTCCAGAGTACAATTTTCTATATTTTGGACGAATGTGCCCAACTTTACCACGATGATGACACGTAAGAATAGATCTTGTCTTTAGACCTAGTTTGACATTCTGAGATAAAGTCTAGATTCTTTGACAAATTTTGTTTTGGTGGGGATAGAACTTAAGCCACTTTCTACATAACCAAGACCACTTTTGTCACCTAGTTGTTTCCCAATACTCAGCATCTTGTCAATTTTTTCAGCCCTAATACTGAGACGAATAACCTTGTCATTTGCCTCATTCAGTTCAAGTAGTTGTTTCCTATTGGCCTCATGATACATCACATTATTTTCCTTCAATGCATGAATTTGATTCATCAAGTTATCTTGAGATTCTAGCAAGTTTTGAACCTGAGCTTCAAGAGTAGTAATAACACCATCATTTTCAACTTTGTCATTGCATTATAAGTCTTCCCATTTAGCTCCTCAACATGAGCCTCAAGATAAATGATTTTATTTTATCTAGTTCAATGCTGACTATACGAAGAGGCTTGTTTTATTTCTGTAACTCAGTAACCTTCTTAGTTAGCTCAATCTTCTCCACTTTTGTAGTACAAGTCTCATAAAAGAAAGAATTATACTTGATGCACAATTCATCATAAGACATCTCCTCATTGCCATTTAGAACAAAATCATCATCACTCAGAAACACTTCCTCAATTGGAGCAACAAAAGTAATAACATTTTCTTCATTATCTGATGACTCATCAGAATGCATGGAACCTTGTTCATTATTATCATTTCAAGCAACCATCATTTCCTTTTCGTGCTTTTGACCAAGAAGTTTGGTGTTAGCACAATCAGCAACATGGTGTCCACTTCCACCACATGCAAAGCACGGACCAGTTACCTTTAATAAACCTTTATCACTTTTTCTAGTGAACCCTTTATTCTTCACTCGAGAAGATTGTTTCTCCTGATTATTTGTTAACTCACTAAACCATTTTGAATCCTTTCTTCTGTTTATGAGAATCTTTCTGAATTGTTTTACAAATAAGGCAAGATCATCTTCTGAGATATTCTACACACATCACCAACAACCTCATAGTTTTCAACACCTTGAAGGGCTACTTCTTTTCTCTTCTTAGAGTCACTTTCATCCATGTCAAGCTCCATCTCATAGGTAATGAGTTTCCCAACCAATTTTTCAAGCTTGATCTCATTTAGGTCCTTAAATTCTTGAATGGCAGCCTTCTTGGCATGAATCTCTGGGCAAGCATCTCAAAATATTTTGAACCACAGTTGTTTCATCAATAGGCTTCCCCAAACCCAAGGCTTCATTTGTTAACGTTTCAATTTCCTGAAAGAAAATCTCAAACTCGAGCATTCTTAAATCTTCGAATTTTGAAAGGGTCATTTGGAGCTTTAAATCTCTCATTATTTATCACCCTCATGAAGAATTTGGAGTTTGTCCTAAGCTTGCTTAGTCGTTGTGCAATTTCAAACATGAGCAAACTGATTAGACGAAATGGCAAAAACGATAGCATTTTTTGCTTTTTTGTCAGCCACGGTTGAAGCAATTTCTCCTTAAGTTTATTCACCTTTTGGCTTAATCACAGACTCTCCATTGACTAGCCTCGATGGAGCCTTCCAATCAAGAGTGAGATAATCAACAACTATAAGATCTTAAGCGTCAAGGAATATCTAAAACTTCTCGTTTCAAGCAGCATAATTTGTACCATCAAAGAATGGAAGTGTATTGCATGAACTATCGACATGATCACGATCCATGGTGAGATTCCACCCAATACCATTAAATCACATAGATCACTCTATGTATATCTAAAGTAAGGCTTTGATACCAATTGAAATTGGTACCAGGTGGAATAACTTGTTTATAAAAATTATAATCCACTGGATTGACTAGTCAAGCTCGTTAGTCCACTAAGATAGATTTGTTAGTCAATAAATCTAAGATTCAAATACCAGTTTCCAAAAACTATCATAATCAGCAAGGATGTAGTTTGTTGCACGTTATCAATGTGTCAAGTGAGCATAACAGTAAATACATACCATTTAGATGTTCAACATATATATGTACCATGTACGTGTGTGTGGGATGTGTGACACAATAAGCATAACTTGAACTCAATAAACGTAACTTGAAAACAAGATATTTTTGGCCGGAAAAACCCACATTTGGGTTAAAAAACTGAGGACTCTCCACTGAGTCCAATCCATTAATGTAAATAAAGGCTCATACAAAGATTACACAAGCTTAATTCCTAGATCCTTATCTACAAAGCAACTTTACCTTTGTGCAACATTGCCTTACACAGGATGGACTCATTCGGTCTTCACGAAGTGGCAGCTTTTCCTAAGCTCATCACCTTGTGGCACCGAGATCAACACGATCAATGATATGATATGATTTTATGATATGCACATGAAATCTAGATTTAAATGACCAGTCAAATTCTCCAGTCAAACTGTTGAAGGAAGAATCTAACTTGAATAAAAAAACTTGGTCTAAAAACAAATTTAAAACTTAAAACCAGACCAAGACATAAATGCAAAACCTTAAAAACAATGCAACCCTAATAGACAATGATTGGGTGTTTAATACATGAGGAAGGTTTGGCAGTTAGAGTTCATGAATGGAGAAGATGCAAGCTTCAAGCCTTTAAAGAAACTTTCTCTCTAAAACTAAGTTCTAAAAGGAACAATCTAAAACCCTAAGGAACAAATATACCCAAGAAAATCAAAATTTCCATCAGCCAACTTTTCACAAGGACATTTGTCGATTGCAGAAGAGATCTAGCCAGATCAATGGCCAGAAACTGACTACTATCATAAAGGTGTCAGAAAGCCCATGTAGGTTGTCTTAATCTGTGTGCCTAGACAACTGGAAGTCAGCGCCGTAAACTGGCTAGACAATCAAACTAGTTAGAATACAACACAAATAGAGATATGAAATGCACATACAATTTGCTTATCTTCAATAAACTTCATTGGGACACGTAACTCAGCTAAAAAGTTGGACCTTTCATTCACCACTGACCTCCAGAGTCTCATTGGTCCATTTATGGTCACTCTTGCTTGAAGAATCAAAGAGCTTATTGATAGAAGCATATTTATGAGACTGAGTTAGCTTGTTCTCATGCATTTATGTTGTTATTTCTTAGTTAATTATGTATTTTAAGTTATTTTCGTGTGTTTGTAGGTCCATAAGCCTTATAAAGCAATAAGATGCATTTTGGTGCATTTTGGAGCAGTTTTGGGCTTATAATGAATAGCACATGCATGGATCAAGGTGGATGGACGAAATTGAAAACTAAAGAGGCTAGGAATGTGTTAAAGAGAAAGAAGAATTAATGTAAAAAGGACAAAGAGCTCAGCCACAAAGGGGTGTCACTCCACCATTCACTTTTCCATCATTGCCGTGCACCACCATTGCACTCCCTTTGGATTCCTATGCCGTGCATCATCATCCATGTTCCCTCCATTGACTCATTTGTTGCATCATTCCACCTCCCTTTCCTTTCTCTACCATGTGCACAATCATTCATGTTCCCTAGCTGCAACACCACTCCATTTTACCCCCATGCTTTGCATCATCACTTCACTTTCACCTTTGAATCATTTCAAACACCACTTATTGCACTCAATTGCTACACCATTCCTTGTTCCCTTCATCATTTCATATTTTATGCATCATTGTACTCAATTGCTACACCACTACATGTTCCCCTCTATTGCCATGCACTTCCTCTATAAAAGGAAGTGTGTGTAACATAAATGAGTTCATACTTGGTTAGATCATTCACTCCCATTTCAACACAACCTTCATCCAAACACATCCATTCATCTTCACATCCATTCCTCCATACAAACAAACCTTCAAACACTCACCAACACCTTGTGCCGTAGCAAAGGAAGGGAAGGAAAGTGTTTGGACGTGCTTGCTGTCCAACTTGGATCGTAGGAGCGTTTAGGTGTTTTCTTTCTTTTATTTCTAATGTTTAAATTCATTTCCTTTCGTTTTGTTGTAAATATGAGTGGCTAAACCCCTCTTGGCTAGGGGTGATTTCAAAGCCATGATTATGTGTGCAATATAATTTGATAAATTCCAGTTATGAACTCTTGAATCGTGAATGCAATTGGCTTAACTATTTGATTGATAACTTATTTGTATTTGTTAATTAAGGGTCGACACTTAATTGGCATGCATAAAGCCGTTGCTAGAACGTAAGGAAGTTTCACATAATCGTTACAAACTTATATTCACATGTAGTGAAGGTCGCTTATAAACGATCGCATTAAGTTCAATTCCTAGTATGAGTGACATGATGTCATAGTTGCAAGTGCTTTGTCAATGCTTATGATTTTCATTAAACGTAATGATCTTTGATTGTATTTCTATTATGATGTCATGTAGGGAACTTTTGAAGAATGTTTTGGGTTGTCGAATGATGTCATCCAATCCAATAAAAGAAGGAAAATCTGAGAGTTAATTAGTGATGTCACGGTTAATTTGGAGCATTGTCATTCATAGTTCAATGGAGTAGTAACTGAAAATCGAGTTGTTTGCATACATATCATGTGTGGAAAAAAAGCCTCTAGCTATCTCATCCATCATCTTATTTCTCAAATTTGTTTTACAATCTGTCTAGTTTTTCATACTTGTTTGTTTGTTTCAACTTCGTCCAAAACTCACTCCCCCTTTACTTTAGTGTGTCTAATTAGTTAGAATCTGTTTTAATTTGTGTTTTTAAATGTTTTGATTCAAGTAAAAGTCAATTTTCGTCCAAAGTCATTCCTAGTGTCTAGTTTAAGTTTATTTGGTTGTTTTAAGCTGTTTTGAGTATTTTAAGTTTGCTTTGAGTCTTGTGAGTCTTGTTAAGTGTTTTTAAGTTTAATTTTATGTTTTTGAGTCAGTTTATAGGTTATTAGCAAGCCCTCCTAATCCCCGGTCCAGAACGATCCCTACTTATACTTATACTACAATTGTCAAAAGAGGGTTAAATTTGTGTGTTAAGTTAATTTTCGCATCACTTATGGCACAAACCACAACTGCCTTATGCCATCCTTGTGGCCAATTTTGAAGAAGTACCAGAATTTATGGATAGGCAATTCCATATGAAAGAACAAGGTTGGAAAATCCCACCATCGCACAAATTGTATTGGGAGAACACTGCACATGAGCACACTTCACGGAGTAGATCACCTTTTGGTAGAAGCGTGACATAGGAAAATTGAATCCCAACATGAAGTAGTAGGGATGGAACGTGATAGCTCTCTTTCATGTAAAAGCAGCCTCAACACACGACTCTTGACTACATCTATCCTCCACCTGCTTCACATGAGCATTGGACGAAATTGCATGCTTAAATTCTTTAAGGAAGTCCCGGAACAAATCATCGAAGTTAATCTTCACATAAGCAGCTCTAAGTATCATACTTTCCCAAAAGACCACCAAGACGATACTTGGGTAGGGGATATTCATCACACTTACTCTCGGGAGAAGACATTCTGAAACAACTGTGCACTAAATACCGAAAAATATTTAAAAAATTGTTTGAAAAAAAACAAAGAGGAAGAAAGATTGGGCACCATATTGCAGCTCAACACCCCCATGTGCTAGGCCTCAACTCAAGTAACAGCAACAACAGCTGCATTTGCAACCTTAGTGGGCTACAACCTAATGACTCTAGAGAGGCCTCATAAACCCAGCTCAGGTGAGTCTAGCCCGCCTATCCCTCATTCAGCTACCCAGTCCGCGCCAGCCCTCCTGCACCACGACTCCATGTCGCATTTACCTGATCCCCAACTTCTAGCCGATCCGATACTCCTCTTAGCCGCGTCGTTGACTCCTCCTGTAGCTCCAGTCGAGCCACAATTGTAGAATTTTTTTTTCTTTTTCTTACCTTGGAGTCGCTACACATAACGACAAAGATGAAAAACAACTTTTCACGCAGCAAGCAAAGAAGAAAATTGGGGATGGGGGAACAATTTCCTCTAATTTTCTCTCTTTCTTGTTTGGAAAATAATTACTCTAGGTTATTTAAAGTAGAGTAAATTAAATCAAAATGCAATTGGACTCCATCTCTTGAAGACTATTATAAGTTAGAGCTCATAATCTTATATAGTCAATAAATTAACTTTTGGCTGGCCCACTCAAATTAGAATTTCTACACCTTGAGGTGCAACACAACAATTGTGTAAGGCATATGTCCTCTACTCATGGCAATGATATAAGGCAAATTAAAGACTGAATTCATAACTAGTTCATGCCTTTAAGCTTTCCTCATTGACGATAAGTTCTATTACACAAGAAGCCTAATTACATCCTATTAATGATTTTTCAAGATAATCCTTTGCATTAATAATTAATCTTGATGAAGTAGGTTGACACAAGGATTATTAATATTATTAATCAGAAGAGTTTAATAATATCTACAAGGATTATCCTCAATACTGTCAAGTCATAAGTACAACTCCATCCACTAGATTACACAACTTGGCTACATCTCTACACATATGGCTGGGAGTGCTCCCTATTAATACATCATTCAACAGCAAACTCCTAGTAAGCCTTTGCTCGCATTAGGCCCAAATTTGAGATTCGTTGGCCAACCCTTCACGCATTGGGTTGTTTTGAAAGTACAATTTCGTTTTACGGCATTATTTTGATTCTACAGTGAACAACAGTAGTACAGCACACACATTCATCAGATAGCAACTGCAGTAAATGAGATTCGAGGCACCCAAGAAATAGTAAGAAAGATTAGTTATAAAAATAAAAAGAGAAATCGAATCTCAAAGAGAAGTTAGTGCATGATTGAGGGAGGGACGTGCTTGGCCAGGTATGGGGGAAGACCAGTCAACATCGATCACTGATAACTCCGTAAAAAGCTACTAATACCGAAGGCTTAGGGTGCGGCATACAGGTACAAGTCACACCAGTATGGGCACTGCTCTGAGCAGTAAGCCTGTAAGTAAAACCCTGTACCAGTGCGTTCGTTGTCAATCACGCACAAACTACAACGACCCAACTAAAGATAAATAAAGAAGGTATTATGTTCACATTATTCTTTTTGCTACTTCATTAATTTTATTTATTTTTAATTTTTAATCAAGGTACTTGAGTATTAATAATATAATTAATTATATGAATAATAAAATATTTTTATTTTTAAATATATTAGTGTTAAAAATATTATAATTAGTATATTTATATTTATGATTAAAATTTTTATCATATATTTTTATTTTTAGTTTGTACCTATTTTTAATTTGTATCATTTTTTTTTTCATTTTTAATGTGTACCCATATATTAATTTCTTTTTGTGCCCATATTTTTTAAAATTTTATTTGTGTTTGTACTTATATGTATACCATCGCGTGACATTGTATATTTAATCAATGATAGAAAAATTACATATGATATATTTATGTTTTATGCCTAAACTTTGTATCATATATTTATATTTTTAGTTTGTATCCACTTTTAATTTGCAACAATTTTTCAAATTTGTAGTATTTTCTTTTTAGTTTTATTTTGTACCCATGTATTAATTTATTTTAGCATCTATATTTAAAAAAAAAATTCATTTGTACTCATAATTTTTTAATCTTTTTATATGTATCCTAATTTATTTATAATGTACTAATTCTTCTTTATTAATGTACCACTTTGTTATATGTGAAATTTACCAATTTTTTTAACACTATGGATACATTCTTTTGCCATTTATTATTTCTTATTTTTACATAGTTTTTATCCATTTATTCAATCAAAATGTTTGAATTTTTTTATTGTAACCGTTTCTAATAGTATTATAATGAGAAATTTTAAATTTATAGGATTATAAATCTCATAAAATATCAAACAATTAATGTCAAAATTATAAAAATATAAATATTAATTGTAATATAATGAGATGTACAAAGTCAAGGGATTTTGATCAAACTTTAAATACCATTAAGGTTTTAGTCAAAGAATGTTAAGGATTATGAACCACATCTAAAGTATCCCATAAATAAAAGATTCTGTTTTTTTTACCTGATATTTTCCAAATGTGAAAACGCAAGATTTTCAAGTTGCGTTTACTTAATAGTAACGGAGAACATAAAGAATCAAATAACGTAGAAATCCAACAATTTAGGAATCGGTAGCCGTATGGAATCAGACAAAAAGTCTACTTATTTTCCCATTGAAATGGGTTTGTTCCTGGTACACGAGTTTAATTTTTCATTTTCAATAATGAGTTTTGTACAGAAAATGGGAAGATGATGAACGTTGAAGGCAAAATCTTTAGGAAGATGAATGAGACATCTTTGTACAACAAAGGCACAATGCAATCAAAGACGAAAGTTTCATATTACTTTATATTTTTCTGTTTTGATCTCATTTAGTAACATAATTGATCACACATAGTTTATGAGTTGAGATTTTTTTTTGCTAGAATTGCAAGGAAAGAGAAAACATGGTCCATGAGCCTATGAGATGAGTCTAAAGGTGTACGCTAATCTAGTTATGATAACTTTAAATACAATTATGTGGTAACATATTATTCTCAAAACTTAACATATGACAAGCTTTGAGTGGTTGGTAGTGCTACTCAACACAGTTCACTAGCAGGTTAAGCCCTACTCGAATTTTCTCATTAGGGTGATGCTGTAGATAAATTTTTTTATATTATATTTTGTAAATTGCATGACGTGAAATCTAATCATCAATACCTTGTGGTCTACAAAATATAAGTTAAATAAATAATTTCTCTACCATCATTCAAAATAGAATTTAATAATCAATCGCCAAATTATGTGATTTTAAAAAGGGAGTTTTAACAAAATACTTATGGTACTGTTCACTTTTAACGAAAAATCACATTTATACCTTTGCCTCATACTATTTATTATACTTTTTAAAATAATTTTTTATTAAAAAAAATTTATTTTTAAACTTTTCGCTAATTTTCTTTTTAAAAAAAAAATTAGGTAAAAGAGAGTGTTGATAGCATTTCCCCCTCCTTATCTCAAATGCTTCCTGCAGCTCAACATTTGAGTTTCACGCCAACAGCAACTAAACGGTAAAGACGTGGAAACGAGAGAAATAGACATTTGCTTCCCCATAAAAAGCATCTTCTGTTTCCACACTTCCGCATGCATTCCCTCTCATTCGCTCACTCTTTCTCTCTCTCTCCCTCTCCACTTCTCAATGTTCTCATTGGTCTCTTTTCAGTTTTAACCGCTCTGAACTCTATCCACCCATCCAAATACAGCAGCAAAACCAAAACATCTCCCCAAGATTTACTCACACTGGTAAGAACCTTGTAGGCGTCAACAAATCCACTTTCACCTAATCAACAAAACAACCCCTTTACCTCTCTTAAGCTTTATCCTTTCCTTTTCTCCAATTGGTTGGAAGCATTTCGTTCCCTCTGAGACTTGTTGGTCTTGAAACTCTGGATCTGGTTCAGAATCTAAAGATGGAGATGGAGATGGAGATGGATGATGGGTCCGTTTGTCTCTTTTGATCTCTCTCTCTCTCTCTATCTAGTAAACCTACACTTCATTTTTAGGGTTTGCCTTTGCCCCCCACATCCTCCAAAGATTTTTGGCTAAATTTGGCAAAATGCTGCCAGTTCTGGCACTGGACCTGTCCCTCTCCAATTAAGCCCTTCCTTCCTTTGCTTGTAATTTCTTCGCCTTTTCTGGTTAGCTTTTGGCTGATTATATTCTCTGACTCAAACATAAGCCTAAACAAAAAAGCAAAATATTCCATTCCAAAACAAGCTATAATATTCTTCTTTTTATCTTATTTTTTCTTCTTCAGGAGAACCAGAAGAAGAAAAAGGTCGAATTA
This sequence comes from Malus sylvestris, assembly GCF_916048215.2. Taxonomy (NCBI): domain Eukaryota; kingdom Viridiplantae; phylum Streptophyta; class Magnoliopsida; order Rosales; family Rosaceae; genus Malus; species Malus sylvestris. The sequence goes on along the minus strand of NC_062274.1, from coordinate 30,786,807 downwards.
ATTTAACTGAAGATTAAGAGATGGCGAGGGAGAAGATTCAGATCAAGAAGATCGACAACGCGACAGCGAGGCAGGTGACCTTTTCCAAGAGGAGAAGAGGCCTTTTCAAGAAGGCTGAGGAGCTCTCCGTTCTCTGTGATGCCGATATTGCTCTTATCATCTTTTCTTCCACCGGAAAGCTCTTTGAATACGCCAGCTCTAGGTCTCCCTCTCTCACTCTCTCACTTGCATACACAATTTTTTTTTCTTTTTTCTGTAATATTATTTTTAATGGGAAGATGAAGAAGGAGAAGACCCACTTGAATGGGAAGAAGTAAGAAACAGGTTAGGTTAGCTAGTCAAGCTACTAACTAGATGTTCAAATAATATGATTGAAGGTCTTTGTAGCGCAAGTTGGATGTGGATGTTGTTTGTTAGCGTTGGTTCTCATAAAAAAATTATCATATATGCATTAAACAAGTATGGCTTAATCGAACTGCTGTTTCTGATAACTTGAGAAGTGTTGTTTTGATCAATCATCACTGGACTGCTTCATCAAGTTGCAAGTGACTTCCTTCCATGTGCTTTTACTCTCACTTTCTGTAGTGTGATTTCGTCAAGGAAAATTGTTGTATTCTTCTTGGATTTTAATTATCCTTTATAGTATGGTTGTGGCTTAATCTGTTATTTCCTTTTACTTTTGGCTGTGTTTGAACCAAATAGGCCATAGTTTGTAATACAAAAATGATGAAAGAATACAAGTTTGGCAAATCATCACTATATTTGGCGTTGCATATTAAGTTGAATTAGGAGGCTAACGGGGTGACATCACACAACAAAGACACATTTTTTAACCTTTTATGTTTGTTTACAACATTGAAAATTCTCGTTAATAAAATTTGAACCAAGACCTCCTTCAACAACGAAGAGACTAGATGCAATCAGAGCTAGTTAAACTTCATTCATTTTCGAGTAATTTCTGTCTATAGGGTTTTTCTTTTATTAGTATAAATGAACCTTCAATGTTTATAAACTTTGTATACGAGTTCATGTGCATGTAATAGCGATTATCAGTTATTTAACTTATTCTTAATACGCGTTGCAAGATTTTTAAGGAAAAACATATTTATAGCAACTTTAAGTTTAAAAGTGTGTGACAAGTGTTTACTAAAATATGAAAAAAAAATTTAAATGCTAAACCAAATATTGAACTTCCTATTGTCTTTTCCATCTCGCATGTGTTATCTTTTATATAATTATATTGTTTTGAAGATTTCTGGCTATCCTAGCTAGTGACCTGCATTGTTTTTTTCTTCTTCTGCAGTATGAAGGAAATTCTAGAAAGGCACAACTTGCATTCAAAGAATCTCGACAAACTAGAACAACCATCTCTTGAGTTACAGGTTGGTCCTTTATGTATCGTATCGTGGTGATGAGTTTGGTACCCTCGAGTTGTACACAATAATACATAGCCAACTTGGTAACATGAATCTTGTGGACTTGAAGCCATTGCAACATGACAAGTTTTGAAACTTAATGGTATAAGAACGAATTCTTTTAGAATATTATTGCACTCCTAAATTTGTAAATCATGTTATAGTGTAGGCATGCATAGCCTAGAGTAATATAATTTTTGGATCATCCATATTTTCTGTTAGTAAAGCTTCTATGACAATGCATGCATTTGAAGGTGAAAAAAGTAAACTACATGCATGAACTCAATACAAGATTTATTAAGATGCATTATAACGCGCATTCTTTATTAAATTATTTTTCACTATGCCCCCTCAAACTTCAACTCAATTCGTTCCACTTTGACTTGTGGACATTCTTCTTCCTGAAACTTATAGGTTGCCTCTTAAAACACATGGGACCAAACACCTAATAAGGTTATGCCACATGTGCAATATTGATTAAAAATCTTCATTATGCTTAACATTCAACAGTTAGAGAATCTTAAGTTTAAAAGAAATTGAAGAGATGAAAAAAATAAAAAAGAAATTGATTAGTCTGGTGCACCCAAATCAAACCCACATAAGAAATTAGCATATCTAACTTCTAAGGCAATGTGGAGCGAATTTTGAGTTTTATACAAACGACTTTCAAGTTTCAGGGGCAAAAAGGGATCAAAATCGAGTTCCAGGGGGCAAAGTGAAGCAAACTTTGAGTTTTAGGGAGTAAACTGGTGATTTTTGAGTTACAGGCAGCAAAGCCAGATTAAAATCAGATGCTAGGGGGGGGGGGGTGTAGCATAAAATAAGCCTTCTTTACTTGAAGTCCTTCGCTCTCTATTGTTAGCATCCTGACTTAGTATAAGATAAACTTATCACTGTTGAATTGTAAATGGATAAATCTTTGGGTTTTTGTTCTTTTCACGTATTGTTTACAGTAAACAATCAACAGCCTTTGGATTTTTGGCCTTTGCTTAAAAGAATTGTTAATTCTGATGTAGCTAGTGGAGAACAGCAACTACTCCAGGTTGAGCAAGGAAATTGCAGCAAAAAGTCATCAACTTAGGTATATGTAAATCTCTGGTTTTAAAAACAATTACTAGTTTGTGGTCCCTAATTATGACATAAGCTCCTTGAACTACAGGCAGATGAGAGGAGAAGAAATTCAAGGACTAAGTTTGGAAGAACTGCAACAATTGGAGAAGTCCCTTGAAGCTGGCTTGGGTGGCGTAGTAGAGAAAAAGGTCTGTTTTATTCTATAGGTTTGCCTCTATATAATTGTTTAATATCTAATAAGTGGACATTTTTGTTGTCTTTCAACAGAGTGAAAAGATTATGAAAGAGATCAACGATCTTCAAAGAAATGTTAGTTACCTTTTAACTCTTGACCATGCAACTCCCCCAAACTACATCTTCTGACCTAATAAATTAACAGATAATTGACAAACGGTAGATTGGAGGTTTCAATCTAGACCTCGTGCACTCCGAATTTTGATGTCATTTTAGAGAATCACTAAACAAAATTTTTTTTTCTTAAAAGTTAAGGTAACCATGTCTCAAGCTAATAGTTGAAAATTAATGAATATACGAATTATTGCATGTGTGGTTCACATTCTAATTGGGATAATAGTTTCTGTTGTGCTAGTCTTTTGTCCTACAGTGAATTTAACTCTTATGTAATGCCTGAGAACTCAACGGGATTTGAAACGTATCATTAAAAAGTTTACTAAGATTGTAGTGCATTTGTTTGATAGTAGATTCCCAGTGCTTGAGCAGTTCATCGGCAGTAAGGTCCAGACAATGTTGTCCTCCAAATATTTCCTCTATTTGCCTTTTCTTGTCCTAATGTTTTTCTTGACATGATATAGATGAATGTGCAGGCGATGCAATTGACGGAAGAGAATGAACGATTAAGACAGCAAGTATAAGATCTCTCTGCCGACTCTTCATCAAGGTATATGTTTGATTCTTGCTTAATTTGCTAATGGGAGTTCTTGGTATGATTGTTGAAGGTGGTGGAGAAATCTAATGGCCGGAGGCTTGTTCATGTCGATTCAGAGAACCTGATTACGGAGGAGGGTCAGTCATCAGAGTCTGTCACCAATCTCTGTAAATCTAACAGCGGTCCTCAAGACTATGACAACTCAGTTACATCTCTAAAATTGGGGTGCGCTTAAATCATCTGATATGTTTGATGTGCTGCATTAATTTCGATGGATATATTTATTTCAGGAAGCAATATTTCTAGAGCATTTAGGAAGTTGCACTACTCTTTGCATGCATAAGTATTTTGTTGGCTATAAATATAGTATTTTCCGGTTTTAAATTAGCCATGCCTACTTGTAGTTCATCAACGGAAAATGCTACCACCCGCTATTGGAAAAACCTAGTAGTAGCCTAGTATCTCCCACATAATTAATGTAAGCTCCCACATTTACAATTTAGCCATGCACACTTTTTATGGTGAATCAAAATTTATTCTTCTTTTCCACATTGTTACCGTTTAGTTGTCATTAGAAGGTTTAACGATGGCGTGAAACTCAAATGTTGAGCTACTGGGAAGCATGGGTAATTACTACGAAGACTTTGACTTTAATGAGGGGGAAAATGCTAGATGGATCATGTTTTTAGAAGATAATGGTTTCAGACCTTATTTAGTAAATACTATAATGTGACGGTTGATGGTTGGATTCTAGTTTGGGTAATGCTTGAGAAACTATTTACTTATAGTGTGTGTGAAATACTAGGGAGATCACATGTGGATCTTACATTATGTGGTCAGCTAAGTTAGTTAAAACACATTGTAGTTTCTCTAGAACTGTACACATACTGAATATTGACGTTCTTTATACCTAGTTCATTTTTAAGCCGCGTCTAGATGAGGGAATTGCAAGTGCCGAGAATTTTAAATCCTTCATGGGTTTTTGATGATCATGTTGTATTTAAATCTTTTTAACAAGCAGTTCATTTCTAAGTAATTTATCCTAAATGCCCTAGTACCTGCAATTCTCTCGTCCAAACATGGCCGTAGAGGTTTGAATTTGGAAAAAAAAAACTGTTTTAGCATGCTGCCCAAATGATATTTATTTACTTTTCCGTTTTATCAATCTACTTTTTTGTTATTTTCTTTTGCAGGCTGCCTTTCTCTGGTTGACCGAAAGTAGATGTGGTTTGTATTCTCTACAAATTGGGACAATTGACTTTAAATGTTGAATGAGATATGAATGTAACATTCAACACGTTAATATAACCCCACTGTATTTATATGAAAAAATGCGTAATGTATTCGAACCTTGGACGGATCCATGGGGTAACTTCACATATATCATTGTTAAAGTTGCCCTTATTTGAACTCAAAAGATACACTAGTAAACCCAACAAAAAAAATTGTCATTGAACTTTCAATATTATTGTTATTTTCGATAATTAGGTTTAGGGTGGGGTGAACCGGTGAAGTGAAAACAAATCGATGGGGTTACTGAGGGATGTTGGTGGGTGAATTTTTCGTACGGTGGTGTTTAGACACTTTCTGTTTAACTTCTGACGCTGCTCTTTCATTTGGTTTTATAGGTTTTTAGGGTGTGTTTGATGGTTTGTGGTAAAATAGGGTGTGTTAACATCACCATCCTATTTCATGACTAAGTTGGGTGTGGAACGGCTCTCGTGCCCTTCTGAAGCCTTTGACCATCAAGATCGCTTGTTGCGTAGGGGCGTTGGCGTAACTAAAGACATGCGTTTCTCAACCTCGTCTTCCTTATATTGTGTTTTACTGACATGCTTCCAAATTCAATTGATTGCTCCCTGAAATCAACTTTAAGTGAGCATTTTTTATTAGCTTATATGTCATCAGTTGCAACAGGCCTCTTGATTGGCATGGTCGTAGCAATTTTTGAAAACGTAGCATCATCCATAGCGGGTGTTCGTGATCAAGCAGGAGCTGCTAATCAAGAAATCCTTCATGCATGATGTTGATAGCAAGAAAGCACATATGGAAGTAGAAAAAACGTGGATTGCATGTGTGCGAGACATGACGTATGACGTTGAAGACATCATTGATGAGTTCACACGTATCATATGTATGAGCAGCAAAGTGGCGGTTGATTTGCAAGATGGCTCCGCAAAACCATTCGCATTCCAAAGAATATTTGGTATCAGCATCAATAGCTAACAAGTTAAAGAAAATCACAATAACGATTCAAACCACTCTGGAGAGAAATCAGAGGCATGGTGCTGTTGTTGTAGAAGGAAAAAGTACTGGTGATGATATTCGAAAATGGGTGAGGAACCAAGTAGTCTTCCATCTTCCTTGGGAAAATGAACTCATCGGCTGTGAGGCAAGAAGCAAATGTTGATGGAATGGCTAATGAATGAAGAGCAACAACAAACAGTTGAGGATCAGGGAAGACAAATCTAGTCGCCAAGACCTAGACCCATGAAATTGTAAACAGACATTTCGACTGTTATGCATGGGTTACACTTACTGCTTCCCAATCCTATGTTATTGAAGACTTGTTTATAAGATTGATCAAAGAATTCGACCAAGAGTGGACCGCAAGTGTGAAGGTCTACCCTTTGTAGCCTTAAGTAGCTTTATATCTTCTAAAGAAGTCACAGAGTGGAGCAAAATCTACAACAGCTTAAATTGGCATCTAACAAATAGGTATGTCTTCTCTCTCTAAGAACTCTGTTGTACCATACATTGGGCCCTAGTATTTGGACCTCATGACTTAGCCCATAATGTATGTAGGAGGCGAAGGAAACTCTTATTCTATAAAAGAGATCCTTCACCCTCACTTGGAGGGAGGGCAAAGAAGAACAAAGAGAGCAAACCCTAGTCTCTATAGCCTCCACGTACATTGTAACCTTCATTGATATAGTGAAACCGAATCAACACCAGTGTAGATGTAGCCTCAACTTGAGATGAACCACGATATATCTTTGTGTTTGTGTGCGTTTGTGTGATTTACGGTCAGATTTACGTTGGTCCAAGATTGATCCGATTTTGTGTATCAACATTTGGCACTGTGAGAATTGACACGAAAAGCTATGTCGGTTCTCTCTCAATTTTTCATCCCACAATGACTGAATTTAATTAAGACACCACTATTTTCTTGTTATTTTTCTAGTCACAGCCTCTTCAAATAAGAAGTTGTAACTCCCACACACTTAGAGCTGGTTTGGATGCGCTTTTAAAATAACTGAAAGCACTTTTGGTGAAAATATTTTTAGAACCAATCTTTAGTAAAGATGCAAGTAAATCCTGGAAAAGCACTTAAAGTGCTTCCTGGAATAAGCATATAATTGGTGTTTTTTGCAAAAAGTATTTTAAGTGCTTTTGGAACCCAAAAACATTTTCTCTAAAAACGATTTTAGTTATTTTAAAAGCACATCAAAACAAGCCCTTAAATTCACAACTTCTTTGAGATGTTTGTTTTATAATTGAAAGGAATGAGCTCCATGAGACCACTTCAGGTAAGTGATGATTTTTTTTTAAGGTATATAATATCTTTTGTTAAAAAAAAAAGATAACTACATATGGCACATTGTGTTATTATTTTAGACAAATTCAAGCTCAAATAAAGATTACATAGACAACTAATAGTTCAGATATGATTAACAATCTAATAATACAAAATGTTGAATCATATTACAAGAGGAAACATTTTTTTTTCACATGTGTGGATGCAAATTTCCGCCTTCTTCTTCTTGGACAAAATTGCACCTACAAAACAATCAACACCTTTGGTCAAGGCCAAGAACCTCACGCGCCCACGATGAATGAGGGGTTTTGGCCGAAGAACCTCCGATGCCAAAGTTAGAATTTAGAGAGAAAAAGTGTTTAGAGGATTTTTGGGAGTTTTGCAAGAGTATCAACTTAGTTTTTTTAGAAGAAATAGGGTCATATATATAGGGAATGGGGTGTGGTCAGCCTTTAAGTGTGTTTTGGGGTGTTATTTGGTGATCAATTAGCAATTAATATATTAATTAGGTATAAGTATATTAATTGGCTAATTATCATAATAAAAGAAATGTTTTGGGAGGTTTTTGAAGGTTATGGAATGAAGATGGATGAGACAAATTTAAACTTGTTACCTATTTTGGGTACTCCTGATTTGGTTGATGGATGATTCTCCATTACTCACATGTAGGAGACCCGGTATGCCTCAAGAGTAAATTTATCATCTTCATCCGAAAAATCCACGTGTCGCCTTGTGATTATTTTTTGCTCCACAAATGCCCCCACACCTTCTGGGCTGCTCGTAGGAAATGACAGCAGGTGTAGAGATCTTCTTGCTTTAGGAAACGCATGACTGCTTCCTATTTTGATGTAGATTCCCTCTTTAATAAGAAATTAGTTTCTCAAGATACTGCTTCCTATTTTGATGTAGATTCCCTTATTCGGCTTGTTAGCTTCTCAAGATACTGCTTCCACTTCAGGTAGCCATTAGTAGTGTGGTCTGGTCCTTGATGGAATGCGCAATACTTTGTATAATCCAGCCTGGTAAGATCACCTTTCATGGGTGACGACAGTTCGAACCAAGGTTCGTTCTTGAGCTTGCGGAGAATTTGGCTGATTGGAACTGTGAATTTGGTGAATGTTTCAGGCCCTAAGTCTTCTCTGGTTGGGGAACGTTCCATGTGCTTCTTTTCCGACTCATTTTTGTTAGACTGCTTGGCCTCGTCCCATAGTGCATGTTTTTCTGCTAAAGTATAGGAAGCTGCTAGGTTCAGTTCTTCTCCCATGATCAGTTTTCCGAATAAAGGATGTTCGATGGGAAGTCCATTTCTGAATGTTGCCGTTGCTATGTCTTCGTTGCAACCAACAATCTTGGCCTTCTCCGTTTTGAATCTCTTGACATAGTCACGAATTGTCTCCTAATGGTCTTTTACGATGCTGAAGAGATGGTCGGATGTCCTTTTGATTGAGTGGTTAGACGAATACTCCTTAGTGAAAACAAAGGAAAGTTCGTTAAAACTCCAGATCGACTGCGGCGGCAGAGTGTGAAACCAGTCTAGTGCCTCGCCTTGTAGAGTTGTGGCAAAAATTTTGCACATAAGTGCCTCGTTGTTCCTGTAGAGGATCATGGTGCTGCAGTCGTGCTTGAGATGTCAATTTGGATCTTCGTCTCCCTTGTACTGAATGAAGTGAGGCATAATGAACCTACGAGATGGATCTGTCCGCTCGATCTTATTCGTGAATGGTGACATGCTTATGTTGGTCATGTCTTGTCAAAGCGCATCGTCAGCAGCCTCGTCATGTTGGAAATTGTGCAATCGTTCGGTTATGAGTCTCTCAACTTCTTCTTGAATATGTCTCTGCTGGGGTAGTGGAACTTTTGGCTGCCTCCAATCATGACCTATGGGTTTAGGCCGCTCTTCCCTATGCTCGACTCGTCCATGTCGCGGTTGCGGCGCATGTGGCATGTACCTGGCAGGCGAATGGGCCGTTCCCAGGCTGCCAGTTGAACTTGAGTCGGATTGAATGACTGTTTCTCTCCATCTGCCGTGCTGCCTACTCCGATGTGAGGTGGAGAATGCTCATTGTGAGCCTAGTTGTGAATGAACATTTCGCCTGGAAGGTTGTCCATGTTGATAATCGGAGTGTGACCTCAACCGTGAATGTATGCTCGTCTGTGGGCTTGATTGGGAATGCACGCTCCTCCACACGCTAAGACGAGAGTATACACTATCCCAAAAACCTAGGCAGGAGCGTAAACTGCCAGAACGCTTGGAACGTGGCTAGTTAAGGGGTTGTTTGCTGAGACGCTGGTGGAGAGGTTCGTCTACCCTTGTCGTCACCTCATCCGGGGCACGTTGGATCTCGGTGCGTTGCAAGAGTTGATTCACCAAGGTTGTATATTGTGCAAGGGCGCTCATCAACTCTATGACTTGTCGAGACAAGTGTTATTCGCCATTTGGATTGGTGTGCCTCCTTGAGCAGTGGAAGTGTGGTAGACTCCGGGTGCAAGATTTGAATTGGGAAATGTCAAATCTGCGGAGAAATATGGTGAAAATGCCCCCGGCTCGATGGTTACTCCGGATAGTTGAGATATTCTCGGGCCAACTTAAGCTGCTTGGGAAACCATGAGAGGCAGGGTTGCAAGAGCATGCAGGGCTGCAGAAGCAGGCTGGATTACGGGAGTAGACTGGGTCACGGGAGCAGGCAGGGCTGCAAAAGCAGGTTGCTCAGCGGAAGCAGGCTGGGCCATGGGAGTGAGCTGCTCGACGAGAGTAGGTTGCTCAGTGCGTGATGCATGCGAATGCGAGGCTTGGGCTAGGGCTCGTGCAAGCTTGGATGGCACAGCTTGGGCCATGGTGGAACCTCGTAGTGGTGGTACCATTCCGCCTATGACCACATTTAGCCTCGTGGATCGCCGCGGTCCCGTTTCTTGAGTATTAGAATTTTCACTTGTGGAATTTTCTAAATTTCTAGCCATTATATTTTTCTTATACGTTTTATCAAAGAACCTTTGCAAATAAAAAATTCTAATAATAAGAACGTATGAAAAATATTCAAATGGACTAGAAAATAGAGAAAAACCTTTTTATGCAAGAGTTTTCTACGAGTATGGATCTCAACTCTCAATGAAAGCACCAATTTGTAGATGTAAATTTCCGCCTTCTTCTTCTTGGACAAAATTGCACCTACAAAACAATCAACACCTTTGGTCAAGGCCAAGAACCTCATGCGCCCATGATGAATGGGGGGGGCTTTGGCCGAAGAACCTCTGATGCCAAAGTTAGAATTTAGAGAGAAAAAAGTGTTTAGAGGATTTTTGGAAGTTTTGCAAGAGTATCAACTTAGCTTTTTAGAAGAAATAGGGTCATAATATAGGGAATGGGGTGTGGTTGGCCTTTAAGTGTGTTTTGGGGTGTTATTTGGTGATTCAATTAGCAATTAATAAATTAATTAGGTATAAATATATTAATTGGCTAATTATCATAATAAAAGAAATGTTTTGGAAGGTTTTTGGAGGTTATGGAATGAGGATGGATGAGACAAATTTGAACTTGTTACTTATTTTGGGTACTCCTAATTTGGTTGATGGATGATTCTCCATTGCTCGCGTGTAGGAGACCTGGTATGCCTCGAGGGTAAATTTGTCATCTTCACCCAAAAATCCACGTGTCGCCTTATGATTATTTTTGGCTCCACAACGTGCGTATATATATTACATTTCCACACCCTTTAATGTAGATAATATCGTATATATGTCAATAAATGTATATTATCTATACAAACTCTTTTTAGTTAGGCCCCTAGCAAATATTTTGATTGGTGGTGATAAAATTTGATAAGTATAGGCCATGTATGGCATCTAATTAATATGTTAATCGGATTTTAAAACTTAGCTAGGAAAACACTAACAAATAGATCACCAAAAACGTAGCTAGAAAAATATACCATATTTGGATTTTGTGTGTAGAGTCACGGATTCAATAGTAATGCTAGAACATCTCATCTCATGTCATCACGTAGGTTGTAACCTAAAGTGAAAGAGTGGAAAGTCCTTGCAAATCGCCACCTCATCACAAAGTGCGTCGATGCATGTGTAAATGGGTCCCCTGCTGTTTTGTTCTTCGTTTTAGTAAAACGAACCATTTCATTTATTTTATTTTTTTCATTCCAGGCCCAAAACGACGTCTTTTTGGCCTGAATTTCTGAAAAAAGAAGGGTGATTTGCTGCCCATCGCAACCTAGCGCAACGACACAACAGAGCAGAGCAAAGAAGTAGCAGTAAGCAGAGGGGTGGAATCTCGCCTCAAGGCTTTATTTCCGACGAGGGGAAGGGCGGCCGCCACTCCCTGTCCCTCTATAGCTCATATGTGCCCATGATGTATGTAGAGGTGAAGAAAACCCTTATTCTATAAAATGATCCTTCACCCTCACTTGGAGGAAGGGTAAAGAAGAGCAAAGAGAGAAAACCCTAGTCTTTATAGCCTCCATGTACATTGTAACCTTTATTGATATAGTGAAACCAAATCGACATCAGTGTGGATGTAGCGCTAACTTGGGGTGAACTACAATATATATTTGTGTTCTTGTGTGTTTATGTGATTTATAATCGGATTTATGTTGGTCCAAGATCAACCCGATTTTGTGCCTCAACAAACTCTTATTTGTTATCACACACCAGGACAAGTTGCAGATAGTTATCTTATGGAACTCATTTTTCTTAGCATGTTACAAAAAGGGAACTATTATTAGCACTCCAAAAATCTCATTTGGCACTCTTTACAAGTGTATTTTTCTTTATAAATATAGAAAGTTTGGAGTGCCAAATAAGATTTTTGGAGTGCTAATAACAATTCCCTACAAAAAAAAAAGCTTTACAATACGACACCAACATGTAAGATGCATGACCTTATGCGTAAGGTTGCAGTGTTATTGTAATTTGTATACGATGGGAGTGCAATATTTGAAGAACTAGGGATCTTGGTTTTTTTTTTTTTTTTTAGGTGACGAGAAGAGAAGAAAAATCCTAGAACCAACGAGATAAACCTAGAGGAAAGATACCATGTAGAAATATGACTCATTGTATTAATGTGTGTAAAGTATTACAATATATAGGGGTTATATTAATCTCTATTTAGGTACCTACACTAATTACGATTGGAAATTAATTACATGTTGGAATCAAATTTGCGCGCACTAGCGTGGATGGAGGAACTGGGCCAACTCGGCTACTTGTAAAAGAGCAAACAACCATGATTAACCTTGGGTGCCGGTAGACTACCAGCCAAAAGCTCTTCGACGGTCAACTTACTAAGTAATACAAGACTCAAACAGTGGGAAAGAGAGTAAGTATGTGATAATTGCATTACTAGAGATGAACCCTAGATAGGGATATTTATACTAGTAAGGAGAAAGACCTTTTAGGATATGGAATATGTATTAAACCAGGAGAATCCAAAAGAATATCTAGGACTATATATTATGTACTCTTAGAAGTGTGATTACTTGTGGCGCACATCAATCCCTAAATTATAGGAATATCTGAGAATATAAGAAACTCGTCTAATCCCCAATTAGATCATATTTTTGTGTCTTGTGGAACAAAAATAGTCAATCTCAGTGAAATCGAAGAACATATTATTTATGATTCTTTTGACACGTGGCAATCCGGCCTTGTTACCGTTACAAAGTAATTGAGACATTCTGAATTCAGACGCACGATCTCAAAAAATGTGTCTTTGAGACAACAATGATGAGGGGACATTGCTTCGCATGTGCACGAGAACTGTGAGCTACCTTTTACTTTTACCAAACTGCTCCAACGGCCAAAAACACATGGGCAAGATAGTCCAAATTCAACGGTGAGATGATTTCAAAAAAATCTTCTATAAATAGCCTGGATTTCTCCTCCAATTCCCTCATGCATCCAAATTTTTCTAATATGGGAAACCTTAATTTCTTAGTGTTCCAACCTCTCTAAGTCTTCAAATTATCAAATTTTTCTCTCTTTTTCCACAAAAAATGACAGCCTTGAGTGTACAGCTAACTCGTGCCACCAATTACAACACTTTCCTTAAACCTCCAATGATCAGAGTAAGCAATAAAAAAGATTGTAATTCCTTCAACCGCCATTGCCGGGATTTCTGAATGGGATATAGATTCGTTAAAACTTAGTAGGAATGAACCTCTTCTTCCTGTCAAGTTACTCATTCTTAGCCTTCACGCTCTGCTCCACAGCTAAAAAATGTCATTCTCCTCGCAGTTTTTACATACGGATATGGCTGGAGTGGGGCATTGAGATTCTTGAGCGATTCTTCTCCATTGGAGCCCTCTTGGTATCAATCTGAGGCAGACAATGATGTAAACTTTGGAACAATAAATGCCTCCACCGAAAAAGAACTGGACTATTTCCCTTTAAGAATCTAAAGATTTTTTGCTAGGGGTGATGGTTTGTCTCCGCTGGAATTGTACCATTTTGCCCTATTCACGAGACTTCGATTGTTTTACGCAATGAATACTTGCTTACACATGTTTGCTCAGGTTATTTACTCAAGCCATTGATCTTGTTAGAGTAAACCCCTTAGAGCGTTTCATCCCGTGCTTCCTAATTGTGGAATATATTTAATCCAACAATCTAAACTTGGAGTTAATAAGTAATGGAGTCAAACTTGAATAAACTTGTAGGCTTATGTGAGTTTTAGACCCCTTTGATAACATTGCAGGAAAAATGTATCCCTTGAACTTAGTGTTTATAAATATCCCATTGCGATGACCGGAGTACCACCCTACTCCGACACCAGGTTTAAGACACATAAAAAATCTCTTGCTTCCAAACTTGCTTTGATGCATTTATTGGACTAAGGATGAAAAGGTGATCGTCTCCGTTCGGAATGGCCTCTAAATCTTAATGTTAGTTCATCATGTTTCAGTTGCTTTTGTTAGGTCAATAATAATTGCTAACATTTGTAGAAGAGTAATCTAAGTGTTGCGAGATATTTTATGCATGACTTTCAATCCATTTATAGTTCATCTTAACCCATTTCAGGTTTGAGAATTTTAATAATCGCAACATGTAACCAAGAAGAGGCTTCCTCCTCAGTCCGAATCACGTGCCCATACCTAGTGAACCTTAACGAAAAATTCATTAGGGACTTGGTCGCTTGCATGTGGGGATCAGAAACACCTTTGGAATCCTTTTGTTAAGTTACTTCCACGAATCAGAGCTCTGTTGGAATAAAATTCCATATTGAGGATTTTCAAGTCTGAATGCCTTCGTCGAATCTGCTTTGGGCAAGAGATCACCACATAACATACTCGACTTTGTACGCTAATCTGGGATAGAAATAATCGTACTTCGGGGCCGAAGTTCATAGCCACCACCTGGTTGATTTTTGATTCGCCCTTTTCAATTATTCCTTCGAATGGTTAGGGCCCAAGTTTGAGTGTATAACACACAACCCTTCAATTGCATAAACTTTTCGGAAGCCGGATGGTGCATTAGAAGTTTTTGGACAACGGGGCCATGTCAAAACGTATATAGTCCGCCTAACATAACCGCGCTTAATATAGCTCGAGTTTCCCAAGCTACTACCTGGAACATCACAAAATGGGCTTTATCAAAAGAGACTCCTCTAACATTATTAATTTAAAGTTTTAAGCTTGCACTTTTGCAAAGTTTCAAAGCTGTGTGATATTTGAAAAAAAAAAACCAACCATTTCCGATGACTAACCACACTCTTTGGAAAAAACCAACCATTAAAACCATCTGGTCTAAGAGACTTATTAAGGGTGCATAGAGAAGCAAACATACCTATTGCCCTCTGGAGTCGCCCTTAAAACATATTACAAATGCCCTTAAAACTTATGACGTTTTCAAAGTGCCATTAAAACATTTTTAATGATATTTAGGTAACTGTCATTGACTTCCTTTTAGCATTATTGGTAGGAAATTGTTGTTAGCGCTCCAAAAATCTCATTCTACACTCCTCACAAGTGAGATTTTTTTAGTGCCAATAACAATTCCTATTGGTAAATAGAATATTTTTTCCTCCCTTAACATAAACAATTTTTTGTTGGAAAATATTAGTATTTAAGTTTATTTTAATCTTTGGTTTTATGGGCTTAGCCCGTTTAGCATTAGGATTTCAGTTTCTTATCTTTTAGAGTTATGGTTAGTTTATTATAAATATCATGCTTGTTATTTAGTCGAGAAAAAGTCAATCAAGATATAGTTATTCGATTGTAGCCATCTCGACAATCTTGTTTAATCAATAATATTCATAGTTATATTTCGTTTGTTAGTTCAACTTAGTATCAGAGCAAGTTTGATCATTTGGAATTGGAGTAGGATTCTCTCCCCTCTTATTCTCATCCCCTTTCCTTCCCTCCTCTCACATAGGCCTGGCAAACGGGTCGTGTCTGTCGTGTTCGTGTAACACCTGTTATCTTAACGGGTCGTGTCGTGTCACACCCGTTATCTTAACAGGTCCTTAACAGGTCGGGTCACTTTACCCAACGGGTAAAGTGACTTGACCCATTGTGACCCGTTAAGAAAAATATATATTTTTTCTTAAATTTGCACATACCACACATTGCCACATAAATATTACTTCAAAACATTAAAACATATTTGTCGTTTAAGTACTACATCTACACTCGAAAATAAGAGCCTTGTTGATGCACAAAACTGGAGGTCTTGGAACAACGTAAATCCGACCGTGAATCTGCAGAAATGTAAATAACACAAGATGTATCGTGGTTCACCCCAAAGTTTGGGCTACGTCCACATTGATTGTATTTATTTGAGGGAGAGAGAGCTCTGAGAGTGAAAGCTTTGAGAGGGGGTGAAAGGGCCTAGGAATTGGCCTCTGAAATGGCCTCCCTTAATTGTAAGGGTGAGGGGTCTTTTTATAGAATAAGGACTCCTCACTTATTACATATTTGCCCCCTTCCTTTATCACGTAATTACATTTAAGTCCCCCGAGTATTTGTACGAGGTCTAAATACGAGGCCCTAAATATGGTATAAACAGTAGTCCCCCAAGTCTTCAATCAAGAGAGTCTTTTAGCTAGAGACTTGAAATTCAGTCCATGTGTGGGTCGAAGTAACTAGATGTTGTCTTGAACTGATGCTCGATATGAGGTGGTGCTCAATCTGAAATGATGCTCAACTAGAAGTA
The DNA here is from genome assembly GCF_916048215.2 of Malus sylvestris. Taxonomy (NCBI): domain Eukaryota; kingdom Viridiplantae; phylum Streptophyta; class Magnoliopsida; order Rosales; family Rosaceae; genus Malus; species Malus sylvestris. The sequence goes on along the minus strand of NC_062274.1, from coordinate 30,770,741 downwards.
GCACACGCTGCTCGGCTGCTCGGCTCGTGGTTTATGTTGCCTTGGTTGGCTCGGCTTGTGACGTTTGAAGGTGAGAGAGTCCCTTTTATAGAATAATGGCTCACTTCTCAATACATGGATGATGGGCTAGAGTTGATGCTCTCTAATGATGGTGAGGGAGTCCCTTTTATAGAATAAGGGCTCACTCTTCAATACATAAATATGGGCTAAAGTTGATGCTCGCAGCGAGGCGGTTGCTCAGTAGGCGGCGATGCTCTCTAATGATGGTGAGGGAGTCCCTTTTATAGAATAAGGGCTCGCTCCTCAGTACATAGATAATGAGCTAAGTCCCCTAAGTATTTTCATGAGGCCTAGTTGAGGCCCAATATATGGTACATAATGTAGTCCCCCAAGTCTTCGGTCAATAGAGTCTGTTGGCTGGAAACTTCAAATTGAATCCATGTATGGGCCGAAGTGGTGGTTGTTCGGATATGGTATTTGTATACCCTGCACTGAAGCTTTGTAAGTGAAGCTTTGCAAGTGAAGCTTTGAAGCTGGAGCTTTGTAAATGAAGCTTTTGAAGCTAGAGCTTTTGTAAATGGAGCTTTTGAAGCTATTTGACATGAGTGATGCTCATGAATGTTTATGTTGATTGACATGAGTGATGCTCATGGATGTTGTCATGAGTGATGATCATGAATGTTAACATGAGTGATGCTCATGAATGTTGACATGAATGATAGTCATGAATGTTTATGTATGATTGTCATGAGTGATGCTCATGAATGTTTATGTATGAATGACATGAGTAATGCTCATGTATAATTTGGAGTACTGAGCGTACTTTTGATCACCTAATTGGTGGCATGAAGGAGATTACGGGTTGTACCTTTCATTGCCTAGTTGGTGGCATGAATAGCTAGTTGCCAAATGATATTAGAGTACGGGTTGTACATTTCATCACCTGGTTGGTGGTAATAGCGGCAGGTTGCCGAATGATATTAGAGTACGGGTTGTACATTTCATCACCTGGTTGGTGGCATGAATGGCTAGTTGCCATATGATATTAGAATACGGGTTGTACATTTCATCACCTAGTTGGTGGTAATAGCGGCAGGTTGCCAAATAATTTTGGAGTACTGGGCGTACTTTTGATCACCTAGTTGATGTTATTTTAGGCTTATGGGCCTTCACCCTCCACACAACATTCCAGCCCATTTATTTTGGGCTTGCCTTTTTTTTTTTTTTTTTTTAAATTTTATGATTACCCTCTGATAGGGTTTATACATATTACCTTCTAATGGGGTTTATACAGATGTTTCTGAAAGATAAGGAAAATAAATTACATCATTATGGTGGGGTGTTTATTCCTTGCTTTTGTAGTGTTTTTCTGTGGATGGTCAACAAAAACAAAAGTAGCTTTTGCTTTTCAACAAACACACCCATGTGCTACTCATCATCGAAAACAAGCTTTACATCTTGGGACTTCCTTTTACTCCTTGCTTTTGCAGTGGAATTTGAGGTGTGCAGGACAAGTGGTGGAGTCAAATTGCATTAGTGGCTTCGAATCTGAGGTACCCATCCCCTACCCAAGTGCTTTTACGGTGGAATCTGAAATAGATGGAAGCATAACCAAGCAAAAGCAAATAGCTTGGAAAGTGGAGATCAGATTTATATTCCCTTAGCTTGGCAAGAAAGCACCGCCTTCACGCTTGGAAAGTGGAGATCATATTTAAATCCTAAAGTAAGTTATGTGACTCCGGCAAAGAATGTAACAGTTAACATTAGGCGCATATAGTCATCTGCATCCGTTTTATAATCAACCTCATTCTGCACCAAACTCCCAAGCAACAGAGACACCACGGCCACCGGTCCAATCGCAATGTCCCTTGAGCTACCCATGAACGCATAAATAAGCGGCGGTACGAAACTACTGTATAAGCCATTCTCATGCAGATTGGCAAGCTTTGCATATCCAAGATCCTGGGGAATACAGAGGCTTGCAATGGTAAGTCTAGAGACGACGTCTCCTCTGAGTTTAGAAAGGTTGTACTCCCTCACCCACCCAAATATTAGGAAGAGAGCTTGAAGATCGAGAACCAATCCGCCGCCCTACGGGACCTGCTACCCCAACTCATCGCTGTCTGATGATTTCAATTACGAGCGCCTTAGTTCTTGTAGTACTCTGAGCCCTCCGCCTATGTCGACGAGTCTTTTGAAGACGAGTACACAAAATACGCTTGACCCGCGCATCGACCCAGACCAGCTGTCGGGTTCAATCCTGGCGGGGGACATCCAGATGGAGAGTACGAAGGCAGGCTCCAGCCGGCCTATGGGTTCCAGCCTGGTGGGGAGAAGAGACCCGAGTTCGGATCCGAGAGGCCTGAATCGGGTTATGGTTGAAAACCCGAGTATGGACACCCCGGTTCGAAATACGGGTCTGGGTATCAACAAAGGCCCGAAGCTGATGAGCCCAGCTCCGAATATACTGGGTACGGTCAGAAGCCGGAACATGAGGCGCCCGAATCGGAGTGTGGATCCCATCTCTGAATGATCATCGCCAACAGGACCACCGTGGAAACTGAGTGGATGATGAGACGTTTTCGGGTCTTACGTTTGAAAGCCTGCTCTTCGAACTCGTCGACTTTGCCATCGCCCTTGAAGGACTTGACGGAGTCTATTTCTGATGCTCATTTTTTCTTCTTCTCAGCTTTTCTTGTTTTTTGGGGAGAGAAAGACTGGATTTTTAGACACAGAGAGAGAGGTTTTTTTTGTGACTCCTCTGTAAAAGGATTAGGCGAGTGAGAGATAGAGTATTTGGTTTCTGGGTTTTTTTTTGGGAAAGTTTTGCGTTGTTGGATTTTTTACATATTCACGATGGAGGTGAAAAAATGAAAGAGAACCGACATAGGTTTCTTGTGTCGATTCCCACAGACGGTGTCATATGTTGATGCACAAAATCAGAGGTCTTGGAACAACGTAAATCCAACCGTGAATCTGCAGAAATGTAAATAACACAAGATGTATTGTGGTTCACCCCAAGGTTTGGGCTATGTCCACACTGATTGTATTTATTTGAGGGAGAGAGAACTCTGAGAGTGAGAGCGTTGAGAGGGGGTGAGAGGGCCTAGGAATTGGCCTCTGAAATGGCATCCCCTAATAGTGATGGTGAGGGGTCCTTTTATAGAATAAGGACTCCTCACTTATTACATATTTGCCCCCTTCCTTTATCATGTAATTACATTTAATTCCCCCGAGTATTTGTACGAGGTCTAAATACGAGGCCCTAAATATGGTATAAACAAGCCTAATAAACAAACATCCATACACTACTAGTCTATTACAAAAGATTAAACATGCAAGGATATGCAAAATGAAAGAGTTTTTGTTATAAAGGTTGTGAAGCCTTTCTCAAAAGTTTAAACATTGCCAATGGAACTCAAAACTTGCATGTGATTCCTTATACAAAATCCTCAATTTTCATCGATCATCATGACATAAGATTTTGTGGTATCCACTAGTGTAAATATTTTAAATTGAAGATCGAATTCATTCATTGTATTCATATAGGGTCAAAGAGTGTAGCCGTAAAAAAATCATCAAAATTGGAGTTAAAATAACCATTAAATCGTGATTTTTCGTTGATAACAGTCGAAAAGTTTTGTCCCGTTACTTGATATCTGAATGTTTGTTTTTTGCAATTTTTGGCATATGCGATCTTGAAGCATACACAAACAAGTTTGACAGTTGAATCATTGAAATTAGTTTCATAGAATGCGTATCCCATCAAAACGATAGATTTACTAATACTTAAGAGTTTATTCATACATTCATTAAGTATAACATAAGTAAATATTTTAAATTGAAGATCTAATTCATTCATTGTATTCATATAGGGTCAAGGAGTGTAGTTGTAAAAAATCATCAAAATCAAAGTTACAATAATCGTTAAATCGTAATTTTTTGTTGATAACCGTCGAAAAGTTTTGTCCCGTTACTTGATCTCTGAATATTTGTTTTTTTCAATTTTTGGTGTATGGGATCTCAAAGTATATACAAACATGTTTGACGGTTGGATCGTTGAAACTAGTTTCGTAGAATGCGTATCTCATCAAAACGATAGATTTACTAACACTTAAGAGTTTATTCATACTTTCATTAAGTATAACATAAGATTTTGTGGTATCCACTAGTGTAAATATTTTAAATTAAAGATCTAATTCATTCATTGTATTCATATAGGGTCAAGGAGTGTAATTGTAAAAAATCATCAAAATCAGAGTTAAAATAACCGTTAAATCGTGATTTTTCGTTGATAACTGTCGAAAAGTTTTGTCCCGTTACTTGATCTCTGAATATTTTTTTTTTTTGCAATTTTTGGCGTATACGATCTCAAAGTATATACAAACATGTTTGACGGTTGGATCGTTGAAACTTGTTTCATAAAATGCGTATCACATCAAAACAATAGATTCACTAACACTTATGACGTTATTCATACTTGCTTTAAGTATAACATAAGATTTTGTGGTATCTACTAGTGTAAATATTTTAAATTGAAGATCGAGTTCATTTATTGTATTCATATAAGGTCAAGGAGTGTAGCTATAAAAAATCATCAAAATCAAAGTTAAAATAATCGTTAAATCGTGATTTTTCATTAATAACCGTCGAAACGTTTTGTCCAGGTACCTAATCTCTGAATGTTTGTTTTTTGCGATTTTTAGCGTATGCGATCTCGAATCATATACAAACAAGTTTGACGGTTGGATCGTTGAAATTAGTTTCGTAGAATGCGTATCCCATCAAAACGATAGATTCACTAACATTTAAGAGTTTATTCATACTTTCATTAAGTATGACATAAGATTTTGTGGTATCTACTAGTGTAAATATTTTAAATTGAAGATCAAGTTCATTCATTATATTAATATAGGGTCAAGAAGTGTAGCTGTAAAAATCATCAAAATCGAAGTTAAAATAACCGTTAAATCGTGATTTTTCGTTGATAACCGTCGAAAAGTTTTGTCCAGTTACTTGATCTCTGAATGTTTATTTTTTTGCAATTTTTGGCATATGCGATCTCGAAGTATATATAAACATGTTTGACGGTTGGATCGTTGAAACTAGGGGTGGGCAAATAGGGCATGAACCCGCCCCTACCCGCGGGTCCAAGCGGTTCGAGGCGGGTCTATTTTTTTTTAAATCTGAAACGGGGTGGGGTGGGTCCATGTTATTTGCGAGGCGGGACGGGTCTTAATTACTGAGGAAACGGGTCCCCAACCCAGACCGTTTCCACCTTCCAAAATTTTGAGATTTAACCTGATCCGTTGATTAAATATCTGTATTAAAACACATAGCATAGCCTGTCTCTCAGACCACGATCGCACTCAAGAGTCTCAGACTCTCCCACTCCCCAAATTTCCTCTCCTCTCTCGTCTCAGACCTCGATCTCTCTCATCTTCATCCATCGACTCTCACCACTTTCTCGTTCTTTCTCTCACCCTTACTTGACTCGACTCCCTGAGACTCATAGTGACTGAGTCGACCTCAACTGTGTCGACATCACATCAGCTAGCCACCATCACCATCGCAGCATTGTCTCCTGACTCTCCTTCAATCCTCCCAATCGCGAGTTCCGACCACCACCACATCATCCTCGCCGTTGAGAACACCACCATCATCCTGCAAATCCCTAGGTAATTTATGAATTAGGGTTTATGATTTAGGAATTTAGAATTTTTGCATAAGCTTTTCAATTGATTTAGGAATTATGTGGGTTTCTGATTTGGGAATTTAGGGTTTTTGGGGCTATGATTGCATAAGCTTTTCGATTGATTATGTGGACTGCTGCGATTTGATTACTCGCAGAAACTTTTCTATTGGTTTTGAATTTTATGGATTTGCTTATAGATTGTAGATTTTAAGTTGTTTGGTATTTAAATTTGCAGAAACTTTTCGATTAGTTACAATTTTTGAACTAAAATTGGTAATTGAAGCTGCAATCTTAATGCTTGTAAGTCAAAGCCAATAGTTAAGATTATTTGATATCCATAGTTTATTGGTTTCGATTTTCAACCCCGAATCGGAACTAACTAGATTATTGAGTAAAGCCAATAATGAAAAGTTTGTTGGCTTTCTTTATGTTTATGAAATTTGTAATATATTTCATAAACATAAAGAAAGCCAAAATGTAATATATTTCATGTTTTGTCATTGAATGTTTATAGCCTCATAAGCTAACGGATAAGAGCGATGTTTATGGCCTCAGTGTGGTGTTTTTGGAGCTCTTGACAGGGATGCAGCCAATCTCACATGGCAAAAACATTGTTCGAGAGGTAACTACTCGAACGTAATTACAGATTGTGTTTTGGATAACTATATATATGAACCATCTTCTATGCTTTGCATGTGAGAATATAACTTCTTAGTCAAGTTAACACCCCTTATTGTTAACGCTATTTAATCCCTGTAACCAACTAGATGCACTGGTTTTTGTGTTATTTACAAGTTTTCCTGCACTTCAGGTAAACATTGCATTCCAATGTAATGTTTTGCCAACAGACAAAATGTAATATATTTCATGTAATTACTGATTATGTAATATGCTTCTAATCTTTCATATCTAATGATCTCATATGTTTCTTCCTCAATTGTAATTAGAGAGAGGTCACAAGGAAGGGTGTCGTCCTTCTATCATAAATCATCAGAATATTGGAAGTCATTTCAGATGTTAATTTGGATGTTATTACAGATTTTATGTTATTTTGGATGTTAATTTGATCTTGGGACTTTGGTCTCGGATGCTATTTTGTTGTTTAGGATGTTATTACAGAGCTTATATGTTATTTTGATGTTCGGATCTTGAACTTTCGATGTTATTTAGATTTTTTATGTTATTTGAAATTTTGGATCTTAGTATCTGTAGGCTCTGTACTCGGTTCTAATTTTGGATCTTGGAACTTTGGATTTTTCATGTAATTTGGAATTTTAGATCTAGGAATTTCGAAGATGAAAAAAAAAAAAATTGGATGATGCAGTATACTATGTACTTTGTTCCAATAAAAAAAATGTAATTGGTCCCAACAATAAAAAAAAGTAATTGGACACGGCTCAAACCGGCCTGTTTGAAACGGGTCGGGTTAGGTCCGGTTCCAGATTCAAAATTTTCATTACTCGGCCGACCCGTTGCAATTTAAAGCAGGTTCGGTCCGGTCCCTCCAATTTTGGGCCCGGCCCGGCCCGGCCCGTGCCCACCCCTAGTTGAAATTAGTTTTGTAGAATGCGTATCTCATCAAAACAATAGATTCACTAACACTTAAGAGTTTATTCATACTTTCTTTAAGTATAACATAAGATTTTGTGGTATCCACTAGTGTAAATATTTTAAATTGAAGATCGAGTTCATTCATTGTATTCATATAGGGTCAAGGAGCGTAGCTGTAAAAAATCATCAAAATCGGAGTTAAAATAACCATTGAATCGTGATTTTTCGTTGATAACCGTCAAAAAGGTTTGTCCCGTTACTTAATCTCTGAATGTTTGTTTTTTTTTCAATTTTTGGCGTATGCGATCTTGAAGTATATACAAACAAGTTTAACGGTTGGATCGTTGAAATTAGTTTTGTAGAATGCGTATCCTATCGAAACTATAGAATCACTAACACTTAAGAGTTTATTCCTACTTTCATTAAGTATAACATAAGATTTTGTGGTATCCACTAGTGTAAATATTTTAAATTGAAAATCGAGTTCATTCATTGTATTTGTATAGTGTCAAGGAGTGTAGCTGTAAAAAATCATCAAAATCAAAGTTAAAATAACCGTTAAATCATGATTTTTCATTGATCATTGTTGAAAATTTTGTCCCGTTACTTGATCTCTAAATGTTTGGTTTTTGCAATTTTTGGCGTATGCAATCTTGAAGCATATACAAACAAGTTTGATGGTTGGATCGTTGAAATTAGTTTCGCAGAATGCGTATCCTATCAAAACGATAAATTCACTAACAGTTAAAGTTTATTTATACTTTCATTAAGTATAACATAAGATTTTGTGGTATCTACTAGTGTAAATATTTTAAATTGAAGATTGAATTCATTCATTGTATTCATATAGGGTCAAAGAGTGTAACTGTAAAAAATCATCAAAATCGAAGTGAAAATAACCGTTAAATCGTGATTTTTCGTTTATAATCGTCGAAAAGTTTTGTCCCAATACTTTATCTCTAAATGTTTTTTTTTTCAATTTTTGGCGTATGCGATCTCAAAGTATATACAAACATGTTTGACGGTTGGATTGTTGAAACTAGTTTCGTGGAATACGTATCCCATCAAAACAATAGATTCACTAACACTTACGAGTTTATTCATATTTTTATTAAGTATAACATAAGATTTTGTGGTATTCATTAGTGTAAATATTTTAAATTGAAGATCGAGTTCATTCATTGTATTTATATAGAGTCAAGAAGTGTAGCTATAAAAAAGCATCAAAATCAGAGTTAAAATAACCGTTAAATCGTGATTTTTCGTTGATAACCGTTGAAAAGTTTTTCCCCGTTACTTGATTTCTGAATGTTTGTTTTTTGCTATTTTTTGCTGATGCGATCTCAAAGCATATGCAAACAAGTTTGGCAGTTGGATCGTTGAAATTAGTTTCGTAGAATTCGTATCCCATCAAGTTCAATGATATATATATATATATATATATATTTTTTATTTTTTTTATTTTTATTAAGTAGATTTAAATTTATTTATTTTGAACGTATAATACTTAAGAAATTGAATGATATGTATATTTAAGCCGATCCAATGGTCACCAATTTTTAATATTTAATATATATATATATATAATTATTATAGTTTTTGTTAAATTAATATATATAATTATTATAGTATTTTTTAGGGTTATAAAATTATTAAATTAATATTTTCCTTATCGTGTATCGGATTACCCATGTGAATACCCGAATCAACCCGTTATCTTAACAGGTGCTTATCGGGTTACCCAATAACTACCCGATTGGTTATCGTATCGACCCAAACACCTGTTAATTTCGTGTCGTGTCTTGTCAAGTTATTGGATCGAGTCAAAAATTGTCAGGCCTACTCTCACACACATTGCTTTTTATCTTATTATCTCTATAAAAAAATCAATATAAGATGTTGACGTAGTTTAACCGTGACCGTTTAAATAGGAGGAGAGGGAAGGGAAGAGAGATTAGGAGGAGAGAGAATCCTCCTCCTTTGGAATTTAATATGCTTCTATTCAGTATCAGTTTGTTTGTCTCCTCCGTCTGTTTGTTTTTTTCTGTACTCAGTTGTCGTTGGCAGGTTGTAGAAAAAGTAAAGAAAAGACAGCAGAAAAAGAATTTTTCTGACGACGGTTTTGACAAAGCTCTTACCTGAGAACCACAAACTCAGATCAAGTTCGTCTTTACCTTAGGCCTCCCTATTGAACCTCGTTTGCATGAACCCACCATGCCAGTACCCGCCGCCATATCTGACTGAATCCGAATTGCCCAATCCTTTGGCCAAATCCATCTATTGCTGCTGCTCATGCACCCAGTCGCCAAGCCCATCATTGTTGTCCCATCGCAACCAGAGTCACCGCATCGTACTAGGTCCAGATTGACCACCAACTTGCACCCAGTTCCATCTCCATGGATTACACCGTTGCTGCTTCTATATTATAGAGGAAAAAAACAAAAAAAAAAATAGAAAAAAATATAGCATATTGCTTTAGGCCCACACGGGCAAAGGGAAAAATATGGTAAAGTTTGTTTTAGGCCCACACGAGTTGTTGGTTTGTTTGGAATTGTTTTGTGACCGTCACTCGAGTACTGTACATGTGATCATTCGAGTGATAGTACTTTGTTTTTGTTTGTTCATTACTACAATTAAGATATGGAAATCGCGTCCCTTTAGTGACGGGTTTTTTATTTCCATACTCTCAACATTAGCCAGTCTAAATTTAAATTAGTTTGCAAGTTTGCCTAACAGAGCCAATCCGCATGTGCTTGTTTGCAAACCCATGTCGTATAGCGCCATGAGTTTGACGGGATGCTGGAAAACATTAGTATTTAGGTTTATTTTAATGTTTAGGTTTTTTTTGGGTTTAGCCCATTTAGCATTAGGGTTTTGATTTCTTACCTTTTAGGGTTAGGGTTAATTTATTATAAATATCATGTTTGTTATTTAATTGAAAACAAATCAATCAAGATGTAGTTATTCAATTATAGTCATCTCGGCAATCTCGTTTAATCAATAATATTCATAGTTATATTTGATTTGTTAGTTTAACTTTTTTCTCTAAAACCAAAGTCAATAACACTTGTCAAAAATTTTCCTGATTGCACAAAATATTGATTGACTCAATCTTAATATTGAAAATATATGCAATTTAAAACAAATTACCGGAGAGGCATTCACAAACATATTCTGAAAAAGACATTCTTATTTTAGTACGGGGTCCACGTGCAACGCTACGTAGGGGGCACATAACTGTTTTAACCGAAACTCGAGGGACGCCTGGCTTTGCTAGAGTCAGAGACCTCTTCCTTCTCCCTTCGACATAATTGTAGCCTCACTTGTTCTTCCTCACAAATCATTTTCTTCTTCTTCTTCTTCCCATTAACCAAATCCCCATTTCTCTCACTCAAACACAAAACATCACACACACTCAAATCTTTAGCAGCCATGGATGAAGAATACGACGTCATCGTCCTCGGAACCGGCCTCAAAGAGTGCATTCTCAGCGGCCTTCTCTCAGTTGATGGTCTCAAGGTAATTCAACCTCTGCTTAGTTATGAATTAAAGTATTCTTTCTTTGCAAATTAATTATAAATAATTAATAAGGTCGGGAATCATACTTTCAACCACTCTTCTAAAAATTCTCTCTTGGCACCGAAGATTAATTCTTAGGCGTTTGAAAATTAAGAAAATACCCCTAGACCAGTTTAGGCGTCCCATCTAGGCGTGCCCGCCTAGACTGCCTGGGCACCTGCTAGGTAACGACTCTAACTTAGACAAAAAATATAATTTTTTTTTTTGTGTTCCAATAATTATACTCTATATTTCATTTTACTTTGCAATTTATGTATCCTAATGCAATTATGTATTTTTTTAAGAATAAACAAACACTTATTTATACGATATATCATAATTTACTTAAATCCGCCTAGTCTACCTAAGCCACCGCTTAGGCCCCGCCTAGCTGCCTGGGCGCTAGGCCAAGAACACCGCCCAATTAGCGCCTAACATCTTTTAAAACCTTGCTCTCAACATGATTCATGTAAATGCACTTTGGTCTGGAGTGCTAATAGTTTTGTACTTTTGAGATGCATTTTCATAAAACTGAACGCACTGATGAGTATTTACTATAAAAGTACCATCAGTTATCTCACTCTGATTAGGTTTCATTCATTGCAATTTGTAAGAGAGATCAACATCACCTGGATTTAAGATTGTCGTTGCTGTCACTTGTCGATAAGAATGTTTAGGCTACTAATATGTTATTTAATTACCCGAAATAGGTACTGCATATGGATAGGAACGACTATTATGGAGGAGAGTCTACCTCACTCAATCTCAACCAGGTAAGTATCTTGGTAATCTTTTTGGTTACACAGTTTGGCTTACTTTTTTGTGAGATATTCCTACGCATGTGATTTGTTTTACGGCTTCGGTTTGTTTTCTGGTTTTGGATTTCAGCTCTGGAAGCGATTCAGGGGCGAGGATAAGCCTCCAGAAACTTTGGGCTCAAGTAGAGAGTACAATGTTGATATGATCCCCAAGGTAAAAAGAACGATGCATATGTTTCTTATGGTTGTTCTTTGATTCCTTTTTTTAGTTTTACTTTCCCCCAATCTTCATATATAGGTGATGATCATGATGTACCATTTTCTGTGTTAATTTTTAAGCATGTCAATGATGTGATCTTGATATTCAGTTGCTGTCTTTACCACATTCAATGTTTCTTAACGAAGAAATCTTTTTCAGGAATTTCTTTTTGTTTCATTAGTCTGAACTTTGTTTATTACATGAAGTCTGCTTAAATGCTGATATTTCTGACAAGTGATCGCTTAAAAGTACAAGGTTTATTTTTGGTTTGTTCTACATGTTGTTCTGATAATTTGATTCTTTACAACCTCGGTGCATATTTTGACAGTTCATGATGGCCAACGGAGCTTTGGTTCGTGTCCTGATTCACACTGACGTTACTAAATATCTGAATTTCAAGGCTGTAGATGGTAGTTTCGTGTATAACAAAGGGAAGGTGTGATTACTAATAATTTTCAAGTTCACTGAGTGCTTATTCATGTATCATCTATATGACATATATGGAACTACTAACTTTGGTTCACCCTAATTTTGTTAATGAGGTTTTGCATTATGTTTCCAGGTCCACAAAGTACCAGCTAATGATGTGGAAGCACTGAAATCTCCACTTATGGGATTATTCGAGAAGCGGAGAGCTCGAAAGTTTTTCATTTATGTGCAGGACTATGACGAGAATGATCCAAAATCTCATGAAGGACTGGACCTCAACAAAGTCACAGCACGAGAGCTTATTTCGTACTTCTTTCTCACATCCAAACTTTGTGCAAATATGTTTAATTTCTGCATGATGGAGTTAAGATTTTTGTTTCTGACATAGGAAGTACGGGCTAGATGACAATACTGTCGATTTCATTGGGCATGCACTGGCTCTCCAGCAAGATGATAATTACTTGGCCGAGCCAGCTATGGATTTTGTGAAGAGGATGAAGGTAACGAAGCATGAACTTTTTACTATGAATATGCTGGATATTAATTATTAAACTTCTTGCCCAATCAAGTCCTATACGTGTATTGAATGTGTTCTATGAAAGAACTGAGTTGCTCCCTTTTGCTACACCTTTCTGAACTAACAATGGCAGAGTTTTCAAAAGCACTAATTAGATGTACCCTAGAAATTTTTCTCAATCCAACTCTAAAGTGTTCTATAATATACTCTACTTTCCACCTTTCGGAAAGTTATATGCAGAGTCGCTCGCACGCTTTCAAGGAGGATCTCCTTATATTTATCCCCTGTACGGTCTAGGAGAGCTCCCCCAGGTATGCTTTCAACCATTATTTCTAGTATCTCTTGGATATGCAACTCAGTTCCTCTGACTTTATGTGCTACGAAATTTGCAGGCATTTGCTCGGTTGAGTGCTGTTTATGGCGGCACCTACATGCTCAGCAAGCCAGAATGCAAGGTTATTTTTTCATGCATATCGAAAATTATCTAAATTCTCTATTATAAACCTTTTAATCCATCCTTTCGAACGTGTTATTGATACTTGACTGATTTTGCGAATTGGCAGGTAGAGTTTGAAAACGGGAAGGCCATTGGTGTGACTTCTGAAGGAGAAACTGCAAAATGCAAAAAAGTTGTATGTGATCCTTCATATTTGCCTAACAAGGTAACATTAAGAATTTTTTTAGTATCAGCAGGGTCATCTGGCATGAGAAGTTTTTAAAACTGATTTGAGTTTCAATCTCCGTCTCGTGCAACAGGTGAAAATAGTAGGGAAAGTTGCCCGTGCGATATGTATTATGAGTCATCCAATCCCAAACACCAATGATTCTCACTCAGTCCAGGTTATTCTACCCCAGAAGCAACTTGGACGTAAATCTGATATGTAAGCTGTTACCTCTCATGCCAAGATCACAAATTTAACAAATAATGTCACATTGTAACTAGAACTAACATTGCAACTAGAACTAATATATCACAAGGACCGTAAGACCTTGTAATGATGGTACTCGATCGGATATGCCTCTGTTGCAGGTACTTGTTTTGCTGCTCCTACTCCCACAACGTAGCTGCGAAAGGGAAATACATTGCTTTTGTGTTAACGGAGGCAGAGACCGATAATCCTCAGGTGGAACTGAAGCCTGGAACAGATCTCCTTGGGGCTGTAGATGAAATCTTTTTTGACACTTACGACAGATACGAACCTACTAACCAGGGTGATGGTGACAATTGTTTCATATCCGCGGTGAGAATGAATGAATTCTTACATCTTCATTTGATTATTATCGTAAGCTCGTACATTTATACTTCAATTTGTACTCATGACAACTAATAGTCCTCAAATCACAAACCCCGCTTTCACCTGCTTTCCACACAAAATTCAACATAAGTTGTAATTTCTCTGGTGTTGGAATGCATTGCAGAGTTACGACGCAACGACACACTTTGAGACTACCGTCCAAGATGTGATTGCCATGTACAGCAAGATAACTGGAAAGGTAACTTTTCAAATTTACTCCAATCAGCCCACTTATATAATTGAACATGCTGGAACAATCATGTAGAACTTAATTGGCTGCTGCTTGATATACAAATCTGTGGAGTTCAAATTTGAATTCTTCTCACTGCACCGTGTTTCAGGCCCTTGACCTGAGTGTGGATTTGAGTGCTGCTAGCGCCGCTGAAGAATGAAATTTCGGAACGAGAGCAGCTACAACACTCTGTAGTTCGTTTCATTTCCTCTATTTTTTTTCAAATTTCAAGCTTATTCATCATCTGTTTATGAGATTCGTTGCGTTCGTTAAACATGTTAATTAGCAGCACCTTCTTTGCTTAAAAAGTTATTCCACTCCAAACGGTGTCGATTAATTTGATCATTCTTAAAGAAGGATATAGAATGTTTGTCTTCTGAATCTGACACCAATAAATGGGTCACATATATAATGGCTGAGCAAAATTTAGTTGTTTACTGCTGCAATTTTACGTTTGTTCGAGTTAAAAGATAATTGATGATGTAAGTAGAGTAAGTAGAGCATCACGTGATATGCTAACATGAAATCAGAATTGGCCTTGAGATTTGAGGGCCCAAGGCGAGCCATTGAAAGGGGGCCCTTGAGTTCTCAAACCCTAAATGGCGTCGTGCATTCATATTATTTTTTTGTTCCGATAATCTATTACCATGTTATCAAGTCGACTACACGACGAAAGACTAGCTGGTGCAGAAAATAGAATCATTTAAATAGGAAGACTCGAAATGGGTTGTGCATTCACCTTCCCTCTTTTTTTTCCTTCTTTTTAAAGTTTCCTATTTTTTCTTCATCTTCCCTGAGGGACAAGGTTCCTGCTTCTAACCGCCTAGCAGCAAATCTCTGTAAATACATCAACATATATTCCTGTTTTTTAACTTTATCATGTTAAAATCGAATAATTTTTTAAGAATAAATTCCATCTTAATCACAAAACCAGATGATTAATCATCATGAGAAATACATTAAAACTTTGTTGCCGTCTACTCCCCTTTGGCCTTTGCAAGAGCTTTCTTCCTCTGTCCAAGCATATACCCGTACATGTAAGGAATCCCTGCGACAAATTAATCCACGGGAAAATGAAGAAAAACCGGTTAAATTGTTTAAGTATTGTAAAAAAATATGCCCGTGAAAACGGTGCATGCCTGGGACATAGATTCCTAGGGCAACGATTGCAGCATAGAAGTAATCGAAACAGAAGTTCCACTTGTTTGGCATCCTTATAGAATACTTCTCAGAGTTCTGCAAATCCATCAACATATTTGATGAGCATAGATCCAATAAAGACTACTCTACACGCTCTTTGTAGCTGCGGTGGATAAGCAGAAGATGTTATGCAAAGTTCCCTGTACTAGATGAGTAGTAAACGACACTACCCCACACCCAACTCTCAAAACCCAGGAAACCACCCCATTTACAACACCCTTCTCACAGAAAAAAGGGCAAAAGAAAGATTATTGGTTTCACGAATCATATAGTTTGATACCTTCATGTGTGGCAGGGCAATATATATTAGACCAACTTCACTTGTGATGCCAGTTGGATACAACAAGATGAAGGTGCTATACCTGCATGGCATTAAATACACAATAACGATGAATGAATCGCAGAACTCAACCAGCTCGAGTTCTTTAATGATCTCAAAACTGATGAACTACCTGAGCCACAAGAGCCATGAAGGTGCAAAACCAAGAGCCTCCTTCATGCCAAAGAAAGAGTATCAAATAATCTGCAATTACAATGAATTGAATCTGAATTGGTTTCCTCCTCCTACTACTACAACTAACGAAAAAGTAAAAATGATTACAATCAGCATCAGGATGCATGTATTAATGCAGCCAACATCCGACTGCATGTATTACTTTAAGTGAGGAATTTTAGCAAATTAAACAGAAAAGAAAATGTCCTGGAATTCTTCAATATTCTCCGTAAACAGAACTTGTTATAAAGGCAACTATAACATAATTTTAGATAAGAAACGCCTTAGCATATTAGGTTTCTAAGGTAATTTGGGAGCAGAAAACATACATACTGAGTTGCTCTTAGTACATGTTTTTGAAGCAAAAGTTCAAGCCAAACTGTTTTCGAAAAAAAAAATCTTTCATGGTTAAAGCAACAAACTAGGATTTACAAAAATCATTTCATTAAGCAAACATCCTAGGTATTTAATAGGTTCTTTTATAGACAATCTAAACCAAATTGCTAAGTCTTACAATTCCACAATAAAATTCCTTTTATACACAATCTGATTAGCGACATTACATTCTAAATGAAGCAAGTCAATACAACTTGGTCATGCCATTCCATACTTTTAGATCTTTGGTTTAGAACAATACTTAACCACCGGATTGCATAAGGCACTAAACTTTAAAAACTAAAAGTGCACATACTTTCAATAATAACACTTTGATACAGATGCAAACACAGAAGAGAGCAAAAAGCGCAAGAAATGGAGATCGGATAACACTTGCCTCGGTGATAGACCAGCTGATGACCAAAGAGCACACTAGCATATGACTCCGAGTCTGCCGCAATAAGCTTCATCTCGTCACTTTAATATTTAAAAGAATTGAACTTTCATGTATAATAGAATGCTACTAAAAATTTAAACCCCAAACTTCGTCCTTGCATTCAAACCTCAGGAAAACTCCACAGGATTCCCCATGTCAGATACAATCGTGAACCGATTTGCCGCAGTGTTGCCGTTACTGGAGATCTCACCAAAGCTGCATCAAATGCAATCCCATATAGGAACTAACAATTAACACAACCCATAAAATATAATTTAATCAGCTGAATTTTAACATACAAACAAAAGATAAATAAGGGACCCACCCACTAGCCCATGAACAATCTGTTGCTCCATCCCAACATTTCAAAACCCAATTCAAAGAATAACACAAGAAAAATGAAATGTGAAAACACAGTCTCCAATTTAATTTAAAAAAAAACAAAAAAAAACAGAGAGGGGAATAAATAAACAATTGGAATTGGAGGGAGCAGTAGAAGTAGAACCTCCAAAACGGCGGCGGACTGGGCGAGAAGAAGACGGCGTTCGACGGCATTGTAAACATGTTGGTGGCCGGATTCACTGAGAGTCTTGAGAGCAAGACGCAGTACCTGAAACCTGAAACACAACTCGAATTCAGTTGGAGAGAGAGAGAGAGAGAGAGAGAGAGAGGGAGAGAGATTGTGGGGAGCGGGTACCATCCGAGGAAGACAGTCCAGTTGTAGAGGGAGAGGTAAAGGCGCCTGAGAGCGGATAATAGTCCCGCCATTGATGACTGATGTCTATGGCAGATCTACGAGCCTAGATTGATAGGTCAATGCCACTACTTTCGTCATGTAACCCATTTTGACTCTTTTCAACCCCACTTCCATTTTAGCCTGCAAAATCGGCTCTTTTGGTTTGTGAAATGACTGAAATGCCCTCACGAGCACGTGTTCACTCGTAAGATTATTGGCAAAATCGACTATTAGTTTGGGTCGACTAGTTTCATCGCTAGCGAAGATCTAATGCTACAACAACAATTAGGGGAAAGGTCTCATGCGACCACAGAGAGTTGACTAGAATATCGAATGCATAGTTATAGTTCAATTACTTATAAGTATATATAAGATCTCTTTTCTTATCAATGAAAGATTCAATCCCCAAACGCTTCCTCAAGTGTGACGAATTTTCAAGTTTAACACGGGCACAACTCAACTCAGGTGACGTGGAGCATGTATGGCCGTTGAGCTACACACATGAGACAACCTGCTCTGATACTATGTAGAATTATATTTGTTTGTACCATATTTAGGGTCTCCGTATTTAGACCTTGTATAAATATTTGGGTGACTCAAATATAATTATGTAATAAATGAATGGACAAATATATAATAATTGAGGAGCCCTTATTCTATAAAATGACTCCTCACTCTCCTCATTATGGGAGGTCAAGATTTAGGCCATGGGAAGAAAGAAAATAGGCTAGAGAGCACACTGCCTCTAGCCTTCTTGTATATTCACCATTCAGAGTGAAACAATACCAACATCAGTGTGGACGTAGCCCAAACATTAAGAAAATAGGCTAGAGAACACACTGCCTCTAGCCTTCTTGTATATTCACCATTCAGAGTGAAACAATACCAACATCAGTGTGGACGTAGCTCAAACATTAGGGTGAACCACGATACATTTTGTGTTCTTTACTTTCTTACAGATTCACGGTCGGATTGATGTTGTTCCAAGACCCCTCCGGTTTTGTGCATCAACATTTGGTGCCGTCTATGGGAAACGACACAAAAAGCTATGTTGGTTCTCTTTCATTTTTTCACCTCCGTTGTGAATTTGCAAGAACCCAAAGCTTTCCCAAAGAACCCACAGAGCCACTTCCTTTCTCACTCAGTCTCTTTCTACAACTGCAAGACAAAATCCCATATCCTCTCTCTTTTTTTCTCTCTCTCTCTAGGTCTTCATTTACGCCATGCCCTCTCCGTCTCCGATTCGGATACCGGATATATCCCCAAATCATCTCGCCGTTCTTTGCTGTTTCGGGAATCACAGAGAGAGAAACCGTTACACAGCCCTACACACAAACATCACCAGATAAAACTTTCAGAAGCAAAGTTTGACTTTTTTCGGCCTTTCAGTCGCAACCCTTCTCCAGTAAATTTAATTAAGGTTGAAGGATTTGGGTTAAGTGTTGATGAAAAATGAAGTTCGGCAAGACATACCAGAAGTACGTGCAAGGCCAGATGATGAAGCTGCCCGGAGTTGAATCCAAGAAGCTTAAGAAGAACTTGAAGAAATGTCACAGAGAAGATTTCCATGACGTCCGTATCTCCCATGATCACTACCCAGTTTTAGTTTCGCCATGGACAAGCTGGTGAAGCCAGACGTGAAGGAAGTAGAGCTCAACTTCAAGCGAGACCAAAAGTGCAGCGCAACATTCCTGCTTAGCAACCTCATGCACACTATGTTCGTCGCCCTCTCTCTCTCCACCACCGACCCCAACTCCAAGTGCTTCTTCTTCAACAACGGGTCCACTACTAGTGACTTCATAGAGAGTTGGGTGAAAATCTGCGCACCAGCAAAGACCAAGATCAAATCAGCATGCAGCGGTTTAAGTTTCACAGAGCAGTGCACCAACTTGAAGAATAAGCAGATTTTTAAACTTCATGGACAGCTGGAGGATTACTATTGGCGCTTGGGATTGTTCTTAGAGCAGTAGGGAGGCGCCATAATTATCTCTAGAACACGTGCTGCCTGAACATCTTTCCAGAAGTCCAAGTACAATATCTTTGGCCATGCGCAATATACAGAAAAGCATTGAAGGAGGTAAGATTCTTTTTTTTCTTTATTATTTTACTTTATCATTATTACTTCCTTAGCTACCAGAAAATGATGAAACTTTCATAATATAACCCACTACTCGATCAGTCTCGGAGATCATTGCAAGCATCCTATGCAGTCTCCTCAGATTCCATGGGCATCGACCACTAGTAAAGCAATAACAGAAAGCAAAAATAGAAAAAGGGAGGAAAATAATGAAAAAGGAAAAGATGTCTGGAGATGGAGAAAAGCCGAGGAGGAAGTGGAACGCATGGCACATCCATACCCACTGTCATTGATGAATATTTCATTAAGTTGTCTTGTAACATCCCACATCGCCCAGGGGAGTGATCCTTAAATGTATATTCTCATCCCTACCTAGCATGAGGCCTTCTGGGAGCTCACTGGCTTCGAGTTCTGTAAGAACTCCGAAGTTAAGCAAGAAGGAGGCCAGAGCACTCCCAAGATGGGTGACCCACTGGGAAGTTGCTTGTGAGTTCCCAAAAACAAAACCATGAGGGAATGGTAAGCCCAAAGCGGACAATATCGTGCTACGGTGGTGGAGCGGGCCCGGGATGTGGTGGAACCCAGGTTGGGATATGACATGTCTTCTGCAAACTAGAGCAATTATTATATAGTTATACTGATGTGTAAAGAAGGTAACATGCCAAAAAAAAAAAGGGGCAAAATGTCGATAAGCCCAAAATAGTGGGCTAGAATGTTATATGGAGGGCGAAGACCCATATGCCCAAAAGAGCTAGGCCCTATGGTTTCAAACTCCAACCTCCATCCCTCCACTTAAGGTTCACCCTCTATTATCACCAACCAGGTGATCAAAAGTACGTCCAGTACTCCAAAATTATTTGGCAGCCTGCTGCTATTATCACCAATTAGGTGATCAAAAGTACGTCTAGTACTCCAAAATTATACATGAGTATCACTCATGTCAATCATACATAAACATTCATGAGCATCACTCATGTCAATCATACATAAACATTCATGAGCATCACTCAAATCAATATTCATGAGCATCACTCATGTCAATCAACATAAACATTCATGAGCATCACTCATGTCAATCATCATAAACATTTATGAGCATCACTCATGTCAATCAGCTTCATTTACAGAGCTCCAGCTTCGAAAACTTCATTTACAAAAGCTCCAGCTTCAAAGCTTCACTTTCAAACCTTCACTTACAAAGCTTCAGTGCATGGTATACAAAGACCGCCTCCGAACAACCTCCACTTCGGTCCATACATGGATTGAATTTGAAGTCTTCAGCCAACATACTCTATTGACTAAAGACTTGGGGGATTACACTATGTACCATATATTGGGCTTCCGTAACTAGGCCTCATGAAAAATACTTGGGGGACCTAGCCCATCATTTATGTACTAAGGAGCGAACCCTTATTCTATAAAAGGGACTCTCTCACTTTCATTAGAACCCATTATTCATGTATTGAGGAGCGAACTCTTATTTTATAAAAGGGACTCCCTCACATTCATTAGAGAGAGACTCTTAGCCTATCACTTATATATTGAGGAGCGAACCCTTATTCTACGAAAGGGACTCCCTCACCATCCTTAGAGAGCATCGCCACCTGCTGAGCAACCACCTCGCCGCGAGCATCACTCATAACCCGTCACTTATGTATTGAGGAGCGATCCCTTATTCTATAAAAGGGACTCCCTCACCATCATTAGAGAGCATCGCCGCCCGCTAAGCAACCGCCTCGCCGCGAGCATCACTCATAACCCGTCACTTATGTATTGAGGAGCAAACCCTTATTCTATAAAAGGGACTCCCTTATCATCATTAGATAGCATCGCCGCCTGCTAAGCAACCGCCTCGCCGTGAGCATCAACTCTAGCTCATCATTTATGTATTGATGAGCGAGCCCATATTCTATAAAAGGGACTTCCTCACCTTTAACGCCATAAGCCGAGCCAACCAAGGCAACATAAACCACAAGCCGAGCAGCCTCGAAACATGTGCTACTTCTAGTTGAGCATCATTTCACATTGAGCACGACCTCATATCGAGTATCAGTTCTAGACGACATCTAGTTACTTCGGCCCACACATAGACTGAATTTCAAGTCTCTAGCCAAAAGACTCTCTTGACTGAAGACTTGAGGGACTACTGTTTATACCATATTTAGGGCCTCCGTATTTAGACCTCGTATAAATACTCAGGGACTCAAATGTAATTATGTAATAAATGAAGGGGCAAATATGTAATAATTGAGGAGCCCTTATTCTATAAAAGGACTCCTCACTTTCCTCATTATGGGAGGTCAAGATTTAGGCCATGGGAAGAAAGAAAATAGGCTAAAGAGCACACTGCCTCTAGCCTTCTTGTATATTCACCATTCAGAGTGAAACAATACCAACATTAGTGTGGACGTAGCCCAAACATTGGGGTGAACCACGATACATCTTGTGTTCTTTACTTTCTTGCAGATTCACGGTCGGATTGATGTTGTTCCAAGATCCCTCCGGTTTTGTGCATCAACAATATTTGTATTAATTGTATTGATCTCACAAAGATACAAATATATAGAAGTCAATTGACTTGGAGTACAAGAGTGAGAAACTAAGAGAACTAAGAGACCATAAGGCTATGTTTGTGTGATGGACTTTCATGTCCCAATACATTAAGGAAGTTTGCAGAGAATTAATTACAAAATATTTGATATGGTGGATTAAAAATGCACTATATGAGCATTACAATAGCAGGTGAAGGGAATTTGTGAATAACTACTTAAAAAATGTCGTGGGTATTTATGGAATGTATTGTGTCATGTACATGTACCTATCACTTGAATCTAAGCATGAAAATAATTCAATCCAGAAGATTGTGGGTCAAATACCATATGCACTGATTAAAAAAAAAAAGTGACGAAATCAACTTCATCGGCTATAAATCTGCTTACATGAATTTGTGTACTAATTGGACAAATCTAATTATGCAGAAATTTAGCGTGTTGCACACTTGATGCGGTGACATATCTATAAGATTCAATGTTAGCTCATAGAATGGAGACTATCATGGTCCATGTGGTGGACCGATTAGGACTGGAGTGGAGATAATGAATTAAATTAGATATGGATATCAACCACCGTTTGATGTTGTTAAGTTCAATACCGCACGAGACATCGATCCTCGATACAAGTCTAGAAAAACAAGGGTGGGGAGGTCCGTTTGATATCCAAAAATTGCTTAGCAATAGTCGGACAAGTGAAGAATGTTGGGGGTGAACTAAAAAAGTTTGGGTAATGACGGATCTAAATGTTGGCTGAGTAAACGTCCTGTAATAAGCGAAGTAGTTATGAACCCCATAGACCATCCCCATGCTGACGGCACATGGGGACCTAGATACCCACCCTATGGTTATTTGACGCCACGATTCACGCCGTGCATCTGTTTTCACTAATTCGAGTCGTTTATCACATTTAACTTAGAGAATCTTAAATTTACTTTAAAAAGTTACTGAAGGTGCTAATTACAGGTGTAAGCTCAATTATCCTTCACAAAGGCAGGGCTCCTGGTGGAGACACGATCCAAATTTTTGTAAGTGGATCCCTTTTTGAAATGTTTTGATGGACATATTGATGATTTTGATAAACTTACATGCCTTAGTGTTTAGTCTTATAGACAAGACTGGTTTGAGTTGTTGAGTACCTGGCATTTAGTTGAGTTATGTTTACTTTGTTGAGCACATGATTTGTCATATATTGAGTATAGCTATATTTGCGTATGTATGATAATTGCATGTGATATTATTTCTAGTAGAGGCTAGATGTATTCGTAGACATGTAAATTTTGTTGCATGCAAATGATGCATCACAAAGCTTCACGTGGCGAAGGAAGCTCAAAAGTATTCCAAAATTCCAAAGTTCGGCACAAATCAAGCAAAGGAAGCTCAAAAGTATTCCAAAATTCAGCCAAAAGGGGGAAATACCCCTTAAAATCAGCAAGGGGTCCAAATTGTTCCCAAAACCAGAAAGAAGGCTAAAGCATCTTCACAAAATAAGCAAGAATTGAAGATTGCTTGCAAAATAAGCAAGAAAGCCCTATAGATTTCGGCCAAGCAAGGGAAAATGGCTGAAATTTAAGCATAAAACATGCCTAAATTCTCCCATGGACCAATCAAGACACAAATCAAAGCCAAATCCATCCAAAGGCAAGTTTTGAGAAGTCTATAAATACAAGGTCCTTAAACAAGCATAAAGGTTGACAATTTCTACATCAAAGAGCCGAAATTCTCACAAAATGAGAA
The DNA here is from genome assembly GCF_916048215.2 of Malus sylvestris. Lineage (NCBI taxonomy): Eukaryota > Viridiplantae > Streptophyta > Magnoliopsida > Rosales > Rosaceae > Malus > Malus sylvestris. The sequence goes on along the minus strand of NC_062274.1, from coordinate 30,746,844 downwards.
CCTCTACCAAATCTTTGAAGACTAATACGCTGCCAAAGCTCTCTTCGAAGAACGCATAACCAAAGTCGAAGCTTGAAGGAAAAATTTTGTCCTAGCTAAGAACAAGTATGAACATTTGAATACACATGCAAGCTATTAACACTTTAAAGTAGGCATGCATCCAAAAACAATTCATAAAACCCATGACTTTCAAAGCCTAGTATATGGTGAACCAAAATAAACTCTTTAACAACATTAAAGAGAAGTAAAGATTTAGTGATTCTTTACCCTTGAAGCTCATCCTTGTTTACACAAGGGATTCACCCAAGTGGAGGGCCTTCAAGTCACCTCCAAGCTCCTTGAATCCTTCTTGTGTTTTCCTCCCTTTAGTGCTCCTTTGATGATTAGAGGAAAAAGGATTTGTTCTCCAAAAACATCAAAAGCTTGATGTCTCTAAGTCTCTTCACCAAGGTTGTATATTGTGAAGATGATATGGATGACTTAGAGAGATTTTAGATGCTAGTAAAAATCCTCTAAGTGGCCGGCCTCTATGTAGAAAATGAGAGAAAATGTTTCACCCAATTTCTATTAGAAAACCCTCTAAATGAGAAAATTGCTATAAAGTTGCTTTTATAACATTTTCTTTGGTGAGTGGCAAACTTGTAATTAAGCAAGCTTGCCCATTCACCCTAATGGCCGGCCTCTCCTTGTTATTGGGCTAATTTGCCCATTTTGTTTTAGTTGTCATACAACTTAAACATAATGGGCCTTGTGGACCAAAACACTTTTGGGCCCCGAAACCCAAAACCAACATATAAGCCCAATACGAACTTTTCGTATAATTAATTAACTAATTAATTAATCTTGACCATTCTTCAATTAAACCATTTAATTGCTTATCCATTTCATATAATTTCTTCACTAACATCCTTATGTGGTGTGCGATCCATTAGGTTCCAATTAGCGAGGCAGTGGGCGATGTTACTCTTAACGATCGATTGTGAATTGAAACCACATTTCAATTCTCCCTTAAGATTAGTGTTTTCTAATCTTCAGGGCTTCCACAAACCATGAGTGACACCTAGCAGCATATCATGGTTACCCAAGCTAAGTAGAATTGGTTGGAGAACCTATCCAGTTACAACTACAATGCAATACGGTCATTCTCTAATACAATACTCTTAATCACATTGTTTAAGTGATAGTTTGTTTCATGTCTACTATCCAATGTGATACTTTCCTATATGATTCCTTTGAATATGATTTGGAACAAACTTCCTAAGTCATATTCATATGCTTTGGCCAAAGACTTTAGAATCATATCTTAGAGTATTCTCCTTCCACCATGGAAGGTTAGAGATCCCTTGTTGTGCATTCATATGCCTACATGACTAGATAACTTGACCCCAACAATGCCGTGGACAATCCGAAGGAATGCCGTTGACATGATCAAAGATCAAGGACCTAACCATTAGACATCTATGATGCCTCAGGTCAAAGGACTACTTTGCATATTGCAACTTTAGAGTTCATACATGACATGTATGTTCGAACTCTCTTTTGATCGACGTTCAGTGTACTCGATTACCTTTTCGAGCACCTATGTGTTTGTCTCAGTGTCCAACACCAAATGACTTGAGACTAGTTCATACTCACGTTTGAGTCAACATAACACATACTAACCTTAGCGGATTGTCAATGCCCAATTGGCAATCCTATGGCTAGGAACGTTTTAGGAATGATCATAAGAGAAAGGTCTCGATAATCTAACTCATTAGATCACTTATCTCTTAGAACAAATACATTCCTTGGATTCCCTTATTGCTTAAACACATGATACAATAAATAGTGATTAACAATAAGCTTTGCCCTTCATTAAACATATAAACGTTTAATACAATAAGTATTCCAAAAGCTATTACATCAAATGAGTGGCTTTGTGGGCATACTTCCAACAAAGCTTTCTTTCAACCAAAGCCGAAACATTCCCTTGAAGAATCTACAAGCACTTGTGCCGATTCTTTCAAGACTTTGTTACAAGCTCAAAACTTGTAACGACGTTCAATTCAAGATCAAGTCATTAAGATCCTTGAATCAACAAAATCCCACAACAACATCACTTTTGTCGCAGGTCATACACAAACCTAGAGGTGAAGATTATCCATGTATTGTTTCAATCTCAAAACTTGAAGCAACCGTTCAATTGTTCTTCCGAGATCAAGTCATCTCAACCCTTGGATTAACAACCTACACATCTACATCCAATTTGAAGTCTGAATAAGAGGAAACTTGTAAACAGAGATTGTAACCCTACAAATTCATCAATACAGATCTACTTTGTACACGTGTTCTCGTTTAATTTGTTACAGGAATTTTCGTGTTTACAATTTTGGCTTGCCTAGTGGGACCTCTATGCCTCTCATCTCTGTTTTCAAATCCACAAGAAACACACATGGCATCAAGAAAGGAACAAGTTGTTCCCGCAACCAACACGAAGAACAAGAACATCATTGCCGCAAGTGGTGGCACTTTAGTCGTCACAACCTAAAGCAAGGCAAGAGCTCTTTCTGTCATGTCTTCCACCCCTACATCAACTATGTCAAAGAAGTAAGAGCACCCGAGGCACGAGCCAGTGATCACACTGGCATCGCTAAATGCGCCAAGGGAAGAAAGCTCGAGGAGGTACTCCGAGTCGTTGACTTCTGATGCCTACTCAAGCAACAACTCGCATCCCGTAGCCATGTAAGTCATGACTACTAGTGTGACTTTAATTGAAGAGCAGCTGGCACAAATAAGCTAATTAATCGCAAGGCTGACAAAGACCGTGGAGGAAAAGGACTTGCAGATTATTACACTCGTCAACTGTCTAGAGGCACAGCACGACCAGAAAGCTAACCCAAAGGTTGATCCACCAAAGGAGGAAATTGACGAAAATGATGAGCCTCTGATGGATAAAGCTGAGGAAAAGCTAGAGGTAGACCAAGTTGCGACGTTCATAGGATCTCTTTCTATCCAACAGTTGTAAGAGATGATCACAAACACGATCAAGGCGCAATATGAAGGACACTCACATGATTCTGCGTTGTACTCAAAGCCAGACTCTAAAAGGATTAACGCCTTGAGGATGCCAAAGGTTTATCAGCCACCTAAATTCATGCAATTCGATGGAAAGGGCAATCCTAAAGAACATATTGCCCAATTCATTGAAACCTGCAACAATGCCATAGGGTTATCACTAAAAGGTAATGCCTTTGACTGGTACACCGACCTTGAGCCCCGAGTCTATCAACAGCTAAGACCAGCTTGAAAGGGAATTCCTCAACCACTTCTACAGCACTCGCCGCATCGTAAGCATGCTGGAGCTGACAAGTACAAAATAGTAGAAGCATGAACTTGTCGTCGACTACATCAATAAGTGGCGTTCATTAAGTCTGGATTGCAAAGATCGACTTTCTGAAACCTCTGCCATTGAGATGTGTGTTCAAGGCATGCATCGGGGGCTACATTACATCCTTCAAGGTATAAAACCAAAAACTTTTGAAGAATTGGCAACTCGATCCTAATGTATGGAGTTGAGTATTGCCAATCATGGGAAGAAAGAGTAGATCATCGACTTAAATAAGGATAAGGTGTTCGCTCCAAAGGTAGACAAGATTGGGAAAAAGCTTGCCAAGAAAGCTTTTGACCACCACCGCGCCTATCAAGATCTCATCCAAAAGCAAAATAATGGAGATGAAAGGTGAACCTTCTTGCACCCAAGATAGGTACAAAAACACCTTGAGGGAACTGGAGTAGGAGACGTACCATTTTCCTGACTTTAAAATGGTTGCAATGCTAGACGACTTGCTGGAAAAGAAGATAATTAAGCTACTTGAATGCAAGCGCCCTGAAGAGATGCATCTCGTTAACGATCCTAGGTACTGCAAGTATCATTGTATCGTGAGTCATTCTGTTGGTAAATGCTTTGTCCTTAAGGAGTTTATCATGAAGCTAACACAACAAGGGCAAATTGAACTTGACCTGGAAGACACGACTACAACACACACTACCACAATTATGTTCGGATCCTTCGATCCCGTGCCTCTCCAAGTGACGCATGACCACTCCCGTTCATGCTCAAGCCACACGGCACCTTCCATACAACCATCATTAGGGGTAAGCGACCAAAATGTGCCTACCAATAATGAAGAAGGATAAACATTGGTAACCTACAAAAGGACAAGGAAGCCAAGATCACAAGCCACAAGGCTAAATGTGGAACAAGGGAGAAAGCACCGCTATTGCAATAGTAGGAAGCCCAAAAGAAACGTAAGAGTTGCTAAGCCAATGTACGATAGGGAACCTATGGAGCAAGAGCGCATTCTTGTCTCCTTGCACGAGTACTTCTCAGATGACTTCTTCTAACAGTGCACTACCATTGCCTGTCACATGGTTGAAGTAGAGATAGAAGAGCTCTCAAAAGGAAAAGTTATCGCAATCGAGGAAGAAAAGACCATCACACCCAAAGAAGGCTTGCCAACATACTTTAATATCGAGGAAGCACTATTATTGCCCAAGGAAATGCGAAAAGCACTAATAACTTTGTGATGCACTCGACGAAAAGAGGCTCAAAGCTTAATAACACTTGGAATACTACCAAGCACGACTATCCAAGACATTCAATAAGAAGGTTCGCCCAAGGTCTTTCCAAACTGGAGATCTTGTCTTGGCATTACGAAGGCCTATCATCACAACTCATAAGGCAAAAAGAAAGTTCACATCAAAGTGGGATGAACCTTACATAATACAAGATGTCTACACCAACGGTGCCTACTTAATCATGGTAGAAGACGACTTAAAGATCTGCCCCATCAATGGTAGATTCTTGAAGCGTTACTACCCTTAAACCAAACACCAAATGCTCCTTGCCTACACAAGCTAAAACTGCAACACGACAACAAATGTTCCTCTCCTGCATGAGCCTAAACTGAATGCAGCACAATGCTCCTTGTTCACACGAGTTTAAAAGGCGACACTCGACACTCCTTGTTCGTATGAGTTTAAAAGGCGACACATAATGCTCATGGTTCACACGAGCTTAAAAGGCGGCACCCAACGCTTATGGCCCGTAAGAGCATAAAATGTGTATTGAAAAATAGAAAAAGAAAAAGAAATCAAAATCACCATCAAAGCCGTCAAAACCATCAAAATCAATTCTCAGCTATTACGATGAGAAAATTCCTCCACGCTAAGAACAACCTCGTCATAAAACTTACCCTGGATCGGCAAACCTCCTATCTTGTGGAGATCCCAAAGTGAAATCGACATCTCCCCTTGTGTCGTGTGAAGTGTGGTCGTTGAACACCAATGCTAAAAAAATGCACGAAGGATGGAATGATGGCAATCATAACTAAATAAAGATGCGTATACAACGTGATAAAGGTCCACGTTAGTAAGTACATATTTAGATCAGCTCAAGACATCTTCAAGCCATTCCTAATAAAACTCAACAAAGATGACTTCTCCAGCAGTAGACAAAATGCCATTCCAAGTCGTAGCTTCGCTACGGATGCAATCACCAAGGAGCACAAACGAAGTTGGTGAATTGTCACGAACATGGTGTGTAGGATTCAAAATAAGAATCTTCGACGTACACGCCTTCTTCTTCATATTTGGTCGAACAAAATCTGTCACATCCCAAGATACTTCAGAAGACCATGACTTGATATGCATCGAGTTATCTTTTGCAGAAGAACAAACACCTTAGGGCCAGTCAATGGCGCACAAAGTTTCAACGTCATTCCCCTATCTTGCGAGTCGCCTTCTTTCACTAGAATAGTGATGGTATTGCTCTTAAAGTACTTAAAAAAATACCATGTCTGCAATGAAAAAAGAGAAAAAGAAAAACAACATAAGCATAAGAGTAGGGTGGCAAGAAGAAAAAAATTGCTTCACTAAAGCAAAAGACATGCGAGACAAACCTTGTGAGCCTTGAAGGATGACAATGACAAAGTCACAAAAATGAAAAGAAATCAGCCACAAAGCTTGAGCAGCACAACAAAAAGGGCAACTACAAAACGATCCTTCAAAGCACACTACAGTAGCAAAGAAAACCAAAATGCTATGCAATCACATTACGCAACCCCACAGTGATTACACAAGCCATTTCTTGCACTGTACGACAATATCACCACCGAGGGAGATTGCGACCAAAAGGAACTACACATCGTGACCTCGCTGCAGTCTTTTGCACAGCACCACATGGTAAAAAGTGACGCATTGCAACAAACTTCAAATAGCTACAAACTCAAGGCAGCAAGTAGCAAACACGGCAGCAGCAATAACAGTTCACACCGCAAGGAATTGTGAAAAAAATACACACCTAATTGTCTTATAAATAAGGGTCAATTGCCTCATAATGCTATAGGGAGAGTACATACCAAATAGCAAAAAGAAAATCAATACAAGGAAGCACATTCCAGCTACAACAAGGAAGCAAATTCCAAGCAAAAAAAAGGGTAAGGTGATACATGGCAATAGGGAAAAAATGTTGTTTTTTGCAACAAAATCAGCAAAGAAAAGAAAAGGAAACAAAAAAAATAATAAGGAAAGGGCTTCATAATTTCCAAAACATCAAAGGAAAGTACATTTTCTTGCCAAAATACAAAAGGCAATCTCTCTAAAGCAAGGACAAGCCTTCAAGTTTCCCAAACCAAAAGGGAAACGCTCCCTTGGCCGAAAAAATGGAAAGAGAAAGGGAAAAAAAAATGCAAATCCTACTTACCCAAGGACAAGCATTAAATCTTTCCAAAACCTTGAAGGAAATCACTAAAGCTTTCCAAGACTTTGAAGGAAATCACCCTCATTACCAAAATTGAAGGAGATTCCTACCTAAGGAAGGAAAAAGCATTTTTCCCACACCCACAAGGAAAAAATCCAAGCCTCAAAATACACCAAATGTATTTTGTCAAAATTATTGAAAATCAATACGCACAATAAGTATGTGCCGATTTATCCATTTTCAAAATTTTCATTCAAGATCAAGCCTCTACGACCCTTGAAGAAAATTTCCATTTCATTCAAGATTAAGCCTCTACGACCCTTGAAGAAAATTTTCATTTCATTCAAGACCAAGCCTCAAAGGCCCTTGATGAAATATTTCGTTCAAGAAATATGCTGTAACGACCCGAAAATTTATATTTGGAAGCAAATACTAAGATAGGCCCAAAATTTATTTCAGAAGATAATCACCAAATTCCTTTTCTTAGACAATTTCCAAGAAAAAAATAAATCTCAGTTATTTTATTATGGCTGCTTCTAACCTTCTTGTTAGACTGCCTACGTACCCTACGAAAGGATCAAGCAATTCGTAGTTCATAAATTCAATTTCTAACTCATTTCCGAAAATCATTTAAGTGACTAACAATCACTAACCAGGTTCAAACAAGTGAATCACACCAAATGCATATCAAATATGGTTTCATAATATCAAAATTTGCTTTAAAAGACGGCATCGGCTCATTGGCCATGCGTCGCCGTGCGTGTGGTCGGCCGCCCCGACTCGTTGGAAAATTTCAACTATTTCTAAATATTCTCAAAAATTACAAAAATGAAGATCTCAAAGAGTAGAGCAAACCTTATACCTGCGGCCAAGTCCAATTTGGCCAGGAAAAGCTCCAATTCTGCTCACTCCCGTCAGAAAACCCTAGAATGGGTGTTTGTCAATTTGCCACCTCTGGTACTCCGCCGCCCCTACAACTAATTGGGCTTTGTTCTAGCCCTCATGGGGAGTCTAATGGTGGTCGTAATTGGTGGGAATAGCTTCAGGATTTTAGGATTTCTCGCACAACTCATCGCACTCATCGACGGTTCTCCACCCGTTTACAACAAATTTTCTTCTAAATCAAGGGTGAAAAAGGTGGAGGAAAATGCTAGATGATGTTTGGGAGTGGTGGCTTGGTCCAATTCATGGGAAATTTGATGAAAAACCATCGGAAATCATGGAGGAACGGGTCGAAGGTGCAGGTCGAAGGGAGACCCGGTTCTCCCTCATTCTTCCCCCTTCTCTCCTTTCCCTCCTTCCTTCTTTTTAATTGGGTAGTGCCTATCCTCCTTCCCCCAAAACCCTCCACGTGGCACCTCAAAATTATATGGAGAAATCCAGATTATGATCAAATGACCATTTCATCCCTAACTTTGCTTGTTTATAACTTCTCCGTTGTAACTCCGTTTCACGAACGATTTGTGCCTATAAGTTCATGAGATCGAGCTCTATCCAAATGTGTCAAGAAACATGACAAAATATAAGAGGATCAAATACGCCTTTGTAAATTTACGTTTAACCCTCCCTTAGGGCATCTCGTCATTTCCATTTACCCAAAAAAATTCCACATAATCCTATATTTAAAATTTTTCAGGGTATTACATATGCCTCAGTGGCCCTTGACAAAATTCATCATCTCAATTCAAGAAATACACCTCTACGGCCCTTGAAGAAGCAAACTAATTCAAGATCAAGTCTCGATGACCCTTGAGTTAGAACATTCACATTGCAGGACTTCAAAACATGTTTCCTACATGTGACAATCACATGCCTACAATGCGCCTTGAAGTGGGGGCATTTGTAGACATGTAAATTTCATTACATGCAAATGATGCATCACAAAGTTCCATGTGGCATATGACTCATCACAAATGGACGAGTCATCAATGACATGTAGCACAAATCAAGCAAAGGAAGCTCAAAAGCATTCCAAAATTCGGCCAAAAGGGGGAAATACCCCTTAAAATCGGCAAGGGGTCCAAATTGTTCCCAAAACCGGAAAGAAAGCTAAAGCATCTTCACAAAACAAGCAAGAATTGAAGATTGCTTGCAAAATAGGTAAGAAAGCCCTATAGATTTCTGCTAAGCAAGGGAAAGTGGCTGAAATTAAGACACAAAACATGCCTAAATTCTCACATGGACGAATCAAGACACAAATCAAAGCCAAATCCATCCAAAGGCAAGCTTTGAGAAGTCTATAAATACAAGGTCCTCATACAAGCATAAGGGTCTACAATTTCTACATCCAAGGGCCAAAATTCTCACAAAAAGAGAACCTCTACCAAATCTTTGAAGACTAATACGTTGCCAAAGCTCTCTTCAAAGAACCCACAACCAAATCCGAAGTTTTTTTTCCGACTAAACCCGAAGCATTCTCTTGAAGAATCTACAAGCACTTGTGCCGATTCATTCAAGACTTTGTTACAAGCTCAAAACTTGTAACGACGTTCGATTCAAGATCAAGTCGTCAAGACCATTGAATCAACAAAATCCTACATCAACATCACCATTGCCGCATGTCATACACAAACGTAGAGGTGAAGACTATCCACGCATTGTTTCAAGTTCAAAACTTGAAGCAACCGTTCAATCGTTCGTCCGAGATCAAGTCATCGCGACCCTTGGATTAACAACCTACACATCTACATCAAATTTGAAGATTGAATCGGAGGAAAATTGTGAACAGAGATTGTAACCCTACAATTCATCAATACAAATCTACTTTGTACACATGTTCTCGTTTCATTCGTTACAGGAATTTTCGTGTTTATAGTATTATTAGACACTAGTAAATTTATTAGCTAGTAGATGCTAACAATACACAAGTAGACGTTTGTGTACACACAGATGCATGTACTCGCACTAGTAGATGCTAGTAATCTATTGCAGTTTCTCAGGTATGATTTCTAATGTGTGATTGGCATGCATTTCTCAACTATATATTGTAGTAGATACTAGTATGTAGCTATAAACTATACGAGTTTTCTAAAACCGGAATTAGTGCTTTCAAATGAATTTAATTAGATAAATGATTATGATCCACTCGCATTTTGTTTTTAGCCCCTCAGAACCTAGTGAGGCAAAGGTGGTAGTAACAACGACGAGTGGGCTTGGCAGTAGCGCATTCCTCCTATGAGGTAGGGTGATTCTACTTCTGTCTTTTATTTATCTAGTTGTAATAAATCATAGCCAAACTTTCGGTTATGCTTGCACAACACATATTGTTTGCGTTGTTGCATGTACTACGATGCTCTGAACATGATGTGACTTGTAATAATAAGGTTAAATTCTACCGTGTACCCAAATGGGAAGGTTGTTGTAGTCGACTTTTCGTGCATGATAATTTAATTGTTTATAATTATTACTTATAGCTCCGTCACCATTTTGATGATGGCCAACGCATCTCCACCTTTAATTTGAGGATTATCGGAGTCAAAGTGTGTTAATCTAGTCCTTTTTGCTTTTACAAACCTCATGCGTCAAATTTTACACAAAAAACGGAGACATTTAATAGTTTTGGTATTTCATGTGAACAGTAACACATGGCAATTGCTTTTGTCAAAGGAAAAATGCAAAAGTTGCTTCCAGTCTCATCTAAAAACGGGGACCGTTCATGCAAATTTGTTACTGCAACAGTCTCTACTTTGTTTCACATATCGACGTTTCATTTTTAGATAGTGGCATTTTTGAGAATCTCCGAAAAGGTGATCCCTTTTTATTCCACCAATCAAACGTCTGATATAAACTAAACCCAACAAAATATCCTCATTTTCAACACTGAGCTCTCTCTCTCTCTCTGCTCGAAAGAAGATCTATCTTTTTATTCCTGTGATCAGAGATGAATTGTCTCCAGAATCTGACAGGGTCTCTCATCCATTTCCTACGCACATATTCCGTTAACATTCACTAATTTTCTTTACCAATTAATTGATCTTTTTTTTCTTTTCCTTCAAATTTCAGATCCTCTGTTTTTCCTCTCCGGAGCTTCGGAAGCAATCCCACGAGGAGGCCTTCCTTCTTTATCGCAACTCTGGTATGCTCATCTATCTCCATTACTTATAATCTGCGTATGCATGCGTGGTGTGAAATGTTTTGCAGATTTTATGAACTTCTCTCGCTCAAATGCAGGGAACGATGAGCTGCATCGATCTACCCAGAAGCATGGCTGTGAAGGTAGATTAAGGTTTTTGAAAATTTGTGTGATATTTTCATGCTTGGATCTCTTGTTTTTTACTCTATTGGCTTGGTTTCTTTTTTGGGTAATTTGTTTTTTCTCGTGTTAATGAAAGTTTGAGTATGGGAGATGGAAGTAGACTAATAGTTATGTATGTATTTTGTGTCATTTGTAATTGAGATTACTTCAGCTGTATCATTTTCCGAATTCGGAGTTTGGTGTTTGGTGTTTGTGAGAAGATAATTTGAATAAGTGTAGTTAACAGCCTGTTGTTACTGGTTTACGCTGCTAAAGTAAGTGGTGAATTGTTATGGTTTAGGAGAAGTAGATAATGGACTCATGGTCGATGCGCTATGAAATTAACCCGCATACGGTTTAAGCGTTTGCACCAAAATTTGTACCTCCAAGTTATGGCAGTAGTACTTGATCGGGTATGAACTATGTGCATTATTAAACATCAACAGGGCGAAGTCATAGACACCGTTCATTTGACATAATATCATTTGTCTGTGATGGCCCAATTATGTTAAGTAGTTTCTGTGGATCTGTGTGTGTTTTTGTAGAGTAATTGGGATGAGCAGCATGCATGCCTTAATTCGATTGGTTGTTCAATTTTTGAGACGTGTTGTCTTGTATCTGTCGTCGATCATGCTACTTGGTGTGACTCTGTAGGCAATTTCTGGTTCCACCTCTAGTGCTGAGACGAGTGGTGCTGAAGCGAAAGAGGAAAAGTCTGAGATATATAGTAATAACATGACAGAAGCCATGGGTGCTGGTAAGTTAGGGCCTGTTTGGTACTCTACTTAGATCCAACTTTTTAAATTCGAAAACAATTTTCAAGTTTTAGGCCTTAAAAACTTGTTTGGTAGGACTATTTTCAAAAACTGAACTCAAGACTAACTAAAATATATAGTCTATTCTCTAAAAACATAAAAAGTAAGTTTTTAGAGTTTTTAAACTTAAACTCACTCATTTCTTTTCTCTCACTCCTCCCCTCCCACTCCAAATATATCTCTCTCTTTTCTTCCTTCTCTTTCCTCTTTTTTTTACCTTTTTCGTCTCTCCTCCAATCCGCTATCTTCATTCTCTTGGTTCTTTCTCTCACTCCTCTTCCTTTCTATCTCATCCGATCCTCTCCCTTCTTTCTCTTTCCTTCAATCATATCTTACTTTCTTTCCTCCTCTCCTCTTTCTCCCTCTCTTGCGACCCTCTTTTTAGATCTCTTTGTCTAGTTTAAGTTGTAAGATTTAAAATTTTTAAATCGCAAACCAATCACCTTTTTTAATCTTAAAGAAATTTTTTTCAAGAAATATTCTTAAGAAATGTTTTGAGAAATGATAAAATTTTCAAATAGGATACCAAACAGGCCCTTAAATGCTTAAAATTTTCATAGGCATGACTCGATATACTGAGAAACCAGATATGACAATGTAAGATTTTTGAGTGTTGGCAATATGGATTAGAGGGTGTGCAGTGTCTAAAATTTAGATTGATTTCTTCCAATGGTAAATTTTTATTGTTACTTTGTTTTTGTCATTGTAGCTAACAATTTCTCATATAATCTTGATGCAGTCTTGACCTATAGGCATGAGCTAGGTATGAACTACGACTTCATACGTCCAGATCTGATTGTGGGGTCTTGCCTACAGGTGATCCTTTTTTTTTTTTACTGGCCATATGAACAACTTTTATCCATTGTTAAAGCTTCCTAGACTGAGTATTTTTATTTTACTTATAACCAGACACCTAAAGATGTTGACAAACTTCGAAGCATCGGCGTGAAGACCATTTTTTGCTTGCAACAAGATTCAGATTTGGAGTATCCTGAATATGTTGTCTTCAAAGTTTTCTTTTGACATATAGAACTCATTACAGGAAAAAAGTATGTTCACTTGGTTCACTTCATTAGGCATGAGGTAATATGTGTAATGTGTTTGCCATTTGGGGTAACTGTGACAATATAATTTTAGTTAGAAGAAAATTAAACTACAATTTCCTTAATTAGAACTTCCAGATATTTTAGTGTTGACATCGGTGACATTCGAGAGTATGCCAACACATTTGATGACATTGAACACTTGCGTGCTGAAATAAGGTTCGTTATTTGAAAAATTATTGGTGTTTCTCTTATTCTTGTTCTTTTTCTAGAATGAATTTCTGAAGCAGTTAACTTCAGTTTCTATTTCCCAATTCTGTGACAATTATATTGAATGATCTTTTTTGTTGTTGCTCTGTTTGGAGAACAATATCAATAACCAGTTTATAAACTTTCACTTACAGGTTTTTATTTCCATTGCATATTACTATATCATCTCTCTCTCTCTCTCTCTCTCTCTCTCTCTCTCTCTCTCTCTCTCTGTGGAGAGTCTGTATGTGCACGCACATTAGGACACATGACACATTCATATATAGTTGCTTCATACATGCAGCCTGCTAATGTCTGATGTTGCAGGGACTTTGATTCATATGACCTACGTCTCCGGCTTCCTGTTGTTGTTAGCAAATTATATAAAGCCATAAATCGAAATGGAGGTGTCACTTATGTGCATTGCACTGCTGGACTTGGAAGAGCTCCTGCAGCTGCGGTATGTTGTTAATGGTGTATTTGAAAGTAATGTTATTCTTCCCAATGTTTTCGCAAAATAGCAAACACCTTATGGAACTAATGGATTTAACCATTCACATGGAAGCTCACCCACCCGCTTATCAATTTATATTACTTACATAAATTAGTGTTATGTGTTTGTACTTTTGGCATCAATGGCATGTATATTTTCATCCATCAACATTTGTGTTTGTGTTTAGTACTTTGCGACTTCTTCCTCTTATTTTTTTTTTTTTTCAGCCAGAATGAATGCTTAGCTCAATACAAATTCAAATTAACCTGTTTGACGTCCAAGGTATACTTTTAGAAAATTGACCAGGGAAAATGAACAAGGGGAAAAGGCTTTAGTAAATTAACATAAAGTGGGGGAATATTTTTGGTCAAAGCCAAAACGTACGTTTAGTAGATTACATACAAGGGAAAGCACATACTGTTTGTATAAGGACAGAATGTGGGAGTATAAATGCAAAACACTGATATTTGACATTATAAATGCAAAACACTGATATTTGACAAGCTGATTCCTGTATTGTAGTGAACCCATGCGACATGTGTTTTCCGTGTGGGGTCTCATATTTCCCTGCAGCTAAAAATTTTGTTTTTTCTTTTAGACCATCCGCAGACCTTGCAGTTTCTTGAACCATCCTGACAGACTGCTTCCAATCCTGTTAAGAATTTTTTTAGTTGTGTTTACAGTCTGTCAAAAGGCCTCAAGAAACTGCCAGGTATGGAAAACATGCTTATTAGTAAACTAACCTACCCGGGGGGTGGGGGGGGGGGGGGAGCTGATTTGTTTACTGTAGCGACCCCTGAGACGGCTAATTTGTTGTCTTTGTAGTTGCTCATGTTGCTTTGCAGCTGAATATTTAGCTTTTGTAGCATCCTTAGAGCTGACAGTTTCTTCAGGCCTCTTGACAGATCGCCACCAACCTGTCAAGACCAACTTTTAGTCCTGTACAAATTTAAATAATAAAAATTGTTGATTGATTATTTACTTTTCTTTCTGCTGCCAATCCAGCCTTTGTGCTCGTCTAATGCCTTTTCAGTTTACTTAAATTACTATAAAGTGAATACGAAATAAGCTAACTTTCTTGCCCAATGGACAATGATTGGTTTTATTTCAGAAGGCTTGGTGAAATGCTAATGTACCCAGTCAAGAATGTAGTAAAATTTGTTGGAAAATCATATAAGTCGTATGAAGCCTGCAGTGATAGACAGGCATACACAAGTAAATGCATATCCAAATAGTCTTCAATGTAAGAAAAAACAGTGAGAACTGTTGAGAAGGCTCCCGTTAGTCGTAACATCAAGTTGTTTTTAACTTCCAGGCAGTGACTTTCATTTCATATACTTGTTGGATTGTCTATTACACAGATCAGCATGGTGTGTCGGTTATCTCGTTTTAACACTGTTCCTGAATGTTGTTATGATGGCAGTTGGCTTACATGTTCTGGGTACAGGGATACAAACTTACAGATGCTGTCAATTTACTGCTGGTAACTATTTCTTTGACATATTCCGATGGTTAATTTATCAATATTCAATACAGCATATCTTGTTGGTAAAGAGTTCCTGTACATTTTATTTATTGAAAATGAAAGTTCCAAGTTATTTCTCAAAAGTAGAAAAAAAAATGCCAGGAGAACCTTGAATGTGAAGCTTATTTTGTATGACAGGTGATCGTTCTAACATAAAACCAGTCATTGATATTGGACAAGTTTTGGATTCACGAAACTATGTCAGGAGAACCTTGAATATGAATCTTTAAAACCACTCATGAATTTTATGCAGTTGTAAGACATTGCTATTTTCTGAAGAAAAAAGTTTCAGAAAGTTCGAATCAGTGATATGATAGCTAATTTGAGCAAATGGGAAAGTGGGCAACTGTACTGCCTAATTAATGTGGAACTTCATAACGTCTCAGAACTATCTTTTTTCTGGATTTAATGCAGAGCAAACGTGCGTGCTTCCCAAAACTGGATGCTATAAAAAATGCTACTGCAGATATTGTGAGTCTATATTGTTTCTTTAATGTCATTTCATATAAATAATTGCGCAAGTCGTTTTCCAGTTTTTCAAGTTTATCAATTTTCAACTTGAAAATATGATGATATAGTAAGAAGTTTCAGGGTGCATGTTGTTACTTCATTCAAGTGCATGGTGACTCTCTTTAATAGAAGGTTTAGACCAATATTCACCCGCAACACAGTAATACATCCATTCTTTTACAAGCCATTAATTTACATTCCTTAACAAAAATATCTTCCCAAAATTGCCAGGTGAAATGCTTGCTGGTGATTGTTTTAAACTTTTAATTTATTGATGTTTGAATTCATTAGTAATCTAAATTATTGTAGGGTGGTTATTTTCCCTTCTTTTGTTTTACTGAAACTTGCACCAACCACCTGAACTTCCAGGGTGTGCATATGCTTGCCACCCAAAGAATTTAACAATTAGCATCTAGGCTTAGATTTGGTGCCTAATTTACCACCTCCATCTATTTCTAAAACAAAGTTCATTTGATCTGATATCAATCTTATTTTATTAAATATGAAGTTATTAAAAAGGGAGTTTTAACGAAAAGTTCACGGTACTGTTAACGAAAAACCACATTTTTACACTAAAAACTCAATCTTGGTACTATTCACTTTACCCTTTATTTTGTCCTTATCGTTAAAACTCAAAGTTTTCAAGCCTTTTTCATTAATTTTCCTCGAAAAACCACATTTTTACACTAAAAAGTCAATCTTGGTACTATTCACTTTACCCTTTATTTTGTCCTTATCGTTAAAACTCAAAGTTTTCACGCCTTTTTCATTAGTTTTCCTTGTTAAAAACTCATATGTCACATATCTTCTCATCATAAAGCTTACAAGCATGACAAAAAGGGTTGTCACATTGACTTGGGGAGGTGATAATTGCTCTACAGTGGAAATCTCAGGACTTGATATTGGATGGGGTCAGGTAATAACCTTTTTCAACCCTAGCAGTAGACTTTTAATGTTTGATATAGCTTTAAACTGTGATTTTAATGTATAGTGCATGCTATCTCTAAATGCGTAGTATGGTATGGATGGTTTTGATCAATGAGGACTGACTCTTGGGTATTACTTCCCAATGCTCATTTTTCATATAAATGTGATAGAGATGATGGGGAAGATTAGTCTTGTAAGAAATTTGTATGTATATAATCATGTACAAGAGATGCTCGCACCTTAAGAAAACATGTGGTTCTCTTCATGACCAAGCAGCGAGTAGAGTTGCCGCATACATATTGTTCAAAGGAGATTTTGCATATCCTAGTAAAGTAATTGAATGATAGCTGTCTGGCCTATTTGTAAAGACAAGGCCCTAGTAGTGGCTTATTAGATGGGATATACAGATGTCACTTGTAAACTCATCGCTGGTCACTAAAACATAAAATATGTCATTGTGGTGCAACCTATGATAAGCAGTGCATTAGATTGATTGTTTCTGTGCCATGGAGTTGTTCAAATTTCATCAGAACAGAACCGCTGTTGACTTGAATAATTCTGTGAAAAAGTAGTTGCTTCTTCTTTGGGTAATGGCCAAGAAGTTTTCCATTTGCATTTCTGTGTTTATGGTGGACAAATGAAACATAGTGTTTTTGAATGCTTAAGATATTGTAATTTCAAACTGTTGGAAATTCGGTGATACATGTTTTCTTTTCAATCTATGATTTACTCTTGTGATGCTTGTCCAGAGGATTCCTTTAGAGTTTAATAAGGAACAGGGTTCGTGGATTCTCAAGAGGGAATTGCCGGTGAGCATTTTTTTGAATCAAAAGTTTGCTTATGTTTGGTCTTCCAGGTTCAACATGGGTTTTTCATAACACATTGAATGTTGCATTCATCGCCCACCTTATTAAAATAAACTCATGCTTTACAGGAAGGACGATATGAATATAAATACGTCATTGATGGTGGATGGACGCACAATAAGCATGAGCCTTTCACCTCTCCCAACAAGGATGGCCATGTCAACAATTATGTTCATGTAAGGTTCAGCTTTGAGTCTGGACTTCGTAAGTATTGAAGAACATAAAAGGAAGATATCCTATCCTGGTGGATTGGGTGTTGGATTTCTACTCATGCGTCCTTGGTTCGAAACTCCCCCCTCCCCTAAACTATTGTAATAGTTTCGAACCCTCCCCCTTACCCATAATAATAATAAAATAAAATAAATAAAAATAAAAGGAAGATATAAATATATATTCTTTTATAAGAAAATCTTGAGGTTCTTTTGCCTATCGTGGGCAAGAATAAAACGGTAAAATCTTGAGATAAATGCCCGTCAGGGCTTTGTTTTTGGAAATTTTTGTTTGCGCATAAGTTTTAGTCTTAAGGAGGCAATGTGACCACTGGCCATAAAAAAACTTTCCAGATATCTTTCTCTCTTTGTAAAATAATGCCAGATATGTTTCAGGGAAATTGGAAAGGAAGTTATAAATTTGCTGCATACTCTGTGGGAATAGGAACCTTTGAGCTCATGGTTAACGGATTCTAATTGTCCAGATCGCACCATGTTTCTTCTCATTGGCTGAGCTTCTCTTGCAGGTTGTTGAGGACGATCCTAACAGTGAAAGTGCGGCCATACGGAAGAGGATGACCGGTGATGATCCTCATCTTACAACCAAGGAACGACTGAAAATAAGACGGTTCCTCGAATCTTGTCCCAGTGATGAGTGAATTACAAAAGAGCAATACAAGGGTTCTAGCATGTAAAGTAGTAACTGTACGAGTTCCCTAACATCACATGTTAACATATATGAAATAAATGTGGTATAGTATAGTTAATGATCAATAAAATAAATTCGTATTTCAGCAACAATTGAATAATAGAAAGGAGAAGAATTTTAAGTGACTGACCTGATTTATGAGTGGAGATTGGAAACAGCTGATAAATGTTGTAGAGATCTTTGCAGGAGGATGAACATAGGAAAGCTGTGTTTGCTTGTGGCAGAGGTAAGTCCTGCTCAACTTGAATTTTCCACTGCCTTCGCTTCAAGATTATTGGTTCAAGTAGATTCGATTTATGCGAGTTTGTCGAGAGATTTATGATATTGAATACTTGCTACTTGCACAAAATTCTACTTATATTTGTTTGATCCGTAAACCCGAAACCTAACTACTGGAGGGTTCAAGACTTGTAGAGATGATGGTAGGATGCGTTCTGCAGAGATTAATAGAGATTGGGGAATTCTGGGGGTTACTGTAAGTGACCGATTATTAGTGGTGAGCTTGTTTTATGATTTCTTTTCTGTTGTTTTTTTGAATTATAATTTATGATGTAGCTTAAGTATGAAGTATTTGGGCTCATGAGTCCAACTTTCAGTCCGGTGTTAGACGGAGTGATCTAACATTTGGACGCATTTGAGAAACTGAATACGTTTATTATTAATGTCAGGCTAAAGTATGAAGGGTCGAAATTCTATTTTCTGCCAAATTATTGACGAGATTAATTGTTTTGAATGCAAAAAATCATCTTGAAGGGTTTTAACTTTAAATTTTGAGTCCCATCTCGGTTAATATTGCTTTCAAGGGTCATTCCATACCTAAACATTGTCGTATTGTTTAGTCTTCCTGACCAAAATGATTCCTGAGATTAACATAAATCTCTTATTTTGATTCTAAAAGTGAAAATCAATAGAAGTGGACTCTAAGTTTGTCCATCGTAAATCATTTTGGTTTTTCTATGAAAAGTTGTCGATGTTCTCATTAAACTCACGTGAACGATCATGTGAAAGTGAGAAGTTATGACAATCTCAAAGATTATTTTAGCAAAAAAAAAGCTACTTACGTATAATTTAGTGGTATGCGTTTTATTGTATTTCAAAAATGATGATGGCATTTTACCGTAGTGACGGAAAGTAATTATGCATATGTACTCTGGTACAGAATCAATCCCAACCGATTCTCCTCTCTTAACAACTAACAGGTTAATCTACTAACGCCATTGTTGTTTGTAAAGAAGAATTTTATTCGTTTAATGGTGACTTGATAACAAAATGACAGGAGGTAATGTTGTATAAATTGAGAGAGAGAGAGAGAGAGAGAGAGAGAGAGAGTGATTCTCATACCTTGTGATTTTATTTATACTACAAAGTCCATAGAGGCTTGAATAGTAGATAATTTCTCATACCTTATGATTTTATTTATATTACGAAGTCCATCTCCAACTCTTAGGAATTTAAAATTTAACCCAAAAAATTTAGGTTAACCATGAAAGTTTTTATACTTTAAGCCTTCCAGTAAGGGTGGACATAAAAATTGTGGAACCGCGAAATTGAATCGAACCGCAATAGAATACAACAACAACAACAACAACAAAGCCTTTTCCCACTAAGTGGGGTCGGCTATATGAATCCTAGAACGCCATTGCGCTCGGTTTTGTGTCATGTCCTCCGTTAGATCCAAGTACTCTAAGTCTTTTCTTAGAGTCTCTTCCAAAGTTTTCCTAGGTCTTCCTCTACCCCTTCGGCCCTGAACCTCTGTCCCGTAGTCACATCTTCGAACCGGAGCGTCAGTCGGCCTTCTTTGCACATGTCCAAATCACCAGAGCCGATTTTCTCTCATCTTTCCTACAATTTCGGCTACTCCTACTGTACCTCGGATTTCCTCATTCCCAATCTTAATCCTTTCTCGTGTGCCCACACATCCCACGAAGCATCCTCATCTCCGCTACACCCATTTTGTTTACGTGTTGATGCTTCACCACCCAACATTCTCTGCCATACAACATCGCTGGCCTTATTGCCGTCTTATAAAATTTTCCCTTGAGCTTCAGTGGCCTACGACGGTCACACAACACGCCGGATGCACTCTTTCCATCCAGCTCGTATTCTATGGTTGAGATCTCCATCTAATTCTCCGTTCTCTTGCAAGATAGATCATAGGTAACGAAAACGGTCGCTTTTTGTGATCTTCGCTAGATTGCTCCGGTCATTAGTGTGGATAAGTATATAAATGGATAGAGATAGGAAAGCAAACACAAGATGTACGTGGTTCACCCAGATTGGCTACGTCCACGGAATAGAAGAGTTCTCATTAATTGTGAAGGGTTTACACAAGTACATAGGTTCAAGCTCTCCTTTAGTGAGTACGAGTGAATGATTTAGTACAAATGACATTAGGAAATATTGTGGGAGAATGATCTCGTAATCACGAAACTTCTAAGTATCGGAGTGTGGTGTCGTCTTGACTTGCTTTATCTGTCTCATAGGTAGATGTGGCATCTTCTCTGGAAGTACTCTTCCTCCATCCAGGGGTGGTATCTTTAATTGGTGGAGATGCACAAGGTAATGTATCAATTTCACTTGAAGCTTACTTGTAGTTTCAGGCTTGGTCAAGCGCGATACAAACCATGTAGTAGGAGTCCCCCAAGTCGCCGAGCTAGGGGGTCTGCTGAAAGAGGTGACAAACAAGGTAAGCAATCAGAGCTCCGACTGATTGTTCACCTTCTCCCCATCTTGCAGCAGCATGAAGGATAAAGAGAAGAAAAATGAGAAGAGATGATATGAGATACTTTTGCTTTTGAAGAAGTAACTTTCCACAGGCTTATTCTTGAACTGAGCTGGAGGGTTTTCTGGTTTCCTCCAGAGTATAAGGCCGACTGAAGAATTTGAGGGTCAAAACAAGTCCATCAAATCTAGAGTACGTTCCACCCTGCTGATATGGGATACTTTTGCTTTTGACAGAGTAATGGATGTATCGGCACGTGTGCTGTTACGCTTGTCTCCACATGCTTCCTTGTATCCTTCGCACTTGCCCTATCTGTTCCTCAAGCAGATGCGGAATCTTCCCTGGAAACATAAGATGTTGAAGATGAGTACTCGAGAGCAATGCCAGGTAAGTAATCAAGTAAGGGGTTCCAGGCAGTCAGTTCCTGGCTGGAAGCTTGATTCCAAGTGCTGACTGATTGCTCTCTTTCTCCTTGTCTTGCAGGTAAAAACAAGGCCAAAAGAAAAAACAGGGAAAAAGCATGATATGGGATACTCTTGCTTTTAACCCTGATGATATGAGATATTCTTGCTCTAGTATAGCTTGTTTGCAGAGGTATTATCGGGGGGAAAGAAAGCTGAATATTTCGAAAGGCTTTGTTGGGAGTGCCCTCTCAGATATGATGAAGGGTTGAGCATTTTTGCAGGTCTGCCTGTCCGTTGGGGATGGAGGTCGACATATATAGGAGTCTCCCTAACAACAAGTAGTAATGCTATTCCTTTACCCTGCTTGGTCATAGCACGGTAGTGGGAGCTGCCAGTTTCACATGTTTTAACTCTGTCAGAGCACTTTGAAAAAGTGGTCTGTGGTATCTGGCTCTCGAGATTCGGAGAACGATGCCTCTTCGATTTTTGAGAAAGCAATCATGTTGGGGGTCTGCCTCTCGAGATTCGGAGAGCAGTGTCTCTTCGATTTTTGAGGAAGTAATCATGTTGGGAGTCTGGCTCTCGAGATTCGGAGGGCGGTGCCTCTTCGATTTTGGAGCAAGCAATCTTGTTGGGAGTGTTGTCTCGAATGTGAGTAAAGGTTGGACATGTTTGCTAGTCTACCTTGCCACGAAGCACAAAGGTTGACACATAGGGACTTTCCAATTATCCAGCAATGGTACTGTTCCTTTACCCTCTCTTCGATTTTGAGAAAGTAGTCATGTTGGGAGTCTGGCTCTCGAGATTCGGAGGACGGTGCCTCTTCGATTTTGGAGCAAGCAATCTTGTTGGGACTGTTTTCTCGAATGTGAGTAAAGGTTGGGCATGTTTGCTAGTCTACCTTGCCACGAAGCACAGAGGTTGACACACAGGGACTTTCCAATTATCCAGCAGTGGTACTGTTCCTTTACCCTTGTGGGTAATAATATGGTAGCTAGACCTTCAAAATTTATGTGTCTAAACTTTGTTAGTGCTGTTTCTTTGCTATTCTTTTACCTTTCTTGGTCAGAGCGATGTAGTGGGAGCTGCAAGCTTCACGTGCTCAACTTTGGCAGAGAACTTTGGCAAAGTGATCTGTGGTACCCATGAGTTATTGTTGCGTGTGGGAAGTGGGTGATTGAACAGTAAGATTCATGTGCTTTCTACTTCACCAGAAGTCTTCGACAGAATGCCCATAATTTCTGCAAAGCTGAGTGTGCGTGTGACAGGTGCTGACAAGGCTAGAAAAGTAGGTGCCTCTTTGATTTCTGAGATCGGCCCTCGTGGTCTCTGAGCAGCCCAGCTTTTGAGAAAGCGAGCGCCTCTTCGATTGATTCGGAGAACGGTGCCTCACCGATTTTTGAGAAAGCAATCATGCTGGGGGTCTGGCTCTCGAGATTCGGGGAGCAGTGTCTCTTCGATTTTTGAGAAAGTAATCATGTTGGGAGAGTGGCTCTCGAGATTCGGAGGGCGGTGCCTCTTCGATTTTGGAGCAAGCAATCTTGTTGGGAGTGTTTTCTCGAATGTGAGTAAAGGTTGGGCATGTTTGCTAGTCTACCTTGCCACGAAGCACAGAGGTTGACACACAGGGACTTTCCAATTATCCAGCAATGGTACTGTTCCTTTACCCTCTCTTCGATTTTTAAGAAAGTAGTCATGTTGGGAGTCTGGCTCTTTAGATTCGGAGGACGGTGCCTCTTCGATTTTGGAGCAAGCAATCTTATTGGGAGTGTTTTCTCGAATGTGAGTAAAGGTTGGGCATGTTTGCTAGTCTACCTTGCCACGAAGCACAGAGGTTGACATACATGGACTTTCCAATTATCCAGCAGTGGTACTGTTCCTTTACCCTTGTGGGTAATAATATGGTAGCTAGACCTTCAAAATTTATGGGTCTAAACTTTGTTAGTGCTGTTTCTTTGCTATTCTTTTACCCTTCTTGGTCAGAGCGATGTAGTGGGAGCTGCAAGCTTCACGTGCTCAACTTTGGCAGAGAACTTTGGCAAAGTTATCTGTGGTACCCATGAGCTATTGTTGCGTGTGGGAAGTGGGTGATTGAACAGTAAGATTCATGTGTTTTCTACTTCCCCAGAAGTCTTTGACAGAATGCCCATAATTTCCGCAAAGCTGAGTGTGCGTGTGACAAGTGCTGACAAGGCTGGAAAAGTAGGTGCCTCTTCGATTTCTGAGATCGGCCCTCGTGGTCTCTAGGGAGCCCAGCTTTTGAGAAAGCGAGCGCCTCTTCGATTTCTGAGATCGGCCTTCGTGGTCTTTGAGCAGCCCAATTTTTGAGAAAGCAAACGGCTCTTCGATTTCTGAGATCAACCCTCGTGATCTCTAAGCAGCCCAACTTTTGAGAAAGCAAACGCCTCTTCGATTTCTGAGCAGGCGCCTCTTTGATTTCTGAAGCTCCGTCGAGTGCAGATTTTTATAGGGGCTGGCATTAAGTTCCAAAGCACACTTGAATCTCCACCAGTAGAAGCTTCATTCTTGCACTTCTAAGATCTTGATTTGTCCGACCTCTTCTCTCTTCAACACCTTTGAAAATGTCTGGCCCCTCCGACCGTCGTTTTGACTTGAACCTTGTTGAAGAGGCAGCCCCGCCTTCTCCAGACAACATATGGCGCCCATCCTTCGTCTCCCCAACTGGTCCTCTTACCGTTGGGGATTCCGTGATGAAGAATGATATGACCGCTGCGGTGGTGGCCAGGAACCTTCTCACTCCCAAAGATAACAGACTACTGTCCAAACGGTCTGATGAGTTAGCTGTTAAGGATTCGCTGGCTCTCAGTGTTCAGTGTGCAGGTTCTGTGTCTAATATGGCACAACGCCTATTTGCTCGAACCCGCCAAGTTGAATCATTGGCGGCTGAAGTGATGAGTCTCAAACAGGAGATTAGAGGGCTCAAGCATGAGAATAAACAGTTGCACCGGCTCGCACATGACTATGCTACAAACATGAAGAGGAAGCTTGACCAGATGAAGGAAACTGATGGTCAGGTTTTACTTGATCATCAGAGATTTGTGGGTTTGTTCCAAAGGCATTTATTGCCTTCGTCTTCTGGGGCTGTACCGCGTAATGAAGCTCCAAATGATCAACCTCTGATGCCTCCTCCTTCTAGGGTTCTGTCCAGTACTGAGGCTCCAAATGATCCCCCTCCGGTGCCTTCTCTTTCTGGGGCTCTACCGACTGCTGAGACTTCTCCTAAGCAACCTTTGTGAAGGCTCCCTCTTGTGTGTTTATTTTGACTCATGTATATGTACATATTTGTAGCTTATCGGGGATATCAATAAATAAGCTTTCCTTCATTTCAACGTATTGTGTTAAATACACCAAAGCCTTCTTCGCTAAGTTCTTTGAATTTTCTTTTGTTGAAGCTTGTATGTTGAAGCTTTCTGAGTGGAGCATGTAGGTTGGGGTAGTGTTCCCTTAATTTCCCGAGTGAGGAAAACTTCTTGGTTGGAGACTTGGAAAATCCAAGTCACTGAGTGGGATCGGCTATATGAATCTTAGAACGCCATTGTGCTCGATCCTGTGTCATGTCCTTCGTTAGATCCAAGTACTCTAAGTCTTTTCTTAGAGTCTCTTCCAAAGTTTTCCTAGGTCTTCCTCTACCCCTTCGGCCCTGAACCTCTGTCCCATAGTCGCATCTTCTAATCGGAGCGTCAGTAGGCCTTCTTTGCACATGTCCAAACCACCGTAACCGATTTTCTCTCATCTTTCCTTCAATTTCGGCTACTCCTACTTTACCCCGGATATCCTCATTCCTAATCTTATCCTTTCTCGTGTGCCCACACATCCAACGAAGCATCCTCATCTCCGCTACACCCATTTTGTGTACGTGTTGATGTTTCACCGCCCAACATTCTGTGCCATACAGCATTGCCGGCCTTATTGCCGTCCTATAAAATTTTCCCTTGAGCTTCAGTGGCATACGGCGGTCACACAACACGCCGGATGCACTCTTCCACTTCATCCATCCAGCTTGTATTCTATGGTTGAGATCTCCATCTAATTCTCCGTTCTTTTGCAAGATAGATCCTAGGTAACGAAAACGGTCGCTCTTTGGTATTTCTTGATCTCCGATCCTCACCCCTAACTCGTTTTGGCCTCCATTTGCACTGAACTTGCACTCCATATATTCTGTCTTTGATCGGCTTAGGCGAAGACCTTTAGATTCCAACACTTCTCTCCAAAGGTTAAGCTTTGCATTTACCCCTTCCTGAGTTTCATCTATCAACACTATATCGTCTGCGAAAAGCATACACCAAGGAATATCATCTTGAATATGTCCTGTTAACTCATCCATTACCAACGCAAAAAGGTAAGGACTTAAGGATGAGCCTTGATGTAATCCTACAGTTATGGGAAAGCTTTCGGTTTGTCCTTCATGAGTTCTTACGGCAGTCTTTGCTCCTTCATACATATCCTTTATAGCTTGGATATATGCTACTCGTACTCCTTTCTTCTCTAAAATCCTCCAAAGAATGTCTCTTGGGACCCTATCATACGCTTTTTCCAAATCTATAAAGACCATGTGTAAATCCTTTTTCCCATCTCTATATCTTTCCATCAATCTTCGTAAGAGATAGATTGCCTCCATGGTTGAGCGCCCTGGCATGAACCCGAATTGGTTGTCCGAAACCCGTGTCTCTTGCCTCAATCTATGCTCAATGACTCTCTCCCAGAGCTTCATTGTATGACTCATTAGCTTAATACCCCTATAGTTCATGCAATTTTGTACGTCGCCCTTATTCTTGTAGATAGGCACCAAAGTGCTCGTTCGCCACTCATTTGGCATCTTCTTCGTTTTCAAAATCCTATTGAAAAGGTCAGTGAGCCATGTTATACCTGTCTCTCCCAAAACTTTCCACACTTCGATTGGTATATCGTCTGGGCCTATTGCTTTTCTATGCTTCATCTTCTTCAAAGCTACAACCACTTCTTCCTTCCGGATTCGACGATAAAAGGAGTAGTTTCTACACTCTTCTGAGTTACTCAACTCCCCTAAAGAAGCACTCCTTTCATGTCCTTCATTGAAAAGATTATGAAAATAACCTCTCCATCTGTCTTTAACCGCGTTCTCTGTAGCAAGAACCTTTCCATCCTCATCCTTGATGCACCTCACTTGGTTTAGGTCCCTTGTCTTCTTTTCCCTTGCTCTAGCTAGTTTATAGATATCCAACTCTCCTTCTTTGGTATCTAGTCGTTTATACATATCGTCGTAAGCCGCTAACTTAGCTTCTCTGACAGCTTTCTTCGCCTCTTGCTTCGCTTTTCTATACCTTTCACCATTTTCATCGGTCCTCTCCTTGTATAAGGCTTTACAACATTCCTTCTTAGCCTTCACCTTTGTTTGTACCTCCTCATTCCACCACCAAGATTCCTTTTGGTGTGGGGCAAAGCCCTTGGACTCTCCTAATACCTCTTTTGCTACTTTTCGGATACAACTAGCCATGGAATCCCACATTTGGCTAGCTTCCCCCTCTCTATCCCACACACATTGGGTGATTACCTTCTCTTTGAAAATGGCTTGTTTTTCTTCTTTTAGATTCCACCATCTAGTTCTTGGGCACTTCCAAGTCTTGTTCTTTTGTCTTACTCTTTTGATATGTACATCCATCACCAACAAGCGATGTTGATTAGCCACGCTCTCTCCTGGTATAACTTTGCAATCCTTACAAGTTATACGATCCCCTTTCCTCATTAGAAGAAAATCTATTTGTGTTTTTGACGACCCACTCTTGTAGGTGATCACATGTTCTTCTCTCTTCTTAAAGAAGGTGTTGGCTAAGAAGAGATCATATGCCATTGCAAAATCCAAGATAGCTTCCCCATCCTCGTTTCTCTCCCCAAAACCATGGCCACCATGAAAACCTCCATAGTTGCCTGTCTCCCTGCCCACGTGTCCATTTAAATCTCCTCCTATAAATAACTTCTCCGTCTGAGCAATTCCTTGCACCAAGTCTCCAAGGTCTTCCCAAAATTTCTCCTTCGAACTCGTATCCAACCCTACTTGAGGTGCGTACGCACTAATCACATTGATAAGTTCTTGTCCTATTACAATCTTGATTGCCATGATTCTATCTCCTACCCTCTTGACATCTACAACATCTTGTACCAAGGTCTTGTCCACGATGATGCCAACACCGTTTCTCGTTCTATTTGTGCCCGAATACCAAAGTTTAAACCCTGAGTTTTCTAGATCCTTTGCCTTACTACCAACCCACTTAGTTTCTTGTAGGCACATAATATTTATCCTTCTCCTCACCATAACTTCCACTACTTCCATAGATTTTCCCGTTAAGGTTCCTATATTCCACGTTCCTAAACGCATTTTGCTCTCTTGAACTCTACCCTTCTGTCCTAGCTTCTTCACCCTCCCCCGTCTAATAGGATCAAAGTACTTCTTTTGTGTGTC
Source organism: Malus sylvestris (assembly GCF_916048215.2). Lineage (NCBI taxonomy): Eukaryota > Viridiplantae > Streptophyta > Magnoliopsida > Rosales > Rosaceae > Malus > Malus sylvestris. Next base: position 30,718,942 of record NC_062274.1, on the reverse strand, counting down.
CCGGTTAAAGTTGATAGGAGCATATGCTCCCAAACAACTTTGAGTGGAGTCGTTCGAAAAGAAGTTTCTATGGCCCCCTTGCTCATTTAACACTGCATCCGGGTGCCGATGGAGATACAGCGACCCTTGCTCACTTATCACTGTGCTCGGGCCACACAGCGCGCCACTTACGGGTGACGCCCTAGCTTTAGCGCGATTTTGTTCTGGATTCATTTTCATAAGGATTCGACGTGATCATGGAGTGCCGGCTGTCGACTACCTGACGCCCTCCCCCTCCTCCTTTATCCGTGTTGACCAAAAAAAGTCAATGTAGGTTCAAGAATCTAACTGAACCGTTATGAACGGTTCTGGTTTTTATGTTGGTAGAACTACTTAGAATCGAACCGAATCGTGAATATAAATAATTAATTAAATTTAATAGTTGTATACAAGTGTCACTAAATGAGTGGTGAAAACCAAACTGGTTTCACTTAGTGCAACTGCATGGGAGCATTTCTCAATTAGTTTTTCATTTGCATGGTTCACCTATTGAGATAAGGCACATATTTGAAAAGATAAGGTCATTTTCTCTCCTAGATCTCCAAATTTGACATTCAGGTTTCAATTTCATTTTTTTACATAGAATGGTCTTAAGGTGTTCAGTTACGTCCTACTTTTTTTCTTTCCCATTTTCCTAGGCCTTTTTAATCTCTTGATAAGTACCTTTTGGGCTTGAATTATTGAATTCGTACCAACATTCTTGCTACATATTAGATGTATATGTATGTGTGGATGTATATTTGTATTGTGAATGTATATATACATTTAAATTGTGTTTCTTTTTGTTTGCTTGGTGTCAAGGACATTTGCATTTTGATTTAGTATTTGAAAAGGATATGTTTTGTTTTTAACTTTGTATAACCATTTTAGAACTCGTATTTGAATGCAAGTATGCAAAAAACAAGAAAAACTTAAGTAAACTTTGAATCACATTTTGATTTGGCATACGAATGATTTAGTATTCAGAACTGTAAACCGGCATGAACTAAACAGGAATCGGTATAAATGAAATCGTGGTATGAACTAAACGGGGACCGATTTGAACCGAACGATACGGTTTTAGTAAAAAATTTAAGCAGAACCGTTGATATTTCTCGGTACCTGTGCCCTTTTGAGGTTGGAACTGCACCGAACCGCACCATGCCCATCCTTACCTTCTGGGTTGAATTTTTAGCTCGAAATGATTAAAGAATAAATTCAGGATATTTTTTTTTCTTAAAGTAACTTAAAAAAAAATGTAGACTATCCTAGTTTAATTTTATGAACATTTCAATCAAAAATATTTAGATTCTAATAAATATTGAAAAAATCATTGAACTGATACCATAAAACTCTTGGAATACTATGAAACAGAAAAAACATGAAACACATGAAAGTTTTTTTTTTTTTAATTATTTTAGTCATTAGATTTAAATTTGGACTTTTATATCTTTTTTTTATCGTTGGATTTGATCATATTAGATCTTAGCTGGTGGATTCAATGTATTTATAAATATAAAACTAAAAAAATATAGATATACAGCCCACTAACCTAGGGGAAATTTTGGCCTAAATTTGCCCCAAAAATGAGTTTTAGGTTAAAACTAGGGTTGGATTCGATTGGCAACCGTGCCAAATTCCTTGTGCCACTTACCAGCCACATATACATAAAAAATGTCGTACCCAGTGCGCAAGGCTCCCGCTTTACGCAAGGTCTGGGAGAGGTGAATGTCGGCTAGCCTTTGAAGGATTTATTTTGTAAAACATGTTCATTTGAGCAACATCATATAGCATGCAATTAACAATTAAAGGCGGAATCATGCTAGTATGCACTCAAAAACAAAACATGACCATGAAATTCAAAGCCTAGTAGATTGGTGAACCAATAATCAACTCAAAACATAAGTGAGTTGAAATTAATACCTTTGTAGATTCCTCTTTGCATAAGCAAAGGCTAATCACCCAAAGAGATAGGGGCCTTCATTCCTTGCTTCTTAGATCCATGGATTTGGATGGAAGAATAGGTTCTCCAAGTTCCCAAAATTGAGAACCTCTAATTCTCGACACCAAGGTTCGATTGTAGAAGAAATGAGTGACCTTGGAGTAGTAGGATTGCTAGATGTACCCTCCAAGGTGTTGGCCTCTTTAGAGAGAAAATGGAGAGACAATTCTCACCAATTTTCCCCAAAATAAACCCTTTTAATCCTTAATGAATTTTGGCTATAAAATCATTTATATAGTCACTTCTTTAAGTGACCTAAATAACCAAAACCCTAATTCATACACTATGGCCGGCCATATTGGGATTTTTGGGCTTTTGGGCTTTAATGAATCTTTATTCATTAAATTGTCATACAACTTAAGTTAATGGGCTTGACGTTCGAAGCCCATTGGGCCTTAAGGTCCAAAACTATCCCGAAGGTCTTTAACGAACTTATTCGTTTGATTAATTAACATATTAATTAATCATTGCCATAAATAAATGATTAAACCATTTAATCATTCTTACTCATTTCCGTTTAATCTCCAATCTCTACCTTTTACGGTGTGCGATCTATTAGGTTCCTTTTAGCGAGGTAGTGGGCGATTAAAACCATTTTACATCGATTGTGAATTGAAACTATTTTCAATTCTCCCTTTAGTGATTATACACGTTTAGGGCTTCCACAAACCATGAGTGACACCTAGCAGCATATCATGGTTACCCAAGCTAATCAGAAAAGGTTAGAGAACCTATTCAGTTCGAGATTACAAATGCAATACAGTCTTTCTCTAATCTAATACTCTTGACCACATTGTTTGGTTTGATAGTTTATTTTCTCATGTCTACTATCCAATGTGTGTCTTGTGCTTATATGATTACCTTGAATGTGATTCGGAACGCATTCCCTAATCTCATTCATACTCTGATCAGAGATTTAAATCATATCATAGAGTATTCTCCTTCAAACGGTTTGAAGGTTAGAGATCCCTTGTTGCGCATTCACTTGTCTCCATAGCTAAGTCACTTGACCCCAACGATGCCGTGGACACCCTCCTGATGGAGTGACTTTGACATAATCAAAGATCAAGGTCTTAACCACAAAACAACTATGATGCCTCAGGTCAAAGGACTACTTTGCATTATCCCAACCATGAGTTCTCATGTGACATGGAATATGAGAACCCTTCGTTGATCGCGTTCAGTGAACTCATTCTCTATTGAGCACCTACCGTACTTGTCTTGATGTCACACACACCAATGACTCGAGACTAATCACTCTCCCTGAGAGAAGACATAGTACGTACTGATCTTAACGGACTGTCAACGCCCAATTGACAATCCTATGATCAGGAACATTTAGGATGTGTCTACGAAAGAATGGTCTCATGAATCTAACTTCATTAGATTACATTCTCCCAATCACATATTCCTTGGACTTTATCGTTTAAGCATATAACATTTATATGAGACGGCTCAAACAATAATTTATGCCCTTTATATGTTAAACTGGATTAGTTTAACATGTGAAATGTCCGTAAAGTATCATCACATGATTGGCTTTAGGGCACATTTCCAACAATCTCCCACTTGCACTAGAGCCAATCAGCTTGGTCATCTTGATGATACCTCTTCTGTAGTCATTTCATAAATGGCTGAATAGTAGGCCTAGGCAGTGGATATCTATATGTGTTATCCACAGAAGCAACCTTGAGAATAACGACGTCACCATTATACATGATTCTCAATCATGTGGTTCAGTCTCTCATTTGTGTTCGGATCTTGATGAGACCTTGATTCCCAGGCTTGAGCTATCGCCCCATTAGTGTCATACACTTTCTGGTTGGAATCTAATAGAGAGTTCATAAATGAACTTTCCCATCCAAACAACATTGTTGTAAACTTCTATATGGCAATATATCTTGCATTCATAATGGAACACACTAAAGTCATTACTTTAATGTTTCCATCCAAATATCTCTTTAGTCATAATAAAGAGATATCTGTTTATCTCTTCATTCATAATGAAGAAACATCCAATGATGGATTAGATTCATAATCTAATACATTTACGCTTCCTTTACGTTACTCTGATTCTTCCTCGATCTTTGAGGAATTTATCCTTTAATATTTCTTAAATACTTAAGGACTTACTTGACAGTTGCCATGGTTCTGATCCTGGGCTTGCACTGATATCGTCTTGTACCGTTCTAGGTACAACTCATATCAATGTTTTTCATACAATATGAAATACATAAATCATCTTTCTGCGTATGCATAAAAGATTCAATTTATGCATTATTTCTTTGGGAGTCAAAGGGGCACGTTCCCTTTGAGAAGGGCAACTTGCTAGTCTCACTAGAATCGTCCTTCTTATTGAAGTTTATCATCATATGAGAAACTTCCTAGCATCCATTGTCTATTATTAGGGATTGATATAATCCAATTATATCATGAAATATATCATTATAGATTTCCATCCCATGTATATAGACTATATCTCCCATATACATTCTATCTTCATATAATGTATTAAAGTCATAACTTTAACGAAGAAGTATTCTTTTCATTTCCAAAATTAATATATCATATATATTTAAATTTTTAGGAACATGATTAACTTCCACTAATCTTTTGTAAAACTAGTTACATCTTTATGAGAAATCAAACGATTTGATCATTTTTCTCATAAAATGCAAATAGCTCCCACTAACTTGCTAAGATCCATGATGGATGGGTCTCTACAACTTACATGTCTTGTGATTTATAGTTTTAGACATATATTATCAAGACTATCTTAATAATGGTTTCGGAAACCCATATTATGTCCAAACATTGAATCACCATTTAGTTGTAGCTAGCAATCTTCGAATTTATTGAAACTAAGACTACATCAAAAATGGTTCCTTTAAAGTCAACCATTCTATTTGATCGTAGTCACCTTAAGCTACCAATTAGCTTTGAAGGTTTCATTATTTCGAGTCAAATGGTACTTTACCATTTCCTTGAGTATATATCGTATATGCACTCAATGTAGTCATAAGGATTTTCATTCTTATTTCTTTTGAATTAAGAGGTGCAACTCTATGACATAGTCATAAAGTTCAAAACCATTCAACTGAGACGGTTTATAAATCCTTATCGACTACCTTGGAGCTTGAGGTATAGGAACTAGGTTGTTATATTTGTTGATTACTTTCTTGTCTTTCAAAGAACCCATTCTTTGAGTTCTATCTCTCGTTCATTTGCTTTTAGGCAAATCACATTGTAGAATTACAATGAACTACCCAACAAAACAACATTTGTTAGTTGGTTTATAGAAGCGATATCCAAAAGTTATTTAAGGATATCCTGCAAGATTGTTATCAAACAAATATTGCTTATTAGCACACAACCCCAAATCTTAACATGCTTAAGATTTGTCTTTCTTTTCAAACTACATCTTATGGAGTTATAAAAATATTGGAAGATCTTCTCATTCACAATCATATTGTTTTAGAAGTATATATCCTATATATGGGTAATAGATAACATCTAACGAACTAAATCTTATTCGAGTTCGTTCTTCTCCTAATGGAGAAATACATTATCTTATGATGCTATTTTCCTTGATATCTTTCAAGGAAACTCATCTAAAGTGTTACCTTTCCTTGGATCAAATCTAAGGAGGTAAATACTTTAGATGCTTTACTCATCAACTTACATTTCTTGAATTCTTTGAAACATTTTGCAAAGTATTCGGACTTGTGTTTATTCAAAATAAACTATAGTCCAACCGAGAGTGATCTTCGGTGAATGTTATTCAACATGAGTAATATTATGTTTGTGGACAAGTGCCACTAACATTTAAGTGAATTAACCTCAACAACTTTGTGATTCTTTCTTCTTTCCAAAAGAATAAAGATTCGAACATTTCGCCTCTATACAATTTTAACAAGGTATTGGATCCGGATCTAACGATCCAAAGCGTCTATTTATGACCAACTCGTAATTTATGTTTTAGAGGTATCACAACTTTAGTTGGGATTAGTCACTACCTTGCAACCTTTTGGGTTTTAAGCATCATTATTTTCTAAACAGTTAACACTACCATATTATCTCTACTATAGAGACAATTAATTAGATTACCATAATCTAATCATTGATTAATAAAGAACATTGTTTTGTCAAACAAAACATTTATCCATTTCACATAGTGACGGAATTTAGTTCCTTAAAATTGGAATATAAAGACAATCTATGTTTTTCCAATTTCTTTGGTAGTTCATATGAGGAAGTAAGTACCATCTGCTTTCGCAGAGATCTACATTTGATTCACGTTTCCGAATGTGAAGCACCTTTTCTTCACTCATATATCTTCTACTTCTTATTAGTCACACTTTTACAACGATTGTAAAACATAGTTACTAATACAGAATCAAGCATTCAAGTAGAAGAACCAACTGTTTTGAACTTTTCAAGAACATTTTTCAACACCTTCGAAAGGTGTGTCCTTGACACTTGCAAGACATTTCTTGCAAATACCCCTTCCAATGTCCATCCTTTCATAAAGAAAGTTTGTTCCCTTGGAGTTATTTATCTTCTTTATTCGACTTCTCCTTTGACTACAATAGTCATGGTCCCTAAACTCCCACTATCTCTCTTGAAACCTTTTTCAATTGTGTTATACACATCAAACATTTTGGAGAGCATGTGGTTATTTTTCACTACATAGTTTACAATAAACTTAGTGAACGATTAGGATAGGGACACAAAGGTGAAGTCCTTGCCTAGTTTCCGTCTCGTTAAGTGGTTTATCACTTCAACATTCAATGATTCAAAATCATCATAAGTCCATGTTAATGGACTATTTTTGTCAACCAACCATTATGTTCTAAACATAATTACAAACCTTCAAGAGTTGTACAAGGCAACTCTCATTTCTTCATACAACAATTTGTAAGTGAAGAATCATGGCACATAAAGTATTCATGCCTTTGTGCTTTCTTCTCAAGTTCTTTGTTCATTTAACAAAGAAACAAGCACTAAGTGTTTGCATTGACTAAGAGTTGTTCAAAGCAACTCCTATTTCTTCATACAACAAATTGTAATTGAAGAATTATGACATTTAAAAGTGTTGTCCTCTTTATGATAGACCTTTTCTAACATATTCTTCTAATGATACATTATCAATAGTAAGATTGTGAGGAAGAGACTACTTAGATACATATACAATCCTTTTAAGACATTCTTTGGGATTGTGGTACCAAGTCCGGAAACTAAAACATTCGGTTTTGTCAAGTGTTGGATAACGTTTGCAAATATATTGGTAAACAAATACATAACGAATATAAATTGATTGATTTTAAGCCATTTGATTCAGGTCTTTAAATCAAAATAGCACCACCCACTATTTTTGGCAAATTCCATATCCCTCATCGGAATTCGAGAGTTTTGGATGAAACTCTTAGTAGGTTATGGGAGACTCACTATTACCAAGCCCACCTCAGAAGAACTCCATATTGGCTAGCAACAATAATAATGAGAGAGTACGCTTACTCATTTGCAACTAATGCAAGTACCCATCTCGTTTGGCCTCTAGAGAATGATGCCTCAGAAGAACTCCATATTGGCACCATTGCACTTAGTTAAGTCATTCCCACCATGCTAGTTCAAGTAGGGGTTCAAGAATGACCTCAGAAGAACTCCATATTGGCCACACTTGTTGCCTACCTTTCACTTCATCATATGTGTATAGGCTTCTCCTGAATGTAAGCACATACTTTGCAACCCCAGAATTGGACGAATACGGTGTATGAGTCACACACGATTGAAGCCTACCACGGTGGAAGGCCACGAAAGAGTGTTCAAAGCACTCTCACGCTTATCAACTTAATAATGATTTGGTTGAGGGTTTTTGGTCTCATCACATATAAACATACATTTTAATCTCTATTAAAACAATTTTGGTCCTATTACAACTATTGGTCCATCTCTTTGTTTTAGTTGTACATAATACTCCCACTATGCTTTTAAAACGATTTTTAAAGCAAGAGTATATGATACTACTAACATAAACTTTGCATTCATTTGATGGACTATATATAGTTGCCTTAGGGCCTAAGGATGATTATGAACCTTTGTTTAGATTCAACACGAGCCTTGTGTTGAATCTCGATCTAGGAATGAAGATTGATTTTAGTTACGCGTTTAATCACATTAAGGCGTGTTGTCTTAGGGGCGTTGGACCCAACTACTTCATTTTCATGCATATCATATAAAGCAAGAAAGAAGTACTTCAAAGTAAAGGTGAGCTTATGCTCATTACAACATTTGCATATAACAAATTACTTTAAAGTAAAGAAGAGCTTAAGCCCTTTTACAACATTTGATCAAATCAAATTACAACCAAAATCTAATCTACACATTCCCATGGTTCAAACAAATTTGAAACGGCCTTTCACATAGCTCAATTATATTAGGCTTAGGTTCATAATCACCCTTTAATTAATTAACACTTTAACTAATTAAATGAATGCAACATTTTCATTTGGTTTTTATATCCATAAAATTGATTTAAATGGAGCTAAACAAAATGAAAATCCAATTCTCATTTAAAGAGACAAAACAATTTTGTTCTCATCCTATTTGGGCCATCATGCAATTAACCTCAACTTTTGGGCCATATTGCAATAACAAAAACTTTTGGGGTCACTTTGTACAATACACAAAAGTCACAACTTCATGTAAATACAACTAGAACCCAAACTTTTAATAATGCAAAAACTTCATTAAAGGAACAAAACAATTTGTCCTTTAGCGTTTTTGGACCTAAACGTAAAAACGTAAACTTTTGGGCCAAAGTGCAAATACACAAAAGTATCAAAACTTTATGTAATTGCATAAAAGCCCCAAAAGTACTCCCTTTGAGGGAGTGGCTGGTTTTGGGGAGGGATAAGGTTGGTGTGTGTGTTGATTTGTGAGTTTTGTCAAAATTAATCAAGTGGTGTAAGATAAGAAATTCTTATCACCATTATTTCTATCACCTTTCATAAAAATAATATATGTTTTGATGATAGATTTTTCTATTGCCATTTAATCAAATATTTAACACTTTAAATACATGATAAATCATTTGAAAAACATATAACATAACCTTTATGAAATAAATCAAAACTTTGAATCAAAACACCAAACCTTTTTGTTCTTGGCAAAAATGTCAAGAACAATGAAGAACATTCATGAAAAACCCAAATTTTTCCATGAACCTTTTTCACCCAAAACCATTCCAAAACCATTCTTACTTAAGGGAAATAACATCTAACCAAACTAGGGTACATAGGGGTTCCAAAGAACACATTAAAACACTTTTAACAAGTCAAACAAGAACCCAAAAATTCACCCTTTGGATTTGGCCGAATTTTCCCAAAAGCATGGCACCAAATTTTAGCTCCAATATTCATGCTCATATGAACAACATCTACAACATTTGAGATTGCAAATTTTCCAACAAAATTTACATTCAAAGAAGCAAGAATAAAGCTTGTAACAATTACAACTTTTAAATCACAAACTTATGAACTACAAAACCCAAAAGGATTCACCAACTACTAGACCTAGGCTCTGATACCACTTGAAGGATTTATTTTGTAAAACATGTTCATTTGAGCAACATCATATAGCATGCAATTAACAATTAAAGGCGGAATCATGCTAGTATGCACTCAAAAACAAAACATGACCATGAAATTCAAAGCCTAGTAGATTGGTGAACCAATAATCAACTCAAAACATAAGTGAGTTGAAATTAATACCTTTGTAGATTCCTCTTTGCATAAGCAAAGGCTAATCACCCAAAGAGATAGGGGCCTTCATTCCTTGCTTCTTAGATCCATGGATTTGGATGGAAGAATAGGTTCTCCAAGTTCCCAAAATTGAGAACCTCTAATTCTCGACACCAAGGTTCGATTGTAGAAGAAATGAGTGACCTTGGAGTAGTAGGATTGCTAGATGTACCCTCCAAGGTGTTGGCCTCTTTAGAGAGAAAATGGAGAGACAATTCTCACCAATTTTCCCCAAAATAAACCCTTTTAATCCTTAATGAATTTTGGCTATAAAATCATTTATATAGTCACTTCTTTAAGTGACCTAAATAACCAAAACCCTAATTCATACACTATGGCCGGCCATATTGGGATTTTTGGGCTTTTGGGCTTTAATGAATCTTTATTCATTAAATTGTCATACAACTTAAGTTAATGGGCTTGACGTTCGAAGCCCATTGGGCCTTAAGGTCCAAAACTATCCCGAAGGTCTTTAACGAACTTATTCGTTTGATTAATTAACATATTAATTAATCATTGCCATAAATAAATGATTAAACCATTTAATCATTCTTACTCATTTCCGTTTAATCTCCAATCTCTACCTTTTACGGTGTGCGATCTATTAGGTTCCTTTTAGCGAGGTAGTGGGCGATTAAAACCATTTTACATCGATTGTGAATTGAAACTATTTTCAATTCTCCCTTTAGTGATTATACACGTTTAGGGCTTCCACAAACCATGAGTGACACCTAGCAGCATATCATGGTTACCCAAGCTAATCAGAAAAGGTTAGAGAACCTATTCAGTTCGAGATTACAAATGCAATACAGTCTTTCTCTAATCTAATACTCTTGACCACATTGTTTGGTTTGATAGTTTATTTTCTCATGTCTACTATCCAATGTGTGTCTTGTGCTTATATGATTACCTTGAATGTGATTCGGAACGCATTCCCTAATCTCATTCATACTCTGATCAGAGATTTAAATCATATCATAGAGTATTCTCCTTCAAACGGTTTGAAGGTTAGAGATCCCTTGTTGCGCATTCACTTGTCTCCATAGCTAAGTCACTTGACCCCAACGATGCCGTGGACACCCTCCTGATGGAGTGACTTTGACATAATCAAAGATCAAGGTCTTAACCACAAAACAACTATGATGCCTCAGGTCAAAGGACTACTTTGCATTATCCCAACCATGAGTTCTCATGTGACATGGAATATGAGAACCCTTCGTTGATCGCGTTCAGTGAACTCATTCTCTATTGAGCACCTACCGTACTTGTCTTGATGTCACACACACCAATGACTCGAGACTAATCACTCTCCCTGAGAGAAGACATAGTACGTACTGATCTTAACGGACTGTCAACGCCCAATTGACAATCCTATGATCAGGAACATTTAGGATGTGTCTACGAAAGAATGGTCTCATGAATCTAACTTCATTAGATTACATTCTCCCAATCACATATTCCTTGGACTTTATCGTTTAAGCATATAACATTTATATGAGACGGCTCAAACAATAATTTATGCCCTTTATATGTTAAACTGGATTAGTTTAACATGTGAAATGTCCGTAAAGTATCATCACATGATTGGCTTTAGGGCACATTTCCAACAGCCTTACCCCCATTTTATGGAGAAACTGCTCCCAAGTCTCGAACCCGAGACCTACCGCTCATGGGCGAAGGCACTTGCCAGCCACATATACATAATTACCAAAAATTAGTTACTGCTAGCCAACCGCCTTCTTGCGGTTGCCAAAAATCGGTTTAGCTAAAATTATTGGCTAGTTCGGTTGGTAAATGGCACAACCGGTGGTTTCCACTTCTTCCTCGCTATCTTTCAGTTCCAAGGGCTCAATTTGATTTTTAGATTGGGGTGTTTGTTCGATTGCATAGTGTGGTTCATTTTGGGTTAATCCATGTTGTGCACTAGCGGTTGTTTGGCTGGACTCCATCATCCTAAATATAAGCAACGCATATACATTCAAAATCATATATATGTACGTGTATATATAGTATCAGTAATCATCATGCTATCAATTTTGTTAACAATATTTTCTATATTTATTATGGCATGAATCATATACATATACATATGTATTTTAAACCCTAAAACTAAGGGGTCATTTATTTTCTAAACCCTAAAACTGAGGAGTCAAGCATGTAAAAAATACCTAAAATATCTAAATAGAAAGAATATATATATATATATATATATATATATATATATATATATATATATATATATATATATATATTGGTAGGTATGGCATACCGACAGCATACAAAATCAATTACCAAAGTCATGCCATTAATTGTCAGATCGGCAAAATGCCAACCGATTATGAAAAAATGTCAAAACTATACCATACCATTATGAGCCGACCGGTATGGTTTAGTCAGTAAATCGGTTTATGGCAAAATTTCCCACCCCTAGTTAAAATTCATATTTGGCCCATGGTTAAAGCAAGTTGGGGTAGATTTAGATTCTTTAGAACCTAAAATTTGAAATTTACTCCTATGGTTGGAGTAGGTCTAAGAGGAGAGAAAAACTTACTCTCCAAATAATAGTAAGGGCATGTGTACTTATTAGAATAAGAACGAATATTTTTCTTTTGAAGAATCGATATTATCTACATTAGGCGAAAAGAGTGGGCTTAGCCTCATAATGAGCTAGCAAATGTGGTTCAAATTCGGCCTAAGACCTCAAGAAGAATGTCACTAGACTGTAATACTAAGTGGTGGGAAAAAGAATGAATATGATTCCTAACATTTACTAACACCTAAAGACATTAGGTATGTGGATCCCATCAATTTAGGTACGCCATAATACCCTATCTTGCACATTCTCATTCTTTTTAATCTCTTATTCCTTTATATCCGCGTAGCATGTAAGTAAATATAAGTGGATTACTTTTCCACATGGGGCCATATTTAGTTTTGGTTGGGTACAATTAAATTAATCAGTATAATTATAGCATAAGTACAATTAATCAGAAAAATAAAGAAAATCATATTATTCATCAAAATATATGTGATCGATTAAGTGACTCCCAACAATTGTGTCTCAATACCTTGCAACTCAAGTTCCAATAAAAGCCTACAGACTACATATATTATATACGATCACATCTCCGTGTATTGAGCCTTGCTTCCTGAAAACCTATCTGAATTTGGGAGGTGGGTGAAAGGGAAGGTTATGGGAGTTGATGTTAAGATGTTAAGAAGTTAAACTTTCCTCGCCAAATGTTTCTTCCAAATTTCAAGTCCAAGAAGGTGTTAAGGTAATTAAGTTCATGTTTGTAGATAAAGGTACAATAAAATGGAGTGCTTGAAGGTTTATAAGCATGATTATGATATCCATATCAGTTTTTGTTATGAATTTTATTAGGCAATATTGATATTTATTTGCTGTAAAGTTATAGTGCAGTAGTATTTCAGTTATAACAGCGTTTTGGTTATATTGTCATACGAGACGGTTATAAAGCTTCATAGCAAGCAAGTAGTAAACGACCCAGCTTCTCTGCCCTCCAAGTTCCCATACACTCTCATCCTCTTCTATTTGTACGGTCACGATTAAGCCACGTCAACATTTTATATCACTATTGCTTTTTGTATTATTATCTTTATAAAAAAAAATCAATATAAAATGTTGATGTGCCTTAACCGTAACCACACAAAATAGAAGGGGATGGGAGTGTATGGGAACAGGGAGGGTAGAGAAGCCGGGTCAGTAGTAAACACAATTGTTTGCTCAAGGAGGACCAAAATGACTGCGCTATAAAGATTCACATTAAAAGAAAGGAAAATTAATGAAAATGGTTTGAAAACTTTGAGTTTTAACGATAAGGACAAAATAAAGGGTAAAGTGAATAGTACCAGGATTGACTTTTTAGTGTAAAATGTGGTTTTTCGTTAAAATGAAGAGTACCAGAAATTTTTCATTAAAGTTCCAAAAGATTACCAAGTCCGGTACAGTTTATGCGGATAAGATTCTTGTGCTGAGTGATTGTAGAGGTTAAGAACACATTTGTTTGTTCTTAAACTCGACAATTCCAAGCAGGTGGCCTTATCTGACATAATTGAGGGAGCCATATAGCACTAATAAACTCAACGAGGCCGATAAAGTAAACCTGTTTTGATCATACAACTATTTAGAAGGGTGTATTCAATTGGAATTTTGATATATTTTAATTCATTATACAAATTCAGAGTTATTCAATCAAGATTTTAAGTGATTCTTTAAAAGTCTAAATGTGGTCAATTGAGATTTTAAAGAAATTTATAACATTCCAAGTAAATTTATTTAGGAATTGATTTTAAAAAGTTGGGGAATTTGAAGAAATTGGAGAGATTTCGTAAAGTAAGCATTCTCAAATCTCACCACTCCAGATGAGAAATCGAGGGAATTGACTCAAAATTTTACATTAGACACAGTTTTATCACACAAACTGACTAAAAAAGGTAAAAGTTACTTGTCCAATTTTGAACATAACTTCATATATATCTTACAGAGTAAGACTGGATAAATGAAACATTCCATACAAAAACTTTGTAATATCTCTACAGAAGCTGAATAAGAAGGCAGGATACTGCCGGTCACTATGGTGATCATGTACACGCTCTTACACAAGTTTCATTTGTTCCAAAATATTCCCATCTTCCTGCGTAAGTCGCTCAGACCACACTGAATGCTGATTGTATTGTGGACGAGAACCGCGATGCAATGGTCTGGGACGCAAACTGTTGGATCTGCTTTTTCGCATCTGGAACCAACATCAAAGTGTTTTTAATCAAGAATACACAAACAAATATCCCATCGCATGCTACAGGGAGACGGAAAGGCTTTGATACAAACAGATTGAATAAATAAATAAACAAGCCACCTCATTGTCCCGCAGATATGGAACTATTTCAATATATTACCAAAGGCCAAATTTAAAGTGAGCAACCTATGAAGCTAGGGGCCGCCCAACGTATGCTCAGTTGGGAAATCCACCCCATTGAAATATGTGTGTATAGAAGGGGGAGGATGTTTGCAATGTTATCTAACAGTTGTACGTGATGAGTAATCATCTACTTAAATATCTTTCATACAATATATACCTCTCCCCCTCTCCTTTTTTTTTTTTTTTTTTTTTTTTTAATTTTTTTTATAAATATTTAAAGTGTTTTTCGTGTAATCTGTCCAAAATACTTTTAAAATAATATCAGAAGGCCTGGAAATGCTAAGGTTTAAGCAGACATCCATCCTATGACACTCAACACAGAAAAATATGCCATATATCAATATATCTAACGAAAAAATAAAATCACTGCTTCCGTACCTTTGCGGCATTTGGTAAAGCCAACAATGTTTGCAATGCTCAGGGTCAAACAAACTCCTACAACGAGGAGATAATCTGCCTGAAACTTTATTAGAGAAAATATTCCAAGCACAATCCATGCGACAGCCTGCCCAAAAATGAAAACAGCAACTTGAGATGTCAAAATGAAACTGTTCACAACTATGTGCACATTCTACATTCACGCACACATGCATCCAGATCTTCCAGGTTACAAGTGCATGAAACCATACAGGACCTTGCTATATATTTTTAAAATACTTTTTCAGTTTCAATATTATGCATATCATCTTCAACTCCAAGTGGATCTGTCCAGCTTCTTATAGAACACATAAGTAACACAATGCTTTTAATATCTACTTCTATAACCTAATGCATATAACTGATCACTATAGACCACCTAATGCATCTGCTACATGTTTATGGAAAAATCGTACAAACGAAAAATTGGTGCCGCACCACTTGAAGCCTATTTGCTTACCGTGATGTAAAGTGTCCACCAGAAGAGCCATGAATCCTTTTTGTTCATCCGGGCCAATGACTAAAGGTATACAAGTAAGGATCAGCATGGATGATAGTCAGGTAGTGACAGAGTCAATGGTAAACACTCTTATGCCACTGAGCTTAGTAGTAAAGGGACGAGAAACCGATAATACAAAATTTTGTGATGGTAATACAAACCTCTTGGTCAAGGCATTCAAATTTCCACACGCTCTCCCCAAGATCATTTATTTCATTCCACCACCTCAAACCAACTAAGATGCGTCCACTGACATTCTTAACTACCCAGAAATCAAGAGCGGCAAGAAGAACAGTCACGACAAAAATGATGACAAAGTTATCAAAAAAGAGGGCAGAAAGTATGTAAAAAGCCAATGCTCCAGCCTGTGAAAGAAGGAACATAATGTTACTTAGAGAAGGAGGCACCACATTTGTAAGTGACAATCATTCGTTTATAAGAAACACTAAACAAGAAAACCATAGACACTAGACCTTGAACAGAACATGGAAGAAACATGTCTTTGGGTTGGCATAGTTTTCCCCTTGTGGCTGCATATGAAAGTACAGTAGAATTAGCTAAATGGAAACAAAAATGAAAAATGGGTGCTCATGTTCAAAACAACTCCGGGCTTGCTAAACAACTACAACATAACGAGTTCCCAAGTTCATCGGAAATGGCCAAAATAAGGGGGAAGTTTTCAGGTTGTGTGTCAACGTGCATATTATTATTTTTTCTGCTAAGGGAAAATAATGTAACACCCTTGATAAGAAACGCAATCCTCTTGTGACATATTATACTCCTCCGAAAATTGAACTCTTTCTTCGGGTGTCATAACAACATAAACCCTCTTCTTATTTTTTTGTTTCTCTATAACAAACCCTTTCCCATTCAAAAATTGCATTTAGCTGCCGATCTTATATCGGCAGATTAGAATTAAGTACCTGGACAATGCTAGGCCTCCTCTAAGCAGTAAGCACCATACGGATCTTTACGAAAAATAATCCATAACAATATAAATTGTACCGATTCGAGGCCTCACTAAAGAAGGATACTTAATCTCCTCTTCGTTTGCACAATTTTCTACTTAAAAAATTGAACAAAAACATCCACCTAAACAAAATCTGAAATCCAAATCTACCATGGAAAATTTCCAAACGAAAATGTTGACGAATATTCTAATCGTTTCCCATTATTTTCTCAGCAACCAAACAAGAATGCAAATCCCATAATCCAGATCCGTTACTAACCCAAAAACCCTAGCAATCCCAACATTAAACGCAGCAATGAATGGCACAGAAATCCGAGTAAATGAAATAGTAAATGAAATTGCAAATAGTAAGCAACGAATTGAAGAACCGAGTCAACTCACCTGGCTGAGATCCATTTTTCCCAGCTTGTGGTTTTATGGGGATATCTCCGCTCCTCTCTCTGAATTCCGAACAAGAAAATTTCTGAGCTCTCTCTCTCTCTCTCTCTCTCTCTCTCTTCGTCTTCTACTTTAGATGCAGCTCTTTTTCATTTTTATTATATTTTATTTTATTTTCACAATACTTAGGTGGGCTTGGCATCGTCTGAACTAATTCCAGTCCAATATGGCCTTTTTTTTGTTTTTTTAACTCGAAGCTTTTTAAATTCATAAAAAAACCCAGGGCAAAAGCCAACTGGACACAGAAAGCCCACAAAAGGGCAATCACAGCAAAACAGATAAAGGACTATGTGAGGGAGAACAACAAAACAAAGACGCTACCACAAAGGTGAGACGTTATCCCAACACACACCCACACCAAAAAACACTTACGGAGGGCAAGGAAGTCCATCTTTGTTGAGAATGTGAACCAACGAAGATGGGGGTCGCCGGTCCCAAGTTTTACCGCACATCTCCAAATTAGTCCTCGACGCTAGACGGTCCGCCGACTGATTGTCCAGTCTTGGAACCCAAGACCAGCGACAGCCCTGAAAAGAATTCCCCAACATCAATGTATTTTCTAGGATTGGGAATACTTCCCAGCTGCCATTAGAAATATCACCCTTCAAGGAGGAGACCACCTCAAGCGAATTCGATTCCGCAACAATCCATCGAAAGCCTAGCTCCGCCGCCAACTTACAGCCCTTGAGCAACGCCATTGCTTCAGCGAACACCACCGACAGAGCTCCAATAGACAACTTGTGGGCCGCTACAAACTGCCCATTATGATCCCGCAGCACCGCTGCCAACGTAGCCTTACCATCCATTTGAAACCAGCTTGCATCAACATTAATTTTGATGAAGGAAGCAGTTGGGGGGGACCAACGAGGATCCGGATTGGAGGAAGGCTGGAAGCGGGACAAAGGGACCTGCACCTCCAAAAAAGAACCCAGGGAGAAAGAAATAGTATGCAGCACCTGTGAAGGAGCTATGGTAGAAGCCTTAAAGACATAGTTACATCTAGCTTTCCAAATGTACCAGCAAGAGAAAGCAATGATAGAAAGAAGCCTCGATCAGTCCTGTATATTAGGAGTCAGGTTGATCAAATCACTGAGCCATTGATGAAAATAAGAAACACCTTCACCAACCATCCGAAGACCAAGCTAACCACCAAACCAAATTGGCTCAACCCATGGACATCGCAACAGCATATAAAGCACAGATTCCTCCTGAGTCTTACAAATAAGACACAAGGGAGATGAAGCAGACCTGCGCTGATATAATCCCCCTATAGTTGCCAAAGCCTCACTCATAGCCCATCCATAAAAAGTGACGAATTTTTGGCAGGGCTTTAATTTTCCAAATAGCCTTCCAAGGCGAAGTCCTCGAAGTACTTGGAACCAAAGATACATGAGCCCCCGTCAACCCCCGCGAGGAATGAATCCAGTGATAACTCGACCGAACCGAATATTGACCCCTTTTACTCGACGTCCATATCAAACGGTCCCGGCGAGAACAATTCCCCAAAGGAGTATTACATATAGCTTTGATATCCTCTTCAGAAATGAACGGACGTAAAAACTCAATGTCCCACGATCTAGTACTCGGGCAGATAAGGGAGGATACCTTAGTATTCAGAGTGACATTAGTGGGATAACGGGGCGTAGGATGACCAAGAGGACGAGATGGTAGCCATCTATCAACCCAAAGCCGAGTATCCCTTCCATTCAGAATCTGCCAATGTGCTCCATCTTTTAGAATGTCTCGACCCACAAGAAAGCTAGCCCAAGCCCATGAGGCACGACTTCCTAACTTCGCATCCAAGAAAGAAAAATAAGGGAACTACCGTGCCTTAAGAGTCTGAGCCCACAGAGAAGTAGGATTAAGAAACAAACGCCAGCATTGTTTAACCAGCAACGCATCATTGAAGTCCTGGAAATTCTGAAATCCCAAACCCCTCTCACACTTAGGCCGACCCAGAGTATCCCAATTCACCCAATGTATCCTTCGATGTCCTCCACCGTCACCCTATAAAAATCCCGTAGACAGAGAATCAAGGTCTTTACAAACAACAATCGGGAATTTAAACAGATTCACAGCCTTAAGTAAAACTTCCTTTCACGCAAAAGAAAGAGCAGACTGTTTCCAGCCTTGAATCTTTCCCAACACTCTCCCTTTCACAAAAGCAAGGTTGTTACGCTTAGATTTTCCCCAAATAGCAGGCAGCCCGAGATACATCCCCGGGTCGGACACCGACAGCATACCTAAGATGGAACCAAGCTGTGACCGCACCTAAGCTGGAGCATTCCGTCTAAAGTAAACACTAGATTTGTTTAGACTTATCTGCTGCCCCGAGGCTAAACAATATTTGTTGAGGATATGCATAATATTTTCACAATTCCTCTGATTCGCCTGGAGGCAGATTAAAGTATCATCCCCGAAAAACATGTGCGAGATACAGGGACCAAGAGGATTCATTTTGATACCATTAAGCCGCCCATCATCAACTCCCTTCTGAATCATACGGGAGAGAACATCACTAACCACAAGAAACAAATAAGGAGAGAGATGGTCACCTTGACGGATTCCGCGAGAGGGAGAAAACCAATTCCCAGGCTAGCCATTCAGTAAAATCGCAAACTCCACTGAACACGCACAGTTCATGACCAAATTGGTCCAGTCCTTACAAAATCCGAGCTTCAGCAAAACCGCTTCCAAGAAGTCTCATTCAACTTGGTTATACGCCTTATGCATGTCCAGTTTAATACACAGCTCAAACTTCTGCTTAGCTTTCCGCAACTTCAAAAAATGGAACAATTCATGAGCAAGCCCTAAGTTCTCCTGAATTTGCCGATCCACGATAAAAGCATTATGCATAGGTGAGATTAACTGAGGCAGCAACAGTTTCAATCGATTCACCAACACCTTGGAAAGGATCTTAAAAGAGAAGTTGCAAAGGCTGGTAGGATGATATTGTGACACCAATTCAGGATTAGGGACTTTAGGAATCAAAACAATGTGTGTAGAATTAATACTTCGAGTGTTACCCACACCCTGCATGAAATCCTTCACCAAACCATTCACCTCTGCCACAATAATGTCCCAGAAGGAGTGGTAAAAAATACCTTGAAAACCATCCGGTCCCGGAGCCTTCAAACCCCCCATTTGATGAACTACAACCTTAATCTCATCATCAACAACAAGCTAGATAAGATCAGCATTCATTAAATCCGAAACCATAGGTTCTATGCAGTTGAGAATATCACCCCAATCCCTACTACCCACCGAAGTAAAAAGGGATTGAAAGTGATGGCCTTTAGGCCTTTTTTCTTTGAAGGTGACGGGGTTGTCGATGCCGTTTGATTTTAAGCATACGGCCGAAACATTAAATTAAGGTGTGGTATGAGGGCAGAGTCAGGATTTTAGCCTAGAAGGGATTTAAAAGTCTCAATCTGAAACGTTCTTTTGATCTTGAAAAAATTACTCTGTCGTGTGGTGAGCAATCGATTACCGACGTTTGGGTCTGATATGGTGTCATCCTCATTATCTTCTTCTTTAAACCTATACCCTAAGCCCCTCTTACTTTCTTCGTCACTCCCTCCATTGATCCCTGGACCAGAGGAACCACCAAACTCAATTAACCCAATGGAAGAAATCAAAGTAAAAACGTCGGTTTGGGGCCTTGAGTCTACAGATAAACCTTGAAAATCATAAGCATAACACTCAACTTTTATGTGTGAAAAAAATATCAAAATGGCTTGGGGCAATCTCGATCCCTTCATGGCTCCACCTTTATACACAGAACAGTACAAATGATGTTATCGCAATTAAATATTGACGTAATGATACTAACTATAAACATTATATCAATAATCTATACTAAATATCAACACCATAATACCAAATACGGATACCATATCAACAATATCCCAAATATCATCAATTTTGCCGATGAAAAACAAGTAGAAGATGGAGAAAGAGAGCACATAACACAACAACATCCATATTAGATCTTAATCTTGGTGATAGCGTTCACCATTGAAACCACCACTACCATCTTCATCAATTTCCATCTTCTCCTCGACCTTATCTGAACTCCATCTTCATGAATGAAGCATTGCCACCATTGCCACCATCATGGAATACATTGCAACCACCATTGAAATCATTGTTGGAGAACAATTCAGAAATAAATAAAAATAATAGAACTCAAAATTATAAAATTTTATTAATAAAAATACTTGCTGTGTAGAATAAAATACATAAATAAATACAAGAATATCAATGGTACTAACTTGATTACAACATGTAGAGGCTAGCGCAAAAGCTACGCCCTTCGAACAATATTTCCATCCCACTCTTGTAATTGTGGTTCTACAATGTTTGCTCGACTAGGATACAACTACCTAATTCTACAACCCGCACTGGATTATAGAATTCTAGCGAATTGCTTTGTGTGTTTACTCTCTGAGAATTGTGTACGGAAGAAAAAGAGGAGGAAATGATGATTTCCAATGGAACTGAAGACTTCAGTTATATAGGCTCTTTCATACCTCTTCAAATACCTTTTGGATGTATCTAAAGCTATACAACTTTTTCCAAAGAGTTGTATCTATTAATCAAAATGTTTTTAATTAATTTTAATTAAAAACTTAATTCGAAAATTAAAACTAATTGATCAAATTAATTTTAATTCTTAGGCCCCAAGTACCCCAAGGCTCTTGTCTTGATTAATTAATATTAATTTATATTTATATTATGGTATAATCATCAAGCCTAATCCACACAACTAGTGGCCCAAGCCTCAATCCTCATTCCAAATGGTCTAACATCTAACTAATATTGTAGAAGACAAAACATATATAAAGGTTGTTGATGCACAAAACCGGAAGTCTTGGAACAACGTAAATCCGACCGTGAATCTGCAAGAAATGTAAATAACACAAGATGTACCGTGGTTCACCCCAATGTTTGGGCTACATCCACATTGATATTGTATTTCTGAGGGAGAGAGAGCTCTGAATATGAAAGTGAGAGCTTTGAGAGGATGAGGGGGGCTTAAGGCCTAAGAATTGGCCTCTCCTAATTGTGAGGGTGATGAGTCATTTTATAGAATAAGGGATCTTCACTTATTACATATTTGCCCCTTCCTTTATTACATAATTACATTTAAGTCACCCGAGTATTTGTATGAGATCTAAATACAGAGGCCATAAGTATGGTATAAACAGTAGTCCCCCAAGTCTTCAGTCAATAGAGTCTTTTGGTTGGAGATTTGAAATTCAGTCCATGTGTGGGCCGAAGTAACTAAATGTTGTCTTGAATTGATGCTCGATATGAGGCGATGCTCAATCTGAAATGATGCTCAACTAGAAGTAGCACATGCTGCGAGGCTGCGAGGCTCGTGGCTTATGTTGCCTTGGTTGGCTTGGCTTGTGGCGTTGAAGGTAAGGGAGTCCCTTTTATAGAATAAGGGCTCGCTCCTCAATACATGAATGATGGGCTAGAGTTGATGCTCTCTCATGATGGTGAGGGAGTCTCTTTTATAGAATAAGGACTCGTTCCTCAATACATAAATGATGGGTTAGGAGTGATGCTTGTGGTGAGGCGATTGCTCAGCTAGCGGTGATGCTCTCTAATGAAGGTGAGGGAGTCCCTTTTATAAAATAAGGGCTCGCTCCTCAATACATAAGTGATGGGTGCTCTCTAATGAAAGTGAGGGAGTTTCTTTTATAGAATAAAGGCTCGCTCCTCAATACATGAATAATGGGTTAAGTCCCCCGAGTATTTTTTATGAAGCCCAGTTGAGGCCCAATATATGGTACATAATGTAGTCCCTAAGTCTTCGGTCAATAGAGTCTGTTGGCTGGAGACTTCAAATAGAATCCATGTATGGGCCGAAGAGGCGGTTGTTCGGAGGCGGTATTTGTATACTTTGCGCTGAAGCTTTGTAGGTGAAGCTTTGCAAGTGAAGCTTTGAAGTTGGAGCTCTGTAAATGAAGCTTTTAAAGCTAGAGCTTTTGTAAATGAAGCTTTTGAAGCTAGAGCTTTTGTAAATGAAGCTTTTGAAGCTGGAGCTCTGTAAATGAAGCTTTTGAAGCTGGAGCTCTGTAAATGAAGCTTTTGAAGCTATAGCTTTTATAAATGAAGCTTTTGAAGCTGGAGCTCTGTAAATGAAGCTTTTGAAGTTAGAGCTTTTGTAAATGAAGCTTTTGAAGTTAGAGCTTTTGTAAATGAAGCTTTTGAAGGTATAGCTCTGTAAATGAAGCTTTTGAAGCTAGAGCTTTTGTGAATGAAGCTTTTGAAGCTAGAGCTCTGTAAATGAAGCTTTTGAAGCTGATTGACATAAGTGATGCTCATGAATGTTTATGTTGATTGATATGAGTGATGCTCATGGATGTTGACATGAGTGATGCTCCTGAATGTTGACATGAGTGATGCTCATGAATGTTTATGTATGATTGATATGAGTAATGCTCATGAATGTTTATGTATGATTGACATGAGTAATGCTCATGTATAATTTGAAGTACTGGGCGTACTTTTGATCACCTGGTTGGCGATAATAGCGGCGGGGTGCCGAATAATTTTTTGTAGTACTGGGCGTACTTTTGGTCACCTGGTTGGTGCTATTTTGGGCTTATGGGCCTTCGCCCTCCACACAACATTCTAGCCCATTTATTTTGGGCTTTGCCGTTTTTTTTTTATTATTACCCTCTGATGGGGTTATACAGATGTCTCCGAAAGATAAGAAAAAATAAATTACATCATTAAAAAATAAATCCGACTTTCAGCTCAATGGGTCACGCCCATAATTCCTTTTTCTACATGACATCACCATTGCAATTATGTCTGCGTCTTTTTATCTTCTTTTGCTTTGTTTCTTTTTTTTGTTTTTTTTTTTTGTTTTTTTTGGAAAATGGGATGTGCATGATGAAAGTGTGGACATCTTCTTGGTGGTTGACAAAAGCAAAAGTAGCAGCAGCAGAGAGATTGTAAAGGATATGAGTAAGCTTGAGGGCACTATCACTGACGCCAAAGAGAGATGCGTCGTAAAAATGATGCTCAACGTGCGTTACCTTTTGCCCATCTGACTTCCTAGCAGGGTCCCCTTTCACCACCTTGGGTCCCGTGAAAGAAAGGGATCGTTACAACTCACGGGAAAAGACAGAGGCTACCTTCATAATAGTGAAGTCCTTTCCTGATCTCTGCAAAGCCAATCTTGTCTTCCAATTATCCCATGATCCCTCCACAACTACATCTTTCCCACCATAGCTCCATGTAATCATAATTGGAATTCCTTGCTCCCAGCACATGTTTTCAAACCCCGACGTTTGCATCCACGAGCTATTTGGAATTTGTATCTCATCTGGTCTTTGTAAGGAGACAACAGGGACTTGGGGAGTGAACATCAAAGGGGAGTGAGTGGCCCTAGGGCTATGAGGAGGGATTGACCCATCAACAAGACAGACGCCGTGGGTAGGGCCCTCCTGCAAGCTACCAGCGGCACCGCTATCTTCCTCGGCTGCTGAGGGGCTTCCATCCTCATCTTCTTTCCCATTCACATTCCCCATCCTGATTGCTTGGATATGACCTCTGCTAGCAACAAGCACCAACCAACGAGAACGAAATTACTGATGCATAATAATACCTACTTTGCAGAATTGGACTCCAATCTCATATGATGAAACCTTAAATCCCACAAAGCTCACAAATTTGATTGATTGGGCGTCGATGAAGTGAGTCTGAATTCGGGTATGCCAAGAAGCTCATAGAAGGTGAGCTCCTTGTACTGCGCCACCCACCCATCGTTGATGGCGGCCTTCGTTTTGAGCCTAAGGGGCCCGGACCGGTTCCGGAAAGAGGAAACGATTTGGGGAAAAAGAAGCTGGGTTTTGGGTCAGGTATGTCTCAGATTGGCTCTGTCTCGGGTCTGGTCGGTGATAGGAGCATATTTATGCGACTGAGTTAGCTTGTTCTCATGCATTTATGTTGTTATTTCTTAGTTAACTATGTATTTTAAGCTATTTTCGTGTGTTTGTAGGTCCATAGGCCTTATAAAGCAATAAGATGCATTTTGGTGCATTTTGGAGCAGTTTTGGGCTTGGAATGGATAACACATGCATGGAGCAAGGTGGATGGATGAAATTGAAGACGAAAGACGCTAGGAATGTGTTAAAGAGAAAGAAGAATTAGTGTAAAAAGGACAAAGAGCTTAGCCACAAAGGGGTGTCACTCCACCATTCACCTTTCCATCATTACCGTGCACCACCATTACACTCCCTTTGGATTCCTATGCCGTGCATCATCGTCCATGTTCCCTCCATTGACTCATTTGTTGTATCATTCCACTTCCTTTCCTTTGTCTACCATGTGCACAATATCCTTTCACCTCCTTGCACTCATTGATTCACCACTTACTCACCTTTCCACCCATGCCATGCATAATCACCCTTGTCCCCTTCATGCACCAAATTTCTTGCACTCATTTCATGCACCATTACACTCATTACACTTCATTGTCGTGCACCACCCTTGTCTCCTTCATTATTTTTGATTTCATGCATCAATACATTGAATCATTACATTCAATTGTTGCACACTCCTTGTTCCCTTCACCCATCAGATTTCATACAACTTTTATCTCCACTACATGCACTCATTGATGCACCATCCACCACTTTTGGAATCCCATGTCGTGCATCATGACATTTGTTGCACCTTTGACTCATTTCTGCACCATTCCACCTCCCTTTCCTTTCTATTCCCTGTGCACAATCATTCATGTTCCCTAGCTACAACACCACTCCATTTTACCCCTTATGCTTTGCATCATCACTTCACTTTCACATTTGAATCATTTCAACACCACTCCTTGCACTCATTGCTGCAACACCACTCTATTTTACCCCCCATGCTTTGCATCATTACTTCATTTTCACCCTTGAATCATTGCACACAGCACCAATTCACCTTCCTTGCCGTGCACTTCCTCTATAAAAGGAAGTGTGTGTGGCAGCCATAGAGCTTAGTTTTTGCTTGATCATTCATCCCCATTTCAATACAACCTTCATCCAAACACATCCATTCATCTTTACATCCATTCCTCCATATAAACAAACCTTCAAACACTCACCAACACCTTGCGCTGTAGCAAAAGAAAGGAAGGAAAGTGCTTGGACGTGCTTGTTGTCCAACTTGGATCGTTGGAGCGTTTAGGTGTTTTCTTTCTTTTGTTTCCATTGTTTAAATTCATTTTCTTTTGTTTTGTTGTGAATATGAGTGGCTAAACCCCTCTTAGCTAGGGGTGATTTCAAAGCCATGATTATGTGTGTAATATGATTTGATAAATTCCAGTTATGAAATCTTGAATCGTGAATGCAATTGGCTTAACTATTTGATTGATAACTTATTTGTATTTGTTAATTAAGGGTTGACACTTAATTGGCATGCATAAATCCGTTGCTAGAGTATAAGGAAGTTTCACATAATCGTTACAAACTTATATTCACATGTAGTGAAGGTCGCTTATAAACGATCGCGTTATGTTCAATTCTTAGCATGAGTGACATGATTTCATAGTTGCAAGTGCTTTGTCAATGCTTATGATTTTCATTAAATGTAATGATCTTTGATTGTATCTCTATTATGATGTCATGTAGGGAACTTTTGAAGAATGTTTTGGGTTGTCGAATGATGTCATCCAATCCAATAAAACAAGGAAAATCTGAGAGTTAACTAGTGATGTCACGGTTAATTTGGAGCATTGTCATTCATAATTCAATGAAGTAGTAACTGGAAATCGAATTATTTGCATACATGTCATGTGTGGAGAAAAAGCCTCTAGCTATCCCATCCATCATCTTATTTCTCACATTTGTTTTACAATCTGTCTAGTTTTTCATACTTGTTTGCTTGTTTCAACTTCATCCAAATCAAAACCCTCCTTTTAGTTTCTTGTTTCAAAGTGTTTCAAATATGTTTTAGTTTGTGTTTTAAAGTGTTTTGATTCAAGTAAAAGTCAATTTTCAGCCAAAGTCATTCATAGTGTCTAGTTTAAGTTTATTTGGTTGTTTTAAGCTGTTTTGAGTATTTTAAGTTTGCTTTGAGTCTTGTGAGTCGTGTTAAGTGTTTTTAAGTTTAGTTTTATGTTTTTGAGTTAGTTTAGAGGTTATTAGCAAGCCCTCCTAGTCCCCGGTCCAGAACGATCCCTACTTATACTTGTACTACAATTGTCAAAAGAGGGTTAAATTTGTGTGTTAAGATAATTTTCGCATCAAGTTTTTGGCACCGTTGCCGGGGTTTAGCAACTTTGCTAATCCCTTGTTATTTCTTTTTGTTTATTTTCATGTGTTTTTGTTCCTAGTTGCGGATTTTACTTGTTTTCTTGTTTTAGGTGGTTTATGACTCGAAGTTCTCAACATGTTCATAAGCACATCTTTGACTTTGACGACGATTTTGAACGAACTTTGAGACGAGCAAGGAATCAACAAGATCCCCAACCATCTCAACCTGCACCAGATCTTGAAGAAGACAAAGTAGAAGAGCAAGAGGAGGCCACGACAAGGACTTTTGAAGAAGTCCAAGATATGGCAGTAGAAAATCGAACAATCAAGGAGCTTTCCGCTTCGGGATTGGACAATGCTCTGCCTTTATGCATCCAATATCCAAGGGCGGCCTAAAACAAGACCGACGAGTTCGAATTAAAGTCCAGTTTATTGCATCATATTCCTAAGTTCCATGGGTTTATTGCATCATATTCCTAAGTTCCATGGGTTATCCATGGAAGATCCTAATAAACATTTGAAGGAGTTCGAGGTTGTTTGTTCGAGCATGACCCCTATGAATGTTGATGGGAGCATTTTGAAAATGAAGGCTTTTCCCTTTTCTCTCTTGGAAAAGGCTAAAGATTGGTTGTATGAGCTAGCCCCCGGAACTGTCACATCATGGGAGAGTATGAAACGGGCATTTTTGGAGAAGTTTTTCCTAACTTCTTGAGTCATTCTACTACACAAAAGGATTAGTGGCATTCAGCAAAACCAAGGTGAATCCTTTCTCACTTACTATGAGCGTTTTAAAACCCTTGTTGCTTCATGTCCACAACACCAAATGAAGGAGAAACTTTTTCTTCAATATTTCTACGAAGGGCTTCTACCAATTGAACGCCAAATGCTAGACGTTTCAACAGGAGGAGCTTTGGTGGATAAAACACCCATGACTACCAAGACCTTAATTGCTAACCGAGCATTGAATGCTCAACAATATGAAGGCGTTGGTCAAATAGACAACCCACGGCAGCAACAAGTTAATGACGTAAGTGTTATTTCCGAACTTCAAAATCAAATGGCTAATCTTACAACTTTTCTTTCACAGGTGGTTGAAAAACCAAAAGAACAAAGTGTAGCTGCTTGTGGCGTGTGCTCAATGAATGGACATCTCACGAATAAGTGCCCTCAATTGATCGAGAACGGAGGGTGGGAATCTGCCAACACCGTGGGTTTTGAAGTCAAAACCAACCAAGGAATGATCCGTTCTCGAATACATACAATCCAGGTTGGAGAGATCATCCAAATTTCAAATGGAGGGAACCCCAACAAACCCAACAACAAAGTGCATTTAGACAGCAACCTCCGGGATTCTATCAAAGGCCGTATGCACCCGCACAACCCCAAACACAACCTGCCCAAAATAAATTAGGTTCGTCTTTTGATAGTGCTCAAGTTATTCAGTTACTAACTACGTTGGCGAAGGCTCAGGAAAATCAAGCCAAAGATATGCATAATTACGCCAAGGAAATGCAAAATCAAGCTCGAGAGGTGACTGAATTGAAAAGACAAATGGGACAAATGGCCGAGTTCATGGGGCAATTTAGTAGAGAACCAGGTAAATTACCTAGTTCAACAGATGTGAATCTAAAGGGAGGATTAATCTGCCAAAGCCATCACCTTGCGAAGTGGAAAAGAAGTTGGATTTGATCCCAGCCCATCTAAATCCAATCAAAAGGAGGACAAAAAGATGCAATCTGAGGAGAAGGAACAAGGCCTGCCCTCGGCAAGGATTGAGCAATCTTTGCCGCAGCCACCTACACACCCTAATTCGACCACCAAAGGTAAGTTGGGTTCAAATTCCATGACTTCTAATTCCATTCCAACCAATGCACCCTTTCCTCGCAGGTTTATGCAATCAAAGAAGGATGAGAGTGATAAAGACATCCTTGACACATTCAGAAAAGTGCAAGTCAACATTCCACTTCTATATGCAATTAAACAAGTCCCCAAGTATGCTAAGTTCCTGAAGGAGCTGTGCACTACAAGGAAGAAGGCTTCGAACAAAGAGGTGGTAAGGGTAAGTGAGAATGTTTCAGCTGTGTTGCAACGAAAATTACCTCCTAAGTGCAAAGATCCAGGCAGTTTTACAATTCCTTGTGTTATAGGAAATACTCGTTTTGAATCTACCATGTTAGATCTAGGTGCATCAATAAATGTCATGCCTTATTCAATATATGCATCTATGAACTTGGGAGAATTAAAAAATGATGGAGTGATCATTCAACTTGCCGATAGATCTAATGCGTATCCAAAAGGTGTTTTGGAGGATTTTTTAGTGTAGGTGAATCACCTAGTCTTTCCGGCGGACTTCTACGTGCTTGAAATGGAAGACTCGAACCATTCCCCTCAATTACCAATATTACTTGGCCGACCATTCATGAAGACTGCTTGTACAAAGATAAATGTGTTCAAGGGAACATTGACCATGGAATTTGATGGGGAAGTTATTGATTTCAATATTTATGACGCTATGAGATATCTTCATGATGGTCACTCTTGTTTCTCTATTGATGTGATTGACTCTTGGGTGTAGGAATTCCTTGATCATTTGAGTGAGGATGCACTTGAAAAGACTCTCACGCAAAGCATTGGACTAAAAAACGAAGGGTTAGCACTTAGGCATGCACACGGTAACAACAAGGAACATCTTGCCGTGCCTATTCAAGAAGAATTGGTGGTGGAGATGGTTGCTGCCCTAGAGTCAAATCCAAGGCATATTGGTAAGTCTCCTAACCTAATTTCAATTCCCAATTCGACTAACAAGTTGCTTCCTTCTGTAATCCAGCCTCTTCCCTAGAGCTTAAACCATTGCCGAGCCATTTAAAATATATGTTTTTGGGAGAACAAGAGACGCTGCCCCTCATCGTCTCTTCTTCACTCACTGCACAAGAGGAGGACAAGTTGGTGAGGGTGCTTCAGGAATACAAAACTGCCATTGGGTGGACATTGGTTGATATCAAAGGAATTAGCCCTACCACTTGCATGTATCGAATACTCTTGGAAAAAGGAGCCAAACCATCTAGAGAAGCACAACGCCGGCTCAATCCACCCATGATGGACACTGTGAAGAAAGAAATCAAGCTACTAGATTGTGGAGTGATTTACCCAATTTCTGATAGTCATTGGGTCTCGCCGGTCCAAGTTGTTCCTAAGAAGTCCGGAGTCACTGTGGTAAAAAATGAAGATAATGAGCTTGTGCCCACCCGAATCCAAACCAGATGGAGAGTTTGTATTGACTATCGGAAGCTCAACGCTACGACAAGAAAAGATCACTTCCCGCTGCCCTTTATTGATTAGATGCTGGAAAGGTTAGCCGGTCATTCATTTTATTGTTTTCTTGATGGCTATTCGGGTTATAATCAGATTATGATAGCTCCCGATGACCAAGAAAAGACTACCTTCACATGTCCCTTTGGTACCTTTGTTTATCGACGCATGCCATTTGGGCTATGCAACGCACCAGCCACATTCCAAAGGTATGGTAAGTATTTTCTCAGAATTTGTGGAAAAGATCATTGAAGTGTTTATGGATGACTTTAGTGTCTTTGGTGACTCATTTGATGCATGCTTGAATAATCTTACTCTGATCTTACAACGATGCATCGAAACTAATCTTGTCTTGAATTGGGAAAAGTGCCATTTTATGGTAAAACAAGGTATACTTTTGGGGCATATCATATCAGAAAAAGGGATTGAGGTTGATAAATCTAAAATAGATCTTATACGTCACTTACCCTCTCCCACTTCAGTGAGGGAGGTTCGTTCTTTTCTTGGCCATGCAGGATTTTATAAGAGATTCATCAAGGATTTATCAAAAATCGCCCAACCCTTTTGCCGTTTACTTCAAAAGGAAGTAGTCTTCGAGTTCAACAAGGAGTGTGAAATCGTTTTCAAAACCCTCAAGGACATGTTGACTTCGGCCCCCATCATCATGCCACCAGATTAGGCCTTCCATTTGAGCTAATGTGTGATGCATCCAATTATGCCATTGGTGTTGTTTTAGGCCAAAGGAGGAATAAACAGCCCCACGTCATCCACTACATTTCCCGGACCCTAAATGATGCTCAATTGAATTATTCTACCACTAAGAAAGAACTTTTTGCAGTTGTATTTGCTTTAGATAAATTTCGTTCATACTTACTTGGCACTAAAGTGATTGTATATTCTGACCACGCAGCGTTGAAGTATCTTCTCACCAAGAAGAGGGCCAAACCAAGGCTGATTTGTTAGATGCTCCTACTTCAAGAGTTCAACATTGAAATAAAAGACAAAAAGGGGAGTGAAAACGTGGTGGCTGACTACCTCAGCCGTTTGGTGCACGAGGAGGACTCCTTACCCATTCTAGAGACTTTCCCTGACGAGCAATTGTTGTCCCTAGAGGTAAGTGAGCCCTGGTATGCTAATTTGGTTAATTATTTGGTCACAAAACAAGTTCCTAGCACTCTAGATAAATACAAGCGTGATAAACTCAGAAATGATGCACGATTTTA
The DNA here is from genome assembly GCF_916048215.2 of Malus sylvestris. Lineage (NCBI taxonomy): Eukaryota > Viridiplantae > Streptophyta > Magnoliopsida > Rosales > Rosaceae > Malus > Malus sylvestris. The sequence continues at coordinate 30,687,056 of NC_062274.1, read as the reverse complement.
TGTTTGGGATGATTCATATTTGTGGAAGTATTGTCCTAACCAGATTATTCGTAGATGTGTGCACAATTCCGAGTTTAATTCAATTCTTGCATTTTGCCATAGTTATGCATGTGGGGGTCATTTTGGCACCAAAGGATAGCCCTTAAGGTTTTAGAGAGTGGTTTCTATTGGCCTACATTGTTTAAGGATGCTAGAACATTTTGTATAACTTGTTATAGATGCCAAAGAACAGGTACAATAGGTGCCAATGCCGCAAACCCCCATCTTTAATGTGGAGATCTTTGATGTATGGGGTATGGATTTCATAGGACCCTTTCCGCCCTTATATGGTTTTACTTATATTTTGCTAGCCATTAATTATGTGTCGAAATGAGTGGAAGCCAAAGCCACCCGTACTAACGATTCTAAAGTGGCGGCAGATTTTATCAAGGCTAACATCTTTTCTAGATTTGGCATGCCGATGGTGTTCATAAGCGATAAAGGCTCCCACTTTTACAATCGCACCATTGAGGCACTGTATAAAATGTACAATGTGAAGCATCAGGTTTCCACGCCATACCACCCTCAAACAAGTGGCTAAGCCGAAGTCTCGAATAGAGAAATCAAGCAAATCTTGGAGAAGACTGTTGGGCCAAACCGGAAGGATTGGAGCTTACGTTTAGAAGATGCACTATGGGCATATCGCACTGCCTATAAGACACGTCTAGGGATGTCTCCATTTCGACTAATCTACAGCAAGCCATGTCACCTACCTGTGGAACTGGAGCACAAAGCGCACTAGGTTGTGAAAACATTCAATTTGGACTTAGATGCTGCTGGAATGAATAGGAAGCTCCAACTGAATGAACTTAAGGAGATACGGAACGAAGCCTATGAGAATGCACGAATTTACAAGGAGAAAACAAAGACGTTTCATGACAAAATGATTTGGGGAAAAACATTCTCAATTGGACAGAAAATGCTACTATTCAATTCCCGTCTACGATTGTTCCCTGGTAAGTTACGGTCTAAGTGGATTGGGCCATTTGTTATCACTAATTTTTTTCCCCATGGTGCAGTCCAAGTTAAAAGCTTAAGGAATGGCGACAAATTCAAAGTGAACAGGCATCGCCTGAAGCTATATTATGAGAGTGATGTGGGGCAGATTGTGGAAGAAATCCCACTCAGTGTTGTGGGCCCTATCCAAGCTTAGAAGTAAGTTTCTTCCGGCTGCAAGACGTTAAAGCAAGCGCTTCTTGGGAGGCAACCCATGTTTTGCGTTCCTAAAAACCTTCCACTTTCTGCAATTTTATTTTGCCATGGTTGTCATTTTTATTTGTTGCTTGTTTAATTGTTTTTGGTGTGGGTTTATTTTTGAAACATTGACAGATATGCAAGGTATTTTACATTAAAATTCGTTGAAAATGAACAAGAGGCAGAAAAAATACAAGAGGGAGCCTTCACAAAGGCTGCTTAGGAGAAGTCTCAGTAGTCGGCGGAGCCACAAAAGGAGGAGGTATCAGAGGTTGATTATTTGGAGCTTCACTACGCGGTACAGCCCCAGAAGACGAAGACAAATGTTGTTGGAACAAACCCACAAGTCTCTGATGATCAAGTAAAATCTGACCATCAGATTCCTGCATTTGGTCAATCTTTCTCTTCATGTTTGTAGCATAGTTATGTGCAAGCCTGTGCAACTGTTTATTCTCATACTTGAGCCCTCTAATATCCTGTTTGAGACTCATCACTTCAGCCGCCAATGATTCAACTTGACGGGTTCGAACAAATAGACGTTGATCCATATTAGACACAGAACCTGCACACTGCACACTGAGAGCCAGATAATCCTTAACAGCCAACTCATTAGACCGTTTGGAAAGTAGTCTGTTATCTTTGGAAGTGACAAGGTTCCGGGCCACCACCGCTGTGGTCATATCATTCTTCATCACCGAATCCCCAATGGTAAGAGGACCAGTAGGGGATATGAATGATGGGCGCCATATGTTGTCTGGAGAAGGCATGGATGCCTCTTCACCAAGGTTCAAGTCAAAATGACAGTCGGAGGGGCCAGACATTTTCAAAGGTGTTGAAGAAAGAAGAGGTCGGACAAATTGAGATCTTAGAAGTGCAATGAAGGGAGTTTCTACAGGCGGAAATTCAAGTGTACTTTGAAACGAACTACACGCCTTTATAAAAATTATCACTCGACGAGATTTCAAAGATCGAAGAGGCGAGTTCAAAGATCGAAGAGGCGAGCTCAGAAATCGAAAAGGCCAATTCAAAAATCGAAGAGGTGCTAACTTTCTCAAAAGCTGGGCTTGCTCAGAAACCACGGGCCATCATCTTTTCCAAATTTGTCTGCACTTGTCACATGCAACCTCTGCACTTGACGGAGCTTAGAAATCGAAGAGGCAAGCTCAGAAATCGGAGAGGCATTTGCTTTTCCAGACGTGTCAGCATCTGTCACATGCACATTCAGCCTTACGGAAATTACAGGCAATCTGTCGAAGATTTCTGGTGACGTAGAAAGCACGTGAAGTTTACTGTTCAATCATCCAACGGTTGCCGACAAGAGTGAAAAAATAGTACCGGTTATTAATTCATATAAATGTCGACATTCACCCTCCATTGCAAGGCAGACATACATAACCTTTCTTCATCTCCGAGAATGCCTTCCCAACAAAGCCTCTCGAGTCACTCAGTGTTCCTTATTCCCGGGGATACCTCTGCAAACAACCCATCAAAAACAAAAGTATTTCATATCATAAAGGTTGAAAGCAAGAGTATCTCATATCATGCTTTCTCTCTGTCTTTCTCCTTGTCGTTGTTTTTCACCTGCGGGACAAGGAGAAATAGAGCAATCAGCCAGCACTTGGTATCAATCTTCCGATCTGGAACCAACTGCCTGTAAGCCCTTCCTGATTGCTTACCTAACCTTGCTTTCGAGCACTCATTTTCAACATCTTATGCTTCCTCAAGCTACCACATCTACCTGGGGAATAGATAAGGGAAGTGAAAATGATACCTCGAAGCATATGGAGACAATGTCCTAATTCATCCTCAGCTAGGGACAAGGAGAAAAAAAAGCAAATGGTCGGCACTTGGACAGATTGAACAAAGAAACAGACCAACACCTCTACCTCGTGCCTGCCTACCGTGTAGAAGAAACAAGCAGAGAAGAATGCAAACTGCACAACCAAGGAACTCTAATATTCCTCGCTCAGAATTCCACACCAGTTTGAGATCAAAGCTGTGGAAAGTCAACAAGATCATCTATCTCCAAAACCAAATTTGCATTCTTAAACTCTACTCTGTCTGGTTTTTACTTTGCTATACTTGTCATGTTTATTCGTTGTTTGTTTGTTTGCTTGTTTTTGTGTGAGTTTATGCTTGAAACATTGATGACAATGTTTGATTTAAGTGTGGGGAGAGGTAACCATTGTTTTGCATGAAATTCGTAGGAGTTTATCACCCATTACTTCTAGTGTTGTTCCTTGCTATTTTAAGTGTTTTTAAGCTGTTTTGGAGTGTTTTAGTGTGTTTTGACATAAAAATCCAAAAATCTCATAAAAATTTGAAAAAATTGTTTTCAAAAACCCAAAAAAAGTTGTTTTTATGTGTTTGTTTGTGTCTTAGGGTACCTTCCAACACAATGATGAGGATTTGGTTTTTAATTACATGACTGTTAAAGAGAGTTATAAACATGGATGAAAATTTGATTTACTCTTTGGTGTATGCTTGGTTGTGGTTATAATTTATGAATTCACATGCAATCATAAAGGAAAAATCAATTTTTGTAACAGGCTTGAAGGAAGGAACTCAAATGAACGCTACAACCTTGTGAGACTTGAGCCTAAACGTTTATTTGGAGAGTTAATAATCTGTACACCATTGTGTTCTAAAGTCGTTGCATGATCTCATTATTCTTTGCTTGGTTGCTACTTAGAAGGCGTTTCATCATTTAGTTTCAAATGCTAGAACTCATGCCTATTTCATTCAAAGCATGCTACTGATTTGCATAACACATATTCAAGATGAAGTTGTGTAGTGACCACCAAAGCCAAATTGCCGTGCCCCTATTTCATTATGTGTTTAAGTTTAACCATGTTGAGCCTTGTTAAGCCTATGTTCTTTGTTAACCCACACTATCCTTACCTAGCCTAATTTTAGGACCATCCATACCCTTATTCTTGAAGCATAGTAAAGCATGACTTATCATGAACTCCTTTTTGATCAATGTATTGCAGAAAGCAAGTGTGGGGAAAGTGATTCTTGTGTGTATGTGTGCCAAAGTCCTTAATAAGGCACGGGTAGAAAAGAGAAAAAAAAAAGTGAAAAGAAAAAAGAATTGAAAAGAGTATGAAAAAGAGCTCTAAAGTGTTGTTTGTTAAAAAAGGGTCCAAAACATTGAATTCGGCCCTAAGTGTTGCATGAATCTTCCCTTTGTATTTAAAAGTTGATTCTGCATTCTAAAGTGAATTCCAAGTGTTTATTTCATTGCTTTGCTTGCTATCGCTTTAAGAACGTTTGTTATTCCTATCCTTTCTTTATTATCCATTACCCCCAAGCCCTGTTACAACCCTTGACTTCAATCTTAAGTGTTGTGTGTTTCAATTTGTGGAGTTCGAAATTGGTATGAGCATATGGTGTCACTGGTTCTCGCATCTAAGTAGTAGCATTCCATTCATGAGATCATATCTAAACATGCTTAATAACTCTAGAAAATTGCTTTCTTTGTTGTAACATATGTGAGTCCTAGTCTTTCGTGCTTACATCAATCTTCTCACATATACTAATGTAGGGTGTGTAGTCAAAAAATGTGTGTGAAAATAGAGAGTATCTTGTAAGGAATTGAGAAAATTCTCTAAGGTATGTTACTACATTCAAAACATCGTTTTAATTGGTTAATTGTGAATTAGTAAGTGGTGACTGTGGTTAAGTATGTGCTCAAGTGTAAAGATGACCAAAATCTGTGGGAATGATGATTTTTAACAAGTCATGTTTCATTAAAAATCCCTGAGGCAAATGTTGGAAGGTCTAGGTTGTGTTTTGTTTGTTTTGTTTGTTTCGTTTTGCTCGAGGATTAGCAAAAGCTAAGTGTGGGGGAATTTGATAGGAGCATATTTATGCGGCTGAGTTAGCTTGTTCTCATGCATTTATGTTGTTATTTCTTAGTTAATTATGTATTTTAAGCTATTTTCGTGTGTTTGTAGGTCCATAGGCCTTATAAAGCAATAAGATGCATTTTGGAGCAGTTTTGGGCTTGGAATGGATAGTACATGCATAGAGTAAGGTGGATGGACGAAATTGAAGACTAAAAAGGCTAGGAATGTGTTAAAGAGAAAGAAGAATTAGTGTAAAAAGGACAAAGAGCTCAGCCACAAAGGGGTGTCACTCCACCATTCACCTTTCCATCATTGTCGTGCACCACCATTGCACTCCCTTTGGATTCCTATGCCGTGCACCACCATTGCACTCCCTTTGGATTCCTATGCCGTGCATCATCATCCATGTTCCCTCCATTGACTCATTTGTTGCATCATTCCACTTCCTTTCCTTTGTCTACCATGTGCACAATATCCTTTCACCTCCTTGCATTCATTGATTCACCACTTACTCACCTTTCCACCCATGCCATGCATAATCATCCTTGTCCCCTTCATGCACCAGATTTCTTGCACTCATTTCATGCACCATTATACTCATTACACTTCATCACCGTGCACCACCCTTGTCTTCTTCATTATTTCTGATTTCATGCATCAATACTTTGAATCATTACACTCAATTGTTGCAGACTCTTTGTTCCCTTCACCCATTAGATTTCATGCAACTTTTACCTCCACTACATGCACTCATAGATGCACCATCCACCACCTTTGGAATCCCATGCCGTGCATCATGACATTTGCTGCACCTTTGACTCATTTCTGCACCATTCCACATCCCTTTCCTTTCTATACCATGTGCACAATCATTCATGTTCCCTAGCTGCAACACCACTCCATTTTACCCCCCATGCTTTGCATTATCACTTCACTTTCATCTTTGAATCATTTCAACACCACTCCTTGCACTCATTGCTGCAACACCACTCCATTTTACCCTCATGCTTTGCATCATTACTTCATTTTCACCCTTAAATCATTGCACACACCACCAATTCACCTTCCTTGCCGTGCACTTCCTCTATAAAAGGAAGTGTGTGTGGCAGCCATAGAGCTTAGTTTTTGCTTGATTATTCATCCCCATTTCAATACAACCTTCATCCAAACACATCCATTCATCTTTACATCCATTCCTTTATATAAACAAACCTTCAAACACTCACCAACACCTTGCGCCGTAGCAAAGGAAAGGAAGGAAAGTGCTTGGACGTGCTTGCTGTCCAACTTGGATCGTTGGAGCGTTTAGGTGTTTTCTTTCTTTTGTTTCCAATGTTTAAATTCATTTTCTTTCGTTTTGTTGTGAATATGAGTGGCTAAACCCCTAGATTTCAAAGCCATGATTATGTGTGTAATATGATTTGATAAATTCCAGTTATGAACTCTTGAATCGTGAATGCAATTGGCTTAACTATTTGTTTGATAACTTATTTGTATTTGTTAATTAAGGGTCGACACTTAATTGGCATGCATAAATCCGTTGCTAGAGTATAAGGAAGTTTCACATAATCATTACAAACTTATATTCATATGTAGTGAAGGTCGCTTATCAACGATCGCGTTAAGTTCAATTCCTAGCATGAGTGACATGATGTCATAGTTGCGAGTGCTTTGTCAATGCTTATGATTTTCATTAAACGTAATAATCTTTGATTGTATCTCTATTATGATGTCATGTAGGGAACTTTTGAAGAATGTTTTAGGTTGTCGAATGATGTCATCCAATCCAATAAAACAAGGAAAATCTAAGAGTTAACTAGTGATGTCACGGTTAATTTGGAGCATTGTCGTTCATAATTCAATGAAGTAGTAACTGGAAATCGAATTATTTGCATACATGTCATGTGTGGAGAAAAAGCCTCTAGCTATCCCATCCATCATCTTATTTCTCACATTTGTTTTACAATCTGTCTAGTTTTCCATACTTGTTTGTTTGTTTCAACTTCATCCAAATCAAAACCCCCCTTTTAGTTTCTTGTTTCAAAGTGTTTCAAATCTGTTTTAGGTTGTGTTTTAAAATGTTTTGATTCAAGTAAAAGTCAATTTTCGTCCAAAGTCATTCTTAGTGTCTAGTTTAAGTTTATTTGGTTGTTTTAAGCTGTTTTGAGTATTTTAAGTTTGCTTTGAGTCTTGTGAGTCTTGTTAAGTATTTTTTAGTTTAGTTTTATGTTTTTGAGTTAGTTTAGAGGTTATTAGCAAGCCTTCCTAGTTGCCGGTTCAGAACGATCCCTACTTATACTTGTACTACAATTATCAAAAAAGGGTTAAATTTGTGTGTTAAGATAATTTTCGCATCAGTCGGCGCCGACCTATTAGAAACATTGAAAAATCCAAAAGGGTCGAAGGGGATTTGGGCGGGAGGTGACTGCGCCGTCGTGCTTCCATTGGAGAGCACGACCTGAGCTTTGATCTGGCTCGAGCTGTCGGTTATGAAGTAGCCCCAATCGTCATTTGAGATAGTCAGATCTCGTCCGTTGATCTTGGGATTGAGATCGTCGACGATGACGATCTTGAAGTCTCCGGAGTCCTCGGCGTCGTCGACCTTCGCCATTGCTACGAGGGCTTTGAAGCTCTGTGTGTGCTTCTCTATCTTTCTGTTTTTCTGCTTTTAGTTCGTCCAGGTTCAACTTGCTGAACAGAGGGGGGAGAGAGAGAGTAGCTAGAAGTAGAAGATAAACAGGGACCCGCTAATTAAAGGAAACTTGAGGTCTGTATTGCAATGGAAGTAGAGAGAAAAAGATGCATACTTGCAGGGATTAGGGGGGAGAGAGAGAGAAGAAATTGTGGTTGAGTTTCAGAGTTTTCATTTCTGCATTTTTGAGATATGGGTTTTTGCAGTGACTTTGGTTTCTGGGTTTATGTTCCCATAGACGGCGCAAAATGTTGATGCACAAAACCGGAGGTCTTGGAACAACGTAAATCCGACCATGAATTTGCAAAAAATGTAAATAACACAAGATGTATCGTGGTTCACCCCAATGTTTGGGCTACGTCCACATTGATATTGTATTTCTGAGGAAGAGAGAGCTCTGAATATGAGAGTGAGAGCTTTGAGAGGATGAGGGGGGCTTAAGGCCTAAGAATTGGCCTCTCTTAATTGTGAGGGTGAAGAATGCTTTTATAGTATAAGGGCTCCTCACTTATTACATATTTGCTCATTCCTTTATTACATAATTACATATAAGTCCTCCGAGTATTTGTACGAGATCTAAATACGGAGACCCTAAGTATGGTATAAACAAAGGTCATTGGGAATCTTGTTTTCCCCGATGTTGGACAAGAGTCTCAAAACTCTAACAACCATTGCCACCACGAATTTCAGCCACCATCATCACCACCACCAAGATTCAGTGGCTTTGTTTTTTTTTTTTTTCTCGTGCGGTTGTTAGTTAAACTTCTTTGTTATCTTGTTCAGTGTTTTAGATTCAACGCCCAGTGTTAACATTTGGAACCGAAAACCGAAACCGAAACACGAACCAAATCAGACCGCACCAAACGATTTGGTTTTGCAGTTTTGAAACCAAACCGCAATGTAGAAAACGGTTTGGTTTTGGTTTTGGCTTTTGAAAACCGCACCGAAACCGAACCGCACCACAAATATTAATAAACATTTAATGAAATGTCCATATTAGATGTCATGTTTTAATTGGTTATTTGTTAGAATTCATATATTTAGTATGGACTCAACCACTAAAATATCATCATTCATCACTCTATGCACTGATTGTAAGAGTTGTGCATTCGCTGCAAGTTTTTGGATTCATAATTGCACTTATTTGATTTTAGGGAGCAAGGGTGCTCAGCTTAGAAAACATATTGATGCTAGTACACTTGGCAGCGGCAACCTAAGAGAATGCTTCCAACTGGAGAAGATTTAAATGAATGGCTTGTTGTCAATAGTTCTCTCTCTCTCTCTCTATCTCTCTCTCTCTCTCTCGCACACCCACACACGCCCCCATAAACTAGTGCCTGCCAATTTTTAGTTTGTTTCGTCCATTATATGGTTGATACGTCGTTAAAAGTTTTGTTTCATGACAAAGAACATATTTGATTTTAGGAGCTGTGCATTTGTTGCAGACAGTATCACAATTTTGGATGAAAATAGATTATTATCAAAATATCCTCACTCAATGTACTGATTGTGGATATGGGTTCATAGATTAATGTATTATATGAAATTTGGAAAATGACACTGTCTTATGCGTAGATAGATATAAATTTCAAATTGTACGTTTTTTTCTTAAGAACTGAACCGAAACCGTTTGAAACCGCCCTGAACCAAACCACACGGTTTGGTTTCATTTCGGTTTTGGCTTCAAAACCGCACCGAACCGAATCGCAAAAAGTTTTGGTTTCGGTTTCGGTTTCGATTTCACTCAAAATCGCACCGAACCGAACCGTGCCCACCCCTAGCTAGTGTGGGCTTGTGAATATAAGTAAAACATTAAAGTGATTGATATTATGAGGACTTTAGTGGGTTTTAAATATGTTCAACACTACATGGTATGTGAAGCTATATTAAGCACACTCTAAACTCCTCAAGTTAGTATGACAATCTCATTCGCTATATATGAGTGGGCAGACAATAAAAAAATAGTTTATAATGTCACTCATATCCAAAGACTAATTCTAAATAATGGGTAATGTTTCCTTTAAATGTAACGATATTCTAATTTAAGAAAAGAACGTGGAATTGAATGCAGTTATCAATGTTATAAAAGAAAAATGGCAATAACCAATTGTTGTGCACAACATCTGAGGCTCAAAGTTCACCTTCAGCAACTTTTCTAAATCTTATGAGCCTCCATATTAGCTTAAAACTCTTTTTTTTTAATAAATAATTGAATAATTTACATTAAATTTGTTTAAACTACAAGAGAAAGATTCGAAGACCGAACCTCGAGTGCATGGGCAAGTGCTCTTAAACTAACTGGGCTACAAGCCTCTTGCATTTAAAACTCTCTTTATGTGAAAACTCCCTTGGTTGGCTACACACAACTCTCTACAAACCCAAATCATACAAAAGATGAGGTTGTGGAAAGACTTTCCAGTGTAACTGAAACATAGTTTGGTACATCAAGTGTCATAATATTAGTGCAGAGAAGTTTTTTCTTCAAGTGTTTATTTATTTGTATTATGACGTTTTGTGTACTGGGCCGTATTCCTGATACACTGAAAAAGTGTGGTGCTATCTACACACCAATTTTTACCTCTTACACAACCTTCTCAATTTCCGACTTGTGGATCGAATAAATTAAAAAGATTAATGGACAAATATTAACGAAAGTGTGTGCAAAGTAAAAATAAGTGTGTGAATAGCACTATCTACTAAAAAATCTCTCTAGATTTTGTGGTAAGGGAAGGCAAAAGGAGAAAATCAGCACAGATCTCTTGTTCCTCCACCAGCAAGCACAAGCAACCACCTTATCCTAGTTTAACCAAACCTATTATGGTACCTTATCCTGGTTTAACCAACCCATTATGGCATATATCGATGGGAGGTTTGCAACTTTGCAAAGCGATCTAAAATTTGGACATTTGGAGAAAAACCAATACCAAAGCAGTAAAAGAAGAAGAAAACCAATTGAGTAAATTGAGCGAATCGTCTTGTTTTAGACTACTCAAGCTCAAAATAATGAAAGAAAATAGTACCAATTGTTTCACCTGTGTTTTAACGTTTAAGCAAAGTGATCTAGAGCATGATCATTTTGTTTAGTTGGATTCAGTTTCCTCCACTTTGTTGGGGAAAATTTTGTTTTTAAGTTTGATAGACGATAGTTGGCGAATAAGTAAGAAATTAGACAAATTGATCTAACATTTGGATACATCAAAGAAACCAGGTTGAGAAAATCTCGCTTCTACTTAATTATTTTCAGTTTTTTTTTTACTTCAGCTTAAGTTCTTTGTATTAGCATGATTGGTTCTTTTTGTGTACATAATCATCAATTTCAGACTTTAAATTTCTAGTCTTGTACTAGTTAATCTATTGAATTTTTTTTTTTTTTATACAACAACATAGTAGTGAGAAAACAAAATAATATTGAACTCGTCATTTGAACATAAAATTTCTTAGTTTCAAATAAAGAGGAATAAATAGATATGGATAAAACAAACAAAATCATAAAATGGACTCCTCCTAAACCAAATTACTTAAAGATTAATTTTGATGGGTAAGTGGTCAATCAAACAGCAGTTGCAGGGTTTGCTTTTGGAAATGATCAGGGTTGCAGGGAACCAGAAGCTTAGGAGAAAACACAAGTTGATGGTTAAGGCAATTGGTCTACGAGATGTGCTGAAAATGGCTCGGAAGCAAAGGTTATAGAAAAATTTGTGTGGAAGGCAACTCAAAGCTAGAAATTGATGCGAATATTAGAAGTCTGGCATCCTCTTTTCAAAATATCTCCTTGAAGCATATTTTTAGAGAAACAAACTTTATTGAATATGCGATCAATAGTGCAGGGATTAGCACCTCAATACTCTTCCTTTGTGTGTGACCTACACCCTATCTCTTTTTTCTTTTCTTTCTTTGATCTTTATTATTAAATAAAATTATTAGATATCCTTCTGTTAAAATTTAAAATTTTGATGTATTTTGTATTAACTTTTTTTTAATCGTATTGAAATAAAATGTTCCCGTGACTCTGCATGAAGTCCAGATAAAAAAAACAAAGAAAGAATAACTTCAACTGTAATAGTAAATGACATTAAAGAAATTTAGGTGTAAAAGATGACTAGTATACCAAAACATTCAGCCACATTAGAAGCCGTTGGAAGATAGATATAAACTATAAAAAAAGGTCTTTTTCTTGTAGAATGTGCACAACCGAATGATGGTCAAAAGAGCAGCACAAAACAACCCAACTCATGTGCTGTAATTCCCAGTTCACGGTGAGTCACTGTAGTGTCGGTGCTGCCTGAGCACTAAAAGCCAGCGGGCAATGTCAGGAATTAAATTTGTCCATAAAATTTTGCAAACTAAATAACATGAAAATGCATGATTGAATTATGAATTAAATATTAACAAACATATTCATTCCTATTGATAATACATCATTTAGTTTGCAAATTTCGTCTACAAATATAATATCTTTAGCATTACCTAAAGTGAATTTATAGAGATACCCACCTACAAACGCAACGGTCCAATTTTGCATACCTTGTTCCGTACAAATTCCAATAGAGAATACATAATTGAGTGTGATGATAATGATGTGGGAATCACAATCCTACCCTCCCAAAGACGGAAAATACAAGTGACAAAGAAAGCGATTCTTACAAGTGACAAGGGTAATCAATCATTTAAAATTAAAAAAGAAGAGGTAACTAATCATCCAATAAGGAAAACGAATTACATAATACCCCATCAGGTTTGAGGTGTATTACAACTTTATATAATATTTTTAAAACATTTCACTTTCATACCTCATATACTATTTTATTTCAAAATAAACCTCTATTAGATTTTTCATCCATTGGTCTGTTAAATGCTGACGTGGCTACCACATTTGTACTGATGTGGCTACCACGTGGCAAAAAAAAAAAAAAAATTTATACATTACAAATATTATAATATTAACCCTATTAAAAAAAATCAGAAATCCTTCCCTGCAATCCCATATCCCACCCCCACCCTCTTACCCATCTCTTCCTTCCCGTCCGTCCATCCCCTCCACCCCTCCATCCATCCCCTCTACTCGAGCACCCTTTAGCTCGGGTCCCACCTTGATGTCTTTCTCTCTTCGACCCTTCCAACCTCGACCTCTCCTACCTCGCCTCCCCCAACCTCTTACCATGTTTCTCAAGTCTGACGACTCCTCGGGGGGCCAACCACCCAACCCCTTCTCCTCGTCCCTTCTGCTGGGCAGATCTGGGATTTCAAAATTTTGAATTTCTGGGTTTTTAATTCTAACACCCAAAATCTCAGCTGCAGAAGTAGAAGAATTTCCAGATGCAGAAGCACTTAATTTCAAACCCTAATCCCCAAATTGCTCCTATACACAAATCAATTTCAGACCCTAATCCCCAAATTGCTGCTCTATTGAAATCAATTTCAAACCCTAGTACCTGGAGAATTGAGCATGTTGTGGATGGTCTGAGAGACCATGGTAGCCTCTTTGTGGATCACGAACTCGAACCACATCCAAAACTATGAGGTTTGATTCCTCCTCGAGTTCTTTGACTCTCGCTCAAATTGGAGGGATTTTCAAGTGGAACTGTTCACCATGGCCTGCAGCAACGTCGCGACCAAGTTGCTTGGGGAGGTTGAGATGGATGCATCACAAAAGAGAAAGAAAGAGAGGAGGCTGAGATGGCGACAACGTCGTCGTCAAATCCGATGAAGAAGGGATTGGTGTTCCAGAAAATCACGGCCAACAACTTGAAAAATCGTATGCCTTTGCCTCCCGTCAACGACGAAGAAGAGAGCCAGCTTCGATTAGGGTATTGGTGATTGTGGCTTTTTGTAAATGGGAGTTGCAGAGAGGTGAGGGGGAAGGAAGGGGATCTGGGTTTGGGTTTTTTTGGTTTTTTTTAACAGGGTTAATATTATAATATTTTTAATGAATAAAAATTATTATTTTTGCCATGTGGCAGCCACATCAGCACAAATGTGGCAGCCACATCAGCATTTAACAGACAAATGGATGGAAAATCTAACGGATGTATTATTTTGAAATAAAATAGTACGTGAGGTATGAAAGTAAAATGGTTTAAAGATGTTATATGAGGTTGTAATAGATCTTAAACCTGAAGAGAATTATGTAATTTACCCAAAAATAAATTTCTCCTGCAATTAATATATAAAACTCACTCTTATCACTACAGTTCTTAATTCATATAATATAAATCAAACTTATAGCGTTTGATATCTACAAATCAAACTCAACGGAATATATAAACAAATTATAATATGAATCAAACTCACGGGGATTATTTTCATACATAAAACCACCGTCAAACGCCTTTACAAAACCAAACAACGGTCGGAACTGTGTTTAATTAACACAGTTACACAACACAAAAGCACTCTGCTTTGCTTTGCTTTTTCTTGGTACCAAAATCCTTACAAATTTACCTTTATCTCTGACAACGACACGCTTCACAGAATCAATACAAAGCACAGAGTCCAGGTGTCCATCTCAAAGTGCCTTTACTCTCTCTCTCTCTCTCTCTCTCTCTCTCTTATTATATACTGACGATAATGGCTGCTTTCTCTCTCTAAGCCGCTACATTTATAGCTGCGTTATTCCCCCCTTCTTCTTTCTGGGTCTCTGTAGTTTCCACTGCAGAGCAAAACCCAGATTTTAGCTTTCGGATCCAAGCTTTGGAACAATGGTGTTCGAGCTTCAGTTTTCTCCCAGAGGAGGAGCACTCGGTGCTCTTCTGCTGCTTCTCCTTCCAGTTTTCTTGCCCACTTTGTTCAGTCCATTGGGCCATGCTTCTCCTTCCATGTACTCGGTATGTTTCTTCCTCCTATTTAATTACCTGTTTCCCTAGGATTATACTTACTTTTTACCTGCTTGTTTTGACTGCTAGTAGTGGCAACGACTAATGAGGTTTCCTGCTTTATTTATTATTTTTTTTCTGGTGGATTTTCTGACCTTTTTGTAGTGGTTTTCGTTATTGTTCAATTTACTAATGCTGTAAACGTAAAATGTAAGATGGTGATTTCTTTGCCAAACTTAAAAGCATGGATCAGATTGCGTACATGTTTTTGCTTTGATTTGTTTACTGGAATTTTTCTAGTTGATTTGAACACCGACAAACTGAGGGAATTTTTCTAGTTGATTTGAACACCGACAAACTGAGGATCCAAGATTATCATAAGCAATTAAAGCATACGTACTAGAGCTAGAGCGTGAGTCGGTCTTTTAGGATTAGTCACTAAGCTGAATAAAAAAGTTGTTGAAATTTGATAAAATCCGCTAGAAAATTTCGGATAGGTGAGTTTTTTTTTTTTTTTGTATGCTTGGGATCATGAACACATTGTTTGACTTGTAAGAGTAGTACGGACCTTCACATTCACATTTAAATACTGCTTTTCTTTTAGGGGCTTAATGTGATGACGAAGTCGACTTTTCAGGAATGGAATGTTCCAAAATCTAAGCACCAACGCCTTCTCATGAGTGCTTTACAACGCCAAACTGTGAGTAAGAGTTGGTTAAGAAGAAGCACATTTGTTTCTTAAGTAGTTGACTGATTTGTCTGCATAAAATTCTCGACTGAAAAGAAAAAAAAAAAATCCTTACCTTGTGTAGTCAGAAGGGGAACTATCGGATCTATGGGCTCCATTGGCCAGCGAATCATGGAAACCTTGTGCAGAATCATCAGTTGCCCCTTGTGAGTAAAATAGTGTTACTTGTCTATATCCCTGTCTCTAAAGTAGTTTTACTGTAGGTTGCGGAACTAATGTGTTTTACAATGTAATACTCGCAAGTGCTACTTTTTCGGTGATTGATGCTTTTATCTCATGCAGCATTACCGGAGAAATCTGAGGGATTCATCCAAGTGTTTCTTGATGGAGGGCTGAACCAGCAGAGGATGGGGGTAGGTCTTAAAAGTTTCTGATGCATCTAATATAGATCTGTTTCAAAGTTGTATAACTACCTGGCTAGTCCTTAAATTATTTTATTTGTAGATATGTGATGCAGTAGCAGTTGCTAGAATACTGAATGCAACCCTTGTGATCCCGTACCTTGAAGTAAATCCTGTATGGCGAGATTCGAGGTATTTGTAGAAGAAACGTTGATTTTATCTTTGCACTG
The DNA here is from genome assembly GCF_916048215.2 of Malus sylvestris. Taxonomy (NCBI): domain Eukaryota; kingdom Viridiplantae; phylum Streptophyta; class Magnoliopsida; order Rosales; family Rosaceae; genus Malus; species Malus sylvestris. The sequence continues at coordinate 30,671,149 of NC_062274.1, read as the reverse complement.
GTTATTCATGTTCTTGATCTCTTGAATTCTGATTGGTTCTTTTCCTTCCTTTGCAGCTCTTTCATGGATATATTTGACGTTGATCATTTCATTAATGTATTGAAGGATGATATTAGAATAGTTAAAGAGCTACCTTCTGATTTCTCGTGGAGCACGAGGGAGTACTATGCAACAGCAATCCGAGCTACGAGAGTTAAGACAGCACCTGTCCATGCTTCAGCCCACTGGTATCTAGAGAATGTATTGCCCGTAGTTCAGAGGTCAGTATCACCTGAACTTGTTGACTGAAATTATAGTGTTCTTGTTGTATAATTTTCAGACCTTAGTAGCTATTGAAGTCAATGAAAAATTATGGCTTCATATCTTAGATTTCGTATATGCTGAATTGTATGTGGTTCAGTTATGGAATAGCAGCGATTGCCCCTTTCTCCCACCGCCTGACATTTGACAACTTGCCTATGGACATCCAACGGCTACGCTGTAAGGTCAACTTTCAAGCATTAGTGTTTGTCCCTCATATTAGAGCTCTTGGAGATGCTCTGATCAGCCGCCTTAGATATCCTTCTACCAAAAGTGGGGGAGTTGGTACCAACCACTTGCAGGAGATGCCAGATGTGAAAGAAAAGCAAGGGGCAGGGAAATTTGTTGTGCTACATTTACGGTTTGATAAGGTAATGATATTCATAAAATTTGATATACATCCATTTGATTTGTCTGATTTATTTTTCCGCAAAAGTTCTGGAGCATACAGAGAAATTTTGGCATAACCTGTATGAGGAACTGCTTTATGTAAACTAGTGATGTCTGACTTGAGTGTTTTATGTTCTGGGGGACGGAAACAATGGACGGATTGTAACACATTATGTGTCACTCCCTAACTTAAACTTTATTTGTAACTATTGAAAAATATGAAAAATATGTTCTGTTTATTTTCATTCTGCAGGATATGGCAGCCCATTCGGCCTGTGATTTTGGTGGTGGAAAAGCTGAAAAACTGGCTCTGGCCAAATATCGACAAGTGATCTGGCAGGGAAGGGTCCTTAACTCCCAGTTCACTGACGAAGAGTTGAGGAGTCAGGGGCGTTGTCCATTAACTCCTGAAGAGATTGGATTGCTGCTTGCAGCTTTGGGATTTGACAACAATACTCGCCTCTATCTTGCTTCCCACAAGGTTCTTAGTTTTCCTTCTGTCCAACTCATGTCTTATCCGAGTGAATTGGCAAATTTCAATTAGGAAAGTCAATTTCGTTTTGTTTTCTTCAGGTATACGGTGGGGAAGCTAGGATTGCAACTTTGCGAAAATTGTTTCCACTTATGGAAGATAAAAAGAGCCTTGCTTCTTCAGAAGAACGGGCCCAAATCAAAGGAAAGGCTTCTCTGTTAGCAGCGGTTGATTACTACGTTAGCATGCACAGTGACATCTTCGTTTCTGCTTCTCCAGGAAACATGCACAATGCACTGGTAAGACTTGTAAATATCTTTTTATCAATTCTACGAGATCATGTATTCTCATTACCATGTTCGGTACTTTCAACTCGTGAGGGTTGTCTCGCACCTGCATAATGTCTTTGAGCACCCATCCTTACACGAAGGCACAAGATTTTCACAGCAATTGGGAGCACCGTATATTTGTTTTCACATCCTCTCCATTTGATAATGCTCTACAACTCATAAGATGCTGACTAAAAAATTTATGTCAACAGGTAGGGCACCGAACTTACGAGAACTTGAAGACCATCAGGCCAAGTATGTCACTACTGGGCCAGCTCTTCCTAAACAAAACCCTTAGCTGGTCGGAATTCCAGCAGTCGGTAGTAAAAGGGCACGAAAACAGGCAAGGGCAAATCAGGATCAGAAAGCCTAAGCAGTCCATATACACCTATCCTGCTCCCGACTGCATGTGCGAGGGATGAGTTTACTGTGATAGCGGAGGAGGCTAAAGGGAGTTCGAGTTCGACATCTCATTATTGGTAAATAAAGAACAATGCCGATTTCCGTTGCTCGTAAAACTACATAGCTGATATTTTTCGATAGGATGCAAAGGGTGTGATAGGTGGAAGAATAACGTAGAAGTGGAGTTGTAAACTTGTAATATTTGTTGACGGGTTCGGATGTAATTGACCTTTAGGGCAATACCCTTACAAAGAAACAAATGTGTTTGTTCTGGTTCCGACTTACATGTAATGTATACGCAAGCAATCATTTTATCCAGTCCAATAAGAACATGCCAAATTGCAAAAGTCCCCGGCCATCCTCTACTACTACACCATTTCCAGCAACTACATCGCTCCACAAGTGTGGAGGATTTTGCTGTGATCTGTTGTGCACGTGTGTGTGATTGCTAACATTTATCAAGTGGGTGGGTCTTGTAATATGGTCAAAATCATCAAATGCACGCATGAGTGACTGATCGTAGCATACTTTATTGAAGCAGAATGAAATCCAATCAGCCCGCCGCAAAATGGCATACCCTGTTTGCAAGAGTAACGAAAACTAGTGTGTGTAAACGACAATGTACAGTGCCCTGTTCTAAAAGAGACTAGGGAATTGCATGGCGCAAAAGCTACGACTCCCTCGATCTTCCTAAACTCAATCATTTCCAGATGTTGACCCTGGTGCAGCCGGAACCTGATCATTTTTCTTACCCTTAATAGGAGATGCAGTTCCATTGTGGGAAGGAGCCAAATCGTTTGCCTCTGCATGAGCCGAAGGGGAAGCCATCGCCTCCTCAATCGGAAGGGTTCTCTTTGAGCCCTCTAAAGCAACACCAAGCACTATGTTTTCTTCTATAGCAGGCCTTGATATTGGTGGCTCGGGAACAGGCGTCCTTTCACCTTCCTGTTTCACTGGAGAAGTCGTTGATCCACTTGCAGTCTTTTGTTGCTTTCTGTCAGAGTTCTGCACCGAATTATTAGATGCTATGCCCGTTGCTCTGGAGTCAGAATCAGACTTTTCAGTGTCTCTAGAATTTGACTTGGAGACCGAATTAAGTGTTGACTTCACTGTTTCTTTGTCACTAACTTTGGGATTAGATGTAGATGATTTTGCACCCTTCGGGTCCTCCTTTGTGTTTGAATTTGGCGTTTCTCCACTCTTGGCACCTGCTGTGGTATCAGATGTTGGTGTTTCTCTGGTCTTGGAGTCAGATACTGATGTTGCTCCGGCTTTAGAATCTGACTTGGTGTCAGAAGTTGGTGTTTCTCTGGCCTTGGAGTCAGGAGATGGCCGCATTGTGGCCTTCCCATCTCGCTCTCCACTGGTTTGCGTACGACTCCTTTTTTTATCTTCTCCATTGATTTTGTATGAGGGTTCAATCAGTATGAATGGGCGTCTGGATCTTGCTCCAGCATGGTTATACATTGAATCTGCAAATGGCACACTGTCCAAATCGGGATCACTATACATTTTCTGAACCGTACGAATTGGTGTGGCAAGTCGGGCCTTGTGATGGCTAATGACTCTAAGAAGATCCAACATTATAGCTTCCTGTTTAGTCAAACATTCAGTACACTTCAAATGAGCATAACCTTCAATATATCAAGGAAACAGAAATCATGATGGCAGATTATTATGTAACAAACATTCAGGCAAGAACGAATCTGGTTATAATAGTCCAGAATCACAGTATGGCAAGAACATTGTCTGCCATTTTTGTGTCGTCATTGGTGGTGGCACAATGAAGTCAACCAGTTTGTTATCTTGTATCTGTAAGTAAATTGATAAAACCCTTAAATTGTTTTGACATCTTCTGTGCTACTTTCTGAGCTTCCAGGATCTTAGAAGAAAAAGGACACTTATTCAGTTATGTTATCAGTATTTCAAGTCGTGATCTCCATAACTCTATTATGAGGCTTAGTGTACCAGCGGCATCATCACATGGCAAATTCATCAACAAACTTAAAATCCTATCTAATACAATTTTCGGATGAAGGAATTGGTTCACTAGAGAACTATTTTTTTTTTTTTTTGTTTTTTGACTAAGTCAAGTGTATCCCAAAGGCTTCGTAGGCCCAAGGACTAATCCCTCCGGTGCATGTGAAATGCTCCAACTGTGCATTGCAGCACAGTGCCTGACCTCTTTGATAGCTTCGGGGTTCGAATTTTGATCTATTAAATGAAACAGGAGTGTTTGGGAGCTAAGCCAATGGATACTTCTATTAATCCTAACGTCAAATTTGACGAGGTGTGAGACCCAGATGTTGTTAGCCATTCAGATGCTGACTGTGCAGAAGATCTCACTTGGCCTAAATTAAGAAGAAAACTGTGGCTGTGAGATCATCAGAGCTATGGCTCACACGACATGTGAGAATTTGTGGGTGAAACCTTTTTTTAACAAGAAAGACGTGCGTGTGACAGTACTCCATGAGAATGTTTCAGGATAATAAAGTCTATATGCATCTATAAGTACTTTGATATTTCACGAGAGGACGAGACATCAACATGGATTATATTTTGTAAGAAATGGATTGTGAGGCTATGGACTACCAGTAATTTGCAATTTCATGAGAGGATGAAACATATCAGCATGGATTGTTATTTCGTGAGAGACAGGAATACAAAGAAAAACTTAAGTCTATGAAAAGTGGGGAGATGTCTTTACCAGGGATTTAGGGAAAAGAAATTCCTTCTGATTTAAAAATATTTGACATGGCAGTTATTTATGCTCCTAGTTGAGGGGCGGTGGTATGAGTATAGATCATAGTATAATCATTATGTAGTGGGGGTTAATGTAGTTAAAGATGTTTTAACACACACACACACACATACACACACAAAGAGACGCACACACCCAGACAGAGAGACGCGCGTGCACACACCCACACCCACGAGTGAGCGTGCACACAGATAGGGTCAGGATTGGGGGACACAGATCATGTGACGTAACACTAAACACTTCTAGTACATCTATATAATCAATATAAAAGCACAAGGCCCAGAATAAAGAATAGAAAAAAAATTAAACTCTCTGAAGTGATCATCCTGTAACAGCATGCATTTCAATCATACTTTGCAAACTACATTTGTATCCATATCCTTATAAACTAAATGTATCTCGGGTATGAGGTTTTTGGTGCATGCAAGGTTTGGGGTGAAACATGCAAGGAAAAAGGGCTTCTAATTTGAGTAAGTGGCTAAGAAATTGTTATCTTTCCTTCAAAGTTAGCATATTGTAATTAAGCCTTGATTATGGTAAATTGAGGTCAGCTAATTGGAAGGTAGAACAATTATTTTCTGAATTAAAATGTCCTTACCTTAACGCACAGATACTCTTCATAATGTGACGTCTTCACAAAACAGGAAATCAAGATCTGCAACACGCAAAAAATATACATATTAAACATATAATTGTCAAAAGATAAAACACATACAATTGTCAAGAAAAACACATTCAACATATACTTCTGTTGTTGAGACTATGAACACATGCTCATTGTTCAGTGTAAGAACATTTACGCATACATATTTAAGCATTTTGAATTAAACAATTACTTGTTATCTGTTTGGTAACACCTTATTTGGATGCTGTGCACTGGGTACGACCTTTTACCTTTTACCTTTTTAGTCTCATTTCACAAGGAGCCGTTATTTTAAACAATACAAAACAAAACAGGACTGCAGGGTAACTATTTTTTTTAATGGCAATAGTAACAACTCCCTAAAAACTATAGACAAACTTTTAAATAATTTTTATTTTATTTTCAGGTAGACCTGTAAACGGGTTGGATTCGGATCGGATCAGCCTTGATCCATATCCGGATCCATTCATAATTGGATTAATGGATCCGGATCCTATTTGGATCATTTGATTTGACTTGTCAATCCAGATCCGATTAGCATAGGATCGGATCCTTATCGGATTTAATTTAAGACATAGAAAAGATAAAAATATCATTAGTAACCTCCATCTTTTATTATATTTTTCTATTTTTCATTTAAAGTTTCATGTTGAATAATAAGAAAATAGAATATAAGTGTATTTTTATTGCATAAACAACTTAAACTACCATTATACAAAAGTATAAATAATATAAAAATCAAATAATACGTTATATTAAGTTGAATCGGATCATTATTGGATTGGATCCACCTCGACCCATATCCATATCCATTATAATCGAATTATCAGATTCATATCTTATCCGGATAATCAGATTGGATGTTGTGATCCATATCCTATTAATTACATTGGATTCCATTCGGGTATGGGTCAAAATCTGATCCATTGACAGGTCTATTTGCAGGTTTATGTATTCTCCCCCACTTCCTCACATCTCTCTCCCTCCCTCCTTCTAACCTAAGTAAAACAACAAAAGTTATTGCCAGACTTCTGTTATCCTCCCTCACTCCTTCCTTGCATCTCTCTCTTAAGTGAAAAAAGGAAAGTTATCCAACATAACAGCATATCTACTGATTTAAGACTAAGGTGCTACTTGGTTTTTTAATTTCACCAACTTTTTGTCAATTTACTTCAGAATAAAGAGGTTGTATCGTAACTTCAAAGCTCAAAATGATCTAAAACGGAAATTATATATTGCAGAGCTCCTTCCCACATAAATGAGAAATTAACTTGAAAAACAGAATCAATACATAACTCGCAACTAAACAATGTGGATTTACAAAATAAGTAAGAACGTAAAAATGTGAATACTAACCAAAAGAGCTTGGTTTTCAGGGGTAACATTATCCAGAAATACTCTTCTATGCAACCTCTGCTGCTCAACTTGAGGGTTCTTGGACAAGACTTTGCGCATGTCTGCAACAATATTCTGCACAAAGATAAGGGCAATTAACACACTAAGTGTGAATGCAATTACATCATTGTTCTGAAAACCACAGCAGCCATTGAACCATAAGAGGAGACGACCAAAATTCAGCAACTGGAGTCACTCCTTACATTTATCTTATGGACATCCAAATGGCTGATGGCAAGGTGAGTTTTGATACGCCAATGAGTTTTTTGACTGAGATTTCTCACAACATTCACTGTGAACTGGTGGTTTGGAATGTGAACTGCTTCACGATCTTCACCTCTTATAATTGTCGGTGACCACCAACCCACATGCTGCAAGCAACAATACAAGCACAGATTACTCAGTAAGTAAAAAATATTTCAGCAAACCAATGTGTTTTCATATAACTGCATAGTTTTCAGTTATAAATAAGTATAATTTACCATGAAAGAATGCATACTATCTATCTTTAGTCTTACTCCTGTTGTCACTTTATCCGAGTGCATGAATTTTCAAAACTCTAATACAAACCTCAACAGTTCCAGATACATCATAGCCTTCGATTTTTGTTTGAATCCATTCATTTGCAACAAAAGGGCGAGTCGCATGAATCATTACACTTGACAGGAAATTGGTGAAGATCTAGATTTAAAAATAATAGGTCAAAAATTAAACAAGCGTGGATATTTAAAGGAAAATAAGAAAAATTGGTAAAGAATTTCAGGATTTCACCTCACGACCAGCCAGAGTCAATAGTACTGTCCCAAGACCTCCTGCAGTAAGCCACCTTTGGGTAGAGAAACCTAGCAACTCCATGAATAACGAAACAGCAGCAACCCATACTGCAGAGTAAACAGCCTTCCCGGCAAATTGAAAACCCATCTGCCAAAAAAAAAAAAAAAAAGAAAAAGAGCTCTCATTCTTTGTGAAAACAACTACAATTCTTCACACAGAGTGAGATTAAATATATCTAAGGAACAATTATGGCACGCAACACATACATTTCTTGTAGTACTGGAGTCACTACTCTCCATAAAAAATTTCTGTGCTTGTTGAATCGCACTGCATGAATATATTACAATTAGTTATCAAGGAGGTCAATAAGCGTTACAACTTATAGATTGTCAATTGCATTGAAAAGAACAAATCAGTACAGCACAAATATATCAGCGAAGCCTTCTTGTTGATTGGTCCAATGAAACATCAAGAAATAAAAAGGCCAAGTAAATATATTAAAGTTTGCATATAACATAATCAAGCAAGAAGACTAAACCACAAAAAAGGCTGACCTTGATAAACAATAGGCAAATGCCAGAACAGTTGACAATGATCTTATAAAATCCAAAAGCCGTTTCTTAACAGCCTGGCTAGCTTCTGTAGATAGAACGACTGGATCCAATGCCCTACAAGAAAGCCACTATGATCAATACAGGCTTCACATTAAAATTTCACAACTATTTCTCTAGTGTTACGTTACGACGGAACTTTTGGGCCTGTTTGGTACCTTTTCTCATGTTTACTTCAGTTATTATTTTATTTCTCAAGATGAGGAAAATATATGGGGGAATGGAGGATGAAGAGGGTGGTGGGAGGGAGGAGGGAGAAATAAAGAACACATGAAACGAAAGTTCAAAAGAAGAAGAAAATACTTCAAATAGGTTTTTAGTTTTCATTTTATGTACCATTCTGTATGCATTTCTTGCACCTTCCTCCACTCTTCTTCATCCCTCCTCCCTCCTTGACATCAAGTAGAAAGAGAGATGCAACTCAATTCATATGTATGAAAATTCAATCACTCCAAGTTGTGTTAAAAATTAGCCATGAAATTAGTATAGAAGATACCGTATTATGTTGAATCTTCTAAAGTAAAACTAGATGTTAAGGTTGCCTTCACTTATGAAATTTTCTATCTCCGTCCCCGTCCCTTAGTCACCTGTGTTTTCTCTTTCTGGGATACAGACACTAATGCCTTACTGCAGTTTTGGAGGTGTGGTGCTGGAAGGAGAAACTTGGTTGGTGGGAAAGTAGAATGGGTTGTTGCACCTCACGGTGCTGATCACATAGACGAAGGGAAAATGATAGTCAAACTTTTGAGGGTGTTGAGTGTTCTCTTTAAAGACTCTAAGGTCCAAATCCACTATTGACATCCGTTTGAGACAATATTCCTTCCTTATCTTCTTCAGAGCTTGTAGTTTTCGAATTTTTCTGACTGCAAATTTTGCTTAAGGGAGGGTAGGGGTTTGGATCTTTTGTAACACTCACCGTGAAAAAGATATGACATAAAATTATAATTATTCATAAAAATACAACATCGAGACACCTGCAAATGAGAATTGCTCCTGTCCAAAGCAGCAAAGGTTGAATATATGAGGTTGTCACGTAATGCGTATTGCTCTTTTTCCAACTACTATCACTCTTCTGCAGGACAGCATGAAAGGTTTTAGATAACATCATCAAGTGTCTGTCCAATTCAGAAGCACAGGCAAAATACTGTATTATACAAAATAAACCAAGAACACATAAGAAGATAAGCATACTTGAAGGACCAGATTTCTGATCAGGCGCATAAGTGGTGGAAGACCCCATACGGAAAAAATAATGAGGCCAACTGATGGAACCAATTTGAATACAAGAGGACAACCTTGCAAAGCATTATATGATCTGCATAATAATATGAATAACTCTTTATAAATTTTAGGAAAGAAGATTATACAAATCCGAAATATAGAGTACTTAAGATAACAGCATTTGACATCATAAACTGATAGAAACATAAAAACCCAGACAAAATCACCAGCTGAACAGACAAGGAATACGAAAAATTACAAAGCAAGCAAAAGCACCAAGATTTCCAAACTCGATGTACTTGTTAGACTTTAGTATTCATATCTAAGTAGTTCTATTGTAAACTACCATCACCCCTAGAGATCGAAATAGCATTTTGAGCAGCCCACCTGGTGCCTATACGTAGGAAGAGTCAAAGTATACTAATGACATAATACATCAAAATACTGTTCTAAAAACTCATCCAGGTTGATCAGGGGAAAGGAGTATGGACATTGATTTCCAAAGTAAAATGATGCCATGCTCATATATTGGTAAAAAGGTAATATGTTTGCTTAGGTTAAAAATCAAGTAAAATTTGTCAAACACTGTTTTTAACACAAAACTAAAAGAATAAAAATAAATAGGACAAAAGATTGAAAGGAAAGTATAGAGTAAAGCAACAAAGTGTAGTCATGCATAAGTCACTGTAAGATTGAAAGATCAGAAATGGTAAGAAGTATGGGTACTTTTATTATAATGCACAAAACTATAGTTACATGTGTTATCATAGAATAATAAAATTAAGAAACCATAACTATAAGGAATGCATATGACATGTTTATAACACACTTAAAAGAAAAAACCTTGTCAACGCCATCGCAGCTGTCTTCAAGCCATGTTGGCCTGATGTTAGCACGGAATGGCACTTAAATGCTTGATATCTGTGAGATACAGTATGTAAGGGCCTGTATACATTGTCTGACAAACTCATACTCCAAGAATCCTGCTTCTGAAACTGTAAAGAAGAGATGATCTCAAGATTTTTCCTGAAAGTTACTAAATTTCTAAAGAAGAGAGCATCACTAAATAGTATCACAATCTCTGTCACTAATAGGCCCAACCCATTTCCAATTTAATGCCGGTGGGGGAAAGAGGGAGAGGGGGAGGGGCGGGGTGGGGGCAGCATAAAATGAGCACTAGCAATACTAAACATGCCTTGGACTTTATTTTCTTTCTGCGTGCATTGTTTGCCAACAGACTTGCGCAGCGTTATCGTAAGCGCTTGATCATGAGATTTAATTTTAGGGTGGACGGCTGGAGCCTACACTCTAAAGAGATAAGGCACGAAATATAATAATGTGATGAAAGGGAAGTACTTAGTAGATGAAACTTCTTTAGTAGATGAAACTTCTTTTGTGCTTAAAATGTATGCTTAAACTAAACACACATAGGGTAATGTTCCCTTGCCAACCTTACGTTGCCATACTGTGATTGTGAATCTAGACCACAGCTACATCAAGAATCCACCTAATTAATGGTAAAATTCATAATCTGTTGTGTTGCCAGACAGTATAGTAAGAGAACAATTCCCTATATGTACCATCTACAATAATCCAGAAAAGTAACTCAGCAATATTTTTACTACATAAAAAATCTAAATATCCATCTTCTCAATGGGAAAGAAAATGGAACAATTATGAACTCATACCACAAATCTTGATGTAAGGCCGGTGTTTAAGGAATGTAACTTGTCCCTTTCTATTCCACACTGCAAAGAATAAAATTACTTTAGGATTGAAAACACTCTCGCAATAATATTGAAATAGGAATTAAAACGATAAAGCTTCATAGTACCTTAAATTGTTCTCTGTACCTCTGATTCTTGCAAAGTCCCAATCCATGGGACAATTGCAATGAACCAGCAAGAACCATTATTGGGTTGAAATTAGAAGGTCAGATCATAACAAAACTCAAAGCCACCTTCAAAATTCAATTGATATGGATAAAGTGATCAACTAGTCTTTCACAACGTTGCAAGCCCAGAACCAGCTTATGCTAGTCACAGATTCTAGCAAGCCCTGAAACATGAAAACATATCATCAAATTCAAAGCTAAACACAAGAACACTTCCAAAATGAAATAACATCAAGTAATCGCTCAAACATTAGTAAATTCTTGATGCATGAACTACCACATAATAGAGAAAATATTAAACGGGAAACATGGTAGTTTACCAAACTCGTGACTGAATCAACTATAGTAACATGATCACTGAAAAGTGTAGGGCAATCCATTCCATTCACATTCTATTTAACCCTTCAGTCTTGTGCTCACACATTGGTTTCTTCACAAGCCTTCATGTTACTCTAAACCTAAAACCGTGGCTAATCTTTGGCGGGTTTTCCTTTTGGGAAACACCACCCTCTACCTTGAATCTCATCAGCCCCACGGGAACGCTAAACTTCGAAAAATCAAATGAACCCACATGTTAAATTTCAGTCCGAAAGTAATTCTCACTGTCTAAATTCCATTGACCGAAACCGAAAACCAAAAATTTCCCCCCTCCATATAAGGATTTTTGCATGAGTTCTTAAATTACATGGAATAATTCTAACAAAAATCAATACGAAAGGAAGGCAAGTTACCAAAACTCAAAATTATTTAGAAAAGCAAAAATTGCTGAAAAGTAAACTATAGATATATATAGATATTATTATATAAACACTAAAATTTCTGCTAACTGACATGATATATGCAATATTTGAGCTCAATAATTTGAGGAAAAAAAGGGATGAAAATTTAGAGTGTAAAAGATGACCTCGTAGGCTATGTAGAGCGACGACGGATTGGAATATCGGAGGCTTCAGAGGGTTCTCGATGCAATTTGGAGGCTGGTTTTCGTATTCTTGTATGGAAATCAAAGGTAGGCGAGCGACGAAATGAAAGACGAGGAAGAACAAAAAATTTCTATTTGTTTCCCGAGGAATGTTTGGTTTTTTGGTACTCCAGCCAGATTCGCAATCGGCATATTCTTTTGGGTTAATTTCATGTTTACCCCTAACTTTTGTGGGTTTCCATTCTGGTCCTTTTTATTTTTTGTCCCAATTTTGTTTTGATACGACGGTAGTGAAGGGCGGAGAACATAGAGATTACCAATCAATAAATCAAACATAATTGTTCCCCAAAATAAATAAATAAATAAATAATCAAACATAATTTAGTATAGAGAACCCTACTCTGAAGTGGGATTTTATTCTTGCTATTCTGGCTGCCTTTGCTATGCAGCCTGCAATGATTAATTGGATTAAAAGCTACATCTCTTTTCTATGTTGTCGATTTCTGTGAGTAGTGAGCTTGTGGGTTATTTTGTGAGCTATTGCTATGGAGATGTTGCCCCGTATTATCAATGTTAAAGGTCCTATTGACTGGTCTCTTGTGGTTTGGCAAACATGTCTCAACGTGGATCTTCATTATTTAACTTCTTATAAGGGATAAGTTATCTACTATTGGGAATTAATGTGGGATGGCAAGCCCCACATCGACCAAAACCTTAAGTTAATAAGGCTTTATAAATGAGGGCTCCTCACTTATAATCAAAATGGCTTAAGGCTACCCATAGACCTTGTGGCCTTAGGCTTGGGCTTTGTATTGGGTATATATTAATACGAGCTCTTGGGCTCGGGCAGATGACTTAAGTATTAAGTTAAGAATGATTTCAAAGGGTTGTAACTGCATTTAACAGTTGCAAATGTTCAAATTAAGCCATTCCATATATGGCTGCAGGGTTAAACGAATTCATTCAATAAAAAAACTCTCCTCTTACTCTTTCACTAAGAAACACATATCAATTCGCCAAGAATTCAAGTTCGAGTGCAAGAACTTGAATTAAATAGTTGTATCCTGCAAGATAGACGTCTATAAACTACTGCACTGGTGTGGAGGCGTATTTCTATCTTAAGAGATTGTTACTACAAGCCTCTATCTTCCGAAATCAAGTTAGTAATAATTGTTGTGATTTATTTACAACTTCGTTTATATTCATATTGTGGTGTGATTATATACTGTAATTATATTTCAATATAATCTATGTAATTATTATATATATATATATAGGGAATTGTTATTAGCTCTCCAAAAATCTCATTCAACACTCCAAACTTTCTATATTAGGAAAGAAAAATACACTTGTGAGGAGCGTAGAATGAGATTTTTAGAATGTCAATAATACTTCTCATATATATATATATATATATATATATATATATATATATATATATATATATATTATATAATCTATTTTTGATTAGTTCTAGCAATCTAAAACAGAAATATGGATCAACCAAAGGTTGGTGTCGTCAAGCAACATGTTGAGAAACCTGAGAAATTCAAGGGAGTTGATTTGAAACGGTGGCAACAGAAGATGTTTTACTTGACAACTCTTAATTTGAGTCATGTCATTACTTCTAAGGCCCCTAAAGCACCAGAAGAGAGAGATATCCCTACCGAAATTATGCAAGCTATAGAAGCTTGGACTCACAATGAATTTATGTGCAGGAACTACATTCTGAATGCTTTGGATGACTCCTTGTATGACATTTATTCATCATATAAGACGGCTAGGGAACTATGGGAGTCTTTGAACAAAAAATATAAGTTTGAAGTGGCTAGTTCCAAGAAGTTTGTGATAAAAAAAAGTTCTGAATTACAAGATGAGTAATACCAAGTCCGTTGTCAAGTAAGTTGAAGCACTCTAAGTGATTGTTCTTAAGTTAGATCTGGGTTTGAAAGAAGGCTTCGTGGTTGGCTCTATCATAAAGAAACTGCATTCTAATTGAAATGACTTCAAGATTTATCAGAAGCATCTAATTAAAGACATGAGTATGGATAAACTAATTCTCAAACTATGTGTGGAAGAGAATCATCGCAAGAATGAGAAGTATGATGCCTCATTACTGGAGGCAAAAGCTAATATTGTGGAAAGAGGAGACTCACACAAGGCACAACCTCATCAGAAAAACAAAAGCAATGATGCTGCAAAGAAAGCACGTATTGATGTGAAAGGAAAAACCTTCAAGAAAGTCAAATGAGGTTGTTGGGTTTGTGGAAAGACATGTTATAGGGCAAAGGATTGTTGCCACAAGAAGGATCAGAATGTCTGTTGAGAATTCCAATTAAGCAAACATTGCAAAAGACATGTTTGTTGGTGTTGTATTTGGGGTCACTTTATTGACCAATTCCAATGACTGGTGAGTTGATACATGAGCAACAAGGCATGTTTATGCTGATCAGAATATGTTTGTCTCTTACCAATCGATTGATGGTGGAGAAAATCTGTACATGAGAAATGCAACTGCATCTGCCATTGTAGGGAAAAGAAAAGTGACGCTCAAACTCACTTATGAGAAAGAGCTTTCACTCACCAATATTCTGCATGTTCCTGATATTCGAAAGAATTTGATTTCTAGTTCGCTTCTTAGCAACAAAGGTTTCAAGTTAATGTTTGAACCTGAAAAGTTTGTACTCACCAAGGGTGAGGTGTATGTGGGAAAGGGCTACTTGGCTGAGAGGCTCTTCAACTGAATGTACTTTCTGCTGATGCTATTAATAATAATAATAAGCCTAGTGCTTCTTTTGCTTACTTGATTGAGTCTTCTACTTTATGGCATGCAAGATTAGGACATGTTAATTTTCGTTCTCTTCAAAGAATGGTTAATTTAGGCCTGTTGCCCAAATGTTTCACGAACGAAGTATCTAAATGTGAGATATGCACATAAGCCAAATATGCTCGACATTTATATAAATCGGTGGAAAAATCCAATGAAGTACTTGGTCTAATCCATAGTGATCTTTGTGATTTCAAGTCCACACCAACTCATGGAGGAAAAAATTACTTTATTTACTTCATTGACGATTGCAGCAAGTATTGTTATGTCTATTTGATACATAGTACGAGTGAAGCTTTAAACATGTTTAAAACATTTAAACCCGAAGTTGAAAATCAACTAGACAAAAGAATAAAAGTCTTAAGGTCAAATAGAGGTGGTAAATCCGAATCTAATGACTTTGCATAATTTTGTTCAACACGTGGAATTGTACATCAAACGACAGCACCATATACTCCTTAACAAAACGGAGTTACTGAACGTAAAAATCGGACCTTGAAAGATATGATTAATTCCATGTTAGACAATTCTCCACATGAGAAAACTAATTAGTTTCCTTTTGAAATCTGGAAAGAAAAGTTACCTACATATAAAATGTTGAAGGTGTGGGGGGTTGTCTTGCTAAAGTTCAAGTACCTCTTCCGAAGAGACAAAAACTTGGACCTAAAACCGTGGATTGTTTATTTAAGTGTCAAGCCAATAATAGTGCAGCATATAGATTTTTGGTTCATAAATTTGAAATTGTAAACATCACATAAATACAATACTTGAATTTGCAGAAGCCAAGTTCTTTGAGGAAAATTTTCCTTAGAAATATAGGTCATATACTTTTAATCAAAGAGTACATAATGATACAACAAGAAATAATGAAAACCAAGATTTGGAACCACGAAAAAGTAAAAGAGCAAAATTTGCAAAGGATTTTGGTCTTGATTTTTTTACTTATCTAACCAAAGAAGAATCTCAAACTTATAATGCTTCATTGGAATCTTTTGAAGCACTTTATTGGAAAGTAGCTATTCAAAGTGAAATGGAATCTATCATGCAAAAAAATACATAGGAATTGGTTAATTGCCTCCGGGTAATAAACCAATTGGATACTGCAAACAAACAAAGATGTGATTAACTCCACAAAGAAAATGCTAAATTATGGTTTTGATATGAAAGATATTGGAATAGATGATGTGATTATTGGAGTTCGAATTCTAAGAAATTCAGATGGATATGTTCTAACTCAATCCTATTATGTAGAAAAGGTTTTGAAGAGGTTTGGACATTATGATTGTAAACCTGCAGTAACTCCATTTGATCAAATTAATAAACTTACTAAGAATGAAGAAGATAACATATATCAATTGGAGTATACACAAGTTATAGGTTGCTTGATGTACGATATGAATTGTACAAGACCTGATATCGCTTATTCATTAAGAGATTAAGTAGGTATTCAAGTAATCCTGGAATAGATCATTGGAATGCTTTAATTAATAAGGGTATTAAAATACTTAAAGCATACAATAAACTATGGTTTGGATTACACGCAATATCCCCCAGTATTAGAAGGATACAGTGATGCAAATTGGATTTTATGAAGCATAGACAATAAGTCCACAAGTGGATATGTATTTACACTTAGTGGAGCAGCAGTGTCATGGAAATCGTCTAAGAAAATGTGTATAGCACGTTCAACAATGGAATCAATGTTTACAACCTTAGATGCAGCTGTTGACGAAGTTGAATGGCTTAAACATTTTCAGTATATAACATAAGGAGTGAGAAAGAAAAACTTGGTTAGGGTAACCAAAGGTTAGGCCAACTACTTACTTTAGTATAGCTACATCTCAAAAAGTTTATTCCCTATCAATGTTGCCAATTCTCAAAGCCTATGACTGTAATATGTATACATTGTGACAACATGGTTGCACAAGGTCGAGCCAAAAATGCTGAGTATAATGGGAAGTCGAGACATATAAGGTAACGACATAGAACCATTAGATAATTATTCAAGAATGGAACAATTTCCAATGGCAACTTTAAATCTAAGGAGAACAATGCCGATCATTTGACTAAAGGCTACCAAAGGATCTGATATTTACATCGAGGGGAATGAATTTAAAGCCAATTCAATGAGTTATAACTTGACAGAAACCTAACCTAGCTAATTGAAGATCTCATGATCTAGGTTCAAAAGGCAAACTGGTTGGGGAAAAATCAAAGTGAGAAACACATAATCCTTGCTCATTCCTATGATGGAAAACAATGTGTTGCTTGTAAAATGAAGAGGGTGAATTGTTAATCTTAATAATGCTAATATCTTATGGTTAAGATGAATATAACAAGATATTCTTGATTAGCATTACCTATATGAGATTGATGTGGGGTCGCATATATGAGAATTGGTATGGCTAGAATTCTCTAAGGGTCTCATGAAATCAGGATTTGTTCAGAACCAAAATGAACACAACCGTATGAATTTGAAGTGTGTCAAGATGTGATATGTGTGATACTTATTGATTCGATTTACTACTAAGAATGATTAGTTCAAGATATTAAATTCCCTGCTTCATTAAGTAAATTCGATGAGTATTCACTAGAGAAGGTTCAAGTCCAAAAGATACATATTCGATGCATATCTGGAAAGATGTTATTAAATTAGTCAGTATCTTATTTACCATTCAAATGTGGGGTATTGCTAGAGTTTGAATAGAAAATGTGGGGTATTTTTGAGAATTAATGTGGGATGGCAAGTCCCACATCAACCAAAACCTTAAGTCAATAAGACTTTATAAGTGAAGGTTAAGTCAATAAGACTTTATAAGTAAGGGCTCCTCACATGTAATCAAAATGGCTTAAGCCTATCCCTGGACCTTGTGACCTTGGGCTTGGGCTTGGGATTGGGTATATATTAATATGGTTTCTTGGGCTTGGGCAGATGACTTAAGTATTGGGTTCACGTTTTTGTTTTTTTGATTCATTTTTTCCGAAAGGATAAAATTGTTTCAATCAACAGTTACAACAATTCCGAAAGGATACAAATGATTTCAAAAGGTTGTAACTGCATCCAACAATTGCAAAATTAGGCCATTATGTATATGGTTGCATGGTTAAACGAATTCATTCAATAAAAAACTCTCCTTTTACTCTGTCACTGAGAAACACATATCAATTCGCCAAGAATTCAAGTTCACGTGCAAAAACTTGAATTAGATAGTTGTATCCTGCAAGATAGACGGCCATGAACTACTGCACTGGTGTGGGGGCATATTTCTGTCATAGGAGATTGCTACTACAAGCCTCTATCTTCCAAAATCAACTTAGTGATAATTGTTGTGATTTATTTACAACTTCGTTTATATTCATATTTTGTGATTATATACTGTAATTATATTTCAATATAATCTATGTAATTATATATATGTGTGTGTGTGTGTGTATATATATATATATATATATATATTGACTGATAGTGAGTCTTACAATCACTTGTTCTTTGAGTATTCGTATAGTGCTAGTATATGGTCTAATGTGCTTAATAAGTGTGGGTGTGATCCTCTTCCTTTGGATTGGCATGAGTTTATCACTTGGGCTACTAATAGTTAGACGAGTAAGTCATTGGATCTTACCATTAGGAAGTTATGCCTCCAAGCTGTTATCTATGCTATTTGGAAGGAACAGAATAGCCATAAGTTTAGAAATGAGCACCTCTACTCCATTTATGTCTTCAAAACCATTGTGAACTATATAGGTCTGGGATTATGTTCCTTGCAGATTCCACTCTCTACTACAAATATGCCTATTTTTCAAGAATGGAGAATCCCTATGTAATTGTTCTCCCTTTAGGTCTTCACGGGTTTCGGCCCTATTGATCGGATATGAAGGATAAAAAGCACTGAAAGTTTTTTGTTTGTATCTGAAATGGGGTGAATAGGGTACTTTAACTTTCAACTTTCAATTGCTCTATTTAAAATATAAAATCTGTTATTCTTATATAACAATATTATATTATATAGGTATAAAAAGTAAAAATATATAAGACTTGAAAGGTGTAGCCTTGCTTCTAACTCGTTCTCACAATATGTTGTTCTGATTTTTGTGTATTAGAATATGTTATAACATAAATTCTAGTACAGGTATGATTATGTATATCCTTGGTAGATTTGGTTACTCTTTATGATGGTGATTATTTCTTATTAGACTTGTATTACTTGGAGAGCAATTTTTTCTCTCTCCTTGGTTTACTATAGATAAAGCATCAAGCCCCGAATTAAGGGTCAGTAGAAAAATTAACCTCATGTTTGATGCACGTGTAAAAGTTAAAAAATTATGTATATCCTTGGTAGATTTGGTTACTCTTTATGACGGTGATTATTTCTTATTAGACTTGTATTACTTGGAGAGCAATTTTTTCTCTCTCCTTGGTTTACTATAGATAAAGTATCAAGCCCCGAATTAGGGTCAGTAGAAAAATTAACCTCACGTTCGATGCACGTGTAAAAGTTAAAAAAAAAAAAAAACAATACAAAACTTCTCTTATAACAATAACTCCAAAAATCTTTACAGGTGGTAAATAAATATATCAAAACCCTGAAATCCTTTGTCTAACACAACCTTAGCTCGTCTTGTACTTGCCTTGCCAAATACTTCATCTGTAAAATTAAAAGGTGAAGGGTGAGCAATAACCACTATCGCCTAGTGAGTAGAATATATAATATGCCAATCAACTGCTGTTTAATCCACTATATATATATATATATATATATATATCATAATTATATCAAAAGTTTTAGCCACATAATTCCATACCACATCGTCCCTTCACATATTGGTTAACTCCTTCATAATATGTAGCTCACCACGTGACCTTGCTGCTCTAATGTCCCCGTGTGCCATATATTTATTCCTTGGATAACCTAACACTAAAGTTCTCATGCTTCATGAATAATCTCAAGAATCCACACACATATACTGGTTGAAAATGATTACATCAAATCAAACATACTTGACCTGGAATAGAGAGGTATTTAGAAATAGAGTAAAATCCCATGATAACTCATGGTTTTAGTTATTAGAAAATAAGAATATTTTGAACACATTACATAAACCACTCACCTCGATAAAAAGAACATTGGTAAGACAAGTACCTACTGAATCACACCACGACAACCAATTACTTTCTTTCTTTTCTCTTCTCCTCATTCTTTACTAAGCTCTCTCACTTTGTGTTGGACCCAAATTCACGCACTGTTGTGGATGATGGTTGTGGACCAAGTTAGTGAATGATTTTAGACACAAGCAATGGCATAAAAAATTGAAGTGCTTAGATTCCATTACCATAGATGAACCCTAGATGGGTGTATTTATAGAGAGAAACCTTTTTTAGGATAGAAACCTTGTTCTAAGCAAAGAGAATTCTGGAGGATATCTAAAAGTAGATATTTCACTCTCTAAAGAGTTATGATTACTGGTGGCCTACACCAATTCCTAGATTGTAAGAACTCCAAGACTTATAGGATCTGATTGAGTCCATATCTAGATCAAATTGCCTATCTTGCAGAACATGCATGATCATTCATTAGAGTCGCAAGGACTCCACCTATTGCCCCGAAACATAGTGATGGTGGCATTGCTGCTCCGTTTGATACAACTCTGCTCGGAGCTAGTGAGTCTATGAACGAATTTTTGAGGCCACCCACAACTTTGCTAGTTGTTAAACTTTTTAGAGGCCAAATGGTGCATTAGACTTTTGGGTTAGGGTGTCATGTGCCCGTGCTCGTAGCCCACCAATCATGATTGTGCTTATTACAGTTCAAGGCGCCTAAGCTGCTAATCGACTAACTCATAATGGGTTAAGAGAGACTCCTCTGACAGCATTACTTTGGATTTTTAGACTTACGATCATGTGAAGTTTTCAAAGTTTATGCTTTGTTTAGATGAGTGAGGTGTTTTCCATCATCGGGGGAAAAAAAAGAAACAAACATTGAACATAAAACATATCAACTTCATAATTTCTTTATTGGTGAAGGAAATAGGATTGATTAATAAATAAGTGTGATTGAATTCGGGAATGATTGCCTACATATCTCAAAGAAGGAGAGTCAAATCATTGGTGTAGTTCTAAGAAAAAAAATAAAATAATGTAAGGTTACATCAGGGATACTTTTGATGATAAACCTATGGTGGGGCATTCAAAGACGAGTTCTCCATGAATTTGTCTTGGCGCAAACGGTGATATTGCGATTGAGTTCGGAATGGACTGCCCAAATATCTAAGGAAGGGAACCAAATTGCGTGTAGTTCAGATTGTACCTTTATCTATTCAATCTAAAGGCGTTATCGAAGGGTCCATCTTACGGTGATGTGTATTGAATTTCTCGTAGTCTGCTCATTATCTCCTCACCTTTTAGGGTTCCATGTCCATCGTGGTTGCAGTATATGTTAAGAGTGGGTTTCTTTGTCGATCATTGATCTTCATAGTCGATATGTTTATTCGACCTATCCCTGTTTTTGGGTTTAACTAAGCCCTCCTTCCTTGCCTTGTCCTTGATGAACTCCCAGCAATGTCCCTTGTTGATGCACAAAACTAGAGGTCTTGGAACAACGTAAATCCGACCGTGAATCTGCATGAAATGTAAATAACACAAGATGTATCGTGGTTCACCCCAAGGTTTGGGCTACGTCCACACTGATTATGTATTTATCTGAGGGAGAGAGAGCTCTGAGAGTGAGAGCTTTGAGAGGGGTGAGAGGGCCTAGGAATTGGCCTCCCCCAATTGTGAGGGTGAGGGGTCTTTTTATAGAATAAGGACTCCTCACTTATTACATGTTTGCCCCTTCCTTTATTACATAATTACATTTAAGTCTCCCGAGTATTTATACGAGGTCTAAATACGAGGCCCTAAATATGATATAAACAGTAGTCCCCCAAGTCTTCAGTCAAGAGAGTCTTTTGGCTGAAGACTTGAAATTCAGTCCATGTATGGGCCGAAATAACTAGATGTTATCTTGAACTGATGTTCGATATGAGGCGGTGCCCAATCTGAAATGATGCTTAACTATAAGTAACACATGCTGCGAGGTTGCTCGACTCGTGGCTTATGTTGCCTTGGTTGGCTCGACTTGTGGTGGTTGAAGGTGAGGGGGTCCCTTTTATAAAATAAGGGATCGCTCATCAATACATAAGTGATGGGCTAGGAGTGATGCTCGCGGCGAGGCGGTTGCTCAACTGGCGGCGTTGCTCTCTAATGAAGGGGAGGGAGTCCCTTTTATAGAATAAGGGCTCGCTTCTCAATACATAAGTGATGGGCTAAGAGTGATGCTCGCGGTGAAGCGGTTGCTCAGCTGGCGGTGATGCTCTCTAATGATGGTGAGGGAGTCCCTTTTATAAAATAAGGGCTCGTTCCTCAATACATAAGTGATGGGTTAAGAGTGATGCTCGCGGCGAGGCAATTGCTCAGCTGGCGGCGTTGCTCTCTAATGAAGGTGAGGGAGTCCCTTTTATAGAATAAGGGCTCACTCCTCAATACATAAATGATGGGCTAGGAGTGATGCTCGTGGTGAGGCGGTTGCTCAGCTAGCGGCGTTGCTTTCTAATGAAGGTGAGGGAGTCCCTTTTATAAAATAAAGGCTCGTTCCTCAATACATGAATAATGGGCTAAGTCCCCAAAGTATTTTTCACGAGGCCCAGTTGAGGCCTAATATATGTTGGAAATGTGCCCTAAAACCAATCATGTGATGATACTTTACGGACATTTCACATGTTAAACTAATCTAGTTTAATATCAAGGGAAAAGATTATTGTTTTAAGCCGTCTCATATAAATGTTATATGCTTAAACGATAAGTCCAAGGAATATGTAATTAGGAGAATGTAATTTAAACAAGTTAGATTTATGAGACCATTCTCTTTCGTATACATATCCTAAACGTTCCTGATCATAGGATTGCCAATTGGGCATTGACAGTCCATTAAGATCAGTACGTGTTGTGTCTTCTCTCATGGAGAGTGACTGGTCTCGAGTCATTGGTGTGATTGACACCAAGACAAGTATTTAGGTGCTCAATAAGGAATGAGTTCACTAAACACGATCAACGAAGAGTTCTCATACTCATGTCACATGAGAACTCATGGTTGGGATAATGCAAAGTAGTCCTTTGACCTGAGGCATCATAGTTGTCTTGTGGTTAGGTCCTTGATCTTTGATTATGTCAAAGTCACTCCATTCGCAGGTGTCCACGACATAGTTGGGGTTAAGCCACTTAGCCATGGAAGCAAGTGAATGCGCAACAAGGGATCTCTAACCTTCAAACCGTTTGAGGGAGAATACTCTATGATATGATTAAGAATCTCTGGCCAGAGTATGAATGAGATTTAGGAAGTCATTCCAAATCACATTCAAAGTAATCATATAAGTAAATGAATCACATTGAATAGTAGACATGAATAAACTATCAAACCAAACAATGTGGTCAAGAGTATTGTATTAGAGAAAGACCGTATTGCATTGTAATCCTAAATTGAATAGGTTCTCCACCTCTTCTGATTAGCTTGGGTAACCATGACATACTGCTAGGTGTCACCCATGGTTCATGGAAGCCCTAAACGTGTATAAACACTAAAGGGATAATTGAAAGTAAGTTTCAATTCACAATTGATTTGAAAGAGTTTTAATCGCCCACTGCCTCGCTAAAAGGAACCTAATAGATCGTACACCGTGTAAGATAGAGATTGAAGAAACAACGGAGATGAGTAAGAATAATTATATGGTTTAATTATTTATGGCAAGGATTAATTAATATGTTAATTAATCAAACGAATAAGTTCGTTAAAGACCTCGGGATAGTATTGGACCTTAAGGCCCAATGGGCTTTGAACGTCAAGTCCATTGACTTAAGTTGTATGACAACTTAATGAATAATGATTCACAAAGGCCCAAATAGCCCAATAATACCCCAAGGCCGGCCATTTAGAGGAAGGGTAATGAACTTGCTTTAATTACAAGTTTGCCACTCCAATGAATAAAGGTATAAATATGACTTTATAGCCAAAATTCATTTAGGGTTTTTTGAGGAAATTGGAGAGAACACAAAGCTCTCCTTTCTCTCTAAAGAGGCCGGCCACCCTTGGAGGGATTAGCTAGTAATCTTTCTCCTCCAAGGTCACTCATCTCTTCTTCACATTTTACCTTGGTGTGGAGACTTAGAGGTTCTCTATTTTGAGAACTTGGAGAAACATATTCTTCCATCCAAATCCATGGATCTAAGAAGCAAGGAATGAAGGCCCTCTCCTTGGGTGATTAGCATTTACTTATGCAAAGAGGAATCTACAAAGGTATAAATTTCTCAACTCACTTTGATTTGAGTTGAGTCTTGGTTCACCTAACTACTAGGCTTTGAATTTAATGGGTAATGTTTTGTTTTGAGTGCATGCAAGCATGATTCCGCCTTTAATTTGCTAATTGCATGCTATAGATGTTGCTCAAATGAACATGTTTTTCACAAAATTTCCTTCAATATATGGTACATAATGCAGTCCCCCAAGTCTTCGGTCAATAAAGTTTGTTGGCTGGAGACTTCAAATTGAATCCATGTATGAGCCGAAGTGGCGGTTGTTTGGAGGCGATATTTGTATACCCTGCATTGAAGCTTTGTAGGTGAAGCTTTGCAAATGAAGCTTTGAAGCTAGAGCTCTGTAAATGAAGCTTTCGAAGCTGGAGCTTTTGTAAATGAAGCTTTTGAAGCTAGAGCTCTGTAAATGAAGCTTTTGAAGCTAGAGCTCTGTAAATAAAGCTTTTGAAGCTGATTGTCATAAGTGACGCTCATGAATGTTTATGTTGATTGACATGAGTGATGCTCATGGATGTTGTCATGAGTGATGCTCATGAATGTTAACATGAGTGATGCTCATGAATGATGGTCATGAATGTCTATGTATGATTGTTATAAGTGATGCTTATGAATGTTTATGTATGAATGACATGAGTAATGCTCATGTATAATTTGGAGTACTGGGCGTACTTTTGATCACTTGGTTGGTGGCATGAAGGAGAGTACGGGTTGTACATTTCATCACCTGGTTGGTGGCATGAATGGCTAGTTGCCAAATGATATTAGAGTACGGGTTGTACGTTTCATCACCTGGTTGGTGATAATAGCGGC
This sequence comes from Malus sylvestris, assembly GCF_916048215.2. Lineage (NCBI taxonomy): Eukaryota > Viridiplantae > Streptophyta > Magnoliopsida > Rosales > Rosaceae > Malus > Malus sylvestris. The sequence continues at coordinate 30,646,055 of NC_062274.1, read as the reverse complement.
AGGTTGCCGAATAATTATAGAGTACTAGGCGTACTTTAGGTCACCTGGTTGGTGATAATAGCGAAAGGTTGCCGAATAATGTTGGAAGTACTGGGCGTATTTTTTATCACCTGGTTGGAGCTATTTTGGGTTTATGGGCCTTCGCCCTCTACACAACATTCCAGCCCATTTATTTTGGGCTTTGCCCTTTTTTTTAACCCTCTAATGGGGTTTATACAGATGTCTCCGAAAGATACGAAAAATAAATTACATGTTTTCAGCGTGTTGATAGGCATCTTCCGGTCTAACAGAAAGTGGAGACGAGAAACCTTGGTGGGCATCTTCTTATCTTTAATCAGGTTATCCCGTGGGATAGTGGAGTAGTGGAGCATCTTCTTTTCGACTTTTCTTTTTCTGTTTGGCGCCCATCTTTCTGTCTCTTGACCCTGATGAATATGGCAGACAAGAAATAATAATAGATTTAATAATAAGAAAATAATCTTATCTCCGTTTTTGCTTTCTTCTTTTCACTTTTCTTTTTGCTTTTGTTTCTTTTTTTCTTGTTGCATGGTCACTTGGTTGAGATTCTGAGTTTGAGGGGTCCGAATCGGGAGCTAGAACAAATCGGATGCTTATCTGAGATCTACACCACTCATGTCCAGGTGCTGCAGCTTGATTTTGAGTCGGGCGGCGACGGGTTTGCTGAGAGTTTTGATGGCAAGAGTCCCGAGCTTCAGGATCAGGAGCACCATGGCTACGTAATCCGATCGTGCTTCTTTCACCAGCGCAGTCATGACGATGTAGACCTTCACCATCACCTTTTCTTGCTAGTTTCTAGCCCTGTTGGAGAAAAAGTTGGAGACGAGTCATAGGTCCCTCCCCATCATTATTCTTTCCTGGACTGCTTCGAGCTCGTCTGACTCTGACACCGATGACGACGGCGTGTCCCGTTCCTTGAAGACAAGCTTCATCAATGGCAGCCACAGAGACGATTTGCAGGACGTGCCTCCTTCACATGACGAGTTCGGCAAGGGATCATGGTGGGGAAGCAAATCCTTAACCAGCTTACTTAGACAGCAGAAACTGAAGAAGAAAGAAGATATCCGGCTTCACACAGCTAGTGTTCACGCGGCGCTCTCTGTCACGTGCTTTGCTGCTGCGATTTCCAGTGTTGCAGCTTCCAAGAGCGGTATAGAATCAGTAGAAGTCGGTGACGATGGCAACCCCATCATCATAGGTAACATTTTTGCTTCTACGGCAGCTCTGGTTACTACAGTATGTGCCAAAGCTGCAGAATCGTTGGGTGCGCACACCACTCATGTTTCCTCTACCATCAACTCAGGCTTGGCTATCCAGACCACTGGCGACATAATCACATTCACAGTTGTTGTTACAACAAGTAATTCCCAATTATTGAATGTTTCCTTCGCCAGAATCTGCATAAAAACATCGAAGCCACTCCAGGGTGAACTATGGGTCGCGGAGCCTGGTCCGGAGCAAACAAGCTGCTGCGGTGGAAGGTATTTTTACTGGTGAACTTGGTCATGTACCTGTTGCATGCAATTCGTGTCGCCTCGAGAGCCTCGCTAGAAGCGTTTTCCTTCTCTCAGGAAACGAGGTGGATGCATGAGGGGAACACATGGACACCCTTCTTCTTCATGCCGACGTCATAGGCTCAGATCTTCGGGTCGGGCACATCGCGGTAGAAGCGAAATTTCGCAACTGGAGCGTTTTGTTGCATTTTGTTAGACCATACTGCTTATTTAGTAAACACAGATTGTTCAAGCTCCCTAAAAACAAGCAATATATGTCATCAAACCCACAGAACAGCCTTTGGTGTTTGAAGTATGAGCCTTGATCTGGCTTAACGTAAGCAAGGACAGCAGCATCACCAAATCCTGTGAAGAAGGAGTTGTAAGGATGATGGGAGAGGAAGTCTTTGAGAGTCTCTTCTGGGTGCTTAGGCTTCTTGCTTCCGTTATGAGACGGCAGATTGTTCAGCTTCTCCGGCGGATGAGCAAAAAGCCTTGTGAAAAATGATCAACATTTTGGTTCATGTGCACAATGTAAGTCTGTTTCGCCATGGCTAAGAGATGTGGGATTTTGGTTTGGTGTTTCTCATTCTTTCTTAGTTGGGTTTTTGCAGATTCACGGTGGAGGTGAAAAAATGAAAGAGAACTGACACGACTTTTCGTATCGATTCCCACAGACGACGCCAAACGTTGATGCACAAAACTGGAGGTCTTGGAACAACGTAAATCCGACTGTGAATCTGCATGAAATGTAAATAACACAAAATGTATCGTGGTTCACCCCAAGGTTTAGGCTACATCCACACTGATTATGTATTTATCTGAGGGAGAGAAAGCTCTGAGAGTGAGAGCTTTGAGAGGGGGTGAGAGAGCCTAGGAATTGGCCTCTCTCAATTGTGAGGGTGAGAGGTCCTTTTATAGAATAAGGACTTCTTACTTATTACATGTTTGCCCATTCCTTTATTACATAATTACATTTATGTCCCCCGAGTATTTATACGAGGCCCTAAATATGGTATAAACATCCCTGATCTAGTAATTTTTTTAATATGATATATCAGCATGCGGCAGTTCTTAGTAGTGTGACCGGTGCTTTTGTGGAATGAACAATACTCATTTGGGTTCTTCTTCTCTAAGTGCTACGAGAGTGGTTTTGGGTGACGCATAAATGGTTTGTCTTTCATGCTATACAGTGCAGGATGTAGACAGTGGTGTTCAAAGTAGCGTACAACTTTGGTTTAGGTGGGGCTTATTTGTCTCAACAACCTCCTCTGCCAGTTTGTTGTAGGGAAGGGGAAGGAGTGCCCTTGTTGTTCCTTCTCATTTCAGTTATCTTGGTTCGGCTCTTGTTCTCCTCATTTTGTCATCTTAACAAGCATTATGCTGGAGTGTCATAATCGTACTTGTTTTTGTTCAGCTTCTAGATAAGAAGTGAATGGACTTAAAGTGCTTGCTTGAACACCATGGTGTTCAATCTATCATTTAGCATCTCTACCTCTGCCAGCTTTGAATGAAAGCGTTTCAGATAGGTTCTGATGCTTTCGTCTATGGATTGAGGAGTCATTCTAAACATGGCTTTGTGACATTTGCGCACATCACCAAGTAGGTGTTCGTCAAAAGGTCAATTAGACTTTCAAAGCAGTTAATAGATCTAGCCGGCAACGATAACCATCTCATCGTCGTTCTCTCCAGGGTGGACGAGAACATCTTGCACATTCAAGTGCCATTGTTATTGTACAATGCCATAACGTTCCGATAGTGCATAATGTGACAGTCTGGATTAGAATCTCTGCAATAAGACTTGAATCGAGTCTGGAAAAACTTTATAGGTGGAGATACATCTTCATTCACCAACGAGAGTGGACCTCTGACATGGACAGTCAGTCTACTAGGGATGCGAGGATGACATTCTCTGACCGGGCCTCTGGCTTTCCTTGTCCAGGGGGCGTTAACCCTCTTGTTCTTCTAAGAGTTTAGGCTCATCGAACCTCAGGCGACGAAGTTTCGCAATAATTCTCACAAACTCTATATTCGTTTCAGCTTGAAATTTGATTAAGACCGTCAAAGGTTGATTCTTCCTTTCAACTAGTGTTAGTTAACTAACACCAGAACAGTGAGCACTGTGTAAGGCCTAACCTTTTTATCTTTTCTAATTGAGGTATCTTATAACTTGAATGCATATATGCATCATATGCAAACAATCTTTTTCAGTGTTTGACTAAAGTACAATCATTTGTGAGATTGTGTTCTACAAACGAGTTTAAAAAGTACATTGAAAATGAGTTTCCGAAGAGAACCTTAATAAATTTCAGAAACATTCACATAAGTAGGTTCTTTGGCAAGTAGTAAGCACTTAAATATTACAATTTGAGTGTACCATCTTCTTTCTCATTTCGAGAAAAAGGGTGCAGGAGGAAAAGCAAACTAAATTTACTTATAAGGATTAGTTGAAATTTGGAAACTTGTTCTAGTTAGAGGTAAAATGCTTGCACACTTGTGGATTGTCATACACAAGCTAAAAAAATCCATGTTATATAACTAAACTGAATGAATTCTGAAACATAAACTAGCTAGTGGCTAATGGTTGAGGTCTCTAAGTTGATATTTTTTTATCACAAATTGCTTCAAATATCTTGATGATGATAGGTGTACGAACATTCCCTTGTTTTGGGTCAACAAGTTCATCATTCCATTTCAAATCCATTCCTGCACCTTTCTCGTCAAATGAGAGTATTATCTTTATGAACATTCTCATCATTTGTTTATTTGTACTAGAAAACTCCACATCTTGTCACCCAACCCTCCGATATACCCCATAAGTTTTCCTTTTCCGATGACAACTGAATGACATCTTCAAGTAACTTTCTTCTTTCATTCTTGAGCTCCCCAATCAAGGCATCTAAGTTTATCATCTTTGTCTTCATTTGATTAGTTAGTCTCTTCACTTTATGCTATTTCGTTTCCAATTTAACTTCAACCTCCAATGCTTGTTGTTTTGACTCACACAAGGAATTTTGTTGCAATTCGAGTTTCTGTTGTATATTACAGATTTCCTCCTCAAGTTCCACAACCATCAATTTCTTTTCTTCAATTCAAGTTCTCACATAACCTCAACAACAGTGATTTTCTCCTAAGCTTCCTGAATCATATCAATTTCAGCTTATTTCTTGGCTAGTTGTGATGAGAAAGAAGCTAATGAGCAGTTAAACTTATGTTTTAAAAACTCCACAGGCTGTATGAGATCATTCACTCTCTAGTATTTCTCTTTGACATGTTGGATGATTTTCTCTTTTTCATGCTCAAATGTTCTCTCTGCATCGATTTGTGCCATCATGAGACGTGAAAATTCCCTCCTCATTGATTCTTGCTCTAGCCAGTGAATTTCTTTTGCATAATTAGTATCTTCGAGCTTCTGCTCTAGTAACACAATCTTCTCCTAGAGGTTATCTATTATTTTGTATTTCTCTTCGAAAATATAAAGAAGACCATTTTTCTATTGCTTTATGTCTTCCTCGACTTCTACCTATGCAAGAAGAGAAGAAAAGTTTCCAACTCTTTACGCATTACAACAGCTGCTTCAAGATCACGTTTTAAACGCTCTGCAGTCGATTTCCATATTTGCAATTCGAATTCAATTTCATTTCCTACAAATATTTTTTTAGCCAACTCAACGTTTGCTCTCTTTAGGCATTATTAACTTCTCTTAACTCTTTTTTAAGAACGCTTTCCACCCGGAAAACTTAATAATTAAAGCAAAGTTCATTCTTTGATAAGTCCTCCAACATTTCCTTATACCTCCGAACTTCTGTCTGCATGGGAAGCTGTTGGTTGTCAGTGAGATCCATAGCTTCAATCCTTGTTGATAAAGATTTTGTATTTTCACTCATCTGGAAAACCTGCCTGTGCCTCAGAGATACCAAGTTTTAACACCAATAACATGATGGAAAGCTCTTCATTTTCCAACTTCAATTGCATACTTAGAAAATGACTGGATTCCAACTCCATCTTGAGCTCTTTTATCATTGCATCTTTACTGTTTAACTCAGACATATAGTTTCGCACATCATTCATCATATTTTTCTAGTTGAGAGCTTAATACAATTTTGTTGGCCCAGTTTTATGTACGATCCCAGTGCTTCACTTTCATCCTATGTTCTTTTAATGTTGTATCTTTACTCTCTGACTTATACTTATTATTATTTAGGTCTACCTTCACACTTACCAATCGGAAGCTTAATTCAGCTTCTTTATCCATATGATTGACAATAGATTCGCTGTGCAGCTGCTTCAAACTTTTAATGTTGTTTCGTAGCTTTGCCAGAGAATGTGAACCCCATGCTGATTGGATTTAGGCTTCTTGGAGTTCTTTGAGCAAAGCTCCCAACTCCTGATTTTTTGATGCAGCTTCCTTGTATAATAACCCATTTCTTTATGAAGTGCCTCTTTGGTGCTTAGAGACTGTTTTAGTGATGCAATTTGTTTGTCCTTTTGAGCAGTTAAGCATCCCAGTTGCAATTTAGCATTCTCACAATCAGAAAAGGCGTTCTGAAAGCATGTTTAGAATTTAGAAACTTGAACCTTAAAATACTTTCTCCGAGTTTCTCCATAAGCCAAGGCTTGGCTACGCCTCTACAACCGGTTTTGAAGATCATCTGAAATTTGGGTTTGAGAATCTAAATTCGTCTGCAATTGACAAATCTCATCGAGCAATGAAGACTTCTACACCTTGCATTCCTTCTTACTTGCCTTAAATTGCACACAAAGCTTGTCGTGTGCTTCTTCTAGATGTTTAAATTGCTCACTCTTCTATTTTAGGTTATCTTGAACATTCTGATTTTCGTCCTCAAGTTTGAGTATCACCTTTTATGTTTCTCTAAGCTTTTTGGGTGCATTAGCTTTCTTTTCTGCTTCTAAACATTTATTTTGTACTGATGGACTACCTTTAAGGCCTTTAGTCTCTTCTTTGTGTACACTAATTGTTTGCTCTTGATCAATTTTCTTCTTATTTGCCTCATCTAAAGCCAACACTATGTTTGTGTCTTCCAATTTCTGGCACTTCTCAACACAATTAATTCGACGTTTATTGTTTGCAGCCTTGAGATGTTGCATTATGGACTCTTTATATTTCAAATTGCATTTAAAATCATTTCACATATGCTGTGCTACAGAGATTACCTCAACCTTTACACTTACTTCCTGAGTCTGCTTCTCAATTTCGAAACTTGTCTTTTGGAAAATTTTAGCTGCTCTTTGTGGGTTTTCCTCCAGCTTTCAGATAGCTTTGCTTTGCTTTTATATTCTTCCCTAAGCTTCTCAAGCTCATCTTCAACTTCGTCTAGCTCTTCATAAACCGTTTCCATAGTTTTCCTTTCAGATAACAAATAAGACCTATTTGCATCCAAAACAAAAATTCAATATCTAACACATCGTGAATTCTTATTACATTAATACTAAGGATAGTATAACACATGACAACATAAACTGAAAACAACGTATTTGAAATGTTAGCATTGGAAATGGCAAATCATGTTTCGAAAGCTCAAGAACCAAAAAAACCTCTTTCTTTCTGCTCTTTTGCTTTCCTTACAAGATGAACCATACTTTATAAGAAATGTCAAGAATTTAGCACAATTAGATAACAACTTGAACAAAAAGTTTCAATAATTTCTCGGCTGATAAGATAAAATGGATGAAATCTAGAACAGAAACCCTAGATTTAACCAAGATTTGATTACATCATGATTGTTATAATATATATACATACAAAGAATGTATCTCCTTCTATTTTTCCCAAAAAGAGTAATTTGCACAGGTTCAACCAAATAGTTGATCGAATGAAAATAGAAATTTGAAATCCATATGAATGAGTCAAGAGTATCGGCTAACGCCTGAATTTAACAAATTGCCTACCTGACCAAATTTGGGTTGAGCTTGAGATTATGAATTCAACCATCCAAACAAAGCTAGAACGTAACATGCATTTACACAAGAGATCTTGGCTTTTGGTTGAGACCATCGGCCAAGATTGACACATAACTTTACGGTGTCAATTTCACCTCATTGTCACAATATCTATGAAACTCTCTTCGATGCTTTCTCCATATCATGTATCCTTCATACTTGTTATTGTTGCTCTTACACCAAGACCACTCAACATTCCATTTCATTTGATCGAAAGAAGGCATTCTTTATGGAGAAGTAGTGGAGTTACCAACAAAATTACCATGATGATAATTTTTACCTTGCTTTGTTGCCTCAATATTTTATTACCATATGGTTAAAAATGGATTTCACCCAAATAATTTAGCAATAATTTGTTTAGTGCAAAAAGATGTAAACTGCAGAAATGAGGGTGTTTGAGTGTGAGTTCATTGGTACAATATCATGAAGGCTAGATGTTTAGGCATTTGATTACTTACTTCCTAAATGATGATGAAAATGTAGAAGAATTCCCTCCAAATTTGAAGTAGAAAGTTCAGAGTTCTTGTAATTTTGGGAGGAGTAGAGTTTTTTTTTTCTCAAATGAAAAATAAAAATAACAAAATAGTTGTACAAAATTGGGTCAACTACTTTTCATTTTGGAAAAACAAAAAAACAACTATCCTTTTTTATTTTTTTTAATTAGGTTTATTATTTTATTTTAAAAATAGTGTACTATTCCATTCAAAGCTTGTTGTACGTTCAACCAAACCAAAAAGACCAACAATCACGATTTTATAATGTGCTACAATTGCACATGATTGATTGTATACCATTGTAATACTTTTTTTTTTTTTGTCAAAAGGTAAATTTTATTACCAACAACAAAGACCTAGTTATAAGTAAGCACAAAGAAAAAGTGGACCTTCCAAGCAAAAAATAGACCAAACAAGAGTTGATGCCCAAAACTAGAAATAAACTGAAAGAATAATCGAGAATTCTACTTCCACCACTTCCGCAATAGTACATCTTGATTAGCATGATCTAATGCTCCCAACAAACACCATAAACCCAATCAAACAACGCCTCAGAGATGAAAGGAAAGAAGACTCCATCATTCAACAAAGAGCACCTCGCCGATCTCAACCACCAATTGAAAGAAACTAGTGGGATTACCACAAGCGACACAACCAATTTAAGTAGGCATGCACTAAAAAATAATTCTTTGAGCAACACTTGCATATATATTAACAATTTGACTTATTACAAAAACAATTCTTTGACCCATGAAATTCAAAGCCTAGTGAATGGTGAACCAAGGCTTTTTACAAAGTTAAAGAGAAAGATTTGTGTTCACAAGGTCACTCCTAGCTCCTTGGATGTTTCCTTACTCCTTGACTCTTTGCTTCTTGAGGATTTAGTAAATAAAATCTCTAAAGATTCCACCATATGAAGCCTCTAAGTCTACACCAAGGATGGAGTGTGAAGAAAAGATGGATGAACTTAGAAGATAAAAGAATGTTAGCAATTTCTCCTCTTGGTGGCCGGCCTCCTTAGAAGACAAGAGAGATATGTTTCTCCTTTTAGCCTAAAAAAATCCTAATGAGGTTAAAACAATACCTTCACTCTTATACCCACTCACAACTGAATGGCAAACTTGAAATTAAGCCATAACCTTAATCAAGGCCGGCCTCCCTTATTTAGTGGGCTTTTTGTTCATTTTGTTTAAGTTGTCTCACAACTTAAGCTGGATGGGCCTCATAGACTAAACACCCATTCTCGAAACAGGCTTAAAGCTCAATACGAACTTATTCGATTAATTAACTAATTGATTAATAGAATTTAAAGTTTAACAATTCCAACTAGAATAATAATAAAATAAACATTCCAAAGAGAAAAAAACCATTATTTTATAGGAAGAAGATGAGATTTAAGGCAAAAGCAAGAGATCCATACCCACCAGACAGAGATGAGAATTTTATGATGAATGATAGGAGTAATAAAAAACGATCAATTTAAAAAGGCTTAATTGTATAAATAATCCTCGTGATGATATGATATTAAGATGATAGTGCATGTGGTAAAAAAAATCATATTTAAACCTTGGTGGAATCCTTTAGGATTTAAGCTCAAAACCAAATTTCCTTAATCTCTTTGTTAATCCCAGAAACAATACTGTGAATTTCTACACTCCTTTTGTTGTGGTTCAATAGAACTGCTCTCGTGATTAATCAAATCAAGTAAAAATGTAATTCAATACTAATCAGTCCCTCGCGTTTTCTTTATTCATAGATTGTTTTCGTGCATGTTTTGGAGTGGAAGGAGACTCTGTATCTGCTTGTAATGGCCAACTCATCCATCTCCTTCTCTCTATGATCTCCTTACTTCTGTTTCTTTCGCATGATGTGAGATGACATTGAAGAACTAGTAAGGCCCTCCTTCCCAATTAATAATCAAGGACCTGTTTGTATTCAAAACACACGCGAAAAAATAGGCGCAATGATTAGGCCATTTAAAAATCTAGTTGGTATAAACCATTTGAAAGTGGAATCAACTGAGTATGTGTGTGTGTGTGTGTGTGTTTTTACCACTATACTAAACATGGACGTTTGATACATAGACACTTGAGTCAAATACGCGACAACAGTTAAGTTTACCCAAAAATTGTTATTATCCTTCTTCTTTTCCCAAAGCATTTTCCTATCAACTAGTTGTCAATAACCACGAGCTAGTGGTTCAGTAGTAAATGGTGGATTACGAGGTTTCTTTAAAACTAAAAACTGGAGGTCATGGGTTTGAAACCCGCTACTAGTGTGGAAGCAAGACTTATGGCCAGAAGGAGGCTGAAATGTCTTTGTGAGTCTTCCCGGCTCCCAAAAAGGATGGATAACTATAGCTTACCACTGGTTGTTCCTCTTTAAAAAAAAAAATCAACTGGTTATCAATTATTTTTCTATAGTTGGTGGGTGGCATGGTGGTGCCATCCGTATGAACATGAATGCTATATAAGATCATTCACCATGTGGTGTACTTTTTGGTGTCAAAAGAAGGTCCATTTCATAATTTCAATTTGCATAATGTTTGGTAATTTTGTATGCATCCGCTAGCAACAACTAGCAACTAGCAACTAGCAAGTCGTCGATTTCCCTTTTTTGCGCCATACAGCACAAGTTGTACCACATGACCTGGCCCTTGTTCTTACACTATTATATCCCATGCTCAAAGAAGCTTTGCTTGTGTACACGAATCACCAAGACTTGGCTCCACAAAAGATTGTCAATGCTTTCCTTGGCAAGAAACTTCGTGTCTAATTAAATTTTTTTTGTAATTGTGATTAGAATTGTTCATAATATTAATATAAATATTTTGTAAAGATCATCTTTAAAAAAATCAATAAATTTGTGTTCATTTAGTCATGAAACTATATAAAAACAGATAGTTGGAATTTGTAAAAGCATTACAAACTATCTATTGGTCTATCTATTCGCAACAATTGATTGGCTAAACGAATTTAATAATTTTTTTTGCACAGATTATCTTTATAGAGTGATTTATAATACGAACAATTTCGATCATAAGCACAAAATCATGTGGATCGACCACAAAATGTTTTGAACTTTTGGAGAAGGAACTCTTTCACAATTTTGTGAAGCCAAGCATTGTTGGCCTTGCATATGTTGAAACTTGAAAGTCTAATTTTAATTGACTAATTGCTACAACCAGCTATATTATGCTCATGTATTGTATATACATCACTGTTTTTCTCTTTCTTGGCTAACATTTGGTGTGGCCCTTTCATCTTTGATTCTCATGTAACGTGCAAATTGGACTGGACTGCTCATCCTTTTTGTACCCATTAGGCGGCTGTGCATAAGAGTCTCTGATCGTGACATGACCCATGCAAATTGCACTGACAAGCGTTCATTGAGCATGCTGTTTACATTTGTCATGCAAATATCTGTTAAAGGGGTGATACAATTGAAAATATATTTTGGTTTCACATAACAAGCGTTTATTGAACTCGCAATTCACTTTTTCAAGCAAACATTCGTTAAACAGGTGATACAACTGAAAATATATCTTGGTTGCAAAAAAAATATCTCCTGTTAAGCATCCCTATAATCTTTGTTTCTTTCTTTAAATGAAATGAACCAAATGCATTCACGGCCAAGATTCTTACGAGGCAAATTACAAAATGATTTTGCATAAGAAATGTGATAAAAGTGTGCTTGGATGTTTTCTTTCCAATGAGTGGCCATGTGTTTAGTCTAGGATGAGAATTTTCAAAAGGTTTTGATGGTGGATTAACTTTTGACTGTGCCCCGATGGAAATGCTTTGATGTTGTAGGCCTATAGCTTACAAGTTTACAAAGACTCATATTTTCTCTAAAATATCGGAATGAATCAAACTCATTCAAGAGGAGGAGGAATCAATAGTGGCCCCGCCAAAACCTTACCTTAAAAAGCTTCTCAACAACAACAAAATTTTATCTCGCTGAGTGAAGTCAGCTGTAAAAAGTTTTCCTAAAAAAAAATTTTCGACCATAAAACAGTGCACTATATGATCCACCTCATTCCACATACAAATCATTGTTAAGCAATAAGCTGGATGCATCAAATTAAATCTAAATTTCCTAAATCTATCACGCGTCGCTCCTATTCAACCAAGGATTGATTCCTGAGGTAGGGTTTCAATTTCAGAAGAGACTATTTTAAAATGAAATTCTTTATAGATTTTCTATCACCTCATATTTTATAATATTTGATACAAAATTAACTTCAAACTGTAAATTACCTTTGTCTAAGATGAATTTTTAATTAAAAAGTAACAAATAATTCATAAAGAGTTTTGGTTAAGAAAGTACCCATTTCTCTAATTTCAATGATTCAATGCAAAGAGTCAAAGTCCGCCGTACATTTTCAGGGTGATTTCTTAATATTTCCCAGGAAGCATTAACTCACAGGTTGACATAGGTTACACGTGTCGGTAAGTTGAACCGTAAACACACGCAATGATTGGGTTTGGATCTACCACGTCAGCAAATTTGGACGCTAATCTGCCCCACTAGTCACCCTAATTTTAAATTAGCCCATTAATTAGTCACAAAATTCGAGATGATGCCAAACGATCGGAGGAGCACAGTAACATCCATGCTCCGCCGCACTATATGAACAGAGAAGTTAGATCTTGACCGTAGAATGTGCCACGACAGAGTCCAAAATAAAATGAAAATACAAATAAATAATTGGGAGGATTTCTTTATAAATACGGAAGCAGACAATCTCACTCCCAGGTGGTTTCTTAGAAAGCACAGAGAGAGTGAGAGGAAGAAGACGACGACGATGGCGATGACGGGGTTGGGAAAGCACAATTAATTCCTTTTCTCTCTGAAATTTTTCTTCACGGTTACTCCAACGTCGTCTGCCGCCATAATTGTTTGGGTTTTTTTTTCCGGGCAATAAAATACCGATTTCACCCTTTGGAGTCTCGAAAAATCCCGACTTTGTACTCGAGATCGTGACCCAAGCCTTCGTTTTCTAGCATTTGGGGTGGGTTTTGTTGTATAAGTAGGATTTTCAGTTTGCGGACTTAAAATTTGGGTCTTTGATTTTCCGGTTTTTACTGTGAAGTTGTCTGGGTAACTTTGGAAGTAAAAAAGGAGGAAATTTAGAGGAAATTTAGAGGAAATTGAAGGAATTTTTTAATATTTTGAATTGGGTCATTTTGTTATTGGAGTTTGATTAGGTTCAAGTTGGTGTTATTTGAGTTTGATTCTTGAGAATTTTCTATTAATGGAAAGTTTTAGGCTTGATTATTGAAATTTGGTTTTACTAATCCATTGGACTAAGTTTGTATCTTGTCTGATGCATGAGGAAAACAAGATGAATGACTTTTTGCTCTCTTTAGATTTGGTTAATTGGTTTTTACCTTTTGTTTAATTATTTTGTTGGATTGAACTTTTTCCTACTTCCTAATATGATTTACTTTTGTTAGTGATTGAATTCATCATTTCCTAATACAGTTGATTGCTGTTGCTGCTGCAACAGGCAGGAACCATCTGGGCATTCCATTCCTTTGGTCTCAAATTTTGAGTCTCTCTGGCTTTCTAGTTTCTACTCCTTTTCCCCACAGTTCTTTCCCATCATCATTTAGCTTTGTTCTAAATTCGGGTATCGAAAAATGGCAGTCTCCTTCACTCGTTTGCCATGGTGTTGGTGGGGTGGGACAGAGAAGGAGCCTGCTAACAATGGCTCCTCAGTGAATTCTTCTTTTGAGTGTGGTTTTGGTGGTATGAGGGACCCCGGGACGGTTCAATTCCCTTCCGTTAAGGGCACGAAAATGGCCTCGTCACCGCGAAAGGTTAAGAGGAAATGGCTGAGTAGGGAAGAGAGGAGGGTTGATAGGGAGTATGATATTGTTATTGTACCATCAGATGGTGGTGACATTTTGTCAGGGTCGGAGTCCGATGACTCGGACTGGTCTATTGGGTGGTTGGAGCCTCATGGCCCGGGTTTCCAGAGTGACGATGACAAATCGGATAATAGTTATGCAGTGCTGGTCCCTTGCTACAGCCCTGGCTGCAAGGAGGTGGTGGAGGATTCCAACAATGAGCTCTTGAGCGCCATCAAGAACCTCCCTGATGAATTCTCTTCTGGTAAGAGATTTTCCTCTTATATTTTTACTGCTTTGATTGAGTATTTGACTGCAAACACCAACCACTTTAAACTGTTGAGTAATTTTTTATTCGAGCGATATTCTAATCTAATTCAAACTCAAACTGTTGGGGAATCTAAGTTAATTCATATTTGTATGCTTCTTAGACAAAACAAAATCTTGTTTTTGGTGATTACTTGCTTTCGGGATAAATAAGGTTGGATTGTTCATTACATACCAAACAATTTGGTGATTCTATTTTGGGGATTTTGAGTCAATTATTGTCATTATGAAGACGTCAATCCGTCACCATCTTTGTTAATTTAATTTTTATGTGGCGCAATCGGGTGGATAGGATCTTCCTCTTCATCCCACTGCATCTCGCGTTCAAACACTTGCCCTCCCCTTAGATAAGCTTAGAGTAGAAATATCGCTTGTAGTAAAACAAAACTTGATGTCGGGCAATTGTTTGGTTAGTATCTACTACCAAAAATGAGTTAGTGATGAAGGCCCTCCTATTCTTGTCCTTTCCTGAAAGTATACAACTTTGTGGCTGCAAATCTCAAAACCATCAGAAAGTGTATGGGGGAAAGTGGAAATGCACTGCTCTGTGCAAAATATTATGGTTTTTGGGACCTCATGTCCCAGTTTTTCGGAGACTAGTCCAAAAGGTTGCAATTTGCAGGACTCATTTTCTTGGAGCTTCAAGTTGATTGGTCAGCCACTTTGATAACCCGTACCTGTACAACCTGTTCTGGTTGGCAGATTGACTGCATGACCTTTGCAAAAACTTGAAGAAATACTTTGTTTTTGACCCTACCTTTCTGATTCTGAATGGTGTGAAAGCACATGAGAAAACTTCCAAGTGAACTGCAGATTGTTGATGAGCACAAAATCACAGAGACCATGTTGAGCACAATAGCTTTAGATGATTTACTGCTATTTTGGTTTGTTGCGGGTTGCGTGGATCCTCATTTACATGAGGAATGAATTTGCTTGTTGGTTGGCCTTTCGGGCGCTGTTCTTCCAAAAAGATAAAATTTCCTTGTTGGCTTCTTTAGTCTTTTTACACCTGTAAACATGTCGCCGTAATAGCTTTAGATAGCTTAGATTTTGTGTGCATCACGCCAGAAAAATATTCTAAAACTTTTCTAATTGTGTAATATGCTAAGGTTTCTGTTAATTTATGCTGCTCTATGTCATCTGTGCTAATCTGCATTTTGGTTATGCAGATTGCAAGAACTATATGGAACAGTGGCTTTCTTCTCTTCAGAACTTCGATGCATAAATAAGCTGATATATATATATATATATATATATATATATCTATATATATATCTCAAAATTGGCCCTATTTTGATGAGTTCTTCTCTGTGTGATCCTTTTTTCGAAGAATCAAGTCTGTTACATACTTGGATAATAGTAGAAAATAATTTAGAATGCGATTAGGTGGCCCTGCACCAGTAGAATCCAGCCGAGAAGCGCAGAAGATTAACATCCATCAGACTTATGTGGATGATTTCGACGCCCCTTAAATTTTGAGGACGGGTGGGAAGACAGACACTTCGTGCTTTCCGGTATGCTGCATGCTAATTGTCAACCTTCTGCTATTATCAAATATCCTTGGAGAATGCTTTTTTTGGGGTTGTAAATAATATGATCATGTCTGTGGTCTCTAAGCTCCCTACTATTGTAACTCATTGCCTCATACTCTTAACTCTTAAGCGAGGGCCAATACTCAACTAAATTTTGCAATAAATAGTATCATGTTTGGAAATGCTTTAAAATATTTAAAAGTGCTTTTAGAACTTCCATAAAAGTTTACACACTTCTAATAATAAAGCGTTGTCAAACAAGCCTTGACGACTGTGTGGGACTATATTTCTATTCATGAGCGCTTTATTAGAATTACTTTTATGATTAACACGTTGAAATTTTTTCACTTGAAAAGTGCTTTCTAAAGAAGTATGTGGCAAGTGGTTTTTGCAGAAAGCACTTCTATTAACCAAAACACTTCTAAGCTCCAATCATGTTCCAATTTGAGCTTTCAAAAGAGCTCATTTTAAAGGTCAAGTTATGTGGTACATTTGATCCTGCAGCCGCATTTTTCTGTGGTTTTGGTTTGCAGTGACAATGATGAGGCTCTGGGTGTTGGTTGGTTAGTATTTTTGTCTTTTGAGATGTGCAACTTGCAATTGGGGGAACAGATTGATTCGTTGTTGTTAGTGGCAAGTAGCCTTCAGCTTGTGGGGTTTGTACATTGGTGGCACTTTGACTCTGCACAAAGTGTTTTGTTCAAAGCTCCTTTAATTAAAAGGAAAATTAATGAAAAGAGTTTGAAAATTTTGAGTTTTAATAATAAGGACAAAATAAAGAGTAAAATGAATAGTATCAGGTTTGACTTTTTAGTGTAAAAATATGATTTTTCGTTAAAGTGAACAGTACCACGGGTTTTTCGTTAAAACTCCCTTAATTAAATCCCTTCTCATTCGGGGGAGGAGAGAATGTGTTTTGATTGTGGTACACTGGTAACCGTGGTTTGCCCTTTGGTCCTGACCTCCCCAATTTTGGTGTTGAAAATTTAACCAAAACCTTGCTATTATTATACGCTTATATGTGAATAGGTGTGTTGAGAACATAAAATTATACATCGTAAGTTTCGACTTATAAAAATGATAGTTTGAGCATCTCTCTATTTGTTGCCAATTATGTTTTCTGTTGAATGCTATAATTTGAGTGGTGGTATTACTACATCTCAATTTATTGATAATACCTCTACTAAAACACTCTCCCATAACCTTTATTTTCTTTTCACTAAACGATATATTTACACTACAAGGTGGAAAATTTTGAATAAGTCACACCATGAGTCAACTATAATAATTTGTTATTGTACTCGTTATTTATAAGAGTCGAATATAAGATTTCTCACTTATAATGTTTTAAAAAGTGAGGGGTGAAGCCAAAATGTTTCATGGATTGACTCGCCTAGGCGATAGCCTCAAGATGTGACAATATATTTATCATGCCAAGTCAAGTTACAACACTAAAGTTGTAATTAAATCATGCCAACCACGCTACACACTAAAGTGGGCTTAAGCCACATACTGGGAATTGCCATGCGGATTGTGGTGTGGGTGGTATAGAAGTTAATTGGATCTATGTGAAGCTAAGATCATGGAAGACTTTGGGCTTCTTGGGAGCACCAAAAGTCCATGCCCATAGTTTTTGGTTCCATGTGGGTAATTATGAGAGAGAATAAAACCAAGTTTTGCTTTTCCTTACAACCTAACTAGGATACTTAAGAAAACACCAAAACCTAATTAAAGTTGAGTTACCTACAAGATCACGTTCAAACATAGTGCAACACACTTCATTAATGAGGAGAGAAGAGATCTTTGCCTTCTAAGCATACACAGGAAAACCAATAAGAGCGTAAAAAAGAAGTCTGTGGAAATTGACCATGGAAGATGGTGCTCTGGGCAGTGTCCGCAACCTAGTCTTCACGAGGCTAGTAGTGTTTGTCAATGTTACACCAAAAAGGAAAGTCATAGCTGGGCCCACGAAAAAGAGAAATGAAAACTTAGAAAGAATAGGAAGAAATTAAGGAAACCAAAGGATTCCTTAGGGGAAGCTAAAAGAGCCATATGCCTATAAAATTGGAGGGTAATCAGCACAAAAGAGAAGAGACAACGAGGGAAACAACACATGCATCGTAGAGAGAGAATCAAGGAAAGATTGCACCAGGCAAAACAAGCTTTTCTCTAAGTGCATGAAACCTTGATTCTGGAAAAGGAAATTCACCTAACCTTATGAGGATTTCTTCAAGCTTCCCTTAGATTTCCTTAGCCACTAAAAACATTCCAGAATATTAAGAACCCTAGATTAGCTATTTCTAAAACCATGCAAGCATGCACTGAGTTCTTTCTCACCCTAAGCCATTAAGCCTTTAGCTTCCACGCGACGCTTTACTCAGGCAGGTCATAACTTATTGCCATCATTCAGTCTTTGAGCTATTGATTCAATTGAGATACTTCCAAGACATGCTAATTCTTTCGAGGTATCTTAAGACTTGGTACCCGAAACTAACCAGAGGAGCTGAGAGGTTCCACAGATGCCTAAATCCAACTCAACCATAAGGTCCACCCTTCTTACAAATGGGGTGCCCATCTGTCAAATTTAGCTTGCTTCTTAAAGTTTTTTTAGAAAGAAAATCTAATGTCGGTTACAGATTACTTACACAACTTCTACACCCAAATTCACTAAAAAATACAGATAATTAACTATGATTTTGTTTATAATAAAAAAGGGTTAAGTCCATATAACTACCCAACCTTTAGGAGTAATTCTAAATTGATCTCAATCTTTTAAAACATTCCAAATAACTACCTAATGCTTTACAAAATGGACATCTGGTAGAATGCCAGCGTGAAGTGAGCAATATTTCACTCTCACGTCATTTATAAAGCTCCAAATCCCCAAACCGATCCCTTTTAACAAGACAAAATTAGTGTTTAACTTGTCTAAAAGGGTTCAATTTGAGGATTACTGACTCTAAAATGGTGTGGTAGTAAAAATTAGCTTCAATATTTGTCCACACATCACTTAACATTAATTACATTGTCAATTAATGGTATTGACATCATCACTTAACGTTGATGACCTAACGAGTTCCTATTTCTCAAGGCAGTTATTTGGAATGTTTTAAAAGGTTGAGATCAATTTGGAATCACTTCTATAGGTTGAGTAGTTATTCATACTTGACCCTAAAAAAATTTAACTATTTGTCTGAGTTAGGTATTTTTTTCTTCAGTTGTATAAGCTGATGCCAACTTTAGCGAGAAATTTTTGTATGTACCGTGAATGTCATTTTAGTAAAGTTAAATATAAGAGCAAGTCTAAAATCTTAATACATGCAATCGTAAAAGTGATACAGCTGGAAATTTCAATCTTTAAAAGTTACATTTGATTTTTATCATAAGTTCATAACAAATTCTTCATTATACGATTAATCATACTTTCATAGAAGTGTCAATGATTTTGAAAATCTAGTATAGCCTATAGCCAACTTTATATTTGATTTCTAGTGTATTCTTGTAATAATTTTGTCTATAAATTTAATCTTCATAGCATTACTCTACTATTTAATAAGTTTAGAAATAAGATCATTCGATGATCCTCTCTATATAATATTTTTTTTAGTAAAGTTAGGAAGACTAAATTTGTAGACAAAATTTGTAAACCAAATAATGTGTTACCAATAAAAAATGGGTAAGTCCATCAACGCTTAAGTAATAATTCAATCATTAACTTTCATATAATTTAGTTTACAAAATTTTACCTAAAAATTTAGGGAGCTTTAATGAAAAGAGCTTGAGCTAACAAATATTTAACAAAAAACCATCCCAAAATGTTATTTAACCAAAATGGCTCAAAGTTTAATAAAAAATCTATCCAAAACTATTGTCCATGGGCCAACAAATATTCTACCTGAGTCCATGCACCACCAAAAGAACCAAAACTATTGGCACTATCTTGGGAATGTCTCTGCCTCCTCATCTTCTTTTTCCCTTCATCTTTCCTTGAGCCACTTTCCTCATGCCTGCTCTTCTCTCCCCTTGAGCTATTTTCTTCATATCTGATCTTCTTCCCTACCTCCCCATTTTCTTTTCCCTTCTTACTTGACTTCTCTTTAAATGAAGCTTTCTTCTTCTTTCCTGATGATTGCCTATTGTCACTTGCAGTAGAATCATGTCCTCGCAGCAGGGGATCATCTTCATCATCTAACTGCCAATTGCCCGGTAATTCCTCAATTTCAAAAACAACCAAATCAAAGTTCAAATCAAAGTTGAAAAATGAAGCATTCATCGGAAAAAAGCAGCCGAAACAAGTTCAAAGAAGTTTAATGGCAAAAACCGGCGAAAAAGTGTCTGGAAAAAACAAAAAAAACAAAACATAACACTGTTTCTAGAGAATCCAAAACATAACACTGTTTCTGGAAAAAAAAAAACTCAGATACAGTGTTTGTTTTATCTATGCACAAACAAACACTGTATCTGGAAAGAAAAGAACCAAAGTCCAGAAACAGTGACTTAAATTCCAGAAATAGTGACTTAAATTTCAGAAACAGTGACTTAGATTCCAGAAACAAAGACTTAAATTCCAGAAACAATGACTTAGATTTCAGAAACAGCCTATGTTTCAACCTTTGACTGTTTCTTTTCTTTCATGCATCATTTGACTATATTTAAGAAATATGGAGCTTATTTTGCTTTGAATCAAAATACAGTGAATTTCACTATTTCTTTCTAGCTTAGATTCCAGAAACAGTAACTTAGATTTCAAAAACAGTGACTTAGATTCCGAAAACAGTGTTACTTAAAAATCCAGAAACAGTAACTTAGATTCCAGAAACAGTGACTTAGATTTCAGAAACAGTGTTACTTAAAATTTAGAAACAGTGACTTGTCGTTATTATTGAATAGCATGTAGATTTCGAATTTATTTTCTGGAGAAACAAACGATAAACTCCACTGACGATGAAAAATTGAAAAACAGTACCTAGAATACACTATAAATAATAACGACGATCACATTTCAACAAAATAATACAAAATATAAATTAAATAACATGAGGATCTATATTTTTGTTTCAAAGAAAAAGAAGAAGGTCTACAAAACAACGATGAACTCCATTAACAACTAAAATCTGGAATCAACCTAAAAAAGTTAGGAGTAAAATCGACAAATCATAATTTATTATAGTTGAACCATTTTTAGTCGGACTACTTTAATATGGGCATTGTACTAATCATTAAACAAAACTTATAACATAATTTTTTTTATTAAAACTAAAACTTTTCAAGCCTTTTTTATTAGTTTTCCTAAAAATTTAATCTTTCTAACTTTTTTTTTTCTTTCAATTTTTTCAAAAAAAAAAAAAAAACGAAAGGGGTGAAGAGGTGCCATTGGAAAAAGCAAACCTGCCAAGTGGTGTTCCTTCTATTGAGGGACTTGATTTTATATTTTTCATTTTTGGTACCCTTTTAATTTAATTTAATTTTTTCAGAAAAAGGAAGAGCTTTGACAAAATATTCGGAGCGAGGTTTGCTCCCCTCCATGATCCTAGTATTAGAAAGAATGCCAAAGATGGGGGCATGCACGCACGCGTTCCCATGCACGTTCTTCCTCCATCGCTGTGTGTCTGTCTGTCTGTATTTTATTTTCTTTTAATTTCCCTAATTAAACATAATAATAACAATAAGTTAGTTAATATTGTTGGTGTTTGGTTTAGAGAAGAAGGGTTGCGTGGTTTTGGTCTGAAGAGGAGGAAGAAGAAGAAAGCAGAAAGATGTTGCAGAGAGCTGCAAGCAATGCATATTCATGGTGGTGGGCCAGCCACATCAGAACTAAGCAATCCAAATGGCTCGAGCAGAATCTCCAAGGTACCTACCTACCTCCCCATTTCTGTTATTTTGGGTCACATGAGGAGGGATCGAACCCTAAACATAACCTAATCGTATCCGCTCTTAACCAATCTTCTAGTTTTTTTTAGGACTTTATTAGGTTCTTGTTTATTGGCTATGTTTTGATGATTTGGCTATGTCCATATTTTCAGTCACAAACATTATTGCTATCATATCATATTTTGGATTTTGATCTAAATGGATTCAGATAGAATTTGTGTCTTAGTTGCTCACGATTACAAAATTTAACTCAATTTGTTTGGTTCGTAAAATATAAACTCAGAGAATTATAAACGACTTCACATTTCAATCGAATCAAATCTTCTTCCAAATTTTGCAGCTGATAAAAAAAAAAATCTGTTAATTTGCAACAATATGGTTTATCATTAATCGTCGAAGGTTTCGCAGAAAATACTGCACTTTTTCTTGTTCTTGAACCAGATCTTCTCAAAACGTAATATTTATAAACATGTTTCTTGAACTTCCAGAGTTTTCTGTGAACCAAATAGTTATGATCTTCTTATATTTGAGTTGTACACTATAATTTCGGTTACCCGAAAAGAAGTTGCATCTATCTGCTGGAAATTGAATGCACAGTGATATGGATATTGCAGATATGGAGGAAAAGGTACAAACTGTACTTAAACTCATTCAAGAGGATGGAGACTCCTTTGCCAAGAGAGCAGAAATGTACTTCAAAAATAGACCGGAGCTGATACAATTTGTCGAGGAAACCTACAGAGCTTACCGCTCCTTGGCTGAGCGGTATGATCACATTTCAACAGAGCTACAAAATGCCAACAACACAATCGCTTCTGTTTTCCCGGAACAAGTTCAGTTTGCGATGGATGACGAAGATGAATATCCCTCACCTAAAATGCCTAGAAGGCCTCCAGATATCTCAAAATGGAGCATCCCAGAGGTCCCCCCAAAGGGTCCTACTAAAGATTTAAGGAGTCCTCTCACGAAAACAACATCGAAAAATAAGCTGGAGCCTCAGCGATCAATGAAATCCTTGTCTGCTAAAACAGTTCCTAAATCTGGCTTGACCAAACCTCAGGCACGTGAAGAGATTGACAAGATGCAGAAACAGATTCTGTCCCTACAAACGGAGAAAGAGTTTGTAAAAAGTTCGTATGAGAATGGACTTGCAAAGTACTGGGCAATCGAGAACCAAATCAAGGGAATGCAGGAGAAAGTATGCAGCTTGCAAGATGAATTTGGTGAGGGTATGGTCATTGAAGATAACGAGGCTCGGAATTTGATGGCAGCAGCTGCTTTGAAGTCATGCCAAGATACATTGGTTGACTTGCAGGCGAAACAGGAAAGTACAGCTGAGGAAGCAAGGGTTGAGTCGAAAAGGGTTAAGGATGCCCGGAAGAACTTAGAGACTCTTAAGAACGAGTTTCATCCTGATCAAACAAATCCGGAAAATCCAAATGTAAAGGATGAATCTGTAAATGAAGAAAATGAAAAAAGCTTGGACCAGGAAGTGGACAAGGCAACTCAACAGAGACAGAAATTAGAGTTATTACGGGAGAAAATTAAGGAACACTATGACGCTGCACCCGATTCATCTCTCACTGTTTCGGAAATGGCAGATAAGATTGACGAGCTCGTGACTAAGGTGATCAGTTTAGAAAGTGCAGTTTCATCACAGACTGCTCTAGTCAAGAGATTAAGAAGCGAAAATGACGAGATTCATGAACAGATTAAAAATCTGGGAGGTGACAAGGAAGACTTGAGCAAAAAGCTGAAGGAATTGGAGGAAAAGCTGCATCAAGTTCAGGATCTTAACCGGAGTGTTGAAAACCAGAATGACAACCTTCAGACACATTTTACCGAAGCAACTTGTAATCTCGATCACATTTCTCATAAACTGGAAACCGTGAAGCCAGATGAGGAGGTCAAGGTCACAGGCTCATCAGAAACAAAAGAGGAATCTCTTGTGGAAACCAAGTTGCAGAAATCTCTTGAAGGAGAAGAAAATGCGGTCCATCCTGTCACTGGATCCAAGGTACTGGAGGAAGCAAAGTCAGATGAGGAACTGAAGCCTACAGTTTCACTGCAAAAAGATGAAGAACTTCCGCCTGAAGTGAGACCGTTAAAAGAGTCCACAGAACATAAGGAAACAGAAAAGTCGAATGATGGTTCTGTAAAAGCCACGGATGCTCTTATTACTTCTGCCGCGGATCAAGGAAAAGATGTTTTTCAATGCCTGGAAATTAATAATGCGGTAAATCCTGTCACTGGCTCCAGGGTAGTACAGGAAGCGAAGTCAGATGAGGAACTGAAGGCTACAGTTTCACAGCAAAAAGATGAAGAATCTCTGGATGAAGGGAGACCGTCAAAAGAGTCCACAGAACATAAGGAAATAGAAAATCCTGCTCATGGTTCTGTACAACCTACAGATGCTCTCAGTACTTCTGCTGAAAATCAAGGAAAAGATGTTTACGAATCCCCGGAAATTAATATCGAAGTTGAGGAACAATCAACAAGGAACGAAGATGAGCCAGACTGGCAGAAATTGTTTGTGCATGGGATGGAGGACAAAGAGAAGATTCTATTGACACAGTACACGATAACACTTCGGAACTACAAGGATCTGAAGAAGAAATTCAGTGAAGCAGAGAACGACCTCTTTGAAACATCAGTGCAGATGAAAGAATTGAAGAGTGCCAGTGCCATGAAGGATGAAGAGATTAAATCGTTGCATAAGAAACTGGATCTTCTGTTACAGAGTTTAGGTAAAACCAAAGACTCAGAAGAGTTTAAAGCTTTAGATCACCCGCAGACCCCAACGAGTGGTTCAGCAGATAAGAAAGAGGATGATCAATTTGAGGGAACTTCGGAAATAGAAGAAAAATTCCGTTCGAACATTGATGAACTGTTGGAGGAGAACCTGGATTTCTGGTTAAAATTTAGCACTTCATTCCACCAAGTACAACAATTCGAAACAACCGTCCAAGATTTGCAGTCTGAGATATCCAAGCTTGAGGAGAAACGAAAGAAACAAGACGGAAGTAGTCATGCAAAATATTCTATGAAATCGGATGCACGACCGATATACCAGCACCTAATGGAGATACAGACTGAACTGAATGTTTGGTTGGAAAAGGGTGCACTACTGAAAGACGAGCTGCAGTGCAGATTCAAGTCTTTGTGCAACATTCAAGAAGAAATAACAAAGGCTTTGAAGACAAGTGCCGAGGACGGTGACTTCAAGTTTACAAGCTATCAAGCCGCAAAGTTCCAAGGCGAGATTTTAAATATGAAACAAGAGAATAACAAGGTTGCAGACGAGTTGCAAGCGGGATTGGATCATGTGAACGCACTCCAACTTGAAATAGATAAAAGTATGGCAAAGTTGAATGAGGATTACAGGCTCGCTGGATCAAAGAAGCAACCAGCTCCACAGCTAGCCCACTCTGAGAGTCGTTCCCGAGTGCCCTTACAGTCATTTATATTTGGCGTAGCACCAAAGAAGCAAAAGCGATCAATCTTCGCTGTTGTGGCCCCTGCAATGCATAAGAGATACCAAGATTCAAAAGCTAAATCATCTCAGCTGTAGATCGTTTCATTGTGGACGTTTTGTTTTCCTTGCTTTCTTGTCAACTTTTGAATAGTTTTTCGACAGGTTTCTGTGATTTTTTTCCTTTTCTTTTAGGTCTCCTTCCTTTTCGTTTTTTTTTTTTTTTATCGGGGAGAACATGTCATTTAATTACCATGCATTATTGTAGCTTGTAAAGTATCAAACAGCAGGAGCATTTAAGCCATCTAATTACCATTAAATCATGGTCTTCAATTTTTATACATTATGTTCCATTGGATTTCCAAATGCTTTAAATTTCTCCATATTGGAATCAGATGAAATCCAATCAAACATAGCTGATAAGAAAACTTTCCTCGTATGACTCGGATGAACACACGACCTCATTTGCAATTGAAACTTAATCAATCATGAAACTGCAGGCTTCCGTTCCACATAATAGAGTAATAACATAAGGACGAACACCATACATGATCAAACAATCGCCTTATTATTCAGCAAACTACAGTGAATAATGTAAAGCTTTCCTATACATTACTGGGCACAAATCTAATGCTAAAATCTTTATTCTGTGACCCTTCCAGCCACCAAGCCATAGTCATATAGCACTTGAGATTTCTAAACACGCACCACTTTTCGCTAACCTTTAATGTAACCTCCCACGTTCAAGCTGCCTAATCAAGGCAACTCACCATATAGATAACATCCTTTCACTCTTTAGAAACAGCTCCCCTCACGAAAGAGAAGGCCTCAATGCCAATCTATAGGATCATGGCTCTTTTGTATCGAATGACACTTCTGATACTACCTTTGCTCCTCTTCCTTTGGACATGTAAAGGCCTATGTGATGCATTAGCTCCTGGAAAGACAATAAAATTTCAAACATGAAGAGCTCTGTTGTTTGAATAACAAATATTTAATAGCAAGCAGTAGATTCTAGCATTCTGCCGTTGATGATGGACCATAATGGGATTATGGGATTATCTTTACCTACTGTCACTTCAAAACTTAGCATCTTAATATATTCATTGCTGACCAAACAAGAATATCCACTCAGAGAACACACAAAGATGACAGATATAGGTATTTTGTCCGAGAATTCATATCTGATTGACACAGCAAACCCAAAAATAAAGGCAAGAAGATGCGGAAAGAAGTCAGATTTCTCTATTCGCCTTGTTTATACCTGCTGCTTACTTTACCGGATTTCATTTTGACATTCAATTTCAGCGTTGTCTCAATCTTATGTAGCCAAAAATACATATCAGAACAAGACAACGAGTAGCGATATAAGGATTTATCTGAAGTACCTGGGGATGAGCTATAACATCTTCGGCAGTTTTTGCAATCTCAACTGGAATATCAAAAGTGGCACAACCATGGGAATACACAATGACATCCTCCAGAGGGGCAAGAAGACGATGATTTCTTGCAGACAAAGTGGTACATACGAAGTCTAGCACACATATATCCGTGCATATTCCTACAACCAAGATCTTTAAAAACAAGAACAAGAAACAGCAAAATTAGACAGGGATAACAGAACTTCAAAGGGCACCAACTAAACAAGTCAACATCAAATACAAACTGCAAATCACAAGGGGATGAACACATTGTGGGGTTTAGGAAATGCTTACCGCTTTGATCTGATTACTTTGAACCCAATTAACAAACATATTTGAGCCATCTTTCTCAATGGATCCTAGAAACCCGTCAATGCAATCTTTACGTCTAAGTGTCACGTTTGGTTCGTTCTCCAACCATTGCAGGGCTGTGTATGTAATTATATAATTAAAAGAGAGCTACTAAAATATCAAAACAAAGAAAGTGAATTAAGCTAACCCATAAATTATATAGTAGGTACTGCAACAACCGAGAAGAAAAACAGAACGAAAAACATAAACGAAGAAGGAACAAAAGGGTACCTGGGACTAGATTTGATTCATCAGTTCCAACAATGCAATGGGGAGGGTAAGGATCCTCGGGAATGTCAGGGTGATGAGAATCAAGGAAAGCAAAAACAGGCCATTTCTTGTCACAGAAAACTCTGGCTAGTCTCACTGACTCTTGCACCATTTCAGAAATTTGTTTATCAGGCTGTCTTGGTGCCTATTCAATATAACATGCCATGCCCACGTACATCAATATGATATGCACAAAAACTTATAGGCCTCGTTTGGTGTCTAAGATTGAAATGGATTGGATAACACACTAGATTCAACGCAAGTTAAACTTTCAAATGTTGTCTAAGTTGAACGAAGAAGATGGTTAGTCGCGAAGAAAACTTATCCCTCCCAATTGAATCCGGCGAGCAATCTAATCCAATCTCATCCTTGAGATCAACAATCTTATTCCTTTGTTTTCATTATTCGAACAATATTCTAATCTAAACTACGAGGAGGGGGAATCCCTACTTCATTAAAAAAAAAAAAAAAAAAACTCCAGCCAACTTGGATGCGCCAACGTCAGCAAGATCTTATTGTGTTTGATAGATTGGACCATGGAAAAAAAATGCGAGCAAGGGGAAGAATGAAATTACCAAATTGCCAGCACCGACGGTGCAGAAGCCATTAACGACGTCGACGAGGACAAGGCCGGTGGTGGTGTGACCGGTGAGCAGCAGGGATTCTTGGTGCACCGGAAGCTGCTTCTTCAACAAATCAATCGTCTGCGGAACCATTTTTCTTCTGTTCTTTCCTTTCGATCAAACTTTTGCTGCGGATGAAGAAAAAATGACCCCAATAAGGAATCAAGTGAGTCAAGAAAATTGAGAGGAAACGTGTTCCGGACACCGTGTGTGATAACAACACCCAGTCAACGTAATAGGGTGAAAGGAACATTGGCCAACAAGAAGGGATTTTGGACCGTTGGATTAGATAAGTTTGTTGAATAGAAGAACCTCAGACCAACTAGGATAATGGTCGTGAAATAACCGCGTTTTTGGCGTACTTGCACTATTTTATTTGAGTTGGGAAAGGAACTCCAAGAAACTCCAAACGAAAGGAGGAAGAGAAAGATAAACACCAAGTTTGGTTTTTAGCTTTTGGGTTTATTATGTTGGTATTTGCTACCTTTTTGAGTTTTAACTTTTAAGTACCTTATTTTCCCTTTTAAAACTTGGAAAAGGTTGTCATTTAGCACTACGTTTTAGCGATATTCATCTTTACTTGTAAGTAAGAGGTTTTAGGTTCGATTCTCGTTAAATGCGAATTTGAACCACATTATTACTAGCTCAATGATGAAGTAATAAATTGATTGCAAACTCGTCACTTCCAAGTAAAACTGTAAAAATGATCGAGCCTCTATGAACCGGCTCCCCTTTTTTGAGTTGTAAGCTAGCCTGACTCAATTTTAGGGTCGGGCTTTATCCAGCCCCATTTAAAATTGGTAGGACATTTTAGGCCCTTGGTCGGGCCTAAGCACAACCCTTAAACCCAGTTCTTACTCCTAGACTGATATAACTAGATGTAATTTAAATACTTTTGAACTTTAATATAATTAACTTGTTCTTTATTACTTCGACAATTTAATTGACTATATTAACTAATCAAACACCTTAATTGAAATGGTAGTTTTTTTTTTCTTTCTAAATAGTTGAAATGGTAATTTTCTTCTAAATAGTTGAAATGGTAATTGACAATTAATAAAAGTAAAAATTTTTATATTCAATTCAACAACATTTGCAATCTTTATATTCAAATGAAAATGATTAAAGAGCCAAAAATTGGACTGGGCTGGGCGGCTTGCTCATAGGCCCTTGAGCTGTGTGAAGAGTGTTGGTTGCTAAACATCAATGCTCGAAGAACGCACGAAGGACGAAAGGATGGCGATCGTAGTTAAACAAAGATGCGTACACAACGTGATCCACGTTGGTAATCATATCTTTGGATCGGCTCAAGACATCTTCAAGACACTCCTGGTAAAACTCAACATAGGTAGCTTCCCCAGTAGTCGACAAGGCACTACTCCAAGTCACAGCTCCGCTATGAATGCGATCACCAAGAAGCTCAAACGAAGTCGGTGAATTATCATGAACATGATGCGAAGGGTTCAAAACCAGAACCTTCGATGTACACGCCTTCTCCTTTGTGGTTGGTCAACCAAAATCTGCCACCTCCCAAGGCACATTACAAGACCACAACTTGATGTGCATCAAGTTGTCTTTGGCGGGAAGAACAAGCGCCTTAGGACTAGTCAACGTATTTTCGTATTATTAATTTCAACGCGTTTATAGGTACGACGTATGTTTTTTTTTTTTTTTGAGAAGCCCTTCGATTGCGTATTGTTGTAAAAAAAAACTTGAGCTGCCAACTGGCAGCTAAAGAAGAGAAAAAAAAAAGGAGGAGAAGCTGCCTAATGGCAGCGAGGGAAAGGAAAAGAAGGGGGAACCGGAAAGAGGAGGGAGGTGGGATGAATCGGGGGAGGAAAGAGGAAGCAGGGGAACAAATCAGAGAGGGGAAAGAGGGGACAAGAGAGAGGGAGAGCAGCATGGGATCAAGGATCCCTACTCAGCTTGTGCAACCCGACCCGGTAAGAAGTAATGGAACCGTGGGTTCCTCCGGCCAAATTTCGACGAATTAAACCGAGCCACCACCTGGAAATCACTCCATGACCTTTCCTCTACCCATTCCACTCCAAAATTGATGGAATTTGCCCTTGAAATTGTGAAACCCGCACGGTGGGTGAGACGGGGTTTGTGGTGGTGACCCATCAACTGTGAAGGTAACTCAACCAATTACCACCACCAATAGGCTCCCTTCAACCCCAGGAACAAAGCCCAAGCCGTGGTGGAGGCATTGGAACTCACATGGAGGTCGAATTGAAGCACACCCAATTCTACTGTTCCGGCGGTTCGTGGACGATTTGAGGTGCTTCCCGGCTAAATTGAACTTGGCCATAGGTATGAAAACTGCTCCACTCACTGAGATCTACTTGCCTGTAAAATTTGGTAATTTTTTAAAATAGTTAAATTTTCCGACGACCAGGGTGCGGCCGATCACCACGTGTGTCGGTGTGTGCGGCGGTGCGTGGGCTGAGACCCCACCTCCCCTTTCTAGACTAATTTAGATACCCTGATTCCTTATGTGACGTTCGATTGACGAAAACCCGTCGTATGACTATAGTTTTGATAGAGACCGCCACTTGGACATTAAATGAATTGACGATCCGACAGTTAGATCATCACCAAACTTTAATATGTTATAGTACATAATATTTGAGAGCCATAGGAACTTACGGATTGGGAATCCGACGTACGTATCTTCCCGAATTGGATTTGTAAGTTCGTAAAATAAAACGTTGACCGCCACCAAAAATTGTAATTGGTGGAGATCCAACCGTCAGATCGTGGTGAGACTTTATTATGATGTTCTATGAGTATAATGAGGACCTTAAGAAGTTACGGATCTGAAATTCGATGGGCAGATCTTTCGGATCGAATTATGTAGAGTTGTGGACCCTACCGTTGACCGAGAGTTAACTTTTGGTCAACATGTCTCGAAACATTCTAGATACTAGAATTGGTACTACCAGAGACTAAGTGAAGTCTAGTGGACCCATATTGGTTAGAGAGTGGCTTGAATATATGTGATATGATTATTACCTTAATTTCTTATATTAATATCATTTGTGAATACTATGTGATCTTAGAATCCTATTATAAGTATTATGTAGAACTTTTACGCCTCTATGACAAGATAATTAGTAGTCATGAGAAGTTGATAAAGCATGTGCCTATATTGTAAATCATAAGGGTTGAGGTAATGGTAGATTATGTGTTGAATTGACTGCACCATGTAGCAGAGGTACATGGATGGTTCGGCTTGGTATATTCGCGATGAGGGACCATACATATTTCAGGGGTGATCATGCTTGGTATATCCACGATGGGTAATCACTGCCTGCACAATTAGACTATGCTTATGGTTTTGCTTGGTATATCCGCGATGGGGGACCATACGTATTCTAGGAGTGATCATGCTTGGTATATCCGCGATGGGTGATCACTACCTAGAGCTATAGGATACAGTCCTGCTTGGTATATCCGCGATGAGGGATTGTTAGAGGTGATCATGCTTGGTATATCCGCGATGGGTGATCACTGCCTACACTATTAGACTATGCATATGGTTCTGCTTGGTATATCCGCGATGGAGGACCATATGTATTCAGGGGTGATCATGCTTGGTATATCCACGATGGGTGATCATTGCCTACACGATGGGATTATGCCTATGGTTCTGTTTGATATATCCGTGATGGGGGACCATACGCATTCTAAGGGTGATGAGAAGTATTTATACTTGGTACATTTCGATAGGTGATCATAGTTTGGTTTGGTTCCGTTGAGTGGTCCGGAACCTGATGTTGTTGTATTTCGTTGAGTAGTTCGAAATTCCATTCTTCGGAGAAGTAGGCTTGGCTTAACTGTGTCACTCTAGCCTTAGTTTTAGTTTATTTGTGAACAATGGTTTCGAGAATCTTGTGAATTAAATTAGAAAACTTGTTAGACGTCTGGGTGACTCATTCGGGATTTTTCTACGATTCAATTATGATTTCATAAAGTATGAATTTAGAAGATATGGATATGATTGTTATTATTCTGGTCAAATTAGTTAATTAATGTGGCTAGAGAATGGTATTGTGCTTCGTCGGTTCTTTGATATGATATATGTTGTGAATTGTGGTATTATGATGGAACATAGTGGGTTATGTGATGAATACTTGAGTGTAGTGAATGGTGAACTACGTATGACTTGATCCATATTGAGGGTACGCATGTAGTCTAACGAGGAGGTTAGATGCAGCCATAAAGTTTACGAAAAATTATTATGCATTTGGATCTTGAATTATATTTTGTACATATCCCGGAGGCAAGGTTTGTTGGATATACGGATGCTTGGTGACGTCACATGTCGATTCTAGACGTATGTCGGGATCATGGCGTGATAATTACTCTTATCAATTAGGGACTAGGGAGAAGGGTATGACTTAAGAGTATCTCTACCAGTTGGTGGAAGGCAAGGGCAAGGTTGCCCTCTAACCCAAAAAACCCTCTCTAGCAGTCCAATAAATCAAAAGTAAGTGGTGGGCCAACCACTGCCTACTTAAGTGCCCAGCTTTCTCAAGCCCGACCTACTACCTTGGGCAAAGTGACATCATGCTGACGTCAGCGCAATTTATTTAATTTTTTTTTGTCAGGCGCGTGCGAGAAGAGAGAGTGACCGACAAGACCTACAACGATGGGCCCTACTACAACAGACATCACAACCCACTCCAACGGCTAGATGACGTGGCTGATTGTGGATTGTTGGATTTCCAATGGTCAGAGGACCTGGACCGTTGGATTTCTAACAGTAATTTTTTTTAAAATAGTGCTGTTACACCACGTGGTGCAATCTCGTGCATCCGATTTCAAATTAATTTGAAAATCAATGGAATCCAACATTAGAAAAAAACTTTTAAAATCAGAAGAAAAAAAAAATAGAAATTTTTTTTAGTAAAAGTTAATAATTTTTGTTATATTGTTGTTCTATAAATACCCAACCATCTCCTTCATATCTCCCTCACAACTCAATATTCATTTTCACTACATTCTTCTATATTTGTTTTCCACTTTTTAATTTTTTTTCTCCAAAAAAATGGGTAAGCAGGCAGTATGGTCGACCGCAGAAGACCTTCCTTTGCTTGAGGGTTGGGTATGAGTTACTCATGACTCCATCACTGGAAATGAGATGAGGGCGCAACATATGTGGAAGATGATTCATGTGAAATTTATCGAGGTGATTCAAGGCACATCCTAGACCGAGTGATCTCAGTCAAGTAGGTATAAACATCTGATGAGGGTGCAACATATGTGGAAGATGATTCATGTGACATTTATCGAGGTGATTCAAGGCACATCCTAGACTGAGTGATCTCAGTCAAGTAGGTATAAACATCTAAGTAAAGATTTGAAAGCTTGGAAAGAAGCCATTGGAAAAGCGGAAGAAATTTATGCTAGTGGTACTAATCTAGCCGATTTGGTAATATTATATTATTATTAATAAATAAAAAATGTAATTAATATGTTATTTATTTTATTTTTGTTTTGTAAATCTTTATGTCGTTTGATAAATATATTTTTTTCCAACAACTAATGTGGTTCAATCTTAATAAATAAATAAATATTCACAAGTACAAAGTTTTGCCTAGTGGTCTACAAGTTGAGTTGAATGAGATTCCATTCCACGAGCCAACAACTGAAGAGTCGCCATTGGAGGCACCATTGGAGACCCAATAAACCCCAAGGCCTATTGGTAAGAAGGCTGCTAAGAAAAGAGCTGCAAGAGGGAGTTTTTCAAATAATGGTTATTAAAAAATAGTTGACAAATTGGCTTGCCAACATGCACTGAATATAGAACGAGAGAAAAGGAGTTAAATAGGCAAGAAAGCAAGAGGATAGGATAGGGAGATCATGTCCCAATACCTCGACAATGAGTCTCCTAGTTGAAAACGTTTTTGGAGAAGTGAAAAAATCCGCATCATGAGAAGAAGGTTCTCGCGGAAGATGAGGAAGTTTCATACATTCCAAGGGAAGATAGATCGAGCCACACTGATTTTATCCCCTAGGTTAAATGCTATTAAGGATAACAATGTTTCCATGTCGTAGTTGGTTATATTATTAAGGGAGTTTTTCGCTTTTTTTTTCTAAATTAATTATGTTTGTTGTAATATTATGCCTTTGTCTCGTATTTGAAATAATTTATTAGAATTAAACAATCGTTTTATTTTCAAAGCATAAAAAAATTTGTGTGCATAGTACTTGCTCTTGCCCTTTCAATTTTCAAACTGGTAGAGTTACACAGAGGCAAGTACTATCAGAGTGAATATCAAGGGCAACGTACATGCCCTTACTCTTGCCTTCCACCAAGTGGTGGACATGCTCTAAGAGAAGGGAAAGAGAGGGAAGGAGAGAGAGGTGGACACCACAAGAAGCTGCCACATAGGAAAAAAAAAGGGAGAAAAAAAACAATAATGTTATTCTTACCATATTTTTGTACCACAATTATATACCACTTTAGGTAGCATCTGATGTGGACAGTCACATTACCTAAATTAATTAGCATTTAATTTCAAAATGTTAATCAATAATTAATAAAAATATTGTTAATTAAATGATGATTGTGGTATACGAGGAGTCTCCTTCTTCCACCTAAGATTATTTAAGTGTTTTAATTTATAAAAAGATTGAAATTAAATAATATAGCTTGTTCAACTCATCTGCCACCTAAGATGATAAAGAAATACAGTATAAAATTATGGTAAGAATAACATTACTCAGAAAGAAAAGAAAAAAAAAGTTATCAATGTTGGTATGTGGACTACGTGCATAGGTGTGCAAAGATGTCAAAAATCCATGTGGGAGCTGTAGACACCACTTACACGATTATTTTTATGTGAGTCTGATGGTTTGGATCAGGATTCTTTCCTGAGTAGATGGAGATGATTCTCCTGACTAGGCCCATCGGGTCGTTCAAATTTTATCCCCAATGACCAAAATCTATTAGCCCCAACACTGCCACAACCCACAACCACCAATTGCAAGTCTCTCACTTTACCCTCTCCAAAATTAGCCCCACCACCATCACATCCCTCAGTTGCAAGTCCATTGACCTTAAAATCTCAGCTGATGTTAATGAAACAACAAAGAGAGGGGTCGTGCAAACCAATGTTTTTTGGTTGCAGAGATCTTTTTCATAACTATGGAAGAATTAGAGTGAGAGAAATCTCAAAGATGAAGAAGAAGAAAGAGATGACAAATAAAAAACTAAAACAGTAAGGGACAATGAAAAAATAAATCAGACTTAGAGCACAAATGACCTACCATTGAATTTGGGGTTTGTTAACAACGATGGGGTGTGGGGGTGAGAGAGAGAAATAGAAGTTGAGGGGGAAGAGAGCTAAAGGGAGAGGATTCAGCCGTTGGATTTCTATTCCTATAGAATTGATCTTAAGAGGATCTGAATCTAATAAATAGTTAGAATATGTATATTCTCTCTCTCTCTCTCGCCCTACGTTTACATGAAGGAGTACTCAAGCCAAATAAAAAGGAACCAAGAAATGGACGCTGCATTGCAATGTTCGAATCCAAATGTAAAAAAACAGAACCAGAAAATGGACACTGCATTGCAGTGTTTGAACCCAATTGTAAAAAAACAGAATCAGGAAACGGACATTGCATTATAGTGTCAAAATATAAATGTAAAAAACAGAGCTAGGAAACGGACATTGCATTACAGTGTTTGAATCTAAATGTAAAATCAGGAGTCGCGTGAGGTGTGAAGTGTAGTAAACGTATGCGTGATGAAAAAATAGAACCAGGAAATGGACACTGCAACATAACGTTTGAATCCAAAAGTGAAAAACAGAATCAAGAAACGAACACTGCATTGCAATGTCTGATGTACAAAGGAACATGTAGGAGGCGTGTGAGTGATGAAAAAAAAGAAACCAATAAATGGACACTGCAACTTAGTGTCTGAATCCAAATGTAAAAAACAGAATCAAGAAACAGACACTGCATGTAGTGTCTGATCGGTATTGACTTATTCAAAATATATAACTATAAGAAAGAGAGTGTTAGTTGAAGTAGGTGTCAGCTGTAGTTGTAGATTTTATAATTTTGTTTATTTTAAATGCATTTAAATATCACAATACATGTGACAACCCATCCCAACAACCCATCCCAAATTTTACATTTTTATAAATTTTAAAAGTGTAATTTTACGAAAATGCCTTTAGAGGCGAGGGTCTTGACTTTAGTTGATCAACATATAGCGAGATGTATGAATTAATCCATTAGCGTTTTCTTGAAGTACTTTTGGTTTGGTCACTATTTATGTATATATTTTTTTTTATATTTTTCTAAGGTATCTATTTTATTTATCATTTTAGTGATTTAAAAAGAGTTGGAAAAAGAGAAAAGAAGAAGGGGAAAACGGGCGAGGAGAAAGAACTGGGCAGAGCTGCCCAATCGGAACAGGAGAGAGGGAGGAGTTGGGCCAACCAGAAAGAAGATAAAAGTGGGGCACCAATCAGAGGGAGAAGAAAGGAGGGAAATGAGGGAGTGTGAAGAACGGGGAAAAAGGGGAAAACGGGGTCTTCCTTGACCCGTGCAACCCATGCCTTTAAACCAGCGGCTTCTCACTGTTTCTCGTCCAATTTTCCGACTAATTGGACCTATGAACCACTTCCAATCATCACCTTGGCCCTTTCTCTTCTTCTTCCACCAAAAATTAGAGGGAAATTGATAGTATTTTAGTACAGAAATAGTGATGGGTGTCGCGGGAGACCTTGCCCAAAATCCATCAATTGTGAAACCATCCCATTCAATTACCATCATTGGAACACTCCTCTAGAACCCAGGAACAAAGCCCAGGCAATGGTCGAGGCGTCGGAGTTGCTATGGAACCAAATTGAGGACACCCAAAACTAGGGTTTCCGACGGGTTTTAGCAAAATTGGAGCTCTTCCAAGCCAAATTGACCTTGGCCGCAGGTATAACGTTTGCTCTACTCTTTGAGATCTTCATTTCTGTAATTTTTGAGAATTTTAGAAATAGTTGAATTTTTCGGCGAACCGGGCCGGCCGACTTCCACCCGCGGTGGTGCGTGTGGCGGCCCATGGCCAGTGGGCTGTAGATGCCATTTTTAGGCTAAACTTGATGCCTTAAATTCAGTTTTGATGTATGTATGATACGGGTTGATCGTTGAACCTAAATTCCCTATGATATGTGATTAGGTCAAAATATGAATCGACAATCCAACATTTGGATCGTCACCAAACTTTAATATGTTATAGTATGTAATAGTTGAGGAACATAGAAAATAACGGATCAGGAATCCGATGTACGGATCTTCTCGAATTGGAATTGTAAGTTCATAAAATAAAATGTTGATCGCCACTTGGTTTTTGGTAATTGGTGGAGATCTGAACGTTGGATCGTAATGAAATTTTAGGATGTTGTTCTAGAAGCATAATGTGTATCTTTGGAATTAACGGATTGGAAATCCGTAATGTGGATCTTCTTGATCAAATCTTAGGGGTGTGTTTTATGTAAAGGGGTGTGATATCCACACACCCCTTTTTATTTCTCTCACACCCTTTTGATTTTCAGCCCTCGGATTGGATGAATTAAAGAATATCAAATGACAGAAATTAACAAGAGGTGTGGGAGAAGTAAAAAGGGGTGTGTGGATAGCACACCCCTTATGTAAATTATGTATTTTATCGGTCCAAACTCTGAGATGTGATTTGATAATTGGTCGTAGGCGACAATGATTTGTGATGTCTCGATATGCATGCTAGGGTGTCGTAGCGCGGACCTCAGGTGAGTGGAACTTTCCTTGCTTATCATATTTTTCGTGATTGATAATTCTATAAATGCTTTTAAATAAAATTGGGAAATTTATGCCATGACATATATATATATATATATATATATATATATATATATATATATGTTATAAAATACTATGAGATGGTTGAGTTTAGATTTTATCATGATATATCCATATGTGTATTACTATAAATGATTATTGCGAACTACGATTGGCTTGATCCCTGTTTAGGGTACGTAGGCAGTCTAGCGAGATGGTAGATGCAGCCATATAAGAAATGAGATTAAATAATCGAGACCATAGCCTTGTTTAAGGAATTGAGCGATGTGAAGGATATTGGTGAAAAATGTGCGTTTTAACTTTATGTTTTGGTGATTAATAGTTAGTACACCATATTATATAATTGGAAATATTATGAGATGTTTTAAATTTTAGATTTTATCATGGCATATCCATACGTATAGTCCTTGCACATAATTATTGTGAACGCTCTCATGTGCAA
This sequence comes from Malus sylvestris, assembly GCF_916048215.2. Taxonomy (NCBI): domain Eukaryota; kingdom Viridiplantae; phylum Streptophyta; class Magnoliopsida; order Rosales; family Rosaceae; genus Malus; species Malus sylvestris. The sequence continues at coordinate 30,608,073 of NC_062274.1, read as the reverse complement.
AGGTGAACGCAAGACACACAGGTAAGTTCAGGTAAGTTCAGGTAAGTATACGGTATTAGTTAAATTGATGGGGTTATGATATGACTACATTTACGTTTTTAGCAACTCCGACACTGTCGTACAGGTTGCAATAGCAGGCAACTCCGGTATTGTCGTATAGGTTGCCTATGAGTCTTACATGTTGTATTAGATGCATTTAAAGCTCATAAACATGCACCCCGGATGATTGTGATTTAGCCAGAGATATAGTACAAGCCTGTTTATAATGTCACCTCCCGCACCCTATGCTTACATTGGATCCAATTTAGGTGCACAGTCTTGTCGTATAGACCACCATAGGTGGTTCCGACTCGTAGGTGACTAGCGATTTATAGCATGGCTATCTTGAGTGCGTAGCATTGAGCATAACTATATTACACCCAGTCTTGTTGTACAGACCTTTTCAATGGTTCCGACTTATGTGCAGTGTAGTGTCGTATAGGTCATTGTAGTGACTTCGACTTATGTGCTAGCAATGATTGATGAGCTAAGATTTCAGTCGTACAGGTCACTAGAGGTGACTTCGGCTTATGTGCTAGCAATGATTGATGAGTTATGATGCGATGATTTCAGTTGTACAGGTCACTAGAGGTGACTCCGGCTTATGTGCTAGCAATGATTGATGAGCTATGATTTCAGTCGTATAGGTCACTATAGGTGACTCCAACTTATATACTAACCATGATTGATGAGATATGTAATACGATGGGCTAGCATATGTGATGAATATGTGATAAGCTAGCATATGTGATGAATATGTGATGAGCTAGCATATGTGATGAATATATGATGAGCTAGCATATGTGATGAAATATATAATGAACTAGTATATGTGATGAGATATGGGTAAGTCCTACAAGTCATCATAGGTGACTCCGACTTGAGTACTAGTATGAGTTATTAATCATATGATTATTTGACATTATTGATGAGATTCTGTGTGTGGTATATTATGATTTTTCTAGAAATTATACAAGTGTTGTAGCGAGGAATTATAATGTTTTATATGTTTTCTATTAGTATTTTACTTACAGGGCCACTCACCCTTGTCTTGTCTTCACCCTACAGGTTTTATTAGCTAAGTTTTCTGATCACCAAAGACTCGTGGCGATTCTTAGGATCAGAGACTATTTCGAGGGTACGATTCTTAATTCAGTTTTCTGTACTTGCTTACGCTCTAACGTCACGTGTGAAGTGGGTTCATTCCCACTCACCATTGCACTCTGGTATTTAGGCACTCTTAAGTTTAAATTTATTCACAATTTTCCACATCATCACATTTTATGGCTTCGTCACCTTCCAGGTGTCGGCCAGCATAGCTTGATTCGGACTCCTAGTGGACATTCCGGGTCGGGGTGTGTCAATACATGATTGGCCTATTTATAATTAACATTAATATTGTTGATCTATTGTTAATATTGTAACTTTTTATTGATTTTTCAAAAAATTACACTAAAATAAATTTAAAAAATTAAATTAAATTTATTTTAATAAATTGAAATTCATACTATTGGTTCAAAAAATTAGACTTATATCAAGTTTCCTTAATCCCTAAAACAAACTTAAAAATCTTCATTCTCCCCTTATCTGCAAAATTCCCGAACTTTCATTCATCAATCAAATCATATGTCACGGTTAGCAACCACCCCTTTCTAGAGACACCCCGACTCCACCACGCCCCGTACGACAGCTGAACGAGAACGCGGTGGTGGTCGCAGATCTTCTCGGCCACCTTGCCCAGACGGAGGCGCAGCTAGAGCGAGCGCCAATTGGATGACATGAAACGGTTCGTCTCCGTCATGGAGATCCTTGAAACGTTCCTCGAATGACGCATCCGCGAGCGATAGGAATACGAATCTCGCTTCTCTCCCTCTCCCATCTCGTCACGGAAATAATAAAAAATTGTAATTTTTAACACTTGATGTGCCCTCCATTGTAATTCTAAAACCTCTTTTGGGGGTTAATTTAACGGGTTTGAATTAGGCCTGGCATTTCCTGACATGACCCGATAACCCGACACAACACGACACGAAATTAACAGGTGTTCGGGTCGACACGATAACGAATCAGGTCATTATCGGGTAACCCGATAAGCACCTGTTAAGAAGGTTGGTTCGGGTATAAACGTGGGTAACACGATACACGCTAAGTAAAATATTAATTTTATAATTTTATAACCCTAAAAAAATACTATAATAATTATATATATTAATTTAACAATTTTATACCCCTAAAAACTATAATAATTATATACATATATATATATATATATATTGTTTGTACCATACTTAAGGTTTTCGTATTTAGATCTCGTATAAATACTCGGGGGACTCAAATGTAATTATGTAATAAATGAACAGGAAAATATGTAATAAGTGAGGAGCCTTTATTCTATAAAAGGACTCCTCACTCTCCTCATTAAGGGAGGCCAAGTTTTAGGCCATGGGAAGAGAGCACACAGAAAATAGGCGAGAGAGCACACTGCCTCTAACCTTCTTGTATATTCACCATTCAGAGTGAAACAATATCAACATCAATGTGGACGTAGCCCAAACATTGGGTGAACCACGATACATCTTGTGTTCTTTACTTTCTTGCAAATTCACGGTCAGATTTACGTTGTTCCAAGACCTCTCCGGTTTTGTGCATCAACATTTGGCGCTGTCTGTGAGAAACGACACGAAAAGTTATGTCGGTTCTCTCTCAATTTTTCATACCTTCATTGTGAATCTGCAGAAACCCAAGACCCGAACCACCCAACAAGCAACAACTCAACTGAAACAGCAGAGAAACAAGGTCCAAACATGTCACTGGCATTTCTGACGTCATGTTCTCAAACACTAGTCTACTACTCTTCCTTCAAGCTGCCGCCTTCTCCGCCTCCGCCTCACAGTTTCCTCCCACATGCCCACAATTCTCCATTAAACTCTATATTAATTATTTTTAGAGAGAGAGAGGGAGAGGATGGAAGCGAAGCAGGTGGACTATGTGCTAGTGCCGATGGGTCTGCTGGTGCTGGGTGCATACCACGTATAGCTGCTGATCACCATCCACCGCCATCCTATTTGAACCGCCGTCGGCCTCAACGCTCAATCTCGCCACCAATGGGTTTTATCCATCATGTCTGACCCCTTGAAGAATGGTGTTTTGGCTGTTCAAACTATACGCAACAACATAATGGCATCTACGCTGTTGGCAACAATAGCCATCACTCTCAGTTCTCATATCGGCGTATTTGTCAACATTACATCAGACTCCGGCAACACAGCATCTAGACTAGTTTACGGGAATAAGAGTCCCATTCTCTCTTCAGTCAAGTACTTTTCCATCTTGCTTTGCTTTCTCGTTGCCTTTCTCTTGAATGTGCAGTCTATTAGATACTATGCACATGTTAGCTTCTTAGCCAGTGTGCCCACATGGAAAGGCCAGAAGGATTACCTCGAGTACGTTGCCCAAAACTTGAATCATGGAAACTATTTTTGGTCCCTCGGATTGCGAGCATTCTACCTCTCGTTCCTTTTCTTCCTCTGGATATTTGGTCCCATCCCCATGTTTGTGTGCTCTTGCATTATGTTATTTGTTCTGTATTACTCGAGCTGCTATCACTGGGACAAGCTCAGGTCACTCCGTAAATCTTTCAACCAAAACGCTGACAGAGGTGCAGTGGAAAGAAAATAATATAAAAGGAAAAAGATGTCTATGGGTGGAAAAGAAAAAAAGACTGAGTGAGAGAGGTACAGTGGAAAAGAGAAAAGCAAAAGTAAGAAAAAGAAAAATGAGGAGGATAAAGAGAAATCATTACCAGGCTGCACATGTTTGTGGATGAACTTCCCGGAAAAAATGGGTATTGTAAAGGCAAGCCATCAGAAGATGCCATCAACTTTTGAAAAAGAAAACTTTCATCATGCATGTTCCCACTTTTCTGAAGAAGCCACTAGAAAAGCGGAGATAAGATTCATGTTCTCATAACAATTCATTATTCCCTTGTCTGTCATCTACCAAAAGAAAGAAAAATAAAGAGAAAGGAAAAGGTAAAACATTCAGTAGGCGCAATACGCACATGGAAAAAGATTTGCAACAACCTAGTACACACCAACGATCTGCAACTGTCGAAGATTTTGTGTCGAAACCTTTGTTTTCAATGATGTGATTTACTTTTCTTATATTTTGGAGACATCTGTATAACCCCAACAAAGGGTAATCATAAATAAATAAAGAAGGCAACATGCCAAAAAAAAAGGGCAAAATGTCGACAAGCCCACAAGCCTAAAATAGTGGGCTGGAATGTTATGTGGACGGCGAAGGCCCATATGCCCAAAAGAGCCAGGCCATATGGCTTCAAACTCCAACCTCCATCCCTTCACTTAAGGTTCACCCTCTATTATCACCAACCAGGTGATCAAAAGTACGTCCAGTACTTCAAAATTATTCAGCAGCATGCCGCTATTATCACCAACCAGGCGATCAAAAGTACGTTCAGTACTCCAAAATTATACATGAACATCACTCATATCAATCATACATAAACATTCATGAGCATTACACATGTCAATCATACATAAACATTCATGAGCATCACTCATGTCAACATTCATGAGCATCACTCATGTCAACATCCATGAGCATCACTCATGTCAATCAACATAAACATTCATGAGCATTACTCATGTCAATCAGCTTTGAAAGCTTCAGTTACAGAGCTCCAGCTTCGAGAGCTCCAACTTCGAAAGCTTCATTTACAGAGCTCTAGCTTCAAAGCTTCACCTACAAAGCTTCAGTGCATGGTATACAAAGACCGCCTCCGAACAACCGCCACTTCGACCCATACATGGATTGAATTTGAAGTCTCCAGCCAACATACTCTATTGACTGAAAACTTGGGGGACTACACTATGTACCATATATTGGGTTTCCGCAACTGGGTCTCATGAAAAATACTTGGGGAACTTAGCCCATTATTTATGTACTGAGGAGCAAACCCTTATTCTGTAAAAGGGACTCCCTCACCTTCATTAGAGATAGACTCTTAGCCCATCACTTTTGTATTGAAGAGCGAGCCCTTATTCTATAAAAGAGACTCCCTTACTATCATTAGAGAGCATCGCCACCTGCTGAGCAATCGCCTCGCCACGAGCATCAACTCTAGCCCATCATTTATGTATTTATGAGCGAGCCCTTATTCTATAAAGGGGACTCTCGCACCATCATAAGAGAGCATCGTTGTCTGCTGAGCAACCGCCTCGCCGCGAGCATCAATTCTAGCCCATCATTTATGTATTGAGGAGTGAACCCTTATTCTATAAAAGGGACTCCTTCACCATCATTAGAGAGCATCACCGCCTGCTGAGCAACCGCCTTGCCGCGAGCATCAACTCTAGCCCATCATTTATGTATTGAGGAGCGATCCTTTATTCTATAAAAGGCATTCCCTCACCTTCAACGTCACAAGCTGAGCCAACCAAGGCAACATAAGCCACAAGCCGAGCAACCTCACAACATGTGCTACTTCTAGTTGAGCATCATTTCACATTGAGCACCGCCTCATATCGAGTATTCAGTTCTAGACGACATATAGTTACTTCGGCACACACATGGACTGAATTTCAAGTCTCTAGCCAAAAGACTCTCTTGACTGAAGACTTGGGGGACTACTATTTGTACCATACTTCGGGCCTCCATATTTATATCTCGTATAAATACTTGGGGGACTCAAATGTAATTATGTAATAAATGAAGGGGTAAATATGTAATAAGTGAGAATCCCTTATTCTATAAAAGGACTCATCACTCTCCTCATTAAGGGAGGCCAAGTTTTAGGCCATGGGAAGAGAGTACACAGAAAATAGGCTAGAGAGCACACTGACTCTAGCCTTCTTGTATATTCACCATTCAGAGTAAAACAATATCAACATCAATGTGGACGTAGCCCAAACATTGGGTGAACCACGATACATCTTGTGTTCTTTACTTTCTTGCAGATTCACGGTCGGATTTACGTTGTTCCAAGACCCCTCCGGTTTTGTGCATCAACATATATATATATATATATATATATATTAAATTAAATATTAAAAATTGGTGACCATTGGATCGGCTTAAATATACATATCATTCAATTTCTTAAGTGTTATATGTACAAAATAAATAAATTTAAATCTACTTAATAAATATATATATATATATACCATTGAACTTGACGGGATACGAATTCTACGAAACTAATTTCAATGATCCAACCGTCAAACTTGTTTGTATATGCTTTGAGATCGCATTACAAAAAATCGCAAAAAACAAACATTCAGAGATCAAGTAACGGGACAAAACTTTTCAACGGTTATCAACGAAAAATCACAATTTAACGGTTATTTTAACTCCGATTTTGATGATTTTTTACAACTACACTCCTTGACCCTATATGAATGCAATGAATGAACTCGATCTTCAATTTAAAATATTTACACTAGTGGATACCACAAAATCATATGCTATACTTAATGAAAGTACGAATAAACTCTTAAGTGTAAGTGAATCTATTGTTTTGATGGGATACACATTCTACGCAACTAGTTTCAACGATCCAACCATCAAACATGTTTATATATACTTCGAGATCCCATACACCAAAAATTGCAAAAAACAAACATTCAGATATCAAGTAAAGGGACAAAACTTTTCGACCGTTATCAAAGAAAAATCACAATTTAATGGTTATTTTAACTCCGATTTTGATGATTTTTTTTACAAATACACTCCTTGACCCTATATGAATACAATGAATGAATTCGATCTTCAATTTAAAATATTTACACTACTAGATACCACAAAATCTTATGTTATACTTAATGAAAGTATAAATAAACTCTTAAGTGTCAGTGAATCTATCATTTTGATGGGATACACATTCTACGAAACTAATTTCAACGATCCAACCGTCAAACTTGTTTGTATATGCTTCAAGATCGCATACGCCAAAAAATTGCAAAAAACAATCATTTAGAGATCAAGTAATGGGACAAAACTTTTTTACGGTTATCAACGAAAAATTACAATTTAACGGTTATTTTAATTCTGATTTTGATGATTTTTTTACAACTACAATCTTTGACCATATATGAATTCAATGAATGAATTCGATCTTCGATTTAAAATATTTACACTAGTGGATACCACAAAATCTTATGTTATACTTAATGAAAGTATGAATAAACTCTTAAGTGTTAGTGAATCTATCGTTTTGATAGGATACGCATTCCATGAAACTAATTTCAACGATCCAACCGTCAAACTTGTTTATATATGTTTCAAGATCGCATACACTAAAAATCGCAAAAAACAAACGTTCAGAGATCAAGTAACGAGAAAAAAAATTTCAACGGTTATTAACGAAAAATCACGATTTAACGGTTATTTTAACTCCGATTTTGATGAGTTTTTACAGCTACATTCCTTAACCCTATATGAATACAATGAATGAACTCGATCTTCAATTTAAAATATTTACACTAGTGGATACCATAAAATCTTATGTTGTACTTAATGAAAGTATGAATAAACTCTTAAATGTTAGTGAATCTATCATTTTGATGGGATGCGCATTCTACGAAACTAATTTCAACTATCCAACCGTCAAACTTGTTTTTATATGCTTCGAGATATCATACTCTAAAAATCGCAAAAAACAAACATTCAAATATCAAGTAATGGGACAAAACTTTTCGACAGTTATCAAATAAAAATCACAATTTAACGGTTATTTTAACTCCGATTTTGATGATTTTTTACAGCTACACTCTTTGACCCTATATGAATACAATGAATGAACTCCATCTTCAATTTAAAATATTTACACTAGTGGATACCACAAAATCTTATGTTATACTTCATGAAAGTATGAATAAACTCTTAAGTGTTTGTGAATCTATTGTTTTGATGGGATACACTTTCTACGAAACTAGTTTCAACGATCCAACAGTCAAACATGTTTTTATATACTTTGAGATTGCATCCGCCAAAAATTGCAAAAAACAAACATTCAAAGATCAAGTAATGTGACAAAACTTTTCGACGGTTATCAACGAAAAATCACGATGTAATGGTTATTTTAACTCCGATTTTGATGATTTTTACAGCTACACTCCTTGACCCTATATGAATACAATGAATGAATTCGATCTTCAATTTAAAATATTTACACTAGTGGATACCTCAAAATCTTATGTTATACTTAATGAAAGTATAAATAAACTCTAAGTGTTAGTGAATCTATCATTTTGATGGAATACACATTCTACGAAACTAATTTCAAAGTGAATCTATCGTTTTGATGGGATACACATTCTACAAAACTAATTTCAACGATCTAATCATCAAACTTGTTTTTATATGCTTCAAGATTGCATACGCCAAAAATCACAAAAAACAAACATTCAGAGATCAAGTAACGACACAAAATTTTTCGACCATTATCAACGAAAAATCACGATTTAACGGTTATTTTAACTCCGATTTTGATAATTCTTTTACAACTACACTCCTTGACCCTATATGAATACAATGAATGAATTCGATCTTCAATTTAAAATATTTACACTAGTGGATACCACAAAATCTTATGTCATGATAATCGATGAAAATTGAGGATTTTGTAAAATGAATAACATGCAAGCTTTGAGTTCCATTGGCAAGATTTAAACTTTTGCGAAAGGCTTCACAACCTTGAAAACAAAAACTCTTTCATTTTGCATATCCTTGTACATTTAATATTTTGTAATAGACTAGTAGTGTATGTATGTTTGTTTATTAGACTCTTATTTTCGAGTGTAGATGTAGTACTTAAACGACAAATGTGTTTGAATGTTTTGAAGTAATATTTATGTGGCAATGTGTTGTATGTGCAAATTTAAGAAGAAAAAAAATATTTTTCTTAACGGGTCATAACGGGTCGAGTAACTTGGGTAAAGTGACTCAACCTGTTAAAGACTAGTTAAGATAACGGGTGTGACACGACACGACCTATTAAGATAACAGATGTTACATGAAAACGACAAACACGACCCGTTTGCCAGGCCTAGTCTGAATGGATTGTCCGGCCCTGTTTATGCATGTATTATACCAAATTACCATCGATGGAATGCTGATTATTCGAAATTAATCATGTGCTATTCTGCTAATGGTGCTTTTGACAGAGTAATTACCGCTGTATTATAACCGCAGGAACAGTTTTGTTCTTCCAAAATTAACCAAAGGGCTACGTTGAAAGTTACCGTATTACATTGATCTGAGGTTCTAATACAGTGGAGTACACAAAATATTGTACGTATGGTTCATGTTAATCGAGTAGAGCTGCGAAATCTAGCTACAGAGACGTTTACGCTGTGCGATATCTCCCAGATTTAGATTTAATCATCTGAAAGCAGTGGTTGCAATCTCTTTTGGAGAAATGCCGACATCTTTGCAGTGGCGGCGCACCCTCGTTCTAAACTGTGAAGATAGTCGTCCACTGGAAAAATATAGAGTGAGAACCGGATTAGATCAAGTATTGTAAATCTTACCAACACAACCAAAATAGCATTAAACACCAGGAAGGGGGAGATGAAGAGCGGTAAACACCTGACATTGCGCCCTGGGTAACTGAGGTGATGATCCCATGCTCCATGGGTTCACCTCCCACCAGTAATCCTCCTTCTGGAAGGGTTGTGAGAGAGTTTGGGAAGACCAAATACGCAAACGCCTTCATTTTCTGCGTCACAAATTCAAACCCCATTAAGGATGGAGAATTATGTAGTGCCAAAGAATGTGACTCCCTTGGCTCACCAGGTAAGGTATGGGTTGGACGCGTAGCGAGTCATAGTTCAAGGTATTACCGATGTAGAGAATAACAAATACACACAAACCCAAACATCTCACATACGGAGATTGACCCTTACTCTTGGCTCACCAGGTTCAGGGGAGTTGAGGTTGGAGTAAGACATAGTTGTTATACTAACATAATTACATTTTTTGCGTGCACACATTTAGATATGAAAACAACTCGACTTCTATAACTCCAGTAAGATTACAGCATGGTGCCTGTTATCTTTAGTCCAACAACACAAAGCATTTCTTGGCACAAAACAAAACTACAGTTCTGCAGATGTAATGTAGACACACACGTGTGAATCGACCCCCCCTTTTATTGCTTAAAGAAGCTATAGAATTTTGGAGTATAATCTAAATGCAATTAGATGTTTACAGAGATATGAATGAAGAAAAACCTGCTCTTCCAGCTTGCTGGGGTCCAATATGATGTATCCGCTCTCTGCCAGGCAACAACATATAGCGACTGCAAAAAGCATAAAAACACCTCAGGACATATTCATCAAACATAGGATAGAAGACCAAACATAGGTCTCATTTACCAGCAAGATGTTTTAGAGGAGTCCCGGCATCAACAAGGGCAGCACACGCTGCATTTATGGCACATGGCAGAAGCTACACAAGTAGTTGTTAAGGTACTTCTACTTGTATCAACATGTAAAAGAAGATAACAAACAAGGGTGTAGCTAACACATTCTTGGATATGTGAAAATGTCAAACATGATATCTAAATGCCTCGAGGTTATTCACCACCGATAAAAAATACTTGTCCCTTGTGCAGTATGGAACTTTATGTAACCCATAGAGAATAACGGCACTACCAGCACCCCGCAAGGTTATATAAAGATATTTATTTTTCCGGGGCCAAACAGAAATAATGAAAGAATACACTGGCAATAAGGACATTCAATGAATGTCAAACTGGAGCTCCCAATTAGCCTATAAAAATTGCTAAACTTCTTCTAATGTACGAAAAATGAAAAACGTTGAAGGATACAGAACCATCATCATTGACAACCTGCAGCAGAAACATAATGTTTTAAAATAAAAGGACGATTACTTAACCATAGTTGTAAACAAGTTAATAACACATACCCAAGGAAACTGAAGCAGTATTCGGTGACTCAGTTACTGGGCATATAAAAGGGTCAATTCGCATACATGAAGATATATAAGAGATGGGAACCTATATTACTAGATGGACATAACTTCAAACAAAATCGGCATTTAGAAAGGGGAGACTACACTAAGTATATTGGCTTTACATAACAATTCATCTTACGGGTTGGAAAAACTACCGCCACCAGGTTGTTTGGTATCCTTCTTGAATCCAATTTTTGGTTTTGAAACTAATGAGTATTAAGTAAGTTAGCTACATTCATCATTTTTGAAAACGACAAAATTGGATCCAAGAAGGATACCAAACAGGCTATAATCGGCAGATGCATTTTCATGCACAAGCTCAAAAGCCAAACCACAGTTACACTTCCTGGAAACTTTTACCTGTCTATGTAAAGGGGCCAATGCCCATATTTACCACCACAAGCCCTTTAAAACTCCTAACATTTGACCTATCCTTAAAGTGATCCACTACTTGACTCTGCAAAACAACGCCTAAGATTCGGACACGAAGTTTTTCATGTAATAAAATTGCCTCACCTGAACAATGACCGAGGTTGTGGTATTTGGGTTTAGAGTCAGTATGCAGATGCTTTGCAAGGTTCTCTTCAATATCATCTCGTATTCCCTCTCCAATTTTCCTATATAATGCAAAAAATGTTCAAATTAGACGGAAATAACAGAATTCGCCCCCACTCTACGTACCCATTGTCCAGTCCAGAGCAATAAGAGTAAGTATAGTAGCGGCAAAAACTCACCACTCAGGCCTGTTTTAGGTTTCCAAACAACCTCAATGCAAGCTTTTTCGGGATTTTCATTCTTCTTTGTTCCTGCTTTAGGTCCATAAACTGCAGCCAGAACTTTCGTATCTCCTATCAAAACCAACAAAACAAACCTAAACATAAATACCAATATCAATCAAAAGCACAGATAAGAAAATGAAATTTCAAATTTTAGCCAAAATAACCAGAAATCAAATCTCAGCCGCTCAATTTATCAAAATTAACAATCAAATGTTTGACGACATACTGAAAATCTGATCATTTCAGCTAACGGCCACATTGAAAATACAGAAAATGTATGCGGATTTGAAGTGAAGTAAGAACCTTGAGTCCAACTTGCAGAGCCGTGAGCGCGGTTGAGGAAGCCGCGAGAACAAGCCAATGGTCTCAACTGGTTTGGCGTGCGTCCGTCGACTCTGTCAATTTCCATTGTCTTTGGCTTTTAAAATTAACGAAATTGATACTTCCGAGAGGCAAAATAGCTGAGATTCAAAAGCGATACTGAGAGATGTGAAAAATTGTAGCCCAAGCAGAAGAAGAATGGCAAAAGTTGGAGTTCCGTTAATGGGGTTTAGGGATGGCCGTTCGGGTTTTTGAGGGTCAATTTTGACTTTGCACTCTTCATGTGTTTGATTTTGGTAACTACGAATGTAGTTTTTATTGTTGTAGGTCTATTTGATTGAACGATCTAGGGTTTAGAGAGAGAGAGAGGGGCCGGCAATATTGAGGGACAAGAGAGAGGGTCGGCAATATTGAGGGACAAGAGAGAGTGATTTAATTATGAGGTGTGTTTGATTCAAACTATTGTGCCTTTATTTATTGTAGTAGGATAGGTAAAAATCTTTCCCTTTAGGATTACAACATTTAATAAGTAATCTACTCCTAAAAGGAATATAAGATACTTTCTCATATCTACTAGGATTTACACTATCATATTCTTATTCTAAATATGACTGCAACATTTATTTATTTATTCATTTTTTAAACAAACGTTATTATCTCCACTAATAGAGAGAATCCAAGATATTTCACTTTACAATTAGATCATAATACTAAGTGGCAACTACGAAGATAGTTTATATTCCTTTTCGAACAAAAAAAGTATATGGTTTATGAAGCACAAACGTAGGAATACACACCAGATTGTGTTAAGTTCTATTAAAAATAGGATTTGTAATTTTTATTCAAAGAAAATTAAAGGAAAAATTCTTTGCCGCAGCTCCTGCCTTTGGTTTTGGGGTCAATAACAATCCTCTTGAAAATCATTCTTCGTCTCTTCTTTTTCACTCTCCGTTTACTTTATTTGGTGTTGAATTGTCATGTGAAACGATGTAGTCGTCTTTTGGCCAACATACATAGTTATCACAAGGTTTTGGATCAAGTTATCACCTTCAATATAGGTTTGAAGCAATAAGCCATGTAAGATGTCAAATTGTGTCGGGATCGAGTTTAGGCAGTACGACATTTTGGGTTTAGCCGGTGCAATGATGCAACTTTTGGATGTTCGAAGGATGCGGAGTGGCGACATGATTTTGTCTTTTTATTTTGCTTCTGTTTAGTAATTTGCAGGAATTGTCCTAGAGTTTAGTTTGATTTCTCTATGTGCAAAGTTTGCCAGTATGATTGCTCTCTTTAGGAGAGTGCTTGATTTTCATTTTCATTTTGGTGTGCTGCCTCTTTTGGATTTATGTGTGAAGGTTGGAGCTGTTGATTTGCTGGATCTACTTTATTTGGTGTTTGGGATCATGGCGGTGATTAGCTAATGCGATTGACCCCCTGTCCCAATTTATGTTTGATATATTGTTCTCACTTGATCTCCTTGTAACATGAAGTTTAACAGTTATTGATAAGTGTAATCGTGTTGCTCCTGATGAGCTCAGACAAATGCTTAAAGTCTATTCATTGCTTTGTGATGCTTTATTGTAATATTTTTAGATCTAGTTTGCAAGGACCCTTTTGGGATGAATTCCTTATGATATGTATTTGTAATGCCTTTTTTTATCCATGAATGAAATATCGTACTCTTCTTATAAAAAAAAACAAAAAAACAAAAACATAAAAAGTGCTTCTTAAAAATTATTGGATTTTTTTTTTCTTAAATAAGTAAAGTGCTTCTATGATTTAGAAAGAGAACTGTTATTAGTATTCCAAAAATCTCATTTTACACTCCTCACAAAAAAACAAAAATACAAAAAAAACAAAAACATAAAAAGTGCTTCTTAAAAATTATTGGAATTTTTTTTTCTTAAATAAGTAAAGTGCTTCTATGATTTAGAAAGATAACTGTTATTAGCATTCCAAAAATCTCATTCTACACTCCTCACAAGTGTATTTTTCTTTCTAATTATAGAAAGTTTGGAGTGCCAAATGAGATTTTGGAGTGCTAATAACAATTCTCTTTATAAATACATACTCTTTATGCCAAACGCATTCACATGTACTTTTGGTTGTCAAAAACATTTTTAATCATTTAGTATGATAATTAGTGGTATTTCTCTTCATTTATAGGTATTTCTCTTTATTTGTAAGTGAGAAATCTTAGATTCGAATCTTGTGAATAACAAGAATGTTAATAATTACTAGTCTCACGCGTATCAGCTGGATATTTTGCTACACTCACAAACTCACCGGTCCTGGCAGAAGAGAGAGAGTATGAGAATAATTTATCACCCTATCCTTTAGTATAAATATATTAGTATATTAAAATTAAAATAAACAACGCTTTTAGCCCTTTCACAAGTAGTTCCAAACCTACTGGCCCTGAATATGGTTAGTTTTACTCACTTTATTTATGGTTACAATATCTTATCAGTTTTAGGATTTGTTACAAAAGTAGCAATCTTCTTAGTTCCCAATTTATATGGAACCAAGGTCTAAAATATCGATATTATCCTGATATTTCCATCGAAATTTCCGTGTTTTTGGACTACCGATATTTCCGATATCATCGATATTTTAGACTTTGATAGGAACTCTATATAGTACTAAGTCACTCATGTATCTTACCATATAATGTATAAAGTGTAAAATATTGTATTAATTCATTATATATAAATGATTATAGTGTGTTTAAACTTCTTTCATTAATTACTACATATTTTCTACTCACAATGTTTGCCAGCTTGCTATATAATCAACTTAAATCAGTTAAATCCATCATGCAATGCATTTCCTTCCAATTTTTTGTGATAAACTAATAGATAATTGACTAAATAAACATCCTGCAAAGTTTCAATAAAAATTTCCAAGTTTTTCTTACAATTTTCGTGGTTTTTATTCAATTTTTATCGATATCGATAATATCCCGATATTTCCATCGAAATTTCCGTGTTTTTGGACTACCGATATTTCCGATATTATTGATATTTTAGACCTTGTATGGAACACATATGCGTTTGTTGCACCGGACTGTCTTGAACTTAACTAGTTTAAGAGATTAAGCTAGACTGGTTTAGATTAGACTAACCTAAACTAGCTTAGTGAAGCGTTTGGTGCACTGTAGGACTAAGAAGCAGGATAAGACAAAAAAATGAAAAAAAATACCCCATAATATATAACAAAAAATTTATATTATTTGCTTCAACTTCAATTTCAATCAATGTCAAAATTTTCAACACCCAAAAATCCAGAGCTCACATCTCTTTTTTTTTAAATCAGAAAAATGAGGTCATCACTTGTGACGGCACCACTATATACATTGTATGCACACCACATGCACATCATATGTATAGTACATGCACATGATATGCACATAACTAGAGATCGAGCAACGAGTTGTGTTGATGTACAAAACCGGAGGTCTTGGAACAACGTAAATCCGACCGTGAATCTGCAAGTAAAGTAAATAACACAAGATGTATCGTGGTTCACCCCAAGGTTTGGGCTACGTCCACACTGAATATGTATTTATTTGAGGGAGAGAGAGCTCTGAGAGTGAGAGCTTGGAGAGGGGTGAGGAGCCTTAGGAATTGGTCTCCCCTAATTGTGAGGGTGAGGGGCCCTTTTATAGAATAAGGACTCCTCACTTATTACATATTTGCCATTTCCTTTACCACATAATTACATTTAAGTCCCCTGAGTATTTATACGAGGTCTAAATACGAGACCCTAAATATGGTACAAACAAGTTGTTTTTTGCATTGATAAGAAACTTTAACGGCAACCTATTAATATAGTGGATACAATTAAAACATAATTGTTACGTATATAAGGTAACAATGGTAGTTTGAAAAGTCTTGTTATGTATATCAACCGTCACTTAACCGTGAACGTAGAAAACATGATACTCATCGTTATTTCATAGATACGCATGACCCTTAACGTCTTTTAAGCTTTTTTTTTTTTTTTTTTTTTTTTTTGCCGATGCCAACTAGGTTGTGGTCATACTCGTTAAATTCCAGGGCCCAACATACATGCATTATAACTAGTGAACATTCTCGCTTCTTATCTTAAGTTGTAGCCATGCACACCACTTGCACATTACGGAAAAAAATTTCATAAATTTCTACAATTAAACACTTGAACCAGAAACTGTTTTATCCCAGTTTTATAGCACGTCAAAAAGTAAAGTTTATTCCACAACCCATAGGCCCCAACTTGAAACTCAAACCCTAATTTAACTTCTACGTATAAAGTCATCTTACAAACAACCCATTTATTCCCTAAATCATTGATGTAGAACCTTGGAACTAAACACTCTACCTTACTATGCTTGTCGAAGCTTCAGTCGCCGAAAAAAATGAAACCTTCTGGCTAAAACAGAAAATTTGGTACAAAGCCCAGCTCACTCTTCTCACCTCTCTCTCGAATCCCTTTGTTCAAAATCAGAGATATGAGGTCAACTTAAAACCGAGCTCACTCTTCTCACCTCTCTTTGGACTTCCCTCTCTTTGAAATATGAGCTCAACTCAAAAACTTAGAGCTCATAGAGCTCTCTTGACATCCCTCTCTTCCAAATGAGAAAAGTGATGGAATGAGTTGATAATTTTTAGTATTTATATGTGGGTATTTTAGTAATTTCAGTTTTGTGCATGGTGTGCATGGCTTGTGCATGGTGTGCATGGCTTGTACATGGCCGAATTGTCTTATTTCTATCCCCAAGATAAAGAAAATGTCCTATTTTTGTCTTCTAAAAATTAAAGTTCAACTGCCGATCGTGAATGGAATTTCATGGCATTGTCGGTAATAATTGATTATATGCTAACTCTCAATTCATGCATGTCATCCTTGCACAAGAGTCATACTAATCTTCATTGCATCGTTCTAATTTTGTAGAATGTTCCCGAAGGAACAATTATATATGGTAGCTCTTGTTGGCCAAAATAACTTTGTGGTAGGCCAATAAGTTATTAAGGAAAGGAAAACGAAGATGCGGAATCTTACAAAAACGTCTTTATCTTATCAACGACCTTACTTATATTTCACGATAAGTGTGTCCACTGCTTTGACAATAATTAAGCAAAGCAAAAGGACCCAATTTCTTTCGGATTAGACGATAATTACAGGACTAGGAGATTGTCATTTTACGGTCAAGACCAAATAGCTTATATACACACAAAATCTTTGTCCAAGCAAAGATTTAGTTTCCTACAGTCCAAGCTTCCTCTTGGAACATTTCATGCACCAAGTCTCAGCTTGAGGGGGTGTAAAGAGTCTAATAGTTCTAGTATAGTTGGAGTGAGTTAGTCAAGGGCTTTCTTGTAATTAGCTGTAAATGTTAGGGTCAAATGTGTACATTGAATTATCAAGTGAATGAAACGAAATGTATTTTTCATACGTTTGAGTTTTCTTACAAGCTAAGTTTCTTTTGAATTTGCCTGGCAACTAGCAATGAGACTGACTTGTGATCTTGACTAATAAAGTAATAGCGTTAGTGAGTTAAATACTTAGTTATTAAGGAAAGAATAAGTGGGGATTGAACCCCACCACAGTACATGAGCATAATTGTTTTTCACTAGTGCAATAAAGCATCATTTACTACTATATTCCTTCATTATTTTCTCTAATCTCTGGCTTAGATTCATTTAAAAGTGAAAAGAAGCAAAATAATGGAGAAATAGACTTGGGGATTATTCTTTGATTATTATAACTGAAATAAAAGTATCCAAACAGTAGTGAAGAGATCCAGCAATTAATCTCTTGACTAACTTTTAATTATGTGTATAAAGCCTCGAACCAAAGGTTGAGTGAGTTATCCTTTAATTCCAACAACAAAAAAGCCATCTTTTAATTGTCTTTAACTTAAAGGTAACATTCACTAATAACATCTTTAATCGCTTTTAAGCTATGAATGTCACTGCAAGGAATAGGAATTCTTACTAAATGAGAAGAAAAATAAATTTGAGAACAAAAGAAAATTTCAAAATACCCTCAAAACACAAAGAAAATTTCACAATACCCTCAAAACTAAAAGCGCAGTTTTTGACCTAGAAAGTGAAACAATCCACTCTACACCCAATGTTCACGTTGTTTTTAGGGAGATTATATTTGAACCCAACATTTCTCTCTAAACTTAGTGGTATTCATTTTCATTTGTAAGTGAGAGGTCTTAGATTCGATTCATATTAAAGGTGAATTCGAACTACATTATTGTTAGCCCATTATGAGGTTTAGCCCTGTCACATCCCAGCCCGGGCCCCCATCACATTCCGGGCTCGACTCTGCCATAACACGATATTGTCCGCTTTGGGCCCTGACCACACCCTCACGGTTTTGTTTTTGGGAACTCACACGAGAACTTCCCAGTGGGTCATCCATCATGGGATTGCTCTTGCGCAAACTCGCTTAACTTCAAAGTTCCGATGGAACCCGAAGCTAGTGAGCTTCCAAAAGGCCTCGTGCTAGGTAGAGATGAGAATATACATATAAGACTTACATGATCCTCTTCTTTGGACGATGTGAGATGTTACAATCCACCCCCCTTAGGGGCCCGACGTCCTCGTCGGCACACTTTCGACCATGAATTGGCTTTGATACCAAATTGTCACATCCTGGCTCGGGCCCCCACCACATCCCGAGCTCGACTCTGCCATAGCATGATATTGTCCGCTTTGGGCCCCAACCACACCCTCACGGTTTTGTTTCTCGGAACTCACACGAGAACTTCCCAGTGGGTCACCCATCATGGGATTGCTCTCGCGCGAACTCGTTTAACTTTTGAGTTGCTCTCGCACGAACTCGCTTAACTTTTGAGTTGCTCTCGCACGAACTCGCTTAACTTTTGAGTTCCAATGGAACCCGAAGCTAGTGAGCTCCCAAAAGCCCTCGTGCTAGGTAGAGATGAGAATATACATATAAGGCTTACATGATCCTCTTCCCTGGACGATGTGGGATGTTACAAGCGCACTCCATTATTAGGATAGATAATATTGTTTGTTAAATAAATAAATAAAAAATCTCCCTAAACCCTTAAATACCTTCAATCACTATGATCCCACGTCTCACATTGATTCTCTTATTACTTTTTCTACACCCAACCAAACAAGGGAAAAACATATAAATGTTACAGCCCTATATTTTTGGATACACAAACCCAAAAGTCCATATAATTTCCGATTTTTTCTCGTTGATATTTTCATCACCATCATCATCAGTGTTTGTGTTAATCTTCCTTTCATTAGTGTGTTAATCTTCCTTTCATTAGTGTTTGATTAGTTTCATTTCATCCCAAGAAATGATACTAATGGATGGTCTAAAGTTTCTGCTTTACTTTGTTTAAGATAAGCATGCCATCAAAACAAAATGTCAGCATGTGATCATGTTGGTTTCTTCAATCCAAGGAAGCAACTTCTCCATTAGGGTTTGCATGAATTAAAGGTCTCAATTCTGATAGTTCTTGATTAGGATTTGCAATATGGATTGTTAACGCTCAAAATTTGCAAGTCAAACTCGGACGAATCCGGGTGGATGCTCATAGATTCTAGACGAAACAGTCAAAGATATTGAGCACTTGGTGGGCTTGGGACATGCAATGTGAAATACTGGGCTAAATAGTTACACAAGGATATATGATGATTCACCCATAATCGGGGTTACATACAAAGTGGCTCAAAACCCTAAGTTGGCCTGGTGAAGCGGTGGAGCAAATGCCCCCCATTTCACCCCAACTCTGCCAACCCCTTCTCCCTCTGCCTTACTCCCCTTAAATAGGCAAATAAACACATTTTCTAATGTGTGGCCTCAAAGAGAAGGTGACGTGGCCTCCTTTTATCCATCCAATAAATATCTAGTCTAATAAATATTTTGCCTTGTTTAACATGCCTTCATTTAATGGTAGTCTAGTTGTAGAGCTTCTCGGGAAGCGGTCGTTTGTAGAGTATCCTCCTAGTAGTTTGCCTAGCGCTTCATGCAGAGCACCACATGACGAGTGATGCTAATCCATTAGTCAATTATTCAGCGATGAAGTGACAGTTGCATATTCGGGTGTGCATCCCTCTATAAGTGATGGGAGCCAAGCGACTTGCTTGGGCTCGGTTACCCAATTATGCCTGACCGAGTATCGTTCCCTTCACACCTACGTCCCGTCATAGACTCTGACATTGAATGATGATTGTTACGTGTCGTGAGTTAACGATTGAATAGACATGTTCCTTGAGCCTTGTCCTATAAAGTTGTCAGTCCATCCATGTACTCATGTTAGTCGGAAAGTAGTTTATGTAACCTAGTCGAGTCGAGCTGGTGGCAGTTGGCAATAGCGCTCAGCGAGATCCCTTTCTATGTGGGCCCTTGGGGTCTTCCTTCAATCTTTGGGCCTTGGTCTTCTCCTTTCCCTAGGCCTTAGTCAGGCCTTCTCTTGGGCATGTATTGTTCCTAGGGATCGGAAAAGGACCCTGTATTAACATGGATTTTATCAAAATGTGTTTTATCCCAATTTTTTGGAAAAAAACAGGGACTTTTTTAAATCTTATACACATTTTTCTTTAATGATTCTTTCATATTACAGTAAATTAGGCAATGCATATCTAATTTTTAAGTTAGGTGCAGAGAGATAAATATTGCATTCAAATAGAATTTTCTTTTTCGTTTGTCAAGTTGCTCTTCATTTTACTCTACCATTTATTCTTTGTCACATACTTTCTAATATAGGCTGAATTGGACGCAAATTATTGACTCTATACCAAGTATACAATATTCATGTGTGTAGCTTGACTAACCCGCTGTGGAGTGGATTCACGTGTGGCCTATGACGTGGTTCCATGCGAGCGAGTGTTGAATAATGAGTTACAAACAAGAAACATGAAATGACATGCCGTTTCTATTAAATGGTTTTAATCCTAATTGTACAAAGATATTTTTGTTATAAAACACCACACCTACTGAATCGCATATGTGGGTCGATCGCTTGGCTGTCTCTTTGAACAACTTAATATGTTATCAGATCGAGTCGTTTGATTGGACTCGAATTGGGTCTACTTTGCCTTTGTTGATTTATTAGATTTACCACCTTCCCTTGTTCCACACTTGAATGACCAATGTGAAATTAGTTACATGTTACCTGGTGATTCCACTTGACGAGAGGCGTATTGAGTAATACCTACATGAGAAAATGGACACAATTAATTATGAATTATATTGAATAATTCCACGTCTAAGTACAGCAAAACTTTTTATAAGCAAACCCTCACAGTTTACATTTTGTGCATATAAAAACAAATAAGTTAGTGATTAGTAATAAACCGCTGACACGTCTACATGAAGCTTTGGTCGGTAGTACGCTGTTGAAAATAATTGACAATTGTTGACTGATACGTAATCTAAAAGAGGGTACTACATTGGCAAATGGCATACGAAAATGACCGAGTTTGAAATGGCAGTTTCTTTCTAACGGCCAGAAAAAAGGGGCGTTTCAGTAATTCCAGCAAAAAGGCAAAACCTTCAGCTGAAAGCAACTAGCGAGCGGCAAAGTACATCCAAAAGCGGTAATAAGATGCTCAAATCAAATCCTCACTCACTCACAGACTAATCTCAATCACCAGCCGACCTGATCACCAATTCATCATTACAATTCAGATTTTTCAATTCCACACATCAACATAATAATTTTTTCTTGCTTTGCTTTCACTCTCCCTCTAGCTTTTTCCAATTTAATATTTTCTATTTTCTGGTTTTTTAGTTGGTGTTCTTCTCCGGCGAGTAACTGAGGCAAAGCTATCTCTTTTCTTTGATTTTGGAGCTCCATTTGGTTAAAAAAACTTGGACCCAATTGAGAAGAAGCTCAAATGGATCCTGGGTCGGGCTCCGAATCACTGGCCAAGGCCGAGAGGGGGAGGGGTCCGAGGGGTGGAGCTGCAATCGGCTCTGTTGAACCCAAGATCTCGGCTTTTGTGCCGAGGAGGGATCACAGTCCGAGAGAGCTGAAATCCTGGGCCAAAAGAACCGGATTCGTCTCTACTTTCTCAGGGGAGACGGCTGCTAGTGGCAGTGAGAGGAATGATAGTGCTGGGTTCGGTTTGGGCAGGGGTGTTGATAGGAGGCGGGGCGGCGGGTCCTCTCCGAAAATCGAGATCGACCCGGTTCTGGGTCGCACTAAACCGAGTAAAGGGGTTGAGATTGAGCCGGATGCCGGGGCTGGACATGGAGGGGTGAGGAGTGAGGGTGATGAAGCAGTGAGGGCTGAGGGTAAGAGGAGGATTGGGAATGTGCCTGTTTTGGGCGCTTCAGATGGTGGGAATGCAAATAGGAATGGGGATGGGAATGGGGGTGGGAATGGGAGTGGGAATGTGCATGGAGTCACAGCAGTTGCTTCGGCGGTGGAGCCGAAGATAATTGATGGGAGAGATGAAAGAGATGTGGAAATGAATTTGTATGCAGATGGGGAAGAACCTCTTGATGGAGGGTGGCAGAGACCGTCTTCAATGAAGCTTGGCTTGAGAGAAAATCCGGGGATTGGTTAGTGTACTCGCCCATTTGTTGTGCTAATTTGTTGATCGGTCTTTGTGTCGATTCATAGGTTGATTCACATAATCGTATTTGTTTATGCACTTGCTGTGTGATGGTTGCAGTCATTAATTTTAGGAATATACAATAATGTTCCATAGGACAGAATCAATTTAGCCTTATTAATAGCTTTAGCCATCTTAGTAAAAAGACAGCTATTTTGTTTTTATTCTTTGTAAAATTCTATAGTAAGTCAAATTTTGTATGCTTATGTGACAAAGTTGTTGATTTGCCAAGTTTTCAGTACTTGAAAAGGTTAGGGAAAAGAAGCTGATATGGGGGAATTAAACTTTCAATGTTTCACTCTTTAATATGAGTAAACCTCGGCAAATAACAAATAGACGGATTCTTGTGACAGGGGAGGCTGGATTCCCTTAAGCAACCTCCATTCCTTTCCAACAGATATGGGCAAGTAGCAGAGAGAAAGAACACACATGCTTGTAATTTATCCCACTATTCTTTTTCCAGAGAGGCATAGCTGAAAACGTTTTCTCGAACATTTTTAGTTTAAATAAGATTCCCAGCTTTAGATTCAAGCTTAGTGGGTTAGCGTAAGTTTTTTTTCTTCATGTTATTATGTAGTGCAGACAAAGCTTTCAAAAGTAAAATAAGTTGCAGTCTTCTCTTAGAATAAATTGATTGATTTCCTTTGGCTTTGTTTAGTAATTGAAAAGCATTCTTACTACTGAAAAACATTTTTTGGAAGAATGAATTTCCACTCTTGAATGTTGTTGGAATAGATCACAACTTTTGTTTTCCTTACTTTCATTTGGTTGTTTTTTATTGCAGTCCCACTATTGTATTATGGTCTGCAGCACTATTTATCACTGGCTGGCTCACTTATATTCATCCCCCTGATCATGGTACCGGCCATGGGTGGAACAGATGTAAGCATGTGTTGTCTTGCGTTCTTTTTGTCTGTCAACTTAAACTGGAAAACTCACTGTATGTTTTTGCCTATATAACCATAGAAGGATACTGCCACGGTTATTTCAACAGTGCTGCTGGTTTCTGGCATTACAACAATACTACACTCTTACTTTGGAACCCGACTTCCGTTAGTTCAAGGAAGTTCATTTGTATACTTGGCACCGGCCTTAGTTATCATTAATGCTCAGGAATATCGAAATCTTACAGAGCATGTAAGTTCAGTAGAAAAAACAATGGTTGAGATTCTATCAACTGTAATTTCCTTGAGTTTTGCCATAATTATCTAGAAAGTTTACATCGAGGTGAATTTCCTACTTGAATTAGTGGCTTTTGCTGTTGCATCTTGAGTATTTAAAAATTATACCCTTCATAAACGAAGTTGACTGTCTTTATTTTCATGTTAGAAGTAACAGGGACCTCATAGTTTTATTGTTCATTAATTTTGTTGCAGAAATTTAGGCATATAATGAGAGAACTGCAAGGAGCTGTCATTGTTGGTTCGATATTTCAAAGCCTCCTGGGATTTAGTGGTTTAATGTCCTTTCTGCTGAGGTAATCCAAGCGGTTTCTTGTAAAATTTTCGTTCTGCCAATATTTCAGTGCTTGTTGAAAAGACAAATAATATATATTCTCTGGAATGAAAATGTGTTTCTTGGATACATTGGCTCTGCTCCTAATCCTACTGGATTATCTATCTTTCATTTTCTTTATTTATGACAATTGACAGTGTAAAACAACTTAGGAGACATATTATTTTTGCATATTTTGCTTGTTTAATCATGTCATGGGGACGTAGCAAAGATAATTGGATAGAATATAGCCGTAGTATTGAGAAATCAAATCATGGTTGCATATATAGTTTGTTTCAGGAGGCCCAGTGCATTAAGTTATGCAATTTCCCTTTCTGATATGTATGATAACTCCTTTCAGATTGATAAATCCCATTGTCGTTGCACCAACAGTTGCCGCAGTAGGTTTAGCGTTTTTTAGCTATGGCTTTCCTCAAGCTGGTAGTTGTGTGGAAATCAGTGTTCCACTGATACTTTTGGTTCTCACATTCACCCTGGTGAGTATGTTTGGTACTACATATGCCTATGAAGCCTGTAGTTCTATACCTCATCGACTGTCTTAAATGCTTTTGGTAAGTGCTAACAAATGCTAATTCCTTTACTTTTTTGCTTCAATTATAGTACCTTCGAGGGGTATCCATCTTTGGGAATCGCTTTTTTCAGATTTATGCGGTAAGTGTTAACAAATGCTAATTTCCTTACAAACGTGTTATTTTAGTGAAACCGTATTTATTTATTAAATTAGATATTGTTCTTTGAAGTCTTTTGAGCTTGAAGATTTCAGTGTTTGCTATGTGTGACTGAACCCTATCCTATAATTTACCTGCTCTTTTGATGGGCAAAAGAGCTCATATGGTCCACGTATTGTGCCATGGTGGAAACTTGAATTCCCAACATCATTCTAGGGGAGGCCTCTAATGCTATCTAAGCTTTGCCCATTTTGGGACAAGATTAAAAGTATCCAAGTTCTTACTCCCAGGTTCGAATATGTACTTTAATTGACATCTAAGCTCTATTGCTGTATCTGTTTTCCAAATCCTGGCTGAGTAATTTTGTTGTATATCATTATGGTCATCAGTTATGGACTTTGTTGGACACGACTGTTTTGCCCATGACTGTCTGACGTGCCAAATTCTTAATAAGAGATGCATTGGACAAATTGTAGGACTAAAAACCTACCCAAGCCAAACCACCAATCTGAAGCCTCTCCTAAAACCCTGCCCATGAACAAGAAGGCCAAACAATTTACAGTTTTTCATTTGATAGTTAAAAAAGAAGAAAGAATAACATGATAATTCACTCTGCTCCCTTCTGTCTAGTTGTCGGTATCACTTACAATGTTTTTGTAACTTTTTTTGGTACAAGCCGAGATTGTGACTTAATTGATCTTGCAAACATTTTCTCATTGCAGGTTCCATTGAGTGTTATGATCATCTGGACTTATGCATTCTTTTTGACAGCCGGTGGAGCATATGATTACAAGGGCTGCAGTGCTGATGTACCTAGTTCAAATATCTTAATAGATGCTTGCAGAAAGCATGCATATACAATGAGACATTGCAGGACCGATGTTTCGAATGCATTGAGAACTGCTGCATGGGTTCGGATTCCCTACCCTTTACAGTGGGGTATTCCTATCTTCCATTTCAGGACTTCTATTATCCTGATCTTTGTGTCGCTTGTTGCATCAGTTGATTCGGTGGGTAGCTTGTAACTCAAATGCAGCTGAAAATCAGTTTTAAATATGATGTCACATGCTTGTGTTTGTGCACACACCACTGCTGCTTATGTCAGGCCATTGGTAAGGCAAGCATATAAACTCCCAAAATTTCCAGTCTCTGAGTAGGGGATTAGTAAAATGCCCTTGAAGAATGCTATGAATTTGTGCTATGGTGAAGGCTTTGTACTTGACCAAGGCCAATCCCTGTCTTGTTAATGCTAAAGAAACTTTAGATCTGTATGTTTAGGATGGTATATAAGCAAAATTTTTGAAATACCACCATGACACTGATGCATATGGTACAATAACTTGTTTAGGTTGGAACATACCACACTACATCTGTGCGAATTAATTTGAAGCCTCCAACCCCAGGAATTGTCAGCAGAGGAATTGCACTGGAGGGTTTTTGCAGTATATTAGCTGGAGTTTGGGGTTCAGGTACTGGGTCAACAACATTGACAGAAAATATGCATACGGTTGACATAACAAAGGTAGCAAGTCGCAGGGCCGTGGAACTTGGAGCAGTTCTCCTAATCTTCTTCTCATTTATAGGTAAAGTGAAGCACAAAGTAATAAGTGTTAAATTATGATATGTACTGGATACATATTGTATCATATTTGACAATTTAGTGCATGTAAACATATTATATGAGATCCCAATTTTTGAATACCAGTTCACATGCCATTTGGTTGCCCTTGTTGACAGATATAGTTAGCTTGCTGGCAATTCTTGGTGGATATTTTAGAACTTCTTTTCTTCTTCTGAATAACATGTATTGCTTTCACTCATGCTGTAGGAAAAGTGGGTGCCATTCTTGCCTCTATACCACTATCCTTGGCTGCTTCCGTACTCTGCTTCACGTGGGCCCTTGTGGTGGCACTGGGTCTCTCAACTTTGCAGTATAGTCGAGCAGCAAGTTTTAGAAACATAATGATTGTTGGTGTTTCCTTATTCCTTGGTTTCTCTATCCCAGCATATTTTCAACAATACCAACCCGAAACCAGCCTCATTCTGCCTAGCTATTTTGTTCCCTATGCTGCAGCATCTAATGGACCTGTCCACACCAACATTAAACAAGTAAGAAAGCTATTTTATCTTTGCTTCCTTTATGGTTCTAAGTTTACAAACACATGAAATATCAGAGCTTTACCACCCCTCCCTAAAAATTAAAAGACAAACAAAGAACAATAGTGATGAACCGCTGAAACATGCTAGTTTTGAGATATCATTTATATAAACTTTCCTGCTGATTATCTTGATTGTCATGGACTGTCCAGCTTAGTTCAGATTCTAGTTAGTTACAAGACCACTTATTCTGATGACCTGGTTTTTGAAAATGGTTAAAATCATTTTTAGGTATTAAGTTTGTAGTAAATAAGAGAAAAGATCCCCACAACTATATGTTATAGAAAAAAACACGACAAGCGCTCAGTTGGAGGAAAAAACCATCATCTATCCATTTGTCATACTCTAATTGATTCTTACCTGTGAAAAATCCTTTGGTGTTGCAAAATAAGTTGGGTTTTTCTCTAAAACATTGGGTTTGAAGTGTTTTTCTCCAAATTGTGATGTTATCAGCGGCTTATGTGTAAAAAGCCCATAATTTTTTTGCTAGGCAGGTAAAGATGATCATAATATGACGTGTCCAGGGTCCATTTTAGAACAAGTAAAGAAACTTATTGTCCGAGTCTATTCTTTGAACAGTTTCAAATTCTGTTTATGTCCTTTGAGTTAGATACGAGCTGATTCACTGTTTAAATGTCTGACAGCTTGATTTTGCTATGAATGGACTTATGTCTTTGAACATGGTGGTGACGTTTCTGGTAGCATTTGTATTGGAAAACACTGTCCCAGGCAGCCGGCAAGAACGAGGGGTTTATTTATGGTCACGTCCAGAAGACATTTCGACGGATCCATCCTCGCTTGAAGATTATTCCTTGCCAAGAAAGCTTCCAGATATTTTTGCCAGGCGAAACGTCTAGGTGGGTGATATTTTAGCAGACCACACGTACGAGCTCCGAGTAGAATAAAAATTCAAGGGCACTTGGTAGATTTTGGATACGGCTCGAGTGAAGAAAAATAACCATATACACATAGCAATTAGCTGCCTACACCAAATTGGAAATGTTTTAAAATTACGAGGTTAGATAATAGTATGCAATCAATTCAATTGATTCTGCAAATGACTGGGAAAGTTTAGTAAGGGCTACAAATTTAGCTGTGTGATCTGTAACTTTATAATACAATTATTCTTCCTAAATAGAAATTTATTAACCGACTCTTACGTTAGTGGAAAAATTATTCAATTTTTCGGACCTAATACGTAGGAGTGTCATTCCTATATTAGCAACATCCCACTTAGTTTTACGGCCCACTAGGTCTTGGACTAACCTCATCATTCCAACAAATGACCTCGTTACAAGACCTTGTCTTAACAAGATGAGGTGGAGGATGTTAAAGAAAAGATAGTGACACTGCAGTCATTCAACCCAGAGTTCGAACTCGATTCATGCAGATCATGCCATTACTTCCCTCAGATCGACGAGTTCAACGGTGAAGCAAGCCGTAAAGCAATACGCCAATATTCAGGACTAACCTGTGCACCATCCAAAAGTTGATTTTCCATTGCAGTTCATCATAATGTAAAAGAATATGAAGAACCAAGAGTGTTTTTTCCTTGGACAAAAGACATTGACAGAACGAAAGGATAAGATCTACTGCTCAAACAAGACACATTTTGCAAGTTGCAACGATTTGAGGGATCCTTGTACAGTAGATTATAGTGCACCTGTATCTGATTGGCTTCGAAGTTCGATAGCCGATGGTCTCAAAAAGTGGGAATGCATAAAAGAAGCAAAAAGAAGTTGTAAACGATGTAATGGACTTACAGTTGC
This sequence comes from Malus sylvestris, assembly GCF_916048215.2. NCBI lineage: Eukaryota > Viridiplantae > Streptophyta > Magnoliopsida > Rosales > Rosaceae > Malus > Malus sylvestris. Next base: position 30,579,229 of record NC_062274.1, on the reverse strand, counting down.
CTAGTTTTAGAGTCGTTGACATGCAGCAGACTTGGTCCTGTGACTTGAAAATATAGATTTTCCGGGAGTGAGATGCATATTATATTTAACTTGGTGTTGGATATCTATAGTGTCACCAGGGAGACGGCAGACATACAACTGTAATTAGAAACGTGGGATTGATTATCAGCATGCATGATTAATTGTTCCTTGGGCGGAAATGACAGTTCTCTTTTCTTGATTGCTACGGAAATTAAATCAATCTGATCCAGTATATACATGTTATGGGGGTGGAAGTAATCTCTTATTATGCCAGTCCTGGATGAGGGAACGGAGGGTGTGATTAGGGGTAAGAAATGTGTGCTTGAGCCTTAAGTTTGTCATGGGCGATGTATCATGCCCCATTCTTAGCCATTCCTCTATGGCGTCGAGTTCATATGAAAACCCATCCGCTGCCGCATGTGGATTCTTCATCACTTCCTGCAATGTTAAGCGCACTCTGTTAGTAAATTATGTATTTTCTTGTATGATTAGCAGTAAAACAAACGAAACACTGTTATGTGAGTTGAAAGGACAACAAACCTGAAAAATGGGGCACAGGAAAAAACTAGGTACATCAGGCGTGTCTTTCGCTTTTACATCTTCTTCCTTCACCCGCTCACTTGCCACTAAATCATCAGCTCTTTTCTTCAACTCATGAAGCTCTTCCGTCAATGTTGCCAGGTTCAAATCTCGACTAGGCCTGCGGTTACTTGTCAAGCACGTCAATGCTAAACCTGCTAGTTTCTCTGCTAGATCCAATGGCCACTGTCCAGCCAAGTCATCTAAATCTCGGATAACAGCTGCTTGGTCCATGTTCATTGCCTGACCTAGCCCCGACCAGTTCCTTCCAGTTAAAAGATGCATCATCAAAACTCCGAAAGCACGAATGTCGGATCGAACACTTTGTTCATCATGGCTAAGTAATAGGCCATAACCGCTGATTTTTGTTACGAGATTGCGGTCCAAAAGGATGTTGGACAAGGAAAGCCGTCCGTGAACAATCGGTTTTGGCTTTGCCATGTGCAGAAAGCCCAAGCCCGAACAGATTTCGGATGCAATACGTATGCGGTCGTGCCATCCTATGGTTCTTTTTCTTGTCTTCGAGCTTAGGTGGGAGGAGAACAATATGTCCCTCAAGAATATATCTCTCAAGCTACCATTGTGCATGTATGCGAACACAATGCACCTTAGCTCAGTGCAGAACCCAATCATTGTGATCAAGTTTGGATGCCGAATGTGGCCAAGGACTGTCACCTACATATGCAAATCATCAACGTTTTTCAGTCAATTTGAAACAACCTCAAAACTGATATGCGGTGTCCAATCAATCAATTACTTCGGTTATAGGGGCATATATTTTAGGAAATGTGTAATGTTCTCACTGTAAACAGTCAAATATGTTATATTATCGGATTATGAATTGGAACAACACATTCCTCACAATACAACATAATAGAACATGAACATTTTCTTGTATAGGGTTTACCTTGGCTTGAAAATCTTGCTTAGAGAGTTCATTACCAGAGTTGAGCATTTTGATTGCAACTGTGGCATGGTTGATGCGCCCTCTATATATACTAGTCCAATCTCCTCCTGGTTTAATTCTCAAACGCTCTGAAAAATCATTTGTTGCCAATCTGATCTCCTCGGCTGTGTACTCCTTGAAACCACAGCTCGTGTCGCTAAGCCTTGCGACCATTCCAATTGCATCCTTTTCTTTGCAAAACTCGATTCTACGATGAAGAACATCTCTCTGCTGCCGCAGTTCCTCAATCTCTCTAACCATCTCCGCTCGGGTACTTACCGCCTTTTCTAGTTGGGCCTCACTGTTTGATTTTGCAAATGTAGATATTTGAAGTTTGTTTGAGAGTTCAAACTGGAGCTCCAATAGTGAACTTAGCCTATTCTTGCTTTCTTCAGTATCCAATATAACTTCATGAAGTTGTTCCTTTTCGGAGTCTAATGCTTTCTTCAACTCTTCTCGCTTCGTCGCCTCTTCATTTATCTTTGCTTCAAGTTGTTCAGCCTATAAAACATGAAAATTCATTACAGGTTCACAAAAAAAGAAGAAAAAAAATTGATTTGTTTTATATCATGTGTATTACCCGACGATTGCATAAAGAAATTGCCCGTTGTGCTTTAGTGCTTCTTTCAAGATTGGCCTTGGCTTCCTTTCTTTTCAACTTGATCATCTCTTGAGCTTCCTTTAAAGTTTTCTTCCTAGACTCTATATCTTCTGCAGCAATCTGATATGAGCCAAGTTGTGGCATTTTTCTTTTAGATATTAGAAATAGAACAGTTTAACATGAACTGTTACTATACGTTAAGATCAAAGGAATTTCATATAGAATACTTAATTTGGGTTCTCCTATAATTTAAAATACAAGGGGTTGGTCCTATTTGAATTTTGGGGAAGCAAAGTCTAAACACATGGACAGGATAGGCATGAACTGTACTTGACAAGGAGGCTCTACTGCAAATTATACTTAGTACCACACAAATTACAACTTGACATGCTATAAGTTATTTCTTTATGTATGCAAATTAAAATTTGACATATTCACAAACTATTCTTTTGTAATTTTAATGAATTAGTTTTGCATGTGTCATAATGTGATTTGTTTGTAAAATAAAATAAGTACATCGATATTTTTACATTAGGGGAATGGGGAGTTCGGCTAAACCACATAATGTGCAACCTAATTTGGTATTGAATTCGCTATCCACGAGATTCGAATATAAGACCTCTTACTTCCAAGTGAAGAGGAATATCACCAAACCGTAATACTAAATGGTAAAATAACTGGTATTACATGTAAGATATGTATTACACGTGATTTGTGGATAAAAACAATAACTCATTACGCGTTAGAAGGTTTGGAGTATAATCATCACAATCATATGTTTCTAAGGTCAAAAAGAAATTTAAGCAAGGAAACAAAATGATGGTATTTGGTACAAAAGAGAGCTTAGTGGAGCCGTTGAATAGCTTCATCATTCTTTACCTACTTCAAAATTAGACCAAGAAAGATAGTTTTGGTAGCATTAAATAATTTTTTTTTTTATAAGGGAACAAATTTGCTCACCACCTAAAAGTAAGGGTGATAATCACTTTTTTATTGATTGTCGTTAGATTAGTTTAAATTTCCAGATTTATGTCTTGAAGTAATTAAATCATACTAATCTAATGACAATCAATGAAGGCGAGCAAAGTTGCACTCATTTTTATACTTACCATATCAGAGTCCGCATGTTCGGGCGTAGCCAACTCCATTGGATTGTTGTGCACTCCTTCATCCATTTTCAAAGACAACAAATGCTGGAAATAGTTTTCAAGTTCGTGGACACAATTTCCCCGTTGGTTCTGTGAGCTTGAGGAGTAGGGATTTGTTGAAAATCCGAGAGAGGGATGAGAAATTGTATCAAGGGAATATGCTGGATTTTCATTGAACATTTTTGCTAGCCAAGCTTTGAAACTGGATTTTTCTCTGATTTTTGCAACCGTCACACCTTGATCATCCTCTATGACTCCTTTACTGTTCTCCCCTCTGAGGAAAACCCGTCTTCCCCCACAAATTACGAATAATTCGCAGAAATCGGGCTTGTGATTATGAACATAAAATGATCCACTTACCGCACTCTTCATTCTCCTACATGGCAAAGAGAGAAAAGTTAAGCACAATTAATCAATGACAATGAAAAAGAATACAATAAAATGAAGAAGCGGACCAAGATGAACTCTTCAGGAATGGAAATCCAATAACCAGTTTGGTTATTTTGTGTCTAAGGATCAACTCTGTGACGACTGTATGAATTGGTTGCTCACATTTTTCTACTCTCAGCAATTCAGCCTTCACCTATGAACATCAAATAAAGTTCTGGAAAATATAAGAAACAACTTGTGATGGTAATTAGGACAATATAATTAATCCCGTTTTAGCAGGAATCAAAGGAAAAAAATCAAGCAATTGCAAAAACCTGGCCACAGAATGATATGTACTTGGACAGTAACTCGTCAATCTTTTCCTGCTCATACTTAATAAAAACTTTCAATTTCTCATCACTCACAGAACTTGCAGGGAGCTTCCCAACTGAACCAAAATGAAAAATAAAAGCAAATTAAATAGAAATTCCTATCAAACTAAACCTTGGGAAAATGATAAGGGCCTTGTAGGTTTGTAGGTCAATTGGTTAAGAGCATTCACACCATTTATCCAAAGTCCCCAGTTTGATTCCCCCTGCGCCAATTTCTCGCTCGTACAAAAAATACTGAAATTAATCAAGGAAATTGAAATCCAATTATGCAACTTACATGGGGTGTACACAAACTCCTGAGAAATGTTGTGAGTTACATGGAGAATGACAATGGAAATTGGCTTGGAATTCCACTTCTTTAGGGTCCACTCCAAGGTCTTAAATCCATCTTCTATATCATTCCCTACGGCAACATACACCTTCTCTGCTTGAGTATCCATTGTCTTCCTTGGTATTTCAAATCATATGTTTGGTTTCCAGAAACATGTAAGGCCCTCCGTTAATTATATATGCACTGAACTGCATAAATAAATACATACCACACCAATCAGCAGAGAAGGATTGAAAATAGGTTTGTAGTCAGTAAGATTTTGACAAAAAGTGGAAAGATAAAGTTGATGTGGGAGCGTTGGGTTCATTATTTTCTCAAGGTTTGTATGGATTTGTCAAATGGACTAGAAATTTAGAAAAGGATTCGGCTGCCTTTAATTTTTTATGGTAGTAGGAGGGTCACCTTTGGACTTTTTTGTGTTTTAGAGGGCATGACAAATCAACATTCGACAGTACACCCACATGCCCTCACGATCACCATCACAATCTTAGAGAGCGAAAGAAAGAGGGTGATTTATGTAGAGCAAAAAATAATCAAGAAAATATGGAGGTAACACGTTAATTTTTGGGTAAAAAAAATAAGATTACCCTTGAGACACATTGGAACCCCTACGCATGAGCAGCGGACAATCATCACTCAATCAAGGTCCAAAGAGATCAAAATAGATATTTATTCAAAACCTATTTCATCAATCCTCATCAAATCCTCCTCGTAGGGTAACCTCCAAATATTCATTCAAAATAGGATTAATTACCTAAATTAATTAATTAATTGATTTCCTAATTAATTAATTAATTAATTAATTTTCTAATTGATTTTCTAATTGATTGCAAGATATTATGGTGACATAATATCTTGCAATTACACCCAAAAACCACCAAATGTGGCAGGTTCTCACCTCTCCAAAGGGGGTCGGCCACACCCCTATAATTACCACTTCATTTCTCCAAAAACCTAAGTGGAATCCCCCTGCAAAATTCTCTAAATTCTTTAAACACTTTTCTCTCAAAATTCTAAATTTAGAAGTTCTTCGGCCAAAGCTCCCCCTATTCATCGCGGGCGAGTGAGGCTCTTGGCCTTGAACTAAGGTGTTAATTGTTTTTGCAGGTGCATTTTCGTCAAAGAACAAGAAGGAAGAAATTTGCATCCACAAATTGGTGCTTTCATTGAGAGTCTTGATCAAACACTCGTAGAAGACTCGCATTCAAGGTTTTTCGTTTTCTTGTTCACTTGTAGATTTTTCGTACGTTTTTATTCTTGTAATTTTTATTTTTAAAAATTCTTCGATAAGACGTAAAAGAAAAGTACAATGGCAAGAGATTCGGAAACCTCAACAAACGGAAATTCCAACGTTCAAGGATTAGGAACGCGATAATCTACGAGGCTCAGCACAATGATGAGTGGAGCGGGACCACCCCCACAGGGCACCACTGTGGCAACCACCAATGTGGCCACCATGACAACCACCCTCGGTAAGGCCTACGGCGCAACAACCACAGCTCAAGTCATGCCATTCAAGCCCACATGGGCCTAAGCCCAAGGCGAGACTGCCCGAGCCACTTAAGCTCGACGCGAACCCAACGCGTTGCCAAGCCGATCCCTAGCCTTACACCCACGTGCGCCACATGCCGAGCAGCCCACTCCCGTGGCCCAGTCTGCTCTCGCGGCCTAGTCTTTTCCCGCGGCCCAGCCTATTCCCGTGGCCTTCCAAGCAGCCCAAATCGGTCCAAGATTAGTTCAACCATCCTGGCTTCAAATTTCTGGGCCTACGATTGAACCAGGGGCATTTTCACCACATTTCTTCGTGAATTTAACATTTCCTAACTCAAATCTCGCGCCTGGAGTCTACCATACTTCCATTGCTCAAGGAGACACATTCATTCTAAGCTCTTCCAACCCAAATGGAGAGTAACACTTGTCTCGAAAAGTCATTGACGAGCGCCCTCGCACAACATATGACCTTGGTCAATCAGCTTTTGCAGCTCACTGAGATGCAACGTGCTCTAAACGAGGTGTCCCAAAGTAGGACAAGGGCAGACGAAGAACCTTTCCAGCAGTGTCCCGGTAAGCAGTCACTTGACCAGCCAAGAATTGAGCGTTCGGCCAGTGTACACTCTTGATTAGGCCCCTGCGATATTGTATACTCCAGTCTTAGCGCGCGAAAGAGTGTGTGCTCTCGACTAGGCCCACAGACGAGCATACATTCATGGTTGGGGTCACACTCCGATAGTCAACATGAGCATCCTTTCAAGTGAAGTGTTCATTTGCGGCTAGGCCCATAAGGAGCATTCTCTACCTCACATTGAAGTAGGCAGCACGAAGGACGGAGAGAAGCAGTCACTTAGTCCGGCTCAAGCTCAACCAGTAGTTTACGAAGAATTCCCTCGCTTGTTAGGAACGAACCACATGCACCGCAGCTGAGGCATAGACGAGCCAAGCACGTAGAAGAGCAGCCTAGACCAGTAGGTCACGACTAGGGCAGCTGAGAGATTCGTTACCTCAACAAAGGAAAATTCAGGAAGAAGTAGAAAGGCTCATGACCGAGCAATTGCACTATTTCTAACGTAACAAGGTCACTAACGAGGCATTACGATGGGACATGACCAACATAAGTAGCTCACCATTCACGGATAAGATTGAGCAGGCAGAGCCTCTATGCAAGTTCAACAGGCCACGTTTCACATCCTTCAAATGGGATTGAGACCTGAAGGGACACCTAAAGCATTACCGAAGCGTAATGATCCTTTATTGAAACAACGATGATCTCATGTGCAAGATATTCGCCACCACTCTACAAGGCAAGACGCATGATTGGTTCTACACCCTGCCACCACTATCCATCTAGAGTTTCGACGAATTTTCTTTGGTTTTCACCAAAGAATATTCATCCTATTACTCCATTAAGAAAAAGTCCTACCACTTGTTCAACGTCAAGAATAACCCAAATGAGTCGCTTCGTGACTATGTGAAGAGGTTCAAAGCAGAGAAGGAAAAGATAGTTGAATGCAACGACTCGATAGCTAGAGCAACCTTCCAAAAAGGACTCTCAGTAGACCACCTACTGTTCGGAGAATTGACCATGAAAGAAGATATAACTCTGGCAGACTCTTTCGCTCTGGCAGAGAAACATGCACTTTGGGATGAGGTTCGTCGATGCACATTCAAGGCAAATCTAAGCGATCTTGAATATGAAGTCCCCCACTACTCTGAAGAAGATTCAAGGTCTGACTGGATGAGCAGCCGCATCTGAAGCAGCAATAAGCTCTACCCTTATACGAGAAGAGCTGGGGGCCCAACTACTTGTATTCCACAGTTCAAAAGCTCTCCTCGATGCATAAACTAGTTACCAGAAATTCAAAAGCTCACTTTGGCGACAGTTGTTGCAACCCGGAAGCTTAAGTTATACATTCAGACGCATGTAGTCATCCTCATGACGCACTATTCCGCCCAATCTAGACGTGCGACGATAAAGGCGCAAACATTGGCGATGCAAAGTTTTTTTACAAACGTAACAACTCGGCTCAAAAGGCACGCCAAGGGCAGACGAACACTAGAAGGACACTAGGAAGCAAGTTTTGTCCTCGTCGCCCCATAAGATTCTACATAGGAGCAACATGTACCGGCAAGTTGAGCACCACCTCCTGCTACACGTCACACAGCCCCAGCCGACCCTTGCTCTATAATTTAGCTCTAAAGCTGCCCGATACCAGCAGTTGAGCATCTCTTGGTACGTTAGCTCCATGGCTCCTTCCCACGCCTTCACGCCTAGCCTAGGCGATGCAACAGAGAGACCCAACGACGCTCCGAAGGTAATCAAGGATGCCCTAGCCACGCCTGCTTCGCCCGATGGAGACTTTTAGCATTTGCATGTCGACGACGCATCCAACTACAAAGGCTCGGAAACAGGCATAGTCCTTGTCACCCCAGATGATTTGATGCTTGAGCATGCGATTACTCTAGGCTTCAAGGCATCCAACAACAAAGCAGAGTACGAAGCCTTACTAGCAGGCCTCCGAATGGCAAAAGACTTGGCAGTGAAAAAGCTTGCAATTCATTCCGATTCTCAGCTAATCACCAGCCAGACTACTGGGGAGTACACGGAAAAACATCCAAGGATAGTGCAATACATAGAGAAAGTATGCAAGTAACTTTAGACATTTTAGACTTACACCCTTACTCAAGTTTTGCTGGCAGACAACGCCCAACCGGATGCTCTAGCTGGCCTAGGCTCTGCCCTCAACCACTAACTCAAACGCTATATCTTGGTGGAATATCTAGACAAGCTAAGCATAGAGGTGGAGCCGACAATCGAAGTGTCACAGGTTAGTACAACTCCAAACTAACAAAGTTCTATTATAGACTACTTAGTCAATGGCACACTCCCTATGGAAAGGTTGGAGTCTAGAAAGCTCCAAATAAAGGCAGCATGCTACTACATGTGGAACGACATCCTACACTGGACCATATCTCCACTGCCTAATGCCTTTCAACAACCTAAAGGTTCTAAGCTTAATCTATGAAAGCGTTTGTGGAAATCACTCCGGAGGCCGATCCTTAGCGCAGAGGGCTCTTAACGCAGGCTATTACTGGCCTACCCCGCGACAGCACTATCCAATGAGAAGACAAGGAAAATTAAATTTTTCTTACCTTAGTGTGGCGCGGAGAAGACGAAGAAAGCAACGAAAGACGGTCCTTTGCACAAGAAAGTGTAAAAGATTGCTAGGGGAGGGGGAACAAATATCCTCTAGCTTTCTCTCTCTTGTAGGGTAGAATAAATTACTTTCTAAAGTTGATTTAATCATCTACTTAAGGTAGACTTAAATAGACTTTAGAAGTGATTTATTTCCCTTTCCTAGAAGGATCTAATTTCCAATTAAAGAGGGAATCTACATCAAAATAGGAAACAATCCTACGTTTCCTAAAGCAAGAAGATCTCTACACCTGCTGCCATTTCCTGCGAGCAGCCCAACAGGTGTGGGGGCATTTGTGGAGCAAGAAAAATCAAGAAAAATATGGAGGTGACACATGGATTGTTGGGTGAAAAAGACAAGATTACCCTCGAGTAGACTTGGCATTCATGTCGTGTTTTCTGTGTTCGTGTCGTTTTTGTGTCATACCAGATATCTTAACGGGTCGTGTCGTGTAACACCCGTTAAAATAAACTGGTAAAATGACCCTACCCGAAATCGACCTGATAATATTAACAGGTAATATGACCTAACTCGTTACCCGTTAAGGAAAATATATCTTAAACCAATAAATAATCAAATGAAAAAACATAATACTAAATAAGTATATACATACCATATTGTCACATCCAAAATATAAAAACGCATTTTTCTTTTAAGTATATTTTCGATTACCTAATTTGATCAAATGGTAAACTTGGAAAATATTGGAATAGAGAAAGGGTTTTATTCGTCCAAAAAAGTTCTAATAATATAAGTGAAATAGAATCCAACGGTACAGATTTACTCTCATTTATCTTACGGCTGTTATTTAAGTAAAGTCTTTAATATTTTTTTAATTAATGTAGAAGTGTAAAAAATATAGAAAAGATATAAAACGCTCGTAATGACAAGCTGTACAACTTTCATGAAGAGCTTAACTTCGAAATTCGCCACTATAATCATATAAATCATAAATCAAAATTTAATCGTTGATTGTTGTTTACATTTACGGTTCATTGTTCTCATAACAATTTTTTTTTTTTTCAAATTTTCTTTTTTGAAAACATGATCTATTAGAGGATGCAGGAAGTTGAACGGTTTGGATCGTTGATATTATATTCAAAGTTTTACGGTTAGTGAAAATGTTGCTTGATGTTTATAAAGTTTCTACAAACTATATGACATTGACTCATATTTCAGTTAACCGTAAATATTGAAACGTGATATTAAAGATCTAAACCGTTCATTTTCTTACATCCGCGAGATGATCATGTTTTCAAAAAAGAAAATAAAAAAACGAAATTCAGTAAGAAGAATAAAGTGTAAATGACAATCGACAGCTAAATATAAATTTAAGGTTTATAGATTATAGTGTTGGATTTCGAAGCTCACCCCTTCATGAAAGTCGTAAAGCTTGTCACTATGAGTGATTTTATATTTTTGTTACATTTTCTACACTTCTACAATAATTATTATTAATTTTATTAATTTTACCCTCAAATAAAAAACATTAATCATGAGGGTTTGGAGGATTTTAAAAATCTAAACGATAATGTAAGTGTAAACATTATCTACTCGTGGAGGAATAATGATGAATCACAAGTGTTTATATATTCTTTCATATTTTTCATACTTGTATATATGTCTTTTAGTTATTGCCTATACAAATATTATACTAGTTTATTTTAATTTTGGACAACAACATGTTAAGTAAAATTTATCCTAGTAATGATAATAATGAACTCTCATAATAAAAATAAATAATGACTAAAACTTTTTTTTTTTTTTAAACTTATAGAATAATAATACAAAACTATATATTTAATATAGAATATATTGTATATATTAATATGGCTATTGTATTTTATAATAAATCTTTTAGTAATTAAACTTTAAAATTATTAAAATAATTTTTTTCTTAACGGGTCGAAATGGGTTATCCACGTGTACACCCGTTAAGAACTCGTTATTAACAGGTCATCCGATAATGACCCGATTAGTTATTGTGTTGACCCAGAACCCGTTATTTTCATGTCGTGTCAGAAACTACCAGGTATACCCTTGAGGCACATCGGTACCTCTACGCGTGAGCAGCGGACAATCATCACTTAATCAAGGTCAAAAGTGATCAAAATAAGTATTTATTCAAAACCTATTTCATCCATCCTCATCAAATCCTCCCCACAAGGTAACCTCCAAATATTCATTCAAAATAGGATTAATTACCTAAATTAATTAATTGATTTTCTAATTGATTGCAAGATATTATGGTGACATAATATCTTGCAATTACACCCAAAAACCACCAAATGTGGCCAGTTCCCACCTCTCCAAAGGGGGAGGGGGCTGGCCGCACCCCTATAAATACCACTTCATATCTCCAAAAACCTAAGTTGAATCCTCTTGCAAAATTCTCTAAATTCTTCAAACACTTTTCCCTCAAAATTCTAACTTTGGCATCAAAGGTTCTTCAGCCAAAGCACCCCCCCATTCATCGTAGGCGCGTGAAGCCCTTGGCCTTGACTTAGGTGTTAATTGTTTTTGAAGGTACATTTTCGTCCAAGAACAAGAAGGAAGAAATTTGCTTCCATAATTTATACTACAATTATTTTGGATTTAGTCCATAGGTAAATGGTTACATTGTTTATTTTGCTGTATATATATATATCTCAATAAATAGTAAGAGGGAAACTCAAAACGATAAAACATATTGTGGATGCAAATTTCTTCCTCCTTGATCTTGGATAAAATGTGGCCAGTTCCCACCTCTCCAAAGGGGGAGGGGGCTGGCCACACCCCTATAAATACCACTTCATATCTCCAAAAACCTAAGTTGAATCCTCTTACAACATTTTCTAAATTCTCCAAACACTTTTCCCTCAAAATTTTAACTTTGGCATCGGAGGTTCTTAAGCCAAAGTACCACCCCCCTCATTCATCGTGGGCACATGAAGCCCTTGGCCTTGACCCAAGGTCTTAATTGTTTTTTAAGGTACATTTTCGTCCAAGAACAAGAAGGAAGAAAATTGCATCCACAATTTATACTGCAATTATTTTGGATTTAGTCCATAGGTAAATGGTTACATTGTTTATTTTACTGTATATATCTCAATAAATAGTAAGAGAGAAACTCAAAAAGATAAAACATATTGTGGATGCAAATTTCTTCCTCCTTGATCTTGGACAAAATTGCACCTACAAAACAAATAACACCTTAGGTCAAGGCCAAGAGCCTCATGCTCCTATGATGAATGGGGGGAGCTTTGGCTGAAGAACCTCCGATGCCAAAGTTAGAATTTTGAGGGAAAAGTGTATGGAGAATTTAGCAAGAGAATTGGAGTTGAGTTTTGGAAAGAATGAGAGGGTTTATATAAGGGACTGGCCGACCACCTTGGGAAAAGATGGACCGGCCACTTGGATGGTTTTGTGGGCTAGGTTCATGATTTGTGTTTAATTGGCTAATTAATTGAATAATTAATCAATTAATTTAGCTAATTAATATAATAGAAAAGGAATGATTTAGAGGTTACCTTGTGGAGAGGATATGATGAGGGATGGATGAAATAGGATTTAAATAAATACCTATTTAGGCACTTTTGACTTGATTGGAGGATGATTGTTTACTGCTCGTGCGTAGGAATCCTGGTATGCCTTGAAGGTAATTTTGTCATTTTTACCCAAAAATCCACGTGTCATCTCTTGATTATTTTTGGCTCCACAAATTCCCCTACACCTGTTGGGCTGCTCGCAAAAAAGGGCAACAGGTGTAGAGATTTTCTTGCTTTAGGAAACTTAGGCTTGTTTCCTATCTTGATGTAGATTCCCTCTTTAATAGGAAATTAGATCCTTCTAGGAAAGGGAAATAAATTTCCCTCAAAGTCTATTTAAGTCCACCTTAAGTGGGTTATTAAATCAATTTTGGAGAGTGATTTATTCTACCCTACAAGAGAGAGAGAGAGAGAGAGAGAGAGAGAGAGAGAGAGAGAGAGAGCTTAGAGGATATTTGTTTCCTCTCCTATAGCAATCTTCTACATCTTGCCCGTGCAAAGGACCGTTTTCGTTGCTTGCTTCATCTTCTCACTGCTTCTAGGTAAGAAAAAATTAATTTTCTTGTTTTCTTAATTTTTTGAAAGTCTCGGGGCTTGAAATTTGGCTCGACGGGGGTCAAGGATGTGAAAAAATAAGTGGGAGGAAGCCTCGACACTGTTGCCGTGGGTGGTGAGTCATGGCGGCAGCTCAGCTCGGCTTAGGCCGAGGGTTGGTGTGGTTGGCGCTAGCTAGGTTAGGCCATGAGGCCTGTAGGTGAGAAAGGGCAGGAGACGCATGGCCTTTGGGCTAGACCTGACATTTGTGTCATGTTTTTCATGTTCGTGTCATTTTCATGTCATACCCGATATCTTAACGGATCGTGTCGTGTAGCATCCGTTAAAATAAACTGGTAAAATGACCCGACTTGAAATCGACCCGATAATATTAATAGGTAATATGACCCGACCCGTTACCCCATTAAGGAAAATATATTTAAAACCAATAAATAATCAAATGAAAAACATAATACTAAATAAGTATATACATACCATATTGTCACATCCAAAACAATATCACATTGTCACATCCAAAACATAAAAACGCAATTTTCTTTTAAGTATATTTTCGCTTACCTAAATTGATCAAATGGTAAAATTGGAAAATATTGGCATAGATAAGGGGTTTTTTCGTTCAAAAAAGTTCTAATAATATAAGCGAAATAGAATCCAACGGTACAAATTTACTCTCATTTATCTTACGGCTATTATTTAAGTAAAGTCTTTAATAATTTTTTAATTAATGTAGAAGTGTAAAAAATATAGAAAAAAAATATTGAAACGCTCGTAATGACAAACTTTACAACTTTCATGAAGAGGTTAACTTCGAAATTTGCCATTATAATCATGTAAATCATAGATCAAAATTTAACTGTTGATTGCTATTTACAATTATGCTTCATTGTTCTCATCACATTTTTTTTTCTTCAGATTTTCTTTTTTGAAAACATGATCTATTAGAGGATGCATGAAGATGAACAGTTTGGATCGTTGATATTATATTCAAAGTTTTACGGTTCGTGAAAATATTGCTTGATGTTTATAAAGTTTCTACAAACTATATGACATTGACTCATATTTCAGTTAATCGTAAATGTTGAAACGTGATATAAAAGATCTGAACCGTTCATCTTCTTACATCCGCTAGATGATCATGTTTTCAAAAAAGAAAATTTAAAAATTGAAATTCAGTAAGAAGAATAAAGCGTAAATGACAATCCACGGTTAAATATAAATTTAAGGTTTATGGATTATAGTGTTGGATTTTGAAGCTGACCCTCTTATGAAAGTTGTAAAGCTTGTCACTATGAGTGATTGTATATTTTTTTTACATTTTTTACACTTCTACAATAATTATTATTAATTTTATTAATTTTTCCCTCAAATAAAACACATTATTCATGAGAGTTTGGAGGATTTTAAAAATCTAAACGATAATGTAAGTGTAACCATTATTTACTCGTAGAGGAATAATGATGAATCACGAGTGTTTATATATTCTTTCACATTTTTCATACTTGTATGTATGTCTTTTTAGTTCTTGCCTATACAAATACTATACTAGTTTATTTAATTTTGGACAACAACATGTTAAGTAAAATTTATCCTAGTAATGATAATATAGAACTCTCATAATAAAAATAAATAATGACCAAAACTTTTTTTTTTTTTAACTTATATAGAATAATAATACAAAACTATATATTTAATATAGAATATATTGTATATATTAATATGGCTATTGTATTTTATAATAAATCTTTTAGTAATTAAACTTTAAAATTATCAAAATAATTTATTTCTTAACAGGTCGAAACGGGTTACCCACGTGTTACCTGCGTGTATACCTGTTAAGAACCTATTATTAACGGGTCACCCAATAATGACCTGATTAGTTATCGTGTTGACCCAAAACCCGTTATTTTCGTATTGTGACAGAAATTGCCCGGTCTACCTTAGGCTGAGAAGAAGAAAGTGATAGAGGGGGCACAGGGCGTCAACCCCCTTTCCTTCGGTTTGGGTCATGAGGCCTGCTGGCTGAAAGGCTTCATTTGCCATTTTTTTGTTTTTTGTTTGTTTTTTGTTTAGCTGGGCTTGGGCCCGTGCTTAATGGAGGGGGAGAGAGAGAGAGGCTGAGAGCCTTTTTTTGGTCCGAGAGGCTTGCTATGCCATGCCTTTTTTTTTTTTTTTGAACAACCTTCTAACGAATCCCTCTTGTATCTTTGTAGAATTTATTCAAACATGTCTTCCTCGAGCCACAAGAATGATGATGGTGCGCCGCCCTTGTATCGTCAAGGCGAGTCTTTGAGCAAGGTTGGTTACTTCAAGGTTGCTCACTTCAAGATTAGCTCTAATGACTTGTTTAGAGACTTCATCGAGGCATATTGGCACGCCATTCCATCGGGAGTACGTGTGAAGCATGTTAAGGATGGTAGCAACCGTGAGCCATGTGATGGGGCTCGGAGAGCCATCAAGTTCCACCCCTACTATTTTGTGTTAGGGTTTACTTTTCCTATGTTGCGTTTCTTCCAAGAAGTGCTCTGCTCCATGAGATATGCCCCCGCCCAATGTTCTTCAAATGCGGTCCGTGTGATGGTGGGATTCCACAATCTAAGCCAATTCTTTGACTTAGGTCTAACTTTCAACGAATTTTGGTACTTCTTTGACATAGGTCACATTGAGGGAGTTGGACAGATGCGATCTTCCCATAGGCTTTCTGATAACTTGAGCATAAGAGATCATGACTGGGCCAAGGAGACTTTGGAGATAAGTGGAGAATGAGAGTCTGATTCTTCCCCCGAGCTGAGTGTACCAACGATTTTTATATCCAGTAAGTAGGCTGCTTAATCTCTTGGCTGCTTTGTATTTGTTCTAAGTTGCTTTTTAATTTTCTAATTGTCTTCCGTTGCTTTTGTAGATTCAGAATTCAGCTCTACTCCTAAGACTTCTTTGGACATGAAGAGAGTGCATGTTGCTATGGGTATCCTATCCGAGTACTATGAGTGGCGTTGACTGTTTAGTCCTCTTCGTAGGGAAAAAAATGGGCTGCCCCCGAAAGAGGAGATAAAACAAATCAAGGATGAGGCGTTGGCTCATCCTATCACTGTGGTGGAGACTTCTACAAATGAAAGTGGGAAAAAGAGGCATTCTCCACCTGCTCAAGAAACGTATGCTGAGAGGAAGCCGAAGACTTCTTCCGCTGCTCTCGGGGATTCACCAGCTGCTCAAAAGATGCCTGCTGAAAAGAAGACGAAGACTTCTTCTGCTGCTCGTGATGATTCACCGACTGCTCCTAAGCTTGTGATTGACTTGACTTCCTTAAAAAACGGGAAAGAGAAGACTGCTGGATCTGTGCCGGTGACACCTGCCATTCCGAAGGCTGCTAGCTTGATTACTGACAGGATTGCTCAGTGTAGAAGTTCCTCCGTGCCTCCGGTGTCAAAGTTTGTGCCAAAGCGTCATTCTGAGGTTAAGTCTAGTTCACCTTTGGAGAGGTTTGTTACTATGAAAAGTGACAAGATGCCCTTGCCTGCTAAAGTGGAGCCAAAATCTGTTCCCTTTGCTGTTGAAACCGACTCGTTTGCTGAGAAGAAGGAGACAGCTCATGTAGGTAGTCGTGAGAAATCTACCAAGTCTGTTTCTGGGGAAATTGCTGAGATTTGTGCGCTTTTGAAACTAGATCTGCTCGAGGACATGAATGTATGTACCAAGTTTATTAATGACGTCAAAAGAGTTGTTGACCCAAGTTCATTTGTGAAGCATACGACTGAGTATAGAAGGACTACTCTATTGGCCATGATGCAGAAAATAGCGATTCTGGCAGCCGAGTCTATTCTTCTTGATCAAGAGGATACCAAGGCTGCCAAGGAAGTGGTAAGAACTGTGGCATCCGAAGGGGTCTAATATTTCAGCCCCCACTTCTCTGCAGTTTGAGACCGCTCGCTAAGAGATCATGGATTTGAAGATTAGACTTGACGCGATCCAAGTGAAGTATGAAAGTCCAGAGAAGGAGATCGAGTGTTACATACCTCAGATTCAAAATCTTAAGCATGACATCATTGAATTCCGCTTTGCTACTTATGCAAAGGATGAAGAACTGATCGCTGCTTATAACCAAGTAATCCACTTCAAGAAGGTTGTTGATAGGCTTGAGCCTCAAGTGTTGGAACTCCAACGTGCTTTGAAGATTAATGACAGTCTAAAGAAAGAAGTGGAGGAGCTGCAGCGGGTTCATGCTTGTTTGCTTTAGGAGAATGAGCAGTTGAAGGGTGAGAAGGTTGGGTTTGAAGCTTCGTTTACTAATAGTCAAGCCGACTTCTACAAGCTGGGTTATGTAGATCATCTATTTGGGCGACCGTCTGACTTTGAGTTTTCTGGTAAAGACTTCGAGACATTCTCTATTTCTCTGGAAAACTTGCTCGTCTTTACTTTTGAGTCTTCTATTGGTGAAGTAGTCGGAGAGGTTGATGTCGCTGGGGTAGCTGAGGGTGAAGCGTCGGATGGTACTGCTGCTGAAGGAGTTGCGGGCGCTGAAGGTGTGGCGACTGAGTAGTCGTGGGTTGTCCAAGTTGCCTAAGAGTAGTCTTCCAAGTAGCCTTTAAGATTTTGTTTGTTTTTCCTTGTTCTTTTACTTTGCTTGAACTTTTTCTATCCTTGCTAGTTGTTTATCAATTTTGCTAGAAAATTTAATAAACTTGTTTCCTTCGCTTTTCTCCATCTTCGCTTCTTTTGTTCATGCCCTAACCTTTAGACTTTATAGGCTAGTGGCGGGTGTGCTGCTTTTCTATAAGTAGACAGGCCTGTGTAGCCTACGCAACTGTAGATATTGGTGTATAACTTTGCAAAGTTGTTAGCTATAGGGTTAGTAGCCGGAAGCCTTACTTACAGAAGCAGACAAGTCTATGTAACCACTAAGTTGTTAACCTTGTCTTTCTCCAATTCCGTAGGTTACGTAGCAAGTAACACAACACTTTAGGACTTGGTGTAGGTTGTTCCGCGCTTGGAAGTGGTGAAGCTTATTGATTACGTAGCATGTCGGTACTGGATAATGCTTCATATATGCACACTAGCTTGTTTAACCTTTCACAAGAATGTGCAGTTGTATAAGTCTAGCTTGGCTTTACTGCTCGAAGGTAAGCCATAGACAGTTTTCTGGAAACCGTAGGCTACCTTAGTGCACTCGGTAGCAGCTTTAGGTTTCGAGGGCTGCCGTCTATAGGGCGTACTGGGTAATGTGCCCCTCCATCTCTAGGGCCCGGTTCTCCTCGGATTAGGCCAAGTGACCCAAAATCCTTCAATTAGCTAAACCTTGAAAAAGACCATTATGGCTACTTCTAGGAATCCCGGCGCAAGCCATCGTGCATCTAGTTATACTAGGGCAACCCGACTCATCCATATTTGGATATTCAGAGTATAGAGTTATTGTCCCACTTTGGAGAGTAGACCCATGTAGGTGTCGGGGAATTAGTTTACTCTCTCACACTGGAGAGCATGGCTGGTCCTTCGGGGGGTGCAATTCCTACGGTGAGTCCCTAAGAAAGGCACAATCTTCTTTTGAAGTGCAGGACAGATAAGCTGTTGTAGACATGTAGTCGAGCCAAGTTGTAAATTACTTCTAAATTCCTTATTGAAAAATGAGTGAAACGAATGAATAACTTAGCTGTAAAAGACCGCATAACAACTGGATAATCTTTGGCTTGCGAGGTGGTGCCAGTTGAGCTACTTGAGTCTTCGGGTCTTGATATAGTGGGAAATCACATATGGTACTTCCTCAGGTTGTAGGCGTTCCATTGCTTCTCGATCTCTTTGTTGTTCATGGTGGCGATAGTGTAATTACCCTTGCCACCTACTCTGTTGATCTTGTATGGACCTTTCTAGATGGGATTCATATTTTTGGAGCCTTCTCTACAGGCAGTGATGAAGGCTTTTCTTAGGACTAGATCTTCGGGTTGGAACTGCCGGATCTTGGCCCTTTTATTGTAACTGGAGAGGAGCTATTGCTGGTTGGCTGCGATGCGGGTGATGGTCTGCTCGTGCTTCTCCTCTGCCAGATCTAAACTTATGGCCATTTATTTATTGTTCGGTTGCTCGTTTTTTGGTGGTGCGATACGCCCATAGACATTCGGGGAGTTTATTTGGCAATTTTCCCTTCTTGTCGATGAAGGATTTCATAAGGCAATCGATGATCGTCTTGTTGGATGCTTTGGCCTGCCCATTGCCTTGAGGATATCTCGGCGTGGACATGTGCTGCTTAATGTCATACTTTTGGAAAATCTTGGCCAAATCTTTGCCCACTAATTGGGGGCCATTGTGACGATGGATTGAGGGATGCTATATCGACAAATGATGTTCCTCCATATTGAACGCTATATGTTCGTTTGAGTCATGGTGGTCATGGGCTCTGCTTTTACCCATTTAGTGAAGTAATTTGTTGCCACGATCATCATGCTTCTGCCCCCAGTTACGGACGGCATTAGCCCTACCAGATCGATTGCCCACTGCATAAATGGCTAAGGACTCGTCTACGGGTGTAGTTCGTTGGCAGGCAGTGCTGGTATCGGCTTGAAGCGTTGGCAGCGGTCACACTTTTGTACTAACTCCTTAGCATCTTGGTGCATGGTAGGCCAGTAGTAGCATGCGTTAAGAGCCTTTTGTGCTAAGGATCGACCTCTGGAGTGATTTCCACAAACGTATTCGTGGATTAAGCTTAGAACCTTCAAGTCATCGGGAGGCGTTAGGCAGTGGAGATGTGGTCCTGTGTAAGATTTTTGGATAAGAATGCCATTCCACATGTAGTAGCGTGCTGCCTTTATTTGGAGCTTCTTAGACTCCAACCTTTCCATGAGGAGTGTGTCGTTGACCAGGCAGTTTATAATATAACTTTACCAGTTGAGAGTTATACTAACCTATGACACTTCGGCTGCCGGCTTTGCTTCTATGCTTGACTTATCTAGATACTCTACCAGAATCGAGCGTTTGAGTTGGTGGTCAAGGGTGGAGCTTAAGCCAGCTAGCGCATCTGTGTGGGCGTTGTTTGCCCGCAGAGCTTGAGTGAGAGTGTAAGTCTGAAATGCCTTAAGCTACTTACGTACCTTCTCTAGGTATTGTGCCATCCTTGGATGTTTTGCTATGTACTCCTCAGTAGTATGGCTAGTGATTAGCTAGGAATCAAAATGAATTACAATTTTTTTCATCGCCAAGTCTTTTGCCATTCGGAGGCCTACTAGTAGGGCCTCGTACTTTGCTTTGTTGTTAGATGCTTTGAAGGCTAGAGTGATCGTCTGCTCGAGCATTGAATCATTTAGGGTGATAATGACCACACCTGCTCCCGAGCCTTTGTAGTTAGATGCGCCGTCGACATGCAAATGCCAGAAGTCTCCATCAGGTGAAGCAGGTGTGGCTAAGGTGTGTAAAACTACTTATGAGGCATCGTTGGGCCACCTAGGCTAGGCATGAATTATGCTATGAAGTCTGCCAAAGCTTGGGTCTTTATCGTAGTGCGGGGTCGAAAAACTAAACAGTATTGGCCAAGTTTCAACGCTCACTTCATCACTCGTTGAGAAGCGTCTAGACCATGTAGGAATGATCGTAGAGGATATTGAGTCATGATGATGACTGTATGAGCTTGAAAGTATGGTCTAAACTTCCGAGCCTCAACAACTAGCGCCAAAATCAATTTTTTGATATTCGGGTATCTAGTTTCTGCATCGAGAAGAGCTTTAGAAGTGTAGAATACCGGCAGTTAGGCCCCCAACTTTTCTCGTATGAAGGCAGAGCTTACTGCTACTTTTGAGACTGCCAAGTAGATGTATAAGTTCTTCACTGCTTCCGGCTTAGATAGTAAGGGAGGTGATGTGAGATACTTCTTCAGGTCTTAGACATCTCTTTCGCATTCTTCATCCCATTTGTCTCGTTGTGCCCTCTTGATGGCCTTGAAAAAAGGTTTGCATCGACCGGTGGACCGCGAAAGAAAACGGTTGAGGGTAGCTGCTTTTCCAGTCAAGCTTTGAATCTCCTTCAAAGTAGTTAGAGACTTCAACTCTAAGATCGCTTGGATTTTCTTAAGATGTGTTTCAATTCCTCGTTGGGTTACTAAATACCCTAGGAATCGGCCTGAAGATACTCCAAACATGCATTTGGTAGGGGTGAGCTTTATCTTGTACTTTCTGAGGATGTTGAAAGTTTCCGCTAGGTTATGGATGTGGTCCAATTGCTGCTTGCCTTTTACCATGATGTCATCAACATAGACCTCCATGGTTACCCCAATTTGCTTCTTGAACATCATATTTACAAACCTTTGGTAAGTGGCTCCCGCGTTCTTGAGGCCAAAGGGCATGACCTTGTAGCAGTAGGTGCCTCGCTCAATTATGAATGCGGTTTTTTCCTTGTCGGGCTCGTACATAGCTATTTGGTTGTAGCCGGAGTATGCATCCAAAAAGCTGAGCAACTGGTCCCAGAATTTGAATCTACCAATAGATTGATTCGAGGAACCGGATAAAGATCTTTTGGGTATGCTTTGTTGAGGTCAGTGTAATCTACGCATATCCTCCATATGCCATTCTCTTTCTTCACGACTAGCACGATGTTGGCAAGCCATGCTGAGTGCACTACCTCTTTTATGAATCTGGCCTCTAGTAGCTTGTCAATTTTCGCATCGATTATCGCTACTTGCTCGAGTGTGAAATGTCCTATCTTTTGGATCAACGGTTTGGCAGCGAGGTCAATGTGCAGCTTGTGGCAAGCTATCTTGGGATCGATGTAGGGCATGTCGAAAAGTGACCATGCAAAGACGTCTCGATTTTCCTGAGGAAACCTGTGAGTTCTTCCTTCTCGGCTAGGCTTAGACGTGAGCTGATTCTAGCAGTCTTTTTCGGTTGCTGGGGATCAAGAATGATGTCTTCAGCGTTCTATTCGGGTTTCCATCCTATCTTGTTTGCTTGGGTGCCATTTTCTCGATCCGCTTGTTGTAATTGCTATTTAGAAGCTTCTTTGTCCCTTTGGACCTCGATAGCCTTTACGGGTTCTTCTTTGACTCATTCAATACTCGTACAGTGCATCGTCGAGATGCGGCCTAGTTAAACTTAATTTCTTCGACTCCTCATCTCGGGATGTGGAATCAGATCTTTTGATACTTGACGAAAATGACGGCATCCAGCTTGATCAACCAAGGTCTCCCAAGAATCCCATTGTAGGGATATGGGTCACTTACGATCGTAAACGTCTGCTTTGAGACAACTGGTGGTGTTTTCACGTCAAGTGTGATGTGGTTGATGGTAGTTAAGGTGTGCCCATTGAATCCGGTGAGTAACTCTGCTCGCGTGTGATTGTGTTTTCCAGGCCCATCTATTGAATGACTGAAAGTTGGAGTAGGTTGACTGCAGTTCCATTATCAACCATCATTCTATTAACTATAACATGGGCTAGTTGGACAGATATTACTAGTGCATCATCGTGGGGGAAATCGACGCCTTCTGCATCCTGCTTAGTAAAGCCAATGATGGGTCCAGGTTGGGTGTCGACTGCTTGGACCTGTGAGACTATTTGAGTTTGCTGGATCTTCATTTTTTTGGAGTTGTTAATGGCCTTCAAGTGCTCGGACTCGGCAAAGATGCCATTAATTCGAATTGTCTTGGTTAGTGGCTCTTCGTTGTAGTCTGCGTTCCTTCTAGGCTGCGTAACTGGCTTGTCCAAGTATATGTCAACCTTTCCTTCTTTCACGAGCTTCTCTAGGCAGTTCTTCCAAGTGAAGCAGTTATCGATTGTGTGATCAGGATCTCGGTGGAATGCGCAGTATTTGGTGTGATCCAACTTGGAAGTATCTCCCTTTGATTATTTCAGCAGCTTAAACCATGGCTTGTTCTAGATGTCGCGAAGGATTTGGTGGATCGAAATTGAGAACTTAGAATAGTTCTTGGTCGTTGAGCGTTCTTTGGTCATGGGTCGGTCCCTACGCTTGGCCTTCTGCTTGCTTTTGCTAGACTTCTTCCTATCCTTTTTTTTTAGCCATTGCTGACTCTTTTCGAGGCTGCTTGGGTGCCTTGTTTGCTTGTTGAGCCTCATCCTAAAGTGCATGCTTATCTGCCAGAGTGAAAGATCCTGCTAGAGTTAGATATTCTTTCATGATCATTTCTCCGAACAATGGGTGGTCTGCTGGGAGTCCTTTTTGGAAGGTTGCGCTTGCTATTGAACCTTTTCTACTTTGAACCTTTTAACGTAGTTGCGGAGCAACTCCTTTGGGTTCTTCTTCACGTTAAGCAAGTGGTCAGAATTTTTCTTGATCAAGAGGTAGGATGAGTATTCTTTGGTGAAAACTAAGATGAGTATTTTGGATCGTGGTGGCAAGGTGTGAAACCAATCTTGCACTTCGCCTTGTAAGGTGGTGGCGAAAATTTTGCACATAAGGGCATCGTTGCTCCAATAAAGGGCCATTGTGCTTCAAGTGCCTCTCCGGATCTTCATCTCATTTGAAATATGTGAAGTATGGCATGCTAAAATTTCGTGGAGGCTCTGCCTGCTCGATCTCGTCCATGAAGGGTGACCTGCTCATGTTGGTCATATCCTGTCGTAGTGCTTCATCGGCCCATTCGTTGCATTGGAATTATGCAATCGCTTGTTGATGAGCTTATCTACCTCTTCCTAAATTTACCTTTGTTGGGGGTAGCGGAGCTCTCGGCTACCCCTGGTCTTAACCTATTGGTCTAGGCTGCTCTTCTACGTTCTCGGCTTGTCTTTGTTGCGGCGGCAGTGTATGTTGTCCATTCCTGGCAG
Source organism: Malus sylvestris (assembly GCF_916048215.2). Taxonomy (NCBI): domain Eukaryota; kingdom Viridiplantae; phylum Streptophyta; class Magnoliopsida; order Rosales; family Rosaceae; genus Malus; species Malus sylvestris. The sequence continues at coordinate 30,555,320 of NC_062274.1, read as the reverse complement.
GCAAGGGAATTCTTCGTAGGCTGATGGTTGAACTTGAGCTGGATTGAGTGATTGCTTCTCTCCATTCGTCATGCTACCTACTCTGATGTGATGTGGATGATGCTTCTTGCGGGCTTAGTTGCGAATGGACGCTTTGCCTATAAGGCTGTCCATGTTGATTATCAGAGTGTGGCCCCAACCATGAATGTATGCTCATCCGTGAGCCTAGTGGAGAGTGCACGCTCATCTGCTCGCTTAGACAGGAGTATACGCTATGTCGGGGGCCCAATCGGGAGTGTACACTACCGAACGCTTAGTTCGTGGTTGATCGAGTGGCAGCTTGCAAGGACGTTACTGGAGAGGTTCTTCGTCTGCCCTTGTCCTACTTTGGGACTCCTCGTCTGGGGCACGCTGGATCTCGGTGGGTTGCAAGAGCTGATTCACTAAGGTCGTCTATTGTGCAAGGGCGCTCGTCAACTCTATGACTTGTGGGGACAAGTGTTGTTCGCCATTCAGATTGGACGAGCTTGGAATAAATGTGCCTCATTGAGCAGTGGAAAGGTGGTAGACTCCAAGCGCGAGATTTGAGTTGGGAAATGTCAAATCCGTGGAGAAATATGGTGAAAATGCCCTTGGCTCGGTGGTAGGTCCGGATGGTTAAGATAATCTTAGGCCGACTTAGGCTGCTTGGAAAACCATGAGAGTAGGCTGGGCCACGAGAGTCGGCTGCTCGGCGTGTGGTGCATGCAGGTGCGAGGCTTGGGCTCAGCTTGGCAACGTATTGGGCTCGTGTTGGATTTGGGCAGCACATGCCAATTTGCCTTGGGCTTGGAGTGACACGACTTGGGTTGTGGCCTTGTTGTCGTGGGCTTTGGATGGCACGGAAAGCTTGGATGACACGGCTTGGGCCGTGGTTGTGGCGCCATGGACCTCGTCGTGGGTGGCTACCATGGTGGCCACCGCAGTGGTTGCCATGGTGGAGCCTTGTGGTGGTGGTGCCGCTTTACTTATTGTCACGTTTAGCCTTGTGGATCGTCGTGGTCCTATCTCTTGAACATTGGAATTTTTGTTCGTTGAAGTTTCCAAATTTCTTGTCATTGTACTTTTCTTTTACATTTTACCAAAGAATTTTTGCAAATAAAAAATTCTAAAAATAGGAATGTACGAAAAATCTACAAATGGACAAGAAAATAGAAAACCTTGGATGCGAGAGTCTTCTACGAGTGTGGGACTCAACTCTCAATGAAAGCACCAATTTGTGGATGCAAATTTCTTCCTCCTTGATCTTGGACAAAATTGCATCTACAAAACAAATAACATCTTAGGTCAACGCCAAAAGCCTCACGAGCCCACGATGAATTTGGGGGGGGGGGGCTTTGGCCGAAGAACCTCTGACGCCAAAGTTAGAATTTTAAGGGAAAATTGTTTGGAGAATTTAGGGAATTTAGCAAGAGAATTGGAGTTGAGTTTTGGAGAGAATGAGGGGGTTTATATAGGGGAGTGGCCGGCCACATTGGGAAGGGATGGACCGGCCACTTGGATGGTTTTGTGGGCTAGGTTCACGATTTGTGTTTAATTGGCTAATTAATTGAATAATTAATCAATTAATTTAGCTAATTAATATAATAAAAAAATGAATGATTTAGAGGTTATCTTGTGGAGAGGATATGATAAGGGATGGATGAAATAGAATATAAATTTGGGCGCTTTTGACTTGATTGGAGGATGATTATCCATTGATCGCACGTAAGAATTCCGGTGTGCTTCGAGGGTAATTTTGTTATTTTTACCAAAAAATTCACGTGTCGTTTCTTGATTATTTTTGGCTCCACACATATAACTCAATAAATAGTGAGAGAGAAACTCAAAAGGGTAAAACATAAAAACTGTAAGTAACTTACGATACAGTTCGTTTTATTGATGTAATTTCATGTTCCAAAGGGTTTGTTGTGCGATGAATAATAATGATTAGGAATGCAATTATATAGTTTGTTGTGAGATGAATAATAATAATTAGGATAATGCAATTATATAGATTGTTGTGAGAGGAATAATAATAAATAGGATAATGCAATCATATAATTTGTTGTGCGATGAATAATAATAATTAGGATAATGCAATTATATAGTTTGTTGTGCGAGTCACATTAACACCTTACACAATAAAAGAAGCCAATTACAGGCACGGCTAGCATTCTATAATAATAATGTATCTTCAGAATAATTCAATATAATTTAGGGATGATGAGGAACAATGATATGTTCGTAATCTACCTACAGCTTCTCTGAATCCTTACGAATATGCTTCTTGAAATTCTTTTCAAGATTATCCAATTGGCTTTAAAATAATGTGGCAATCTTTCTAAATTTAAATTTGTAATTTAAGTACGGAAGAAAATCACTTCTAACATGTATGTTTAGTTTTGTCTCTCATGGATGGTATTTGGAATAGACTCAATGTGGTGGTTTATGTTAACCACAAGTTGGTGGTCTAGTGGTAAATAGCGGATTGCAAGGCTTCCTTCAAACTAAAAACTGAAGGTCTCGGGTTCGAAACCCGCTCTTGGCGTGGAAGCTAGACTTGCGGCCATGGGGAGGCTGAAAGGACTTTGTGAGTCTTCCAAGCTCCCGAAAAGGATGGATAACCGTGGCTTGTCACCAGTTGTCCCCCTTTAAAAAAAATGTGGTGGTTTATGTTTAAATTTTTTATTATGGTACGTGGGTCTCTTTTTTCTTAGTTGAGCTTTTTTTTTTCATGCGATTTTACACGGTTGAAGTTTTTCACGATACTCGTTTTCTCTATTTACATGATCAATTTATTCGTACATTTATCTTCTAATGGTTAGAGTTATAAAATACAATAAAATAAATAATTTTGGAGCTTCCAATCAGTAAGAGTTGTGGTCCTGAAACTATTTTGGCACTATACAAGTGTTTGTTCTTCTTATCATTTTGCAATAGAAGTGGAGGACATGTAAGAGGTTAGGCTATTGGGGCCTTGATATAAAACAAATTAGGATTCCATTTGGATGAAATTTAAAATGGCGAGTTTTGATTCGAGTTAGGATTTAGGGTTCATAACTTACATATATGCTTGAATGTTAAGAAGAATGACTATTTCTTCTTGAAAATTAGAAATATTTCTCTTTTCACAAATACCCATATCATAAGAAAATAATAAATAGTAATTAAATCCAATCATACAATTTTCACTAAAAATGAATACTTTATTGTTGTTTTGATTAAGTGAAATACATCAATAATACGATTTACACAATACAAAATTCACACACTTGCTAAAAATATGTATAACAAAGATATTATGTCCATTGGAATTTCTAAAATATGATCGTCACAATTCATGGATATGGAATTGATCTTTTATAATGCCAATCTTGAGCGAGAGACCGTAAGGTGTGATTAGGGATTACAATGTTGTGCTCAAGCTTCAAATTTGTCATCGGTGATGTATCGTGCCCCAGTCGCAACCATTCTCCAATGGCTTCTTTCTCATACGAAAATCCATCAGCCGCTATATGTGGATCCTTCATTACTTCCTGCATCCAAAATAACACATATTTGTATCATTCTTTACTCTTGAACAGCAATAGAAGTGGTCTCTACAAATAGAAGTTGCAAACTCTTGTAAGATAAAGTAGGTTTGGCAGACTTGAACATATCAAAGTTTACTAAAACAATATACTCCTCTTCTACGAATCTCTCTCTTCGGAACTAAGATTAGTCTAGATCGAATATTGCTCAAGTAAGAAAAAATGTATGTTCATACATTGAGCGGGCCAAGCACCCAAATACTAAAATTTTAGCATGCTCATATAAGTGGGTCAAGTCCTTCTGAATGCCAAATTAATAGAGGGTTGCAACTTGTAAAGAAAGAACGCTAAAAGTTTAAATACATTATAAGTTTAAATTTCTGAAAAGTTGTCTCTACTTAGCTAAATTTAGCCAGCAACCGTTCATTATGTTAATTTAATTTGTGGAATAGCTAGTTTGTTAGAGATTGATTTTGAAAAATTTTCAGTTAAAATAGTTAAGCAATCTAGAATAACTAGGCTGTTGGAGATACTCTAACTATATCACAAGTTTAAGCCTTCTTTTTCACCAAGTCTGAACTCAAAATTCGGATTCACATGACAAATTACAATTTCAAGGTAGTTAGTTTGATAACAGTTGGACACATTAGTGTAATATATAGTATTAGCCCTGGTTTGGTACTGAGGTGATTCTGAAAAAAAGTGGCTATAAAAAAAAGCTCTCAGCTTTTATGTTTGGTAAACATTTAGCTTCAGCTTTTTTTTACAGTTTTGGGTGAAAAAAAAAGCCAAAAACACAAGGCAACAAAACCCAGCTTTGAAAAACCAGCTTTTTTTTTCACATCTATTTTACATAAAAATTTATCAAATACTATAATATTAATTTTTTTTTCAAAAACTCTTTTACAAAAAAGTATACCAAACATTCTGTTGCTTTATTTCAAACTGTTTATTCTCACAGCACAGCAGAATCAGTTTTTTTTTTAAAGCACAGCAATACCAAACCAGCCTTAAATATTCCACTTGTTTTGTTCTAAAATGTATATATCATAGAACTTTGCTTTCCTAAGTATCAAAAGACAATAAAAAAATAACCGGTCACTCATGAAAAATGATGAGCCGGAGAGAATCATGCATAAGATCTTTGGTTCAAAAGGGTTAAAAATAAAGTTTTATTGTGAAGGGTCACCCATTAAACGAACTGTTTAAAAGCAGTTTGGTTTTGGGTCGAGCATTCTCCACCCTAGCTTAAGAGTTATAGTTTAAAAGACCCGTTAAAAATGCAGTTATGATCAATACGACACGAACAGAAAAAGAGATCGACATTTTTTTTTGTCTACCAAAAATAGTGAGATATTAAACATCAAACCTGAAATATGGGGCATAAGAAAACCCTCGGGACTTCATTGGTGACCTCTCCATGCACAATTCCCTCAATATTCAAGCCAGATCCTCCTCTTGCTATTAAACTATCGGCCTTTTTTCTGATTTCACAAAGTTCCTCCATTATTGTCACCATTCTTAAATCCGTGTTGGGTCCATTGTTAACGGATAAACACCTTAACACCAAGCTCACAAGTTCTTCTGCCAAATCCAATGGCCATGCTCCAGCCTTCTCATCTAAAACTCGAACTAATCCTGCCTTTTCCATGAGCATAGCCTCATCAACCCAGTTCTTCCCAGTTATAAGATTGAGAGTCAAAATCCCAAGGGCCCGTATGTCCCATCCGACATGACTTTCGTCGTAGGACTGGTTGAGCCCTAAACCACTGACCTTTGCCACGAGATTGTGGTCGAGGAGGACGTTGGATGGGCTGAGGTGGCCATGAATAATGGGTTTGGGCTGAGCCATGTGGAGGTAGCATAAGGCAGAGCAAACCTCTGCCGCAATGCGGATGCGGTCCTGCCACTGAAGGTCCCGGGCCGGATTCTTTTTTTCATGGAAGGAAAATAAGACTTCTTGCAAACTACCATTGTGCATGTCTTCAAAGACAGTGCAGTTTGGCTGGAAGCAGTAGCCCATCATGGCAAGCAGGTGTGGGTGTCTGATGTTGCTGATTAGCTTCACCTACACATATGCATAGTTTTTTGTTAGATTGAAGAAATGATCTCTTGCTAGGCTATATATCTGACAATATAAGATGTTTGTGTTGTAGAACTGTGAATTTGTATCATCGATCATGATTTTTTGTCAGGTGTGTGGTTTAGATGCACTATTTGACCACGTAAACACTTGTCTGATGAAAAGATATGCCCACCCATAAAGCATCACTCTAGTATTTATTGTAACAAATAAGTTCACATCCCATGCATATTCCTTTAGCATGTCTTATAGCAGTTACCTTAGCCTGAAAATCTTCTTGGGACAGTCCATTAGCCGAGTTAAGAACTTTGATACCAACTGTGACATGATTGATACGCCCTTTATAGACACTGCTTAAATCACTTCCTGATTTCAATCTAAAACGTTCTGAAAATTCGTTGGTGGCCTGTTTGATCTCCTCATCTGTGTACTCTCTGAGACGGCAGCTCAATTCACTCAACCCTTCTGCCGTTCCTGTGGCATCCTGTTGTCTGCAAAATTCAATCCTTCGTCGAAATACATCTCTTTCTTGTCGGAGTACTTCAATTTTTCTCTCCATGTCTGTACGTTTCATCACTTCATTCTCTAGCTGGACCTCCGCTTGTGATTTTGCCATTTTGGACATATGGAGCTTGTGTGAAAGCTCATATTGAAGCTCTATGAGTGACTTCATCTTGTTCCAGCTTTCTTCAATGTTGTTAACTACTTCATGGAGTTGTTCTTTTTCCGTGTCTATTTCTTTGTTCAACTCTCTTCTATTGTCACCCTCTTCTTTAATTTGAACGTCTAACTCCTGAGCCTATAAAAACATTTCTCTTTTAAACCAGATAAAATGGAAACAAAAGAATAAATCAACAACTTGAGAGTATTTTGAGTGCTAATTTTTTTTTTCCTAACAGTCTGCCATATTCTGTCATCATATTTTCAATAATCACTCGATTAAATGAAATTATGTCTGCGACCATATATATCCCCTAACAACGTGACATATCGAAATATCTGAAAAATAATTCAGGTTTATATATAATATTACCCGGCGCTCGCATAAACAAATGGCCCGTTCCGCTTTTGCATGCCTGTCAGCATTTTCCTTGGCTTCTTTCTTCTTCATTCTTATCATCCCACGAGTTTCGCTTATTGTTTTCCTAAGAAACTCAATTTTTTCTGCAGGGCTCTGACAATATGCCAAATTTTCTTATGTATTAGTTATTGAAGCATCCAAGTCTTTTTCTTTTTCCTCTATATATTAGTACTGAAACTCATGATATAATTTGTATATGCTACTAACTTACCATATTAGGGTTCCCATTAATTTGCAACATTATAGCCTCTGTTGGACTAGGCTGCTGAGAAGTACCTGTACCATTTCTCTGGTCACAATTTTCTACATCCAAATTTGAACACAACTGCTGGTAGTAAATTTCCATTTCTTGAACACAATTTTCCCACAAATTTTGCAAATTGGCCGAGTCCTTTTTTGTTGGTGAACCAAACAGGCTGTGACGATTTTCAAGGAACATCTTTTCTAACATAAATTTGAAGCTGACCTTGTCTTTCTTTTTTGCAACCATCACTCCTTTCCCATCCACCTGGATTCTTTGATCATTTTCTCCTCTTAGACATAACTCGTTTCCCCCACAAATTATGAACAATTCGCAGGACTCAGTCTTGTGCTCGTGGATGTAAAATAACACGCTGATTGCAGTCTTCGTTCTCCTATTCGGGAAATAAGTAAAATGAATTGGATTTACAATCTCAAAGTTGCATTTATATTTTATATACATACTAGGACTAAATTAACCTGTTGCATACCATGATGATGATTTGATGAATGTAAATCCAATGACCAATTTCGTTATGTGAAGTCCCGAAATCAAGTCTAGGATGAGCTTATGAATAGATTCATCAGTTTGCTCCACTTTAAGTATTTCAGCTTTCACCTAATAGCAAAATGAAAGTTAATAAAAACACAAAAACCATAAACACCATGCACAATGATCCATACTCCATACTCCAAAGAAATTGGCACAGACCTTGCCGCAGAACGCTACATACTTGGAAAGGATATTGTCCATCTTTTTCTGTTCATACCTCCTAAGAACCTTCAATTTCTCATCACTTACAGAACTTGCAGGGAGCTTGCCAACTGCAACAAATAAATTAAAAAACAGTAAAATCCAATCTGAAATTCAATTAAAATATATGGAGATTGAAATCCAATATTTGTGGTTAACTTACATGGTGTGTAAACATAATCCTTCCCTGAAATGCTGTAGGTTACATGGAGAATGACTATGGAAATAGGCTGAGATTTCCACCTCCTCAGTATCCACGCCAAGGTCTTAAATCCATCTTGCAGCTCATTTCCAAGTGCAACATACACTTTCTCTACTTGGGCTTCCATGACTGCTTGGCTAATTCGATTCACTTTCTTCAAAGCTAAAACCCTAAATCAACAAAATTCTACCTGAAATATGTCCAAATTTTATGGGATGAGAATTTCAAAGGATATGGACATATAGAAAAATTACAAGAATATTCAGTAAACTGTTTGCCTCATATATCGTAAGCATATACAATGTTTAATATTTTGTTTCAATGTCAATTGTTGTAGGACGGCCTATTCTTGGAATATTCTGTCCGGCTTAGCAAGCGTGGCAAGGTTTAATTTGTTATTGTAGATGCAAATTTTCTCCTCATCGATCTTGGACGATTTTGCACCTACAAAACAACTAGCACCTTAGGTTAAGGCCAAAAGCCTCACACGCCCATGATGAATGGGGGGGGGCTTTGGCCGAAGAACCTCCAATGCCAAAGTTAGAATTTTAGAGAGAAATAGTGTTTAGAGTATTTGGGATTTTTTGCAAGAGGTTTGGAATGAGTGTTTGGTAAAAATGGGTGACTATTTATAGGACTAGGTTGGTCCACTTTTCCAAGAAAGTGGCCGGCCACTTTGTCTATTTTTTGGTGAGTTTGTGGTTTAATTAGCCACTTTATTGGCTAATAAAATATGATAGAAATAAATGGGGAGTTACCAAATTGAATGACTAGCTTTATTTGGGTAATAAGGTGGAGAAAATCAGAAAAGGTATGGAGCAAAGGGAGGTGGCCGGTTTTGTCTACTAATTTGGGTCACTTTATTGACAATTAGGGGATTAATTGAGTTGATCCCCTAATTAATCAATTATTTATGATTTTAAGGGATGATTTTAGGAGATATGGGAAGAATATATTATTTAGATAATTAATTAACTAAATAATATATTAGAGAAATTAAGTTTCGGAAATAATTACCTAAAATGAGATAGTTTGGAATTGGTTACCTCTTTTGGAGCATTTTTTAATTGGTTGAGGATGATTACCCACTACTTGCGCGTAGGAATCCCGTTATACCTTAAGGGTATTTTTGTCTTCTTTTGTCCCAAAGTCCACGTGTCACTTTGTGATCGTTTTTGGCTCCACAAATGCCCCCACACATGTTGGGCTGCTCGCAAAAAAGGGCAACAGGTGTAGAGATTTTTTTGCTTTAGGAAACTTTGAATTTGTTTCCCTCTTTGATGTTGATTCTCTCTTCTAATAGGAAATTAGATCATTCTAGGAAAAGGAAATAAATTCCTCTCAAAGTTTATTTAAATCCACCTTAAGTAGATTATTAAATCAACTTTTGGAGAGAAATTTATTCTACCTTACAAGAGAGAAAGAGCTTAGAGGATATTTGTTCCCCCTCCTCTAGCAATTTTCTACATCTTGCCCGTGAAAAGGACCGTCCTTCATTGCTTGCTTCGTTTTCTCGTTGTTTCTAGGTAAGAAAAAAAAATTATTTTTCTTGTCTTCTTGATTTTCTGGAATCTTTGGATCTTGACTCTTGGCTTGATGGGAATCGGAGACTTGTGATGGGCTGATTTGGTGAATCATGGCATGGCAACGCTGTGAAAAAATAGATATATATTTTTTTTCTTGTTTTTCTTGCTCGGCGTTGGGGCGCTGCTGAGTGGATGATTAGCCAAGTCGTGGGGCCTGGCAATTTGGCTGGGTTCCTGCGGCTTTTTTTTTTTTTTTTTTTTTATGTCCGTGCCCTAGGAGAGAATGGAAGGGCCTTAAGCCCTTTTGGGTTTCTTGTGGCTAAGCTTTAAGCTTTTAAGTTTTTTTTTTTTTTTTAAAAAACTACTCTCTAACAAATCTTCCTTGTACTTTTGTAGAATCTTCAAGCATGTCTTCTTCGAGCCACAAGAATGATGAAGGTGTGCCCCCGTTGTATCGTCAAGGCGGGTCTTTGAGTAAGGTTGGCTACTTCAAAGCTGCTCACCTCAAGATTAGCTTCGACGATTTGTTTAGAGATTTTCTTGAAGCGTATAGGCATGCCATTCCGTCGGGAGTGCGTGTGAGGCGAGTTAAGGATGGTAGCAGCCTTGAACCATGCATTGGAACTCGGAGAGCTATCAAGTTCCATCCTTACTATTTTGTGTTGGGGTTTACTTTCCCTATGCCGCGTTTCTTCCAAGAAGTGCTTTGCTCCATGAAATGTGCGCCTGCCCAATGTTCCCCGAATGCGGTCCGAGTGATGGTGGGGTTCCACAGTTTGAACCAATTCTTTGACTTGGGACTAACCACCAACGAATTTTGGTATTTCTTTGACATAGGTCGTATTGATGGAGTTGGACAACTGCGAACTTGTCATAAGCTTTTTGATAATTCGAGCAAAGGAGATCATGATTGGGCCAAATAGACTTTGGAGATAAGTGGAGAATAGGAATCTGATTCTTCTCCCGAGCTGCGTGTACCAACGGTCTTCATATCTGGTAAGCAGACTGCTTAGTTTTTTCGGCTGCTATGCTTTAGTGCCAAATTATTCTTCAATTTTCTGATTGTCTTCCGTGTGTGTTTTTTATTTTTTATTTTTTTTGTAGATTCGGAATTTAGCTCAACTCCTAGGGTTTCTCCAGACATGAAAAAAGTACATGTCGCTCTGGGTATCCCTTCCGAGTATCGTGAGTGGTGTTGGCTGCTTAGTCCTCTTCGTAGGGAACAAGGTGGGCTGCCCCCAAAAGAAGAAATAAAACGGATCAAGGCAGACGCGATGGCTCGTCCTATCACTGTGATGGAGCCTACTATCAATGAAGGTGGGAAAATGAAACATTCCCCGCCTGCTCAAGAGATGCCTGCTGAGAAGAAAACGAAGACTACTCGCCGGGATTCTCCGGCTGCTCCCAAGATTGTGATTGACCTGACTTCCTCTAAAGGCGAGAAAGAACGAACTGCTTCATTTGTGCTGGTAACGCCTATTGTTTCGAAGGCTGCTAGCTCGATTGCTGAAGAAATTGCTCAGCGTAAAAGTTCTTCCATGCCTTTAGTACCGAAGTTTGTGCCGAAGCGTCCGTCCAGGACTAAGCCTGGCTTACCCTTGAAGAGGCTTGCTACTATGAAGAGTGATAAGGTGCCCCTGTATGCTAAAATGGCACCAAAAACTGCTTCTTCCGCTGCTGCAACCAACTCGTCTGCTGATAAGAATGAAGCTGCTCGTTTAGGCAGGCTTGAAGAATCCGCCAAGGTCGTTTCTGGGGAAGCTGCTAAGATTTGTGCACTTTTGAAACCATATCTTCTTGAAGACATGGATGTATGTGCCAAGTTTGTTGATGGCGTCAAAGAGATTGTTGGTCCGAGTCTTTTTGCAAAGCACACACCCGAGTATAGGCAGACTGCTCTGCTAGCCATGATGCAGAAAACAACAATTCTGGCAGCCGAGTCTATGTTCCTTGACCAAGAGGACACCAAGGCTGCTAAAGGATGGCAAGAACTATGGCTACCGAAGCTTACTCCTCGGCCGAAAAAATCAAGAAATTAGAATATGAGCTTGCTGCTTTGAAGGAATCTAATACTTCTGCCCCCACTCCTCTGCAGCTTGAGGCCGCTTGCCAGGAGATCATGGATTTGAAGACTAGGCTTGATGCAATCCAAATAAAGAATGAAAGCGCAGAGAAGGAAATCGAGCGTTACATACCTCAGATTCAAGATCTTGAGCGTTCCATATCTGAATTTTGATCTGCTACTTATGCAAAGGATGAAGAATTGATTGCTACTTACAACCAAGCGATCCACTTCAAAAAGGTTGTTGACAGGCTTGAGCCTCAAGTGTCAGAACTTCAAGGTATTTTGAAGACCAACGACAATCTGAAGAAGGAAATTGAGGAGTTGCAGCAGGTTCGTGCTTGCCTGCTTGAGGAGAATGAGCAGTTGAAGAGTGAGAAGGATGGTTTCGAGGCTTCGCTTATTCAGAACCAAGCCGATTTCTACAAGTTGGGCTATGTAGATCATCTCTATGGGCGGCCGTATGACTTTGAGTTTTCCGGTAAAGACTTCGAGACATTCTCTATTTCTCCAGAAGACTTGCTCGATTTTACCTTTGAGTCTTCTATCGGTGAAATAGTTGGAGGAGTTGATACCCAGGCTGGAGCAGTCGAGGGTAAAGATTCGGAGGATGCCGCTGCTGAAAACACCAAGGCTGTTGAAGGTGTAACGACCGAACAGTTGGGACATGTCTAAGCTACTGAAGAGTAGTCTTCTAGGTAGCTTTTATGATTTTCTTTTCTTTCCTTTGTTGCTTTTGCTTGAACTCCTTCGGTATTTGCTTGTTGTATATCAATTTTGCTATAAAATTTAATAAACTTGCTTCTTTTTCTTTTCCCATCCTTACTTTTTTTTTTTTTTTTTTTTTTTTTTTTTTTACCCTAACCTTTAGACCTTATAAGCCAGTGGCAGGCGTGCTACTTTTCTATAAGCAGACAAGCCCACATAGCCTATGCAACCGTAGGTGTTGATGTAGAACTTTTGCAAAGCTATTAACCATAGGGTTGGCAGCCGGATGCCTTACTTACAGAAGCAGACGAATCCGCATAACCACTTGGCTATTCAACCTTGGCTCTTTCCAATTCCGTAGGCTGTGTAGCAAGTATCACAACACTTTAGGACTTGGTGTAGGTTATTCTGCATTTGACAGAGGTGAAGCTTATCGACTACGTAGCATGTCGGCAGCGGATAAAATCTTCATGTGTGCACGCTAACTTGTTTAACCTTTCACAATAATGTGCGGTTGCATAAGTCTAGCGTGGTTCTACTGCTCGAAGGGCAAGCCGTAGGCAGTCTTTTGGAAATCCGTAGGCTACCTTAGTGCACTTGGTAGCAACTTTAGGTTTCCAGGGCAGCCGCCCATTGGGTGTGCTGCATAATGTGCCCCCTCCGTTTCTAGGGCCCGGTTCCCTGCGGATTAAGCCGATAGACCCATAATCCTTCAACTAGCTAAGCCTTGAAATAGACCATTGTGGCTACTTCTAGGAATCCCGGCGCAAGCCATCATGCACCTAGTTATACTAGGGCAGCCAAGCTCATCCACGTCTGGATATTCGGAGTGTTAAGTTTATCCTCCCGCCTTGGAGAGCACAGTTGGTCCCTCGGGCGGTGCAATCTTCTTTTGAAGTGTAGAAAGAAATAAGTTGTTGTAGACATATAATAAAGCCAAGTTACAAATTACTTCTGAATTCTTTATTGAAAAATAAAATGACCAAATAACTTGGTTGCAAAAAACTGCATGATGATTGGATAGTCCTCGGTTTATGAGGTGGTGCCCGTTGAGTTGCTCGAGTCTTCGGGTCTTGATATAGTGTGAAGTCACACATGGTATTTCCTCAAATTGTAGGCATTCCATTGCTTCTCGATCTCTTTATCATTCATGGTAGCAAGAGTATAACTACCATTGCCGCCTACTCTGCTGATCTTGTAAGGACCCTCCTAGATGGGGTCCATTTTTTTCGAGCCTTCTCTGCGAGCAGTGATGAAAGCCTTCCTTAGGACTAGGTCTCCGGGTTGGAATTGCCGGATCTTGACCCTTTTATTGTAGTTGGAAATGAGCTGCTGTTGGTAGGCTGAGATGCGGGTGATGGTTTGTTCGCGCCTTTCTTCTGCCAGATCTAAATCTGTGGCCATCTCTTTACTGTTCTGCTCAACGCTTGGTAATAGAGTGTTGATGCTTGGCACGATGATGTTGGGAGGAATGATTGCTTCCGAACCAAACGCCAAAGAGAAAGGAGTTTCACCTGTTGCTCGTCTTTTGGTGGTGCGATATGCCCACAAACATCCTGGAAGCTCGTCTGGCCATTTTCCCTTTTTGTCGGTGAGGGATTTCTTGAGACAATCGAGGATCGTCTTGTTGGATGCTTCGGCCTGCCCATTGCCTTGAGGATATCGTGGTGTGGACATGTGTTGTTTGATGCCGTATTTTTGGAAGAACTTTGCCAAATCTTTTCCCACAAATTGAGGGCCGTTGTCAGTGACGAAGGACTGAGGGATGCCAAATCGGCAAATGATGTTCCTCCATATAAAGCGCTTTATGTCCGTCTGAGTCGTGGTCGTCATGGGTTATGCTTCTACCCATTTGGTGAAATAGTCGGTTGCCACGATCATCATGCATCTGCCCCCCGTGGCAGGTGGCATAGGTCCTACCAGGTCAATTGCCCATTGCATGAATGGCCAAGGACTCGTTTGCGGGTGTAGCTCATTAGCAGGTAGTGCTGGTACTGGTTTGTAGCGTTGGCAGCGGTCACACTTTTGTACTAATTCCTTAGCATCTTGGTGCATGGTAGGCCAGTAATAGCCTGCGTTAAAAGCCTTTTGGGCTAAGGATCGGCCTCCAGAGTGATTCCCACAAACGTTTTCGTGGATTGAGCTTAGAACCTTCAAGTCATCGGGAGGTGCTAAGCAGCGGAGATGTGGTTCGGTGTAGGATCTTCAGACGAGAATGCCATTCCACATATAGTAGTGTGCCGACTTAATTTGGAGCTTCCTTGACTCCAATCTTTCTATGGGTAATGTGCCGTTGACCAAGTAGTCTATAATTGAACTTTGCCAAGTGGGAGTTACACTAACCTGTGACACTTCGGCTATCGGCTCCATTTCTAAGCTTGGCTTGTCTAGATATTCCACCAGAATTGAGCGTTTAAATTGGTGGTCAAGGGCGGAGCCTAAACCAGCTAGTGCATCTGCAAGTGCATTGTCTGCTCGCAGAACTTGAGTGAGAGTGTAAGTCTGAAATGTTTTAAGCTGCTGGCGTACTTTCTCTAGGTATCGTGCCATCCTTGGGTGTTTTGCCGTGTATTCCCCAGTAGCCTGGCTGGTGATTAGTTGGGAATCAGAATGAATTGCAAGTTTCTTCACCGCCAAGTCTTTTGCCATTCGGAGGCCTGCTAGTAGAGCCTCGTACTCTGCTTCGTTATTGGATGCTTTGAAACCTAGAGTGATCGCCTGCTCGAGCATTAAGCCATCTGGAGTAACAAGAACTACACCTGCTCCCGAGCCTTTATAGTTGGATGCTCCGTTGACATGCAAGTTCCAGAAATCTTTATTGGATGGAGTAAGTGTGGCTAAGGTACTTTCGGCTACTTCTGGGGCGTCGTTGGGCCGCACTGCTGCGTTGCCTAGGCTAGGTGTGAATTCCGCTACGAAGTCTGCCAAGGTTTGGGCCTTTATCGCTGTGCGAGGTCGGAAAACTAAACCATATTGACTAAGTTCCAATGCCCATTTCATCACTCGTTGAAAAGCGTCTGGACCATGTAATATTGATCGTAAGGGATATTGAGTCATAACAATGACTGTATGAGCTTGAAAGTATGGTCTGAGCTTCCGAGCCGCAACAACTAACGCCAAAATTAATTTTTTGATCTTCGGATATCTTGTTTCCGCATCGAGAAGAGCTTTAGAAGTGTAGAATACCGGCAGTTGGGCCCCCAACTCTTCTCATATGAGAGCAGAGCTCACTGCTGCCTCAGAAACTGCCAAATAAATGTATAAATCCTCCGCTGCTTCCGGCTTGGATAGTAAGGGAGGTGATGTGAGATAATTCTTCAAGTCTTGGAAAGCTTTTTCGCATTCTTCATCCCATTTGTCTATTTGTGCCCTCTTGATAGCTTTGAAAAAGGGTTTGCATCGATCGGTGGATCGTGAGAGGAAGCGATTGAGGGCGGCTGCTCGTCCGGTCAAGCTTTGGATCTCCTTCAAGGTAGTTGGAGATTTCATCTCTATGATTGCTTGGATTTGATTGGGATGTGCTTCAATTCCTCGTTGGGTTACTAAGTACCCTAGAAATCGGCCTGAAGATACTCCAAACGTGCACTTGGTGGGGTTGAGCTTCATCTTGTAAATTCTAAGGATATTGAAAGTTTCTGCTAAATTGCGAATGGGATCTGATCGCTACTTGCCCTTTACCATGATATCGTCGACATAGACCTCCATGGTTAACCCAATTTGCTTTTTGAACATCATATTTACTAGCCTTTGGTAAGTGGCTCCCGCGTTCTTGAGGCTAAAGGGCATGACCTTGTAGCAGTAAGTGCCTCGCTCTATCACGAACGCAGTTTTCTCTTTGTCGGGCTCATGCATGGCTATTTGGTTGTAGCTGGAGTATAAGTCTAAGAAACTAAGCAACTGGTTTCCAGAAGTTGAATCTACTAATAGAACAATCCGGGGGACAAGATAATGGTCTTTTAGGCATGCTTTGTTGAGGTCGGTGTAGTCTACGAAAACCCTCCATTTTCCCTTCTCTTTCTTCATGACTAGTACGACATTAGCAAGCCATGCCGAATGTGCTACATCTTCTATGAATTCGGCCTTCAATAGTTTGTCGATTTCTGCCTCGATGATCGTTACTCGTTCGGGTGCGAAATGTCTTCTTTTTTGAATTACCGGTTTGGCAGTTGGATCGATGTGCAGCTTGTGGCAAGCCACTTTGGGATCAATACCGAGCATGTCGGATGGTGACCATGCGAAGATATCTCGGTTTTTCGTAAGGAAAATTGTGAGTTCTTCCTTCTCGTCTGGGCTTAGTCGTGAGCCAATTTTAGCCGTCTTTTCTGGCTGCTGGGGATCAAGAATGATGTCTTCGACGTCTTCTTCGGGTTTCCATCCTATCTTGTCTGCTTGGGCACCATCTTCTTGATCCACCTGCTGTAATTGTTATTTGGTAATTTCTTTACCCTTTTGGACTTCGGTAACCTCTACGGGGGTAAAGGTCTTCTTTTTTTATTCTTTCAACATTTGCACAGTGCATCGTCAGGATGAAACCTGGTCAGACTTGATCTCTCCGACTCCTCCTCCTGGGATGCGAAATCAGATTTTTTGATACTTGACGGAAGTGACGGCATCCAGCTTGATCAACCAAGGTCTCCCAAGAATCCCATTGTAGGGAGATGGGTCACTTACGATTGTGAATGTTTACTTTGAGACGACTGGCGGTGTTTTTACGTCAAGTGTGATATGGTCGATGGCAGTTGAGGTGTGTCCATTGAATCCAGTAGGTACCTTTGCCCGGCGTATGATTGTACTTTCCAGGCCCATCTTCTGAATGACCGAAAGTTGAAGTAGGTTGACTGCACTTCCATTGTCAACCATCATCCTGTCGACTATAGCATGGGCTAGTTGGACAGATACTACTAACGCATCGTCGTGTGGGAAGTCGACTCCTTCTGCATCCTGCTCCGTGAAGCCAATGATAGGTCCAGGTTGGGTATCGACTGCTTGAACTTGTGAGATTAGTAAAGCCTGCTGGATCTTCCTTTTTTGGAGTTATTAGTGGCCCCCAAGTGCTCGGATTCAGCGAAAATGCCATTGATTCGAATCGTCTTAGTTGGTGGCTCCTCATCTCCGTCTGCATTCCTTTTTGGCTACTCAGCTGGCTTGTCCAAATATCTATCGACTTTGCCTTCTTTCATGAGTTTCTCTAGGTAGTTCTTCCAAGTGTAGCAGTCGTTGGTTGTGTGACCAGGACCTCGGTGGAATGCGTAATACTTGGTGTGGTCCAACTTGGAAGTATCTCCTTTTGACTGTTTCGGCAACTTGAACCATGGTTCATTCTTGATGTCACGAAGGATCTGATGAATCAGAATTGAGAACTTAGAATAGTTATTGGTCATCGGGCCTTCTTTGGTCTTGGGTCGGTCCCTGCGCTTGACCTCCTGCCTGTCCTTGTTGGGTTGCTTTTCATCATTCTTTTGAGCAGCTGCTAACTCTTTTCGAGGCTGTTCGGGAGCCTTTTCTACTTGTCGAGCCTCGTCCCAAAGTGCATCCTGCTCCGTGAAGCCAATGATAGGTCCAGGTTGGGTATCGACTGCTTAAACTTGTGAGATTAGTAAAGCCTACTGGATCTTCCTCTTTTTGGAGTTATTAGTGGCCCCCAAGTGCTCGGATTCAGCGAAAATGCCATTGATTCGAATCGTCTTAGTTGGTGGCTTCTCATCTCCATCTGCATTCTTTTTTGGCTGCTCAGCTGGCTTGTCCAAATATCTATCGACTTTGCCTTCTTTCATGAGTTTCTCTAGGTAGTTCTTCCAAGTGTAGCAGTCGTTGGTTGTGTGACCAGGACCTCGGTGGAATGCGCAATACTTGATGTGGTCCAACTTGGAAGTATCTCCTTTTGACTGTTTCGGCAACTTAAACCATGGTTCATTCTTGATGTCACGAAGGATCTGATGAATCGGAATTGAGAACTTAGAATAGTTATTGGTCATCGGGCCTTCTTTGGTCGTGGGTCGGTCCCTGCGCTTGACCTCTTGCCTGCCCTTGTTGGGTTACTTTTCATCCTTCTTTTGAGCAGCTGCTAACTCTTTTCGAGGCTGTTCGGGAGCCTTTTCTGCTTGTCGAGCCTCGTCCCAAAGTGCATGCTTCTCCGCCAGAGCAAAGGAATCTGCTAGAGTTAGGTATTCTTTCATGATCATTTCTCCAAACAGTGGGTGGTCTGCTGGTAGTCCTTTTTGGAAGGTTGCACTTGCTATCGAGTTGTCGCATCCGACAATCTTCGCCTTCTCTGCTTTGAATCTTTTCACGTAATCGCGAAGTGACTCTTTTGGGTTTTTCTTTACGTTGAACAGGTGATCGGATGTTTTCTTGATCGAACGATAAGATGAGTATTCTTTGGTGAAAACCAAGGGAAGATCATCAAAATTCTGGATGGATCGTGCCGGCAAGGTATGAAACCAATCTTGTGCCTCGCTTTGTAAAGTAGTGGCGAATATTTTGCATATAAGGGCGTCATTATTCCGATAAAGGACCATAGCACTTCGGTAATGCTTCAAGTGTCTTTCGGGATCTCCGTCTCCTTTGAAAGATGTGAAGAGCGGCATGCTAAACTTGCGCGGAGGCTCTGCCTGCTCGATCTCATCCGTGAAAGGTGACCTGCTTATGTTGGTCATATCTCGCCTTAGTGCTTCATCAACCATTTCGTTGCGTCAAAAATCACGCATCCGTTCATTGAAAAGCCTTTCTACCTCTTATTGGATCTGCTTTTGTTAGGGTAGTGGAGCCTTCGGCTGCCCTTGGTCTTTATCTATCGGTCTAGGCTGCTCTTCTTCTCGCTCGGCTCGTCTATGCCATGGCTGCAATGTATGAGATAGATTCCTAGCAGGCGAGAGATTTCTTTATAGGCTACCGGTGGAATTAGAGCCGGATTGAACGATTGTTTCCTTCCGTTTGTCAGGCTACCTGCTCCGATGTAATGTGAAGGATACTCCTTGTGAGCCTAATCGCGAATGAATGATTTGCCTGGAAGGCTGCCCATGTTGATTATCAAAGCGTGGCCCTAACCGTGAATGTATACTTGCTCGTGGGCCTAATCGAGAGTGCACGCTCCTCCGCGCGCTAAGACGAGAGTATACGCTATTTCGGGGGCCCAATCGAGAGTGTGCACTGTCTGAATGCTCGACTTGTGATGGGTTGAACGACTGCTTTCCAGGTCGCTGCTTAAAAGGCTCCTTGTCTACCTTTGTTCTACTTCGGGAAACTTCATCGTGGGCGCGTTGCATCTCAGTGCATTGTAAAAGTTGATTCACCAAGGTAGTTTGTTGTGCAAGGGCGCTTGTCAATTCTATGACTTGTCGGGATAAGTTTTGCTCGCCATTCGGATTGGAAGAACTTGAATGGAATGCACCTCCTTGAACAATAAAAGGGTGGTTGACTCCAAGTGCAAGATTTGAGTTGGGGAATGTCAAATCTGCAGAGAAATGTGGTGAAAACGTCTCAGCCTCGATGATTGGTCCGGATGGTTGAGATTGTCTCGGGCCGACTTGGGCAGCTTGGGAAACCATGAGAGCAGGCTGGGCTGCGGGGGCAGGCTGGATCATTGGGGCAGACTGGATCGTTGGAGCAGGCTGGATCACGGGAGCAGACTGCTCAATGCGCGGTGCATGTGAATGCGAGGCTTGGGCTTGGGTCCACGTAAACTTGGATGGCACGGCTTGGATCATGGTCTTGGTATTGTGAGCCTTGGATGGCACGGCTCGGGCCGTGGTGAAGGCTCCATGGACCTCACCACGAGTGGCTACCGAAGTAGCCACCGCGGTGGTTCCCATGGTGGGCGTGGTGAAAGCACCATGGACCTCGCCGCGGGTGGCTACCGAGGTAGCCACCACGGTGGTTCCCATGGTGGAAACTCGTGGTGATGATGCCGCTCCCCTTATTGTCATATTTTGCCTCACGGATCTCCGCAATCCCATTTCTTGAATATTAGAATTTTCACTTGTGGAATTTTCTAAATTTCTAGCCATTATATTTTTCTTATACGTTTTATCAAAGAACCTTTGCACGTAAAAAATTCTATAAATAAGAACGTATGAAAAATATTCAAATGGACTAGAAAACAAAGAAAAAACCTTTTTGCGCGAGAGTCTTTTACGAGTATGGATTTCACCTCTCAATGAAAGCACCAATTTGTGGATGCAAATTTTCTCCTCCTCGATCTTGGACGATTTTGCACCTACAAAACAACTAGCACCTTAGGTTAAGGCCAAAAGCCTCACGCGCCCACGATGAATGGGGGGGCTTTGGCCGAAGAACCTCCGATGCCAAAGTTAGAATTTTAGAGAGAAATAGTGTTTAGAGTATTTGGGATTTTTTGCAAGAGGTTTGGAATGAGTGTTTGGTAAAAATGGGTGACTATTTATAGGATTAGGTTGGTCCACTTTTCCAAGAAAGTGGCCGGCCACTCTGTCTATTTTTTTGTGAGTTTGTGGTTTAATTAGCCACTTTATTGGCTAATAAAATATGATAGAAATAAATGGGGAGTTACCAAATTTAATGACTAGCTTTATTTGGGTAATAAGGTGGAGAAAATCAGAAAAGGTATGGAGCAAAGGGAGGTGGCCGGTTTTGTCTACTAATTTGGGTCACTTTATTGACAATTAGGGGATTAATTGAGTTGATCCCCTAATTAATCAATTATTTATGATTTTAGGAGATATGGGAAGAATATATTATTTAGATAATTAATTAACTAAATAATATATTAGAGAAATTAAGTTTCGGAAATAATTACCTAAAATGAGATAGTTTGGAATTGGTTACCTCTTTTGGAGCATTTTTTAATTGGTTGAGGATGATTACCCACTACTTGCACGTAGGAATCCCGTTACACCTCAAGGGTATTTTTGTCTTCTTTTGTCCCAAAGTCCACGTGTCACTTTGTGATTGTTTTTGGCTCCACAATTATACTTTTCAACGATAGGAGTTTAAGGTGTGGAATTTTCTTGGTGTCTTTCCTGGGAATGTACGTTCATTGATAGGTAGGGACTGGACATCTATATTTAGGACTTGACTGAGATTTATGTGACTCTCTTACGGATTAAAATGAGGTTTTGGTCATAATTCGATTTATAATTCTTAGCCGGGCCAGTTGATGTCTCGTTGGGATTTTTGTCTAGGAAGCATTTTTACTCATAAGTGCTTGAATTAAAAATTCTTTTGATTGTAAAAAATTTCTTTAGTTTTTTCAAAAGCAATCTCATCGCTATAGAATTATGCAGTTGTCTAAAAATCATTTTATTTTTAGTTTTTAGTTTCAATTTTTTGAAAACTGAAAACTTGTTTAATAACTATTTTATTTTCTAATTTTAAAAAGGTTTTTTTAGCCAAAATGATCTCTTAGATTGACATAACTTTTCACTTTGATCATGAGATTCGAAAACGATAAAAGTGGTCCCTGAGTTTGCGCACCATCAACCATTTTGATCATACTGTGAAAAATCTCCATTAAATAAGAATAAAATGACAAAAGTACCCTCAATTTTTGTCAAATAATTTTGGCCTATTGTTATTAAATTGAGGGTATTTTTTTCATTTTGATCCTTATTTAACAAAAAATTTCATGGAAAAACCAAAATAATTGATAGTGAACAAACTCAGAGACCACTTCTACTGACTTCAAATCTCAAGAACCAAATGAGGAATTATGTCAATCTCAAGGATCATTTTGGCTAAAAAGCCTTTTTAAATATAATGAATTAGATTAGTTTCCATGACAATTGAAGTAGAGCTGGAAAGATTGTATATGACGTATTAACATGATACGAATTTACACAAAATTACGATTTTGCGTTGGGGCCTCTCGGGTAGATTTGATAAGTATTGTCCCCTTGTCATCTATTAAAATAATTAATTAAGATGGTAAACAATATTTTCTCAAACTTAGGACCTCGAGTGCATTGGTAAAAGGTTTTAATAAACTAAGTATTTGAAAACTTAAAAAGTTAGCAAAAAAAGAACGGAAAACATAATAGTTAGGAAAACATAATAGTTAACAAACGTACCTTAACAAGCTTATTAGATTTCGTATTATTATTATATAGTTTTACTAAAAAAATTATAAAAAAAATCTCGAGTCTCATGCGCCTTTGAGAAAAGGGAGGTGATAGTGAAGAAATGTTAGGATGAAATTGAAGAGAGTTGCCTTTTTATAAGGCAATAGAAATCTTCTTGCTTTAAATCCTTTTGTAGATTAAGTGAGGGCCAAAGTGAAACTTGAACTATAGTACAACAATCATACACCAAACCAAATAATTCGATTGTATCAGAAAGTCAGATGTCACGATTGAAATATATATAGTTCAAGTGAACATGGTACTAACCCAAAAAAATCCAAAGTGGTGAATGTGAAACCCTAACTTCAAAGAAATCTAATTATAACTTGGTCTTAGATCATGTGTAAAGTAGGCACCGTTTTGATCACTGTAAGAAAATGTGTTGGAACCAATGACTAAAATATCGATAATATCGGCAAAATATCGCCGATATTATCGTTTTTCAGAGAGACCGATATTTTCCCACGTATCCCCCTAATTATCATCAAAATATCGCGATATTATGGATAATATCGATAATATCACGATATATTCGATAATATCGAAACATTCGTCGTGGCTCCATCATCGGAAAGGCAGCCGAGGCTGCATCGTCGCAGCTGCCCAAATCTCTCTCTGCAATCTAGGCTCAGACCCAAGATCTGCGCCTCAACGACGCCGATTTCGCCGCTGTTTTCGAAGTCGTGGCGAAAGAGCTCGCGGAACGGATCGCAGTTTTAGATCCAGAACCCGTGGTCTGTCCCCACAGCGAAGCAGGCGTGGTCTTGGTTGAAGAAGATGTGGAACAGAGACGGAGGCGAGCGCGGCGTCAGCAGGGCTGGCTCCGGGGGGGAGGAGGAGAATGGGTGGTTGTTGTTGAGGTTGGGGTTTGGGGGCTATTGGGGGTCGTGGTGGTTGTCGCTGGAGTCAACGACAGAGGTGGGGTTGTTGTCGGTGGGATCGGTGAGGAAGGCGGAGGCGGAGATGAAAGAGTGCGAAGAGAGAGAGAGAGAGAGTGTGAGTGAGAGCATAGATGAGAGAGTGCGAAGAATATGTGGTGGTTGTGCAAGTTGAGGACTCAAAAAATTGGGTAATGTGAGATAGCAGATGAGGTTGACATTTTGGATGGTTTAAAAATTGAAAACCATACTCTGAGATGGTTTTAATCAAGGAAGAAAAAATTGATAATATCGGCGATATTTCATCGATAATATCGGTGATATTTCGCGGATATTATCATTTTTTTGGGGTCCGATATTTTTTTTAACTATCCAAATGATTTTCGTCAAAATATCGCGATATTATCGATCGCGATATTTTCGAAACTATCGCGATATTTTGGCATTGTGCTAATCGGAGAAGAACGCCGGAGCAAATTAACCGAATCCCTAAATCCCCAAATTGGAATTCAAAGCAAATTAACTGAATCCCTAAATCCCCAAATTCGAATTCAAAGCAAATTAACTGAATCCCTAATTCCTAAATCCCTAAATTCGAATTCAGTACAAAAATGAAATTACATGAAAAAAATTCGAATTCTGTACAAAAATGAAATTACATGCCGAGAAGAAGAGAAGTAGGAGCCTCGGAACGTCGTCTTCCTCACGAATCCAAGACGGCTGGGACAACGTCGTCCTCCTCACCGACGACTACAATGAGTTTCGGTCCATCGTCCGGTGTCCGCTGCCTCCGCTCAGTTTCTCCACAACCATTGATTTGCGATGACGCGACAGTTACGACTCGACGACTGGGACTAACGACACGGCTTCTCCATGGAAAGGTGGTTTACAAGGCAGTTATGGAGTGGTGTCGACGGTTGGGTTTAGGGCGGGTGAGATGGGAAGAGCAGAGGGAGACGCGGACGAGAAAGATCGAGATTCGAGAGATGATGTATGTGTGTGCGTGTGGAAGAACTGGAGAAGGGGGAAGAGAGAAGACTGAGAAGAGAGAAGGAAGGGGGAAGACTCAGAAGAGAGAAGAGAGAGAAGGAAGGATCGAGAGAGAGACTGAGCTCAGTCTCTGTGTGCGTGTGTGGTGTGGTGTGGGGGGTCTCGAAGTGCGTGTGTGGTGGAGTGTGAGTGTGACTCACTCTTTGACTGTCTGTGTGTAGTGGCGTGTAAGAAAAAAAAAGCATCCAATGATCCAAATAATTCAAAACCTGTCTCTAGCTCTCTGATCCAATGATCCAAATAACTTTTTGCAATTTCAGACCAGGGACAACAAATAATAGTGCTTTCATAATGAAACCGTGTGACATTGTGAGTCCGTGAGATTCTTTCACATGCAAAACAGTGTGTCATTGTTTGTTATATTCTTTCACCTTATCAGAGGTGGAGTATCAGAGGCATTCAGAGCATTTTCGTTTCTTCTTCTTCCCTTACCATTTTCAAAGCTATTCCAGATCAATTCCAAAGCTTGAACACAAAGGGTTCCATATTTAAGGTAAGTTTACAAACTTAAATTTATATTATTGTAATTTATACAACAACAAATAAATTTGTGTGGACTCGTATGTTAATTTTTTTAAGTAATTAATACTTGCATGTTAATTTTTGTAAGTAATTAAGTAATGTTAACAATTACATGTTAATTTTTTTAAGTAATTAAGTAATGTTGTATAATTATTCCCTAGGATAATTTTAATATGTTTAATGTTATTTATTATTTTATTTCCCTTACCATTTTCAAAGCCATTCCAGATCCATTCCAAAGCTTGAACACAAAGGGTTCCATATTTAAGGTAAGTTTACAAACTTAAATTTATATTATTGTAATTTATACAACAACAAATAAATTTGTGTGGACTCGTATGTTAATTTTTTTAAGTAATTAATTCTTGCATGTTAATTTTTGTAAGTAATTAAGTAATGTTAACAATTACATGTTAATTTTTTTAAGTAATTAAGTAATGTTGTATAATTATTCCCTAGGATAATTTTAATATGTTTAATGTTATTTATTATTTTATTAATATTAGTTTTTATTATCAAATTGGATTATTATTCATTAAATTGGATTATTATCAAATTGGATTATTATTCATCACCATGTTTTATATTAGGATTATTTTTTTATCAAATTGGATTATTATTCATTAATATTAGGTTTTATTATTCCATATTATTTGTATAATTACTTAAATTTTTACAATCATTTTCTTTACTTCGTATTTAATTCTTCTGTAGAATAACTTTATTATTTAGGTTCTCTTATTTTATCAAAAAATAATTGTCTAATTTTCATGAAAAATAAATATAGGTACGTTTAAGATGTCCAGTGGAGTTACTAAACGTGATCCAGCTTGGGAACATGGAGACCCAATAGACGGAAACAAACATGGCACAATTTGCAAATATTGTGGTCGGGTAATGAAGAGTGGCAGAGTGACACAACTTAAGTACCATCTTAGTGGGTTAGATCCATAAAAAAATGTCCAACGATGCAATAATATCCCCCCAGAAGTGAAGGCATTCATCAGCACATTATTAAAAAATAAAAAACAGCAGAAGGAAAAGATAACACAGGGAATGGAAAATATTCGAGCTGGGCTACGGGGAGAAGTCTATGGCCAAGTGGTTGACAGTGATGACGATGAGGATGAGGATGAATGTGATGATGACATGGGACCTGAAGAACGACGCAGTTTGAAACAAGCATTACGTGCCTCCAAACAGTCAGTATGGGAAAGAGAACACCTTCATAAAATTCCTAATAGAGCATAAGGTTCCGGAACAAGTGGTGGTGCACAAATGAGACGGGGAGGCAGTCTTAGAGAATCACAACCAACACCACCAATAGCCCCAAGTTTATATAAGTCATCCAAAGCACGTCAAAAGAGTGTTTGAAGTTATTTCACTGGAGGTAATGTGAAGGAGGGAATGGGGCGTCTAATTAGCAAGTTCTTTATCTATGAAAATGTCCCTGCTGCGAAGGCATCATCACATCATTTCAAAAATATGGTAGTGGGGTGTCAACAGGCCGGTGTTGGAGTACAACCTCCCACTCCCTATGAGATAAGAAACAAATATTTGGATATGGAGTATAAAGACATTGGCGAGTATGTTAACAAGTTGAGGTCAAAGTGGGAAACTAATGGTTGCACAATCATGTGTGATGGATGGACCGGCCCGACCAGATTGTCTATCATAAACTTCATGGTATACTCCAAGGGAAAGACAATTTTTTTGAAGTCTGTTGATGCTTCAGACCATATAAAGAACTACAAGTATATTTACAAATTATTGAGGGATGTAATTATGGAGGTGGGAGAGCATAATGTTGTCCAAGCCGTGACCGATAACGGTTCTGCATTTGTCAAAGTTGGAAAAAAGTTAATGAAGCATGATAATGTGTTTTGGACATCATGTGCAGCACATTGTATTGATCTCATGTTTGAGGCAATGGGGAAGAGATATAATGTTGCTACTGTGGTCAAAAGAGCTAGAACGATCACAAATTATATTTACAATCACGGTTGGTTGTTGGCAAAGATGCGTGAATTTTGCAAAGAAGAAATTATTCGTCCAGCTACCACTCGATTCGCCACCAACTATATTGCATTAGACAACCTACTTAAGAAGAAAGCAGGGTTGAAGCAACTATTCACTAGTGACGATTGGGCCAACCACAATTTGAGCCGCTCAAATGTAGGTCGTATGGTGGAAAGTATAGTGCTTGATCATGCTTTTTGGACTCAATCAGAACATGTGTGCCAAGTGTTTGAACCTATTTACAAAGTTTTACGGATCGTTGACACAGAAGTGTATCCTACTATAGGGGTAATATATGAGTTGATGCGTGTAGTGAAGGATGAATTGGAAAGAAAACATGGTGCAAGGTGGGTCATAAAGATAATTGAAGACCGATGGTATAAAACATTATACCATGATTTGCATGCAACAGGTATAAATTATGTCATAATTTGCA
Organism: Malus sylvestris; assembly: GCF_916048215.2. NCBI lineage: Eukaryota > Viridiplantae > Streptophyta > Magnoliopsida > Rosales > Rosaceae > Malus > Malus sylvestris. The sequence continues at coordinate 30,528,135 of NC_062274.1, read as the reverse complement.
ATTCATTTCTTTAGTTGCATAAGTATTATTTCTCTTATTAGAGTATGTGTTTCTTTGAACAACATATTATTTGAATCCCCGATACCAATACAGACCCGGTGTTGGAGATGATGGTAACCTTATACGTGCTGTACATAATGTATACTCTAAATTAGACCCTGCATCACCAGCAGTTGGCCAATTTGGAAATGAGGTACACAATTACTTAAATTATAATAATTACTTTGTCGGATTAAACTAACACGATTTATTGAATTCAGCTAACATGGTTTAAAGATGCAAGAAGAACTTTTGGAGAACCAACATCAGTTGCTGCTCGAACAAATATGTCTCCTAGTGAGTATAAACATATTTCACTATAAGTTTATAATAGAATTTGTTGGAGTTATTAGACTTATGAACATTGTTTTTCATTGTAGCTGAATGGTGGATCATGTATGGGACCGATGCACCAACTGTGAGAAAGTTAGCAATCAAAGTATTATCACAAACAGCTTCCTCATCTGCTTGTGAAAGAAATTGGAGCACATTTGCACTCATACACACAAAGCAAAGAAATAAGTTGGCTCCTAGTAGCTTGGAAAAATTAGTTTATTGCTACTACAACATGAAGCTTCAAATTCGAGATAAGGAAGCAGAAATAAATCATGTCGACCGTGGTGACGCACTAGATGTGTTTGATATTGTTGGTAAAGATGATGATACAGAGGGTAACCAACTTTTTCAATGGATTAGACCTCTTCATTTAGATGATGATGAAGGCAACCCAGCTCCCAGAGTTGCTGAAGAAGCACGTAATGAAGGGATAAATGTAGAAAGAGTATTAGAGGATGAGGTGGAATCTAGCAGCGCTGACTCTTTGGAAGAACTTTTGCGCCCAAGACCAAGAAACACTGGAATTCCATCTTTTTCCAATCCTACACAACCACAACATCGTGCTGATACTAATGATAGCTCTAGTACAAGATCAGGAGACTCACCTACCACCGGAGGTGGGAATGATGAAGGACATAGTGGAGCTGGAGGTAGTGGAGCTGGATATGGAAACTATTATGGACCACCTCCCGGATTTATGAGCCCCTTCACTGGTGAGGCAAACTTCACGCATGCAACACAGGATGATGACCATAGCAGTAGGCGGGCAGGACCAGGAATTGGTGCCATAGGGAAGGACTATACTCGCAGAGAAAGAGGCAAGGGGATTTTGTTAAGTCAAGAAGATGACTCGTTATCTAGAACTTCAGACTCTGTTGAAGTGGGAAGTAGTAACTATGGTAATACTCATAACCAACCATTTCCCTACCCTTCATATCCCATTCCTGTTGGGATGGAATCAAGCGACTCATGGAAACAATCCGAGACTCAATCTTCAAATGATTTTTCTTATGGACAACGTTAACCAATCTCGGATCCATATGGGTGGCATGTTAACAATTACATGCAAAACTATTTTGGGGATTTATCATTTGATAACTACTCTTCACAATACACTCACTCTACACATAGAGATGATGAAGATAGTGAAAATTTTGAACCTCATAGGAACTCTATGTGGTACTCATAGGAACTCTATGTGGTACTAAGTCACTCATGTATCTTACCATGCAATGTATAAAGTGTAAAATATTGTACTAATTCATTATATATAAATGATTATAATCAACTTGATAATGTTAAATCCATCATGCAATGCATTTACTTTCAATTTTTTGTGATAAACTAATAGATAATTGACTAAATAAACATCCTGCAAAGTTTCAATAAAAATTTCCAAGTTTTTCTTACAATTTCCGTGGTTTCCATGTAATTTTTATCGATATCGATATTATCCCGATATTTCCATCGATATTTCCGTGTTTTCGGACTACCGATATTTCCGATATTACCGATATTTTCTTCCTTGGTTTTAATCATGAAAACCACCCAAGGTGGATGGGTGATGGGAAAGAGCAAGGTGAGGTGGACGGTTTATAAAGTGGAATATATATATATATTGTGTGTGTGTGTGTGTATATATATCTTATATAAATTATAAATTATTGTTTTCGATCACAATTTTACATAATTTAAGAGCATCTTCAATATAAATTTTAAATAAAACCCCCACAACCATATAATTCTTAAATAAAAAAAAATAAAGGGTAATAAGTCACTTATGTATCTTACCATGCAATGTATAAAGTGTAAAATATTGTACTAATTCATTATATATAAATGATTATGGTGTGTTTAAACTTCTTTTATTAATTACTACATATTTTCTACACTCACAATGTTTGCCAGCTTGCTATATAATCAACTTAAATCAGTTAAATCCATCATATAATGCATTTCCATCCAATTTTTTGTGATAAACTAATAGATAATTGACTAAATAAACATTCTGCAAAGTTTCAATAAAAATTTCCAAGTTTTTCTTATAATTTCCGTGGTTTTTATTCAATTTTTATCGATATCGATAATATCCAGATATTTCCATCGAAATTTTCGTGCTTTTAAACTACCGATATTTTCGATATCATCGATATTTTATACCTTGGTTGGAACCTTTAAGAAAAACTTGAGTACACATGCACAATAAACAAAATTTGTATTAGACACCCACCCAATCAACGTGGAAGTTGAATATCATATTTTAGAAGTACTCCACCAAATGGGCACCTTATTAATATAGAAAATTTTATATTATACTAAACATAAGGTGATACATCACATGTTATAATTTAAGCGAACGATAATTTGATGAATTTTATTTTATAAAATTGGTGGAGAAGGAACTGCGGGAGGTTTCTAAATGTAATGGTTCTCACCCCTTCCGGTGAAAGTAAGTGCATGTCACGATACTATCGTCGAAGAGTTAATCTCACTTAATATTTTTCCATTTTAAAAAAAAATTAATATTTTTCCATTTTAAAAAAAAATTAATATTTTTCCGCTTAAATTGAAACAAGTGGTGTAGGTGTGCCACACACATTAAGAAATATATGTTATTAAACTTAAAAGCACATGAATAAAGTAATGGGAGAACAATATAAAAGTAAAATGTGATTCTGTCAGTAAGATTGAAAAATATTGTTTTAACATTGAAGGCATGATTAGGTTAAGTTAATAGAAGCTTCTCGGGGTTGAGAAATTTTTAATTGTGACGAGAATACGAGTGGTACACTACGTGTTTTTATGTAAGTGGTGGAAAATTTTATTTTTTAAGTTATTAACTTTTTAACACATATATCACACAATTTGTATAGTAATATATGATGTTCTACCTCGTGTGCCGGTCACACTGAACAATCTCACGTCGGGATTGGGTCAGAGGGAGTGCCCGCGCGTCACCGAAATCACCGAGATGTATTTCGAGCGCAAAGATCCCGCGCATCTGTTTTTCCCTGTCAAAGGTCAAAAGTAGTGATTACAAGAGTTTAGCAAAGTATCTTTAAAACGGGCTTTAATCCCATCAGGATCCTTACATTTTATATGTTCATTTTACATCGGTATGAATTTTTGTTATTTAAAATTAAACATAAATAGTATCTAACAAACATTAACCGTACAATAAATGATAAACAGACAGGATGCGAGGATCTTAAACCCTTAGGATCTTCACAAATAAGATCTACAAAGGATCTTCACAAAGAGGATTCGGAGAGGATCCTCATTTCTTTAAATATTTGGCTAAAAAAAAAAAGGATTTTTAAATCTTTAACAAAGGAAGGGACGGGAAGAATAATTTTTTTATGGTACATGGAATAAGGATGGTGCACAATATATCATTATGTAACTAGAATTTTTTTTTCAAATTGTTATTGTTTAACCCAAGTATCTCATTACTTATATAGTGACACGTGATGAACCACTATATAATTCGTACATTGAAAAATCTCTCGATAAGAAAAACCCTAGCTAAGATAAGAACGCGATGATGATCATGGTCATCACCATTCCATTCAATTATTGCTACAGTTCAAGTGGATGATTTGATGTTAATTATATATTGTTAAGCGTTCTTCTATATACTTCTTTTTTAAGCAGTGATCTTCACAATCTCAAATTTCCTTTTCTATTTATCGCTTTATTATTTTCAATCCTTAGTCTAAATAAAAAAAACAGAAAAGGATTATATGAGGAAACATCCCCACCGTTTAATGTCGTTTCTCATCCTCTTGTATTTGTGTTGCGTTTTATGATAAAGGATAAATGTAGTGTCACTGACTCGACAAGTGACTCTATAAACTAAAAACATATTTGTTTGTGCACTGAAAACTACAACGTTTTGTCGATGTCACCAAAAACTACATGAGACCAAAATAAAACTACATGCGTCTTTAAAAGCATATGATTTTTATTTTGCTAATATGTTGTATTTTCCCTTTGGGGGTATATGGTTTTGCCCCCCACTTATCTTTTATTTTTATCGCTCTTTTTGTTTAATAAAATTTCGGACATGGAAGACCGGGCGTGTTGCGCGTTGCCTAGGCAACTGGTTTCTAAATCCGAAATTTTACTCATAAAATATTATTTCACTTGAACCAAAAGATCAACAATTGCTAGCGATCATTTGACTCATAAAATATTACACGTTATGAAAAAGAGCATGATCACTATGGATGTCATCTCAATCAGGACCCTTTTTAATATATGATTTTTTTAGAGAACGTTTAATAATCATTTTATTCTAAAGTTTTGATTTTTATCTTTGTTACACTTATGGACTTTCACTAATAATAAGGACATAAGCAAGGGAATGTTGGCAGTATCGTAAATAAGTGAAAGTTTGGGCATGGTGGCAGCATTGTACATAAGTTGAACTTTGGTGACGCGGGTAGCAACTCTTTCTTCATGAAAGTGTGAGGCCTTTGTCATCAGTTTTCTCTTAGAAAGATGACTAATGGAAGTGGAGGTCCAGGAGGAATGATAATGTGAGCGACGTAGAAGAAACGGATAAAAAATGAAACACAAAATGAAAACTAGGTAAATTTTATAATTCAAAAACTGTTTTAGGTTGTATTACTCTCAAGACTTTGTTTTCATAATTTTTCTTTATTTATTCTCCTCTTTCGCATCACCCTCATTCAATCCTCATTTCTCCCTATACTAGCTTGTTACCTCCAACACAAAAACTGAAAACTAAAACTTAAAAATGAAATATTTATCTAATATAAGCTTATTATTTTCAATTACAAGAAGCAAAACAATTTCACAAGAATCACAATTTTTAAATATCAGTATTTTATAAGTTTAATTATATATACTTCATCTATTAAACATAGTAGCACAGTTTATAGACATCATGCATCAGCATAATCTTGTATAGAATTTTACAAACACATTACATACACCACTCACTCGTTACGCAAATCACATGCATGCATGCAAGTGTATCATTATGAAACGTTTGTTTGTTAAATAGGCACCCAATTTACATCATTGTATCAAAACACAAAATAAAATATAAAAAAAGAGTAATTGAATTTGTACATTTCCATTTGTCGTAGATTTTGAAAAGAAAGTTTGGAAAAAAGAGTTTTCTATATTATCCTAAACTTACTTAAATTAGCTACTGTTTGTTATTAGGAGATGGTAAAATTACCAAATACGCCTATGATACTCCTAGTTATGGCCAGCATTGGAAATTAGGGCCATTCGACCGTACTCAGTTTACCAAGATGTGGTCTCAGACATTAAAATATATCTCGGTAAAGCTAAAACAAGCCAAACCCCATGCCTTAAGTTAGTCCAATTAGTGGTTAAAACCTATAACAAGCAGTGACGAAGTCATAAATTTAACTAAGAGGGGTGCCTTAAAAAATGTAAGCTTCTTTTTGTGACAAATAAAGCTAACAAACGCTGAAAAAAATAGTTATAAAATGCCTAATTTTATTACTCTATTGTCTAATTTTGTCTTTAATTGTTGTATTAACAATCTAACAATTCGTACTAATTAATCAAATATTTGCAAATCAACAAGGTTAGACATGGGTGCGTGAGAAAAAAAGAGGAAATTAGATTTGAGCGCACGAATTCTACATTTTAGTAATTAAACACTAGCATATGTCACACACTTTTGTGTGTGAACATTTTTTATTTTTGTTTTTAAAATGGGAAGGAGAGAGGGAGGTCGAGAACGTGGGAATGGGAGTGGGGAGAGAGGGAGGTCGAGAACGTGGGAGTGGGAGTGGGGAGAGAGGTTTTTGTCTTTCAATTTTTTTTAATATTAGATATATGATAAAATCACATGTAGGTAAAGCTTCAATAAAAGAACAGCAAAATTTTGTTTTGTGAAATTACATTACTGCCCAAAACTTGTTTTTTTTTTGTGTGATAGAAAACTAAATAGTTTTTTCACCCTATATTAATATGTCATTTAGATTTGTGAGTTTTAACTTAGGAGACTTTGAATTCCGTCCCCAGTCACTAACACTCTTTGACTAAAACCTTAAATGGTATTCAATTTTGATCAAAATTCCTTGACTTTGTACACCTCATTATATTACTATTAATATTTATATTTCTATATATTTGACATTAATTGTTTGACATTTTATTAGATTTATAATCCCATTTTATGTAAATGTCAATACCATTTGCAAGATTATAATTCCATCCGAACTTTATATGACACACATCGGCCCGGATATCCATGTGGATGTTGAAATCGAGACATGCTAGCTAACACTTGATAGGAGCATATTTATGCGACTTAGTTAACATGTTTTCTTGCATTTACTTACTTAGTTATTGCTTATAAGAGTGTTTTAAGCTATTTTCGTGTGTTTGTAGGTCCGAATAACAAAGTTGGAAAGAAAGTGCATTTTGGTGCAATTTGGAGCAATTTTGGGCCAAAATGGATTGCATGCATATGGAGCAAGTGGGATGGACATTTTTGGTGTTTTAAAAAGGGTTTCAACACATGTAAAAATCTGAATAATGAAGTTGAAGTGTGGAAGTGTGCAGATACATACACTTAAGGAACAATTTGAAAGGAAAAGAAGTGAAAGATGCCATTTGTTGGATTGCTTTACAAGTTGTATTCACATTTTCAGCAACTACAAACATAATTGCAAGCTGAAATGATGCATAGCATGTGTGTAGAGGTGTAAAGTGGCCGAAAGTTGATGTTCGCAAGATGAAATGATGCAAAACATGTGTGTGAAAGTTGTCTAACAGCTAGTACATGTGGAAAAGGGATGGAATACAAGGCAAATGCATCAGAAATTGAAGAATGAAGGCACATGGACAGCTACAAAGGAGTTGAATTAGCAAAAGAGGAATGATTGCCTTTTGTTAAAGGCAAGACACAATGATAAAAGAGCATGTAAACTAGCTGTTTTTGCATCATTTTGGTCTTTGTTTGTATTGTTTATTGAAGCCACTTGAGTGATTCTTTGCTTTGGAGCTTCTATAAATAGGGAGTGAAGGGAAGAACACTAGACATGACACTACATCAAAAAAATACAATCAGCCACACCACCCATTCTCCATCCATTCTTTTAGCCAAACCCATCTACACATTCATACACTACATCACAAACACATTTTCAGCCATTTTTCTCTCTTTTGCCACACCCCCCATCCATCCTAAACACCACCATACCATCTCCCATCCATTCCTCCATACAAATACCATCCAAACCTGTCCCCAAAACCTTGTGCCGCAGCAAAGAGGAAGGAGGAGAAGCCTTGGACGTGCATGCCATTCGAGTTAGGATTGCTGGAACGTTTTAGGTGTTTTCTTTCCCTTGTTTTCAATGTTTAAATTCAATACTCTTTGTTTTGTAAGTATGAGGAACTAAACCCCCCATTTGGCTAGGGGGAATTCGAAACCATGTTTATGCTTGCAATATGATTTGATTACTTCTAATTGCGTTTCATAAGCTGTGAATTCAATTTACTTATCCGTTCGTATAAAAACTGATTTGTGTATGTTGGTTGAGAGTGCACGCTTAATTTTCATGCATGAATTTGATGCTAGAATATAAGGGAGTTTCACCTAATCGTTATGAACTTATATTCGCAAGTAGTGAAGGTTGCTAGTCACAATCGCGTTAAGTAAATTCTTGGCATAAATTTCATGCAATTGATAGTAACGAGTGCCTCGTCAATGCTTATGTTTTTCATAGAACTTAATGATTCTTGCTTGTATCTCTATTATGCAATTCATGTAGGGAACTTGTAGGGAATGTTTTGGGTTGTCGTATGCAATCATCCAACTCAATAACTTGTGAAAAAACTGAGGGTTAATTAGTGCAATTCACGGTTAATCTGGGGCGTTGAGTATTCATAGTTTATCGAAAAGCAATTGGAGATCGTTTTGTATGCAAGTGTGACATGTGTGGAGAAGAACCTCCTAGCTAGCTTTCCATCCATTCACTTTTATCAAATTCGTTTTAGAATCTGTTCAATTTACAAAGTTTGTTCTTGTTTTCAATTTTCGTCAAAACTCAATCCCCATTTATTTTGAAGTGTTAGATTAGTTAGAAATCAATTTAGTTTGTGTTTTTAAGTGTCTTGAGTCAAGTCATAACCTAATTTCGTCCAATTTAGTGTTAGGTGTTCAAAACTGCCCAGAAAGTGTTTTTAAGGCAGTTTTGAGTGTTTATTTGCTGTTTTGAGTCTTTTGGTTTGTTTTGGGGTTTTATAGTTTAGTTTTTCATTCTTTGAGTCTAGTTTAGTGTTTTAAACTTTGTTTTTACGTTTTGAGTCAGTTTCAAGTGATTTGGCAATCCCTCCTAATCCCCGGCCTAGAACGATCCCTACTTACATACTTTGCTACAATTGATAAAAAGAGGGTTTAATTTGTGTGCTTATATATTTTGCATCAACACTCGAAGTGTCATGAAGCCACCATATGTTGGAGTTTTGTGACTCCATGTCCCACATCAGGAAACATATGATTCCCAATGGCCTTATATGGGTTTAGTCCTTTATACTAGTAGTTAGGATTTAGACCATTTAGTCCTTTATAATTAATATTAATTAACCAAGACAAGGGCCTTGTGACATACCACGACTTGGAATGTCCACTTAGACTTCGAATCGAGTTGTGTTGGCCGACACCGGAAGGGCGATGAAGCCATAAAGTATAGTGATGTGGAAAATGTGAATAAATTTAAACCTAAAAGTGCCTAAATATAGGAGTGCTTGTGAGTAGGAATGAACCTATTTCAAGCGTGATGTCAGAGCATAAGTATAGTACAGTAAAGGTCAAAGAGGAATTATATCGTCGGTAGTATTCCCACAACAATAGTTTGCCAGAAATCCTCGTCGACACGAAAGCTCAGCCACTAAAACCCTGAGGGGGGGGGGGAACAAGGGTGAGTGGGCCTAAAAATCAAGCTTTATAAAAACCTTTTTGAAAACATAAGCCGTAAAACAAGTATAGTTTCTAAAATATACATATTACGTATAGTATGAAAATACTTACCAGAGCCAGCAATATCTCAAGAATGCAATACGTCACAAACCTTCGTAAATAAACACATAACGTCTGTAATCACATATTCTTGCATAAATGAACATATCATATCGAGTGCTCATCGACATATGTTGACACACGAATTCATGTAGAGATATTTTGACATGAATAGGACTGGGTGTAATCATGACTTACGCTCTAGTACTACAATCACGTGAAGATTGCACTATGCGCATCACATACGAGTCCTAATTACATATAGCAATCCAGGACAAGACTGGCACCTACAATGAATCCAAAGTGAGCGTACGGTGCAATGTGAACATACACGTGAAAGACTGGCCCTGGCTCGGGCGAGTACTAACACCGGTGAAGCAAACGATGAGTAGATAGCATAAATATAGTCATGCCACAGTGATTCGATAATTCTAGTCCACATAATACTATTCATAGCCATAAATTTAATTAAGGCATCCCGTAAGATTTATAATGACTTCCTAATTCTCATTGTTACATCATTTCCTATAAACATTAATTTAATTATGGCAGTCATATAGAAAATTCATTATTATATGTGTATATGGAAACTAAACAAACAAACATATATATATATATATATATATATATATATATATATATATATATATATATATGGGATAGGATCAAATGACAAATATTTTTACACTTTTTTGTAGCCTTTAGATTTTATAACATCCAAGGGTTCTTATTTATTCATTAAATGCCATGAATGCTTATGTAGATTTTAACTAATATTAAAGATAAAACAAAAAAGTTAAAAAAAAACATAAAATTTGGAAAAAATTAAAAATAAAATAAAAAAGGAAGAAACCCTAAAGGAGGTCTCTGCAACCTCCATCCCCCGGTCTGCAGCCTCCTATCTTCCCTAGGTCCGCAACTTCCATGCTTGAATCTCATTAGGTAAGCAAAACAAAAACCTAAATTTGATATTATTGTTCATTTATGTATGAAGATTAAATTTGGATTTGGAAAAAAAAAAATTTGCCTTTTCATGTATTTGAAGATTTTTCTACTCATTTAGTTTTTCAAATTAAACAAACAACTATCTCAATGCGCTGTCATATGTTTCAAATCTCGATTGAACTCGAAAGGGTGGCTTATGTAACATTCATGTAAGGTTTTTAATGTCGTCGGTACCTATGAGAATATATGCTTTTGGTTCTAGATTGTAACTTAGATATTGATTTTCTTGCCTCGCTTCATTTCCATGTTTCAACAATTTTTCAATCGAAACACATGGACAGCGTATTGAGATAATTGTTTGTTAGATTTGAAAAGAACTCATCAAATACCTGAATTGACACAACTAAAAAAAAAAAAATTCCAAAACCTAATTTAATCACCCTACTTACATGAACAATAATATAGAATTTAGGGTTTTGTTTTGCTTACCTAATGAATATTCGAGTATGGAAGTTGTAGACCTGGGGAAGAGGGAGGTTGCAGACCACATTCCTCATTTTCACGATTACAGCTAAGATTTATTTTTATTTTTATTTTAATATTAGTTAAAATCCACGTACGTATTCATAACACTTAATGAATTAATAAGAACCCTTGGATGTTATAAAATCTAAAGGCTATAAAGAAGTGTAAAAATGTTTGTAAAAATATTTATCCATTAATCCTATCCCTATATATATATATATATATCAAAGAAAGGACCCACTCACAAATCATGTCGTCGAGTCGAACCCACCTCACGGGCATCGAAGATCCATGCGATACGTTTCACCTAGAAACGAGACCATTTATGTAAATATAATGTACTAACGTAATTATGCGCTTTCGTATAAAGTATGACTAATAAAGAACTATTTTAAAATGGTCGAATTTCTGAAAACGGAGAGCAGATTCAGATTCGGCATGTCGAGAAACCTAAGGAGGGGACCTCGGTTTCCCCCACGCGCCACTGCAAGCACCACCACAAGGTGGCTGCATTGGCAGCCACGCATCGCACGAGCCGGTCATCACGCGTGCCATGCGCCGATTACCACATGTGCCACACGCCTTCTTCGTGGTTTCTAGATTTTGCAGATTTTCTTCCCAACTTTCAGAGCTCTTTTCGAGCTTAATTCTTAACCAAATTCGATGATATAAAAACCAAGTTGAAGCTAGAAATGTAGGGAATCGATCTATACCTATTGGAAGCCCAATCGTGGTCGGTGTTGGCCAGAAATTTGGTCTGAAAGTGTAGGATGACCACGGTTTTGCTTTTCCAAAAAACTGGGGAAGTCTCCCATTCATCCCTACAGTCTCCCAACCTTACCAAAACAAGTGCAAAAACTTAAAATCTTCCACAAACATCGAAAAGGAAGGGAAAGAGAGTGTTCCCGAGGCCAACCTTGGTCAGAATCGACGAGAACTCGTCAGAGAAGATGATGAACAGTAGCAATGGCCACTATGCAGTGCAAGCTCCACGTCTAGGTTTGAGGTTCATGGTATGAGCTTAACAAAGATGGGGAATCACAAGGTGTAGTGGGGGTTTGATGATTTGGCTTGCCAGAGTCGGTGAGTGATGATGGTGCAATTCACGACTGCATTGGTTTTTATAGAAGGCGAGAGAGTATGAGATGGAGGAGAATGGAGCAAGTGGTAGCGAAGGAAAACAAGGTGAAAATGCCAGCTTGCCGTTGTGGTGAGTGGTGGCTCACATCACGGTCGGTCGATGTTGCTGGTGGATGTGAGAGCTAAGGGAGAATGAGGAGTCAGGAGAAGATAGAGAGCTAAGAGGGTTAGACGGTTAGAGGGAAAAATGTGAGTTGGCAATCAGAAAGTGGAAGAAGTGAGGTGAGGGATATTTGAAAAAAAAGAAGAGATATCCCGAGAGATAGGAAGGCACGAGAGAGGTGGAGGAATGGGGTGTGGGCCCCATGTGGTACACAGCCCAAGGCCAAAAAGACAAAACTAAATTATCTCCTATAAACGTGAAATTACTAAAACGCCATTTACTATTGTAGTTCCATAATATTTTAACCGTAGCTCCGATTTCGATTCTGCTTGTGCCTATGTGTTCATAGTGACGAGCACTACGAGGATACACTAAAAAATATTTCATACATCTAACAAAATGCTGGTCAACGAAAGTCAACATCCTCGCTTCTTAGAGCATTTTCATCAATTCACTCATTTAAAATTAATAAAATCATAAAGTTAGGGACGGGTTATCACACCTTGCGCCTATGTGTTCATAGTGACGAGCACTAGGAGGATACACTAAAAAATATTTCATACATCTAACGAAATGCTGGTCAACGAAAGTCAACATCCTTACTTCTAAGGGCATTTTCATCAATTTACTCATTTAAAATTAATAAAATCATAAAGTTAGGGACGGGTTATCACACCTTGGGCATTTGGGCACTTGTGGCCTTGAAAGTTAAAATTAATCAGTGTTCATTAATATTAACTTCGAATTAAGTTTTTAATTAACATATTAATTAAAAACTGTTTTGATTAAGAGACACAGCTTTTTGAAATAGTTGTGTACTTTCAAATATGCTTAACGGGTATTTGAAAGGGTATGAAACAACCTATATATATTTGCAGTCTTAGTTTCCAATAGACTCATCTTTTCTTCCTTTTTCTTTTCCATATAAGATTCTCAGATAGTAAACAACTAAGCAATTCGCCAGAACTCTATAATCCAATGTGGGTTGTAGAATTAGATAGTTGTATCTTGGTCGAGCAGACGTTGTAAAACCACAAGCACAAGAGTGGGACATAAATACTGTTCGAAGGACATAGCTTTTGTGCTAGCCTCTATACGTGATGCTCAAAGTAGTATCATTTTAATTCTTGTAATTATTTTTGTTATTTCATTCTGCATTGCAAGTATTTTTTGTTAATAAAGAATTTGTATTTCAAGTTCTATTATTTTTATTTATTTCTAAATTATTCTCCAACAATCTTTGAACAGTATGGAACAATCAAGAACTAAACCTCATTCTAAAAACCCTAAGAAATTTAAGGGTGGAGACTTCAAAAGATGGCAATAGAAAATGTTGTTTTATTTGACAACTCTAAATCTGGCTAATGTTATGCGTGAAACTGTGCCTAGTGCAGAAGGAGATAATATTTATGCAGAAACTTTGACAGCTATAAATGCCTGGAATCATAATGATTTCCTCTGCAGAAAATATATTCTCAATGCTTTAGATGATTCGTTGTATAATGTCTATGTGGTATTGAAAACAACTAAGGAACTTTGGGAATCACTTGAGAAAAAAATATAAAACAGAGGATGTTGGTTCAAAGAAATTTGTCGTGGGCAAATTTTTGGTTTACAAAATGGTTGCTTCCAGTTCATTGTCTCTCAAACTGAAGATCACCAAAAAATCATCCACGACATTCATGTTGAAGGAATAGTGATCAATGAGTCCTTTCAGTTGGCGTCTTTTATAAAGAAATTGCCACCTTTTTGGAAGGAGTTCAAGAATTATCGGAAGCACAAACGCAAGGAGATGACCCTCGAAGATCTCATCGTAAGGCTGAGATTTGAGAAAGATAACATAAAGAATGAGAAGGGCCTGGTTTCGAGTATGGAAGCCAAGGTAAATGTTGTTGAAGGAAGTTCATCAAAGCAAGGGCCGAAATTTTAGAAAACTAAGAAGTAGGAAAAAAAACTTTCTTCTTGGTGTGAAAGGCAAGGACTTCAAGAAAATTAAGGGAACTTGCTGGATTTGTGGGAAGCAAGGCTATATGGCTCAAGAGTGTCGTCATTGAAGGGATCAAGGTCTTGGAAATCAAGGCAGCAACAACCATGCAAACCTAATTGAAAATGATGTGGATGTCCTGGCTGCAATGATTTCTAAAATCAATCTTGTATTTGACCATGTTGATTGATGGATAGATACCAGTGTGACTCACCATGTATGTGGTGACATAAATATGTTCTCTTCGTACCAGAAAGTCGAGGGAAACGAGCATCTGTTTATGGGAAATGTGTTTGCATATGTTGTGGCTGAAATAGGGAAATGTGTTCTGAAATTCACTTATGGAATGGAATTAACCCTCCTTAATGTGCTACATGTACTTGATATAAGGAAGAATCTTGTTTCTGGTCCTATCTTTAGTAATAAGGGATTCAAACTAGTTTTTGAGTCAATAAGTTTGTAGTAACTAAGGGGGGAATACTTATGGGAAAGGGTTACCCTGCTGATGGATTATTCAAACTGAATGTACTTACTAATGCTATGAAGGAAATAAATAATGCTTCTGCTTATATTGTTGATTCGTCTAATTTATGGCACTCTAGGCTAGGACATGTAAATTTTTGTTCTCTTTTTAGAATGCATAATTTAGGTTTGCTACCCAAACTTTATTATTTAGATAATGTTAAATTTGAGACTTGTACATAATCAAAATTTGCAAGTCAAAGCTTTAAATCAGTGCATGAAAAATCAATGATTTGTTAGATTTAATTCATAATGACTTGTGTGATTTTAGATCATATCCAGCTTGTGGTGGAAAGAACTATAAGGCCTTGGATATGTTTAAGACATATAAGGCATAAATTGAGAATCAACTTAACAAGAAGATTAAAGTCTTAAGGTCCGATAGGGGAGGAGAATATGAGTCTCATGCCTTTGCTAAAATTTGTGCCACTCATGGCATAATTCATCAAACAACAACCTTTTATACACCGCAACAAAACAGTGTTGCCGAACGGAAAAATAGGACTTTTAAAGACATGATCAATTCCATGTTGAATAGCTCTGGGCTTCCACACAATTTTTGGGGTGAAGCTTTACTTAGTGCAAATAAAATTTTGAATCGAATTCCACCTAAAACAAGAAAAGTGTCACCAAATGAATTATGTTTAAATTGCTTAAAGTGTGGGGTTGCCTAGCAAAAGTACAAGTACCATTGCCAAAGAGAACAAAATTAGGGCCTAAAACTATATATTGTGTTTTTATTGATTTTGCATCTAATAGTTTAGCTTATAGATTCTTAGTTTTTCATTCCGAAGTAAGTGATATACATGTCAATACTATTATAGAATCTATAAATGCAATATTTTTTGAGGATATATTCCTATACAAAATGGGCAAGTCTAATTTCTTGAAAAAGAGATTACATGATGATGTAACTGAGGTTAATGACGAACCTAGAGAACATGGCAATGGTTCATCCTCGTCTAGGGTTCAAGAAGACGAAGAACTTGAACCTAGAAAGAGTAAAAGGACAAAAATTCGAAATGACTTTGGGCCTGATTTTGTGACCTTATTAACTGAGATAGAATCTCAATCATTTAAGGAGGAATGTCCACTCCTGAAGCTCCATTTTGGAAGGATGCAATTAACAGTGAAGTAGATTTCATTATGCAAAATCATACATGGGAATTAGTCAATTTGCCCCCTAGCAATAAGCCCATTGGGTACAATGGATATTTAAGAAGAAATTAAAACCATATTGACATTATAAGGCTCATTTGTTAGCTAAAGGATACCGTCAAAAGCATGGTTTGGATTTCTTTGATACATACTCACATGTGACAAGAATTACTTCAATAAGATTGTTGATTGCTATAGCTGCACTCCATATACATCAAATGGATGTAAAGACTGCATTCTTAAATGAAGACTTAGATGAGGAAATATATATGTAACAACCCGAGGGGTTTGTAGTTCAAGGTCAAGAACACAAAGTTTGTAAACTTGTGAAATCACCATAAGGATGTAAACAAGCTCCAAAGCAATGGCATGAAAAACTTGACCATATTATGATCACACATGGGTTTAAGATAAATGAGTGTGATAAGTGTGTCTACACAAAAAAAAAAAAAAAAAACTCAAAATAATGCTTGCATTATGTTGTGTTTATATGTAGATGATATGCTTATAATGGGAACTAACAAAGAGATAATAAATTGGACCAAGAAGATATTGAAATCAAGTTTCGATATGAAAGAGATCTTGGTCTAGCTAATGTGATTCTTGATATAAAAATCAAAAGAAACCAAGAAGGATATATTCTTACACAATCCCATTATATAGAAGCTACACTTAGGAAATATGGTCATTTGGAAAGTAAAGATGTGATTACTATTTTTGATGCCAATAGCAAGCTAAAGAAAAAATAGTGGTGATGCTATATCTCAATGTGAATATTCACAAGTTATTGGAAGCCTTACGTACATTATGACTGTACAAGGCCTAATATAGTATACTCAGTGATTAGACTGAGTAGATATACATGCAATCCAGGGCATGGTCATTGGGAAGCTTTAATTCAAGTATTGAGATACTTAAAGCAGACAATGAATTATGGATTGCATTATACGAGGTATCCTCCCGTGCTTGAAGGATTTACTTATGCGAATTGGATATCTGATAGTACCGATAGGAATACCACAAGTGAATATGTATTTTCTTTGGGAAGAGTAGCAATATCTTGGAAATCTTCCAAACAAACATGCATAGCCCGATCAACGATGGAATCATAATTTATAGCTCTCAATAAAGCTAGAGAAGAAGTTGAGTGGCTAAGAGATTTTTTGGAAGATGTTCCCATATGGCCTACACCTGTAATGGCGATATGAATACACTGTGACAGTTTAGCTACACAATATCGAGCTAAAAATAGTGTATACAATGGGAAGTCTAGAAAATTAGGCAAAGGCATAATACAATAAAGCAATGGCTCTCTAGTGGTGTAATTTATATTGACTATGTTAAGTCAAAAGATAATATTGCGGATCCGCTTACTAAAGGTTTCTCTAGAGAGCAACTTAAGCATACATCGAGGGGAATGGGTTTAAAGCCAATAGAGTAAAATGAAACTGCCAAACGAAAACCTAACCGAGTTGATTGGAGATCTCATGGTCTAGGTTCAATAGGCAAACTAGTTTGGCTAGATTCAAAGAACAAACACACTTACATACCCATTCCTATGATGGAAGAAGTGTGGTGACTGATGATGGTTGAAGGATACAATAGTTTAATGACATTAATAGTTGTAAATCAAGTGGAATAGTAGCAGCCTATTCTTAATCAATATCACCTATATGAGAGTAAATTTGGGGTCGCATTTATGAGAATTACATGGCTACATTCTCTAAAGCTCTCATGAATCCAGGATTTGTTTAGGACCAAAAAGAACACAAAATTATGAATTTGTGATGTGTTGGTGTGACATATGTTTTGCTTATTGTCTTGCTTTACTACGGAGATGAATAGTTCAAGATTTTATATTCACTGCATCATCTAGTAAATCCAATAAGTATATATTAAGGTAGGTTCAAGTCCAAAAGGCACCTCTCTAGATGTATGTCACATCTATTGTTTACTCTCGTATCATAGTTTCTCTAGGACCAAATAGTCGTCTCAAAATGTGGGGTATTGTTGAAGTTCTGAGAGTCCATGTCCCACATCAGGGAACATATGGTTCCTAGTGGCCTTATATAGGTTTAGTCCTTTATACTAATAGTTAAGATTTGGACCATTTGGAAAAAGGATTGAAGGCTTGGGCCTTATGGTTGTGTAGATTAGGTTTGTAAAATATAGCCTAATATTAAATAATCAAGACAATGGCCTTGGACCTTGGGGAACTTGAGGCCTTGGAAGTTAAAATTAATCAGTGATGCATGACAGAACCAAGGGTATTGAGGAGAGGGGGGGGATAGATAACCTGGGAATCACTCAACCAGGGGCAATAGAGTTAGCTCACGTCACTAATCATGGATTTGCTCACACGATCAAGCCAAATGCTTGATTGGGGAAGGAGAAATCACTCACTTCAATTGCACAAAGAAAAATATATTTTAATTCATTCAAGTCTGCCATTCAAGGCTTTCTAGTACAATATTTATAAGCATTTACAAATTAATAGACTTTAAGTTTCCATGACACCCTTACAACTCCCAAAATAACTTAACAAATTCCTAAGTAATTAAAATACAAAACCTTTGTTATTCCAAAGCATATTAATGGTTTCAAATTGTTTTCTCCAAGTCTACCTCCCGCATTATTCTCTTATTCTCGAAAAAAAACTCGTCCTCGAGTTTCAATTGACCTTTTCTTCTTTTTTCCTCGATCTTTTGGATGTCCAACCAAGATGTTCCACAATACCTAATTTAGCACCAAATTTTTCCAAGTTCCTATAGACCATGCACACATTAATCTTTTCTTCGTGAAAATAATCACCTTGGAATAGTGCTTCCATATCACTTCTTCAAATGAGCCGAGAGAATTCAAATCGTGTTGAAAAGTTCTTCTATCAAAGAGCTCTCCTCTCATATCTTGAGCAACAAAACTGTCCAAAAAAGGATCATGAATGCTACGGATATTAAGAGCTTGTACTGCATTATATGGTTATTCCAAAGCATATTAGTGGTTTCAAATTGTTTTATCCAAGTCTACCTTCCGCATCAATCCGAGTTCATTAATTTTAATTTTGGATTAAGTTTTTAATTAACATATTAATTAAAAACCGTTTTGATTAAGAGATACAGCTTTTAGAAAGAGTTGTGTACTTTCAAATACATTCAACATGTATCTAAAAGGGTATGAAACAACCTATATATTTGCAGTCTCAGTTTCCAACATAATCATCTTTTCTTCCTCGTTCTATTCCGTACAAAATTCCCAGAGAGTAAACACACAAAGTAATACGCCAGAATTCTATAATCCAGTGTGGGTTGTAGAATTAGATAGTGTATCCTGGTTGAGCAGACGTCGTAGAACCACAAGCACAAGAGTGGAACAAAAATACTATTTGAATGACATAGCTTTTGCGCTAGCCTCTATTTGTGATTCAATCAAGTTAGTATCATTTTAATTCTTCTAATTATTTTTTTAATTCCATTCTGTATTGCAAGTATTTTTCGTTAATAAAGAATTAGTATTTCAAGTTCTGTTATTTTTATTTATTTCAATTGTTCTCCAATCCCATATAGAAGTGAGTTTAAAAAGTATGAATAAAATAAAGTAAGAGTTTAAAAATAAGAGTGAAAGAAGAGTGCAGAGTGAATGTGATTAACCTTAAATAAATGCATGTAAACGAAAGTAAAGAATGTAGCACATCCGAAGATGTTAATTACAAAGTTACTAAGAATAATCCCTACATTGAAGAGGGAAGATTATGCCACCACACCTAAACATCAAGAGCTCTAAAGCCTACTAAATTTTGGAGGGGCGTAAAACAAAGGGTGTCATTGGGAAAAAATGAAAATTTCTAAAATTAATTTGCACTTTCAAACATAGTAACCTTTCGTTGTAAAAACCTGTATAATAACACAAAATGATACTACATCGTAAGTATGAAAAACCAAGGCAATAGTAGGAAATCACTTATTTGAAAGTTGGTTTTGACCATCTCTCGGAGCTTCCCTAGAGTTTTTGCGGTTCAATGGTCTACAACATTCTTGATTCTCTGACAACTCCGGATTGTCAAAGATAAGATGCTTGGGTTCCACTCGTGAGGCTTTCGAAGTGTCAGGAGGCCTGATATTGCATTGAACTAGGATCCTGCATGTGGTGGTATTATTAACTATCTAATCTTCAAGTCATTCTGTGTGTTGATTCAGATCAAGAATTTCCATCAAGTCTGGGAGAGAGGTTCCAATAGGCTGTCCACTCAGATTTGAAGTACTTAGAAGTTTGAACTTGGAGACTAGGACTTGAGTTTGCGATGTAGTTCCATGAGTGTTATCCAAGGCCTTTATTCGCCTCTTGAAATCAAAATAGTTCAAACGGTTCCTTGCTTGAGAAGCCTTCAAGCTCTTCTGGAGATCATCAAAAGTCGCACTGATCTTTCTCAAAATAGTTTCCCAAATCTGGTCCATCGTAGGAGGTGCCTGGCCATCCAGAGTGGTTTTGTGGAGTTGCTGAGTTCTTGGTAAGTTGGTGGACATGGTGAGCACTCGGTTACGGTGAGAACATGAATTTGGCTTTCAATGAAAGCACGAATTGCTGGAACAAATTTGTGTACCACGAGGATGGATAAGTTGTTCTAGAATGACCACCTACAAGCAAAAACAAGCAACTGTGAATTACTTAGGGTACTAGTGTAATACCAGCCAAAGCCTCTTCGATAGTCAAATAAGTATAACTCTTAAAACTCAAGAAGTGGTTAAGAGAGCAAAGTATGCATATAAAAATGTCACTATTGCCGAGTCTAGGTAGCATATTTATACTAGTTGGGAAAGAGTCATTTAGGATGTAGAATCCATATTAAAGTAGGAGAATCCAAGATGATATTTAACATACGGTTTTTTTTTTTGCTTCCTTTTTGGATTGTAATTACTTGCGATGCACGTTAATCCCTAGATTGTAGGAATCTCCAAGAATATAGAAAATCAATCTGATACTTACTCGGATCAGGATTTCATGTCTTGCGAAGCAAACATGGTTGACCAAAGAGGTCTGCGGACATCGCCTACCATTTCGCAACCCAACAGGGTGTGTGGTGCCACTGTTGGTCTATTTAGGTGGCTTAGCCCTATCAGAGTCGTTGAGTCCATAACTGAACTTCTGAAGCACTCTCATTTCGATTCGCCTTACGCTTGCCCAGGAAAATTCATAGTCCCAATTGGCTTACCTCCAAGAGTAATCAAGTTTGAAGGTCATTCAAGTTGAATATCAGAGTGCGCATACCACAATGAACGAACAAACAGATTACAATACTAGAAATATTATTGATATCAAACACTACAAAATCGCGGAGACGACTACATAAACTCCAAGAGGCAATATTGTGAATGACTTATTTTTTAAACTAAATTACAAGCAATATTTATAGAGAACTAAACCTAAGAAACCCTAACTCGGATGTGCTAAGCCTAAGTCCTAAACTAACAAGCAAAAACCCAAGTACTAAAATAAACCTAAATACTAATATTTTTCAACAAGAGGCATCAAGGATACTTATGTTTTGCTTGATGAAATCATAACTCAAAAATATCTAACTTTGGATTGGCCAAGCTTGATGAAGTGGATAATACTTGTATCCTCATACATTGAGAATATACATATCCGAAAGGGATTAAAGTTGCTTTGAAACCCTATTAAAAAAAATCAAATGAATGAAAAAGAAGAACAAACTGATTAGGAAGTCAACCTCTCATTCCATTTCATAGACATAAAAGTAAAGAAGAAGATTAAAAAAAATTCAAGAAGGTTAAATAACTAAAAAAAACTACATCTTGTCAGACTTAATTTTTCAGTAATCCTGTTACAAGGTGTATTTATAAAGATCTAATTCTGAATATAACTGGAAAATCTAACCCTAGTAAGAAATAAGAAAATAATCATAATACTTAATCCACTAGAAAACCCTAGTCCATACAAAACAAACAAACAAAATATCCTCCAATACAAATAAACAAAATTGCTAGCTAGTTTTCAACAAGTCTCTTGTCAATAATACAATATCATTTGAATTAAAATTTATACATTTTTATATGATTGACATCAAACATTACGATAACAAGATACTTGTGTCATATAAATTTTTTTTACGTCATCAACCGTTCTAGAACTGTTGCATGTTGGTCCTAGCTTGGAGGTGCCGGTTAAGGTACCATTTGAACTTCAACGTATTTTCCTAACATGGTTTATTTAGGAACGTGTATATTAATATATAAATCTTCTAATTATTGCAAGTAATTAATTACCTACGGAAAAGTTTGGGATGGCCGTAGAGGATATATAGAGAATCGGTTTGCTGAACGCAAACAGTTATGGCTCATGGCCATGCATGTGGATCCCCCACCTACATATTATATAGAGAGAAACAAAATTACTTGCACGGTTGCATTGCATACTTGCATTATAATTGTTATAATTGAAAGCAGCCAATTAAACAGCGTACATGCATGTCTGAAAACCAGAGAAAAAGCTAATATAATTGATTTATATGACTCAAGAGCCCAGTAGCAGGTGTCCCTCTCACAGTACTGATGTATCATAAATCTCATGATCAACAGATGGATGAACGCAGTGAGAGGAGGCCACATCTCATGCAAAATCAGCAGGGGCGGGCCCATTTACTCAAGTAATTATAATAAAATAAAACATTAACGTCAAGACCTACTTTGCTGTTTTGCTTGCGTAGGGTTTAGAGGCATCAAAGTCCCAACAAATAGCTCAACTCTACGTGTATCGTATTGTTTTTTTATGGTCAACGTCTTCCTCCTGCTCCATGCGTAAATAAGTTCCATTCAAACAAACTAGTCCTAAACCCTAGCTCCCTAAGCTAGAGAAAGACAAAAAAAAGAAAAAAAAAGAAAGCTTAGTTAAGCTCCTCAGGCAGTCCTCAAACTCTTCTTCGAGAGTTGAGGACTTGATTTACACCAATCCTAACTACGTAACTTGGTTTAGCTATCTGTGCTATAGTTAACATGGTGTTTGTGGAACACTGTCAAACGATATATAGAATTTGAAAGAAGTTGTCTTAATAATAATCTATATGGAACATATAACGCGTCTATTTGTGTCAAGGGTCATAGATATGTAATTGCTCAAAACATTATCTTACAAACTTCTATAAAAATTGTTGACAATAACAGTATATAGCTAGCCTAACATAAGCATATATTATATATCATATCTATCGTGGTTTAGCTAGGGAGATGTAAAGTATTCAAGTGAAGTTTCACAAATCCAAATTATATATATACTAAAAGAGAAAATGAACTGAAACACTGTTCATAGTACAGTGTGATTCCGTTTTTGCCTCTGCTTCTTTTTTGTTATTCCACCTTTGCCGGTTTGCTACGCTGTGGGAACAAAATGGTGACGCGTGGTTCTTCCTTCTCGATGTTTCGACTTGCTTCTTTCTCGCACTGCTCTCACCGACTCACTTCCGTCAAATCTTTCTCTCACAGACGAACCCAGCTCGACTTATCTTCCACCTCTTCCTTCGCCGAAGTAACTAAAAACCAAAAACCTACTCGCGCCTTCTTCCTCCCGATTTCGGAGCTTCTCTCTCTTCCACACACACACACTCTCTCTCCCCTCCATTGAAGCACCTCCATACACAGGTATCGTTTCTCCCGTAATTATATATTTAATTATTTGAAAGTTAGTTCTTCTGTGTAAAATTCTTGAGCTTTTGCTTACCTGCAATTTTCAATTTTCTATGATATAGGGTTTTTGGATGATTTCATGATTTAGCGATTCACGCATTTTCCATAACCCTCTTTACGGAAAGTAAGCAATTTATCCTGCTTTAGATTTTGCCAAAGAAATTTATAATCTGGTGATTTTCTAGGGATCCAGGGATGGAAAAAGCTGTGAAAGTAGGGAAGGAGGTTGGAAAAGCAGGGCTCTTTCATTTGCTTCCAGAATTTAGTCCCCTTATCGCAGTGTAGCTCTTGCTACAATCTTCGTTTTCAGCCCTATTTCGCTTCAGGAACCTGTTCTTGGCAAAAACGACATCGTCGTAGAAGCAGCTTGAAGCTCCACCAGGTTTCGAGGCAAGATTTTCTCTGTATAATCTCACCAAACAATTATCAAATTATTATTGTTATTCTTCTGTTTGGAATTTGACTATTGTGATTAATTTAGATTTTTGAGGAAGCAGGAGGGTTTAATTTTACGGTTTAATTGTTTTCCACTAATATGATTGAATGGTAAATTAGTTGTATATATATTCAAAACAAAAAAAATCTGAATCTATCGCTCTCGAACTTGGCTCACCCGCGGTTTTTTTTTTTTTTTTAGGTTTTTGTTTGTGGCTCTCGAACTCGCCCGATCCACAAATTCGGCTTTGACCTTTATATCTCCTCCTTGGCTTCTGTTTCTGTCTCTGACCTGTTCAACTTCAATTGAGTTTGAGTAAGCAGTCCATACTTGCCTTCTTTTACGTCCCAAGGATAATTGGTATCAAATATTTGCATTTTCATCGTTTGAAGTAGGAGACACCATTTTTTTCCTTGATTTTGTTTTTTCTAAAACTTAATGGTTCTGATTTCAATCCTCTTGCAGAAGATTGAGAAATAGAAGGTTGGAGGATTGGATGATCAAGTATTAACCCATTTTGAAAGAAAAGGTAAACCATGAAAATCCCAAAGTGATATCCCATGACCTACAACTATTTTCTTATTGGTCAAATCATTATTGGAAGCCTACTCGGAGTCTCCATCTCCTGGAAGGTAATTCTATTAATTTTTTTGAATTATTTGATATGGGTTTTGTTTATTTGTGGAGTTAGATGCTTATTTATTGAAATTTTTTCTTTACTGTTGATTTTAGGAATTGATTGATAGGTTTGGTTTCTGGATTCTCTTTCTTTGTTGAATTTTTGATGATTTTAATTCTTAAAAGTTTGGGTTTTGTTTATTGATTGCAGTGTTGTATTAACTTGCTTTTGTTTATTGATTGTAGAGTTGTATTAATTTGCGTTTGGTTGGAAGGGCTGCAGAGATTTGATTCAAATTGGTGGATTTGGGTAAGAAAGAAACCTAAATCTTTTCTTCCAATTTTTAAGAGCTGAATGGACATGGTCTGTTTGAAATACGTATTTAGATTTTTAAGAGCTGATTGGGACTTAAAGATTTTTATCATAAATTATTGTATTCTCTTGCAAAGAAGTTCATTTTTGACACTTACGTAAACTTTAACACCACTTCACCAAATAACTCAATTTCAATTAGAGAAAGACGAAGAGAAGAACTGGATTCATATCTGAGGATTTGGCGTCACTTTGAAAGAATTGCTGAAAAAAGAAGAGTTCAGCAATGAATACTTTGAGGTTTGTGATTCTATGTTTCAGGTAAATTGGAGATTTTGAATTAAGTTCGCTCAATATATTCTCAATATATTCTATGTTCCTAATATCTCATTTGTTTACCCAATTCTACTTTTGGATTTGATTCTTGACAGACGGGATGTTGTGATGATGTGTAATAATGTTTAGTATTCTTTTTTTTTTTTTTTTTTTTTTTGAATTTGGGAAATCAAATTATCCAATGGAAATAAACTGTTACTTTACAGTATGTCATCAACTTTAGAATGATAACTATGAATACCTAAGTTATGATTAATGCCTCTATTAGTTCATTCAAATTTGATGTTATCTCATTTGGTCAAGAAGTATATACAACTGTCTTTATACTTAAGATAAATTAAGTACATTGGATAGCATCATTTGCTCTCTGTTTTTTCTAATTACTTTTTTTTTAAATTTATTTTCCACCTCAATTTTTCTGCCATGCCACGTTCATTTGGTTTTTTTTTTTTTTTCAAAGTTTGTAGGAACTAGCTGAAACCGAAAACCTCCACATAATGAAGATGAAGATGAGCCGGAAACAGCGAAGTAGGAAAATCAAGATTCTGTAACATGTTCATAGTCTATTGAACTATTTCTAATAATCAGCATTTAATCTTTTGATCACTGTAATGTGTTGCTCATTTATCTTCTCAAACACCAGACATGTAAATATTGATTTATTCAAAACTTATTTATATATTAGTAGTATTGTCTTGAACGGTGTTCTTAAAACCCGCAGCAAAGCGCGGGTATTCGTGCTTGTGTTAACTGGAATTAAAACCATTATTGACTACGTATAGTGGTACTTTTAGGAAAGGGATTCTCTCTGGATCCCTACCTCCTAATCCACCAAATCAGTGGATGATGTGATAAAAGTTAAGCACACAAATTAAACCCTCTTTTGACAATTGTAGTATATGTATAAGTAGGGATCGTTCTGGACCGGGGATTAGGAGAGACTGCTAATCTAATTGAAACTGACTTAAAAACACAAAAATAAACTTAAAAACACTTAACAAGACTCACAAGACTCAAAACAAACTTAAAAGACTCAAAACAGCACAAAACAACCAAATAGACTCAAAACTGACTCTAGGGAGTTATTTGGACGAAAATTGGTTTAAACTTGACTCAAGACACTTAAAAACACAAACTAAAACAAATTTTAACTAATCTAACACTTCAAAGTAAAGGGGGATTGGGTTTTGGAGGAAAATAAAGTAAAACAAACAAATTAAAGACTAAAACAGATTTTGGACGAAATTGGGAAATTGGATGGGTAATGGTCTAACTAGAAGGTTCTTCTCCACACATGACACACTTGCATACAAATCAATCTCCAATTGCTTTTCAATAAACCATGAATCTCAACACCCCAAGTTAATTAGATACGCTTAAATTAACTTTCAGATTTCCCTTATGTCAATGAATTGGATGGAAAAAGCGCATCGCAATCAAATTATTCCTCAAAAGTTCCCTACATGAAAGCGCATAATAGAGATATAATCAAAGATCATTACGTTCAATGAAAATCATAAGTATCGACGAGGCACTAGTAACTATGAAAGCGCATGAAACTTATGCCAAGAATTTACTTAACGGGATTGTGACAAGCAACCTTCACTACTTGTGAATATAAGTTCATAATGATTAGGTGAAAATCCCTTATATTCTAGCATCAAATTCATGCATGCAAACTAAGTTGGCCACCTTAATAACCATACAAGAATAAGTTTTGAATAAAACAGTTAAGCGAATTGCATTCACAATTTATCAAATCGCAATTGAAGGTAATCAATTCATATTGCAAGTATAATCATGGTTTCGAATTCTCCTCTAACTATAAAGAAATTGGTTTCTCATGTTCGCAATTAAACAAAGATAACTTGAATTAAACATTGAAAACAAAGATTGAATACACCTAGAAACACTCCAGATGGCTCTTTCTTCTCCTTCCTTAGCTGCGACACAAAAGGATTGTGGTGGATGGTGTGGTGGATGGATGTAGGTGATTTATGGTAGAGGGTGGTGGTTTAATTGCTGCACAAAGGTTTGTATTTATAGGGCTAGGGAAACCCACGAATTTCTAAAGGAAAGGAATGTGTATTTGACACAATTCATGAAGGAAAAGGACTAGGGTTCACCAAAATCTGAAGGGAAAAGGATTGCACAATCCTAAAGGAAAAGGATTGCAGGTTCTAGGGCTTCTAGAAAGGGTCTAGGCGCCAGATTTTTAGGTGCTTCTAGAAAAGATGTTTTAGCACCAATTTAGGGGTTCTAGAAGGATAAAGGTTCTAGAATCAGAAATATATAGTTTAAATGCATAATTATCCCTTAGATATAGCTGGAATTAAGTCACAAATTGATTTGGATAAGATAGGATAAGATAAGGTTAGGTTAGGCAAGGATAAGATAAGATAAGGTTGGATAAGGTTTTGGATAATGTTCATTCTTTTGAGCTGATTTCTTATCTTTCTTGACTTGGATTTATTTCTTCACTCTTTTCAGCACATTCCTAGCCTCTTGAACTTCAAATTCATCCATCCATCCTGCTCCATTCATAAGCTATTCATTTGGTCCCCAAAATTGCCTCAAAATGCTCCAAATTGCACTTTCTTACCAACTTTATCATATGGACCTACAAACACACGAAAATAGCTTAAAACACTATAATAAACACAAACAAACTATGAAAATGCAAGAAAACAAGCTAACTAAGTCGCATAAATATGCTCTTATCAGTGGATCCGTGCTTTTGAAATTTGATCTAACGGCTAAAGTTATTACAATTTTTAAAATGGGCCCCTATTTGTAGTTGTTGGATCAAATTTCAATAGCACGGATCCACTAGTTTGGTGGATTAGGATGAAGGGATCTGGAGAGGATCCCTTTCCGTACTTTTATGCAATGATATTCTACTCTAGGTAGGTCACATAATTTGCTAGTTATAACATAATTTGCTGGTTATAACCAGGTATCGAATTCCACACAAATTTTATACGTCATAGTCTTTCATATAAGTCAAACTTGAGATGTCTCACAAACAAATAAAAAAAAATATTACCATTGAATCATAGTACTCCTTGATACCTAGAATAGTATTTAAATGATTATTGAACAATGATGCGCTAGTTTGCAAAAATTAATATAGGTGATGCTATCCACGCACCCTTTTTAACTTCCACACAACCTTCTTAATTTTCGGTCGTCAGGTCAAATGAAATGAAGATGATCAAATAACAGAAATTAATAGAGAATATGTAGAAGGTAAAAAGAGATGTGTGAATAACACCACCTTTAATATAATGCAGAGGTGAAAGCATTATTATTATTAACATTGTAGTTTTTTTTATAATTATCATATCCCAACGATGACTTTGACTAAAGTCCAAAAGCTCTAGGGTGCGTTTGTTACACCGGACTATTTCGAACTAGACTAGCATCGGGGACTAAGCTGGATTGATTTAGTGAAACATTTGGTGCAATATCGGATTAAAAAAAGAATAATAAAAAAATTTAATAGTATATTATTTAATTCATATTTATTAATGTTTTATTAATACTTCTGTCTTTAAAAAAAAAATTCTATAGACCTCTTCTTCCTATTTTTCTCCGTCCATCTCCCTCTTTTTTTCCTGGGCTAACTTCCGTCCATCTCCCTCTTTTTCTCCCATCTCTCTCTTTGCCATCTCGATCTCAAATTGTAGAATAGGAAAAACCTTTGCTTCCTACTTTTCTCCGTCCATCTCTTCATTTTCTTCCTGGACTAGCTTACGTCCCTCTCCCTATTTTCCCCTTTCTCTCTTTGCCTTCTTGATCTCAAATCACAAAAAGGGAGAAAAGCTTGCTCTGATTCTCCTGCACTTCCAAGCAAGACCTAAAGTTGTGAGCGATTTAGTAATTTTTTTTTGCTTTTTTGTCATTTGGGTTTTATCATCTGGATTTGGCAGATCAGGTATCAAAAATCAAACCACTTTCATCTTTCCAGGCCCTAGATCCAGCTGACCCAGGCTCTTCTTAGAGCTGGAACCGAGCAATTTGAGACCTATTAGGGCAGTTGGCACGTTAGGTCAACGATTCAACGACAAAGGCTATGAAAGTCCAAGCTCTTCCAATGGATGTGTGGCAAGCGGCAAAGAGAATAAGTAGATGAGCATGGCAGATGAATGAAGCAGGTCTTACCTCGTCCCATTATGTTCAGAGACTATCGCTAAGAACCTCTAGCGAGTCTATGAGTCCCTACGAGTCCCGGCTAATATCATTAATGTTAGTCCGCATGATAACAAACACTGGACTATACTAGGAGTTAGTCTAGTCTAGTTCAATATGGGTGCGTTTGTTGCACCGGACTCTCTCGGACTGGACTAGCTTCAGGGACTAAGCTGGACTAGCTTAGACTAGACTAAGCTGGACTAACTTAGTGAAGCGTTTGGTGCAGTGTCGGATTAAAAATCAAAATAATAACAAACTTTAATATTACATTATTTAAAACATATATATATTAATATTTTAATACATACTTATTAATATTTTATTATTATGCAACATTATTCATTTTCTTAAGAACTCTCCCACTCCCTAGAAACTTCTTTGCTTTTCTCCCTCTTTGACCCCGTCATATTCTCTTCATTTCTCCATCCTTTTTTTGCAAAATTTTAGATCCTTCAAAACTATTTTCCGCAAAATTTTTCTGCAAAATTTCACATTCCCTAGAAACAAGCTGATGGGTTATTTCTCCTCTGATCAAGTTGTTACTACTTGGCTTTGTTCCTTCAATTGTCACTGTTGAAATGTTGAGATGTTTCTTTTATTCAATCATTTGCTTTGATTTGCAACATATATGAGTTTTAGGAAAGCCTATATCTGCCTTTGATTTGATTTGCTTTGTCAATTTCTCTTTTCATTTTTTCATGTTTGTAAATTCTTCGAAAGGTTGAGATGTTTGGTCTACAGTTGGAGCATGTGGTTGAGAACGTTGTCCTGATTTTGTAGTGCGAGATTGCCGTCTTGCATTTGCAGTGCGAGACCGTTATTGCTGTTGATGTGCAAAGGATGAGATCCATGGGTCTGAAAGCAGAAAGGGCGAGATTGACGAAGCACGCAGAGGATTAGAGGAGCGAACGAAGCTGGTCTTAACAGTTCGACTGTTTTTGGAGGGTCTCGCTAAGACCCTTTAGCGAAGGCTTTAGTGAACACGAGTCCCTCCTAGTCCCACTAATGCTAATCCCTAATACTAACAAACACAGAATTAGACTAGATGTGAAGGAATTATTTTATGAAAACAAGTTCATTTAAGCAACATCAATAAGCATGCAATTAACAATTAAAGGCGGAATCATGCTAGCATGCACTTAAAAACAAAACATTAACCATGAAATTCAAAGCCTAGTAGATTGGTGAACCATTAATCAACTCAAAACAAAGTGAGTTGAGATTTATATACCTTTGTAGATTCCTCTTTGTATTTAAACAAAGGCTAATCACCCAAGAGATAGGGCCTTCATTCCTTGCATCTTAGATCCATGGATTTGGATGGATCTACACCAAGGAGAGCATGGATGATAAATGAGTGACCATGGAAGAATAGATGGCTAGCTACAACTTCCATGGTGGCCGGCCTTTCTAGAGAGAAATGGAGAGACAATTCTCACCAATTTTCCCCCAAAACAAACCCTTAATGAATAAAAGGCTATAAAGTCATATTTATACCTTTATTCATTTGAGTGGCAAACTTGTAATTAAAGCAAGTTCACTACCCTTTCTCTATATGGCCGGCCATGGGGGGTCGTTTGGGCTTTTGGGTCTTAGTAAATCATTATTCATTAAGTTGTCATACAACTTAAGTCAATGGGCTTGACGTTCGAAGCCCATTGGGCCTTAAGGTCCAAAACCTATCCCGAGGTCTTTAACGAACTTATTCGTTTGATTAATTAACATATTAATTAATCCTTGCCATAAATAATTAAACTATTCAATTATTCTTACTCATTTAGTTTGTTTCATCCATCTCCACCTTATACGGTGTACGATCCATTAGGTTCCTTTTAGCGAGGCAGTGGGCGATCAAAACTCTTTCAAATCGATTATGAATTGAAACTTACTTTCAATTCTCCCTTTAGTGATAATACACTTTTAGGGCTTCCACAAACCATGAGTGACACCTAGCCGTATGTCATGGTTACCCAAGCTAATCAGAAGAGGTTAAGAACCTATTCAGTTTAGGATTACAAATGCAATACGGTTCTTCTCTAATACAATACTCTTGACCACATTGTTTGGTTTGATAGTTTATTCATGTCTTCTATCCAATGTGAATCGTGTGCTTATATGATTACCTTGAATGTGATTTAGAACGACTTTTCTAAATCTCATTCATACTCTGGCCAGAGATTCTAAATCATATCATAGAGTATTCTCCCTCAAACGGTTTGAAGGTTAGAGATCCCTTGTTGCGCATTCACTTGCCTCCATGACTAAGTGGCTTAACCCCAACGATGCCGTGGACACCCCGATGGGGTGACTTTGACATAATCAAAGATCAAGGACTTAACCACAAGACAACTGTGATGCCTCAGGTCAAAGGACTAATTTGCATTATCCCAAACATGAATTTTCATGTGACATGAGTATGAGAACTCTTCGTTGATCACGTTCAGTGAACTCATTCTCTACTGAGCACCTACGTACTTGTCTTGATGTCACACACACCAATGACTCGAGACTAGTCACTCTCCCTGAGAGAAGACATAGCATGTACCGATCTTGACGGACTGTCAATGCCCAATTGGCAATCCTATGATCAGGAACATTTAGGATGTGTCTACGAAAGAATGGTCTCATGAATCTAACTTCATTAGATTACATTCTTCCAATCACATATTCCTTGGACTTTATCGTTTAAGCATATAACATTTATATGAGACGGCTCAAACAATAATCTTTGCCCTTTGTATTAAACTAGATTAGTTTAACATGTGAAATGTCCGTAAAGTATCATCACATGATTGGTTTTAGGGCACATTTCCAACAAGATGTTAGTCTAGTCCAATCCAGTGAGGGCTAAGGAGGGCAAACAAACACGCCCTAATAGTCTAGTCTAGTCTAATAAAACTTAGTGAAACCAAACAAACGGCCCATAGTGTATAATTGTTAATTAAGAAAAGTTATTTCTAAGGGTGTGATATCCACACATCCCTTTTTACTTCTCACACACATTTCTAATTTTCGGCCGTTGGATCAGATGAAATGAAGAAGATCAATGGATATAAATTAACAAGGGGTGTGTGAGAAGTAAAAAGATGTGTGTGGATAGCACGCCCTTATTTCTATAATTGAGGTCCAAATTCCCATTTTTCTTATTGGTTTTATCGCTTGACCAGGTAAAGAATTAATAGCAATTTGGTATTACCAGCTACTTGTACATGACTTATGTGAGCTCTTGATGTATTGTGTACTTTGTAATTAGGTAATCAATTTCTTTTGAATACAATGATATCCTATTTTTTTGGGAGAGAATGTACTTATTCTAAATGGGGAATTGTACTAAGCGATACAATGAGTCAACCATAGTTAAGTATCGAGCACAACGCAAATCAGTGGCTGAGCCAATATGTAGTCATTGACTGCTCATGACCCCAATAGTTTCATAACCTCAATGTAAATTTATAAATGACTCATTCATAGCTGCAATAAACTGAAACAATGAGTCAAAAATACTATTACAACCTGCTACTTCTTTTGTGCAACTCTATGTATAGTTACTTGTAGATTTTCTTCTTTCTTTTGTTTTTCTTCTCCTATTTTTTATGTGCGACCCTATGGTCCCCAACAGTTGTTCGATAAGTACCTCACTTAACAAGCCTTGGTAGAAATCGACATGACACGATAACTCGGCAGGCACACATTAGGAGCTCGATTAAATCATCTAATGAAGTTTTTTTTAAATTTTTTTAGAGAAATTATGACCCCATTGTTATAAAATTCTAGTTCTCCCACTGACACAAATATTATACGCTTTCATCATTCATGCAAGTCAAACTTGAGACATCTTATTTATAAGTCAAAATTAATTTCATTTTTATATCTATTAGAAATTATCAAAAATACTATACACTAAAAAAAACTACAATTTCTTAAAAATCATGTAAAGAGTGATAAACAAACAAATAGATTGTTTGCATGGCTGGCCCTGACTCAGTTTGAGGCCTAAAAAAATTGGTGGCACCAAACATAGGGTACTTTAAACGAGTTTATGTTATATTCATATACTTAGTAAATAGTTTAATTGATCATCAAAGTGTTTCTTTAGCAGCGGTGGTATTTGTGTCGCTTTAGTATGTATCAGGTTGCGTATTTGATCCCTCCTTATGTCTATCGTTTCTTTATTTTTTTAAATTATTTAACAACACATGAGCATTTTTCATTTTTTACGGGCTCCAAATTATTTTCCAATTATAATTAGTCCACCTACATATATTAAAAATGAAAAAAAAAAAAAAACTACCAAATGAACAGTCTTCCCTTTTTTCAAGAAAATTAGTAATTCAACGGCAAAAAGTTTTCATGAATCATCAAATTAACATTGAGCACTGGGCTTTCCATCGAGCCCTGACTTTTAGCAGGTCCCTAAGACTTCCTGGACTTTCTATGTGAATTTTGGGAGTGGGGTGGCAACGCTTTCCACGTGAGTTCAGATTAACGGTTCTTGCTAGGGCCTAAACAAGCATTGCCTCGACCTGTGGTTCTTCAAAATTGGAGACAATGTCTTCTAGGGCTTTCACCCACCTTTCGAGGTTGGTAAGTTTCGTTTGCTCCCTGAATCGTGGAGCTTTTCGAAGCTTGCCGACATAAGCATAGATTTGCAACGAACTCTCCCAAATTCGGTCCATGGTGGAAGTGTCTTTATCGTCAGAGGCGACGTCGTACCAGAAGGTGATGCAGTTGTAGCGTAGTTGTTTTGAAGTAGCCATCATAGTGGTATAGTGATCTGGTCATAAGGAATATGAGTTAACTCTCTATAAAAGCACCAATTGTTAGAACCAAATTCGCACACCGCCGTAGGAGGTGGAAATGATAAATTTGAGTAACCCGTAAAAGAACAAACAACTGTGAGCTAGCCAAAGCCCGGGTGTGTGCCAATCAAAGGTTTTCCGATGGTAATTAGTAAGCAATATAAGAGTCAAGTAGTGGATAAGAGAATAAGTATGTGATAACTACGCTACGAAGAGATGAACCATGTAAGGGTGTATTTATACCAGTTGAGGATGAGACATTTTAGGATAGTAGAATCCTTATTAAACTGGGAGAACTAGGAAGTAGATATTACATCCTCTTAGAAGTGTGATTACTTGCGGCACACACCAATCTTTGGATTGTAAAGACTCCATACCTACTGATTCCTTGCTGTATTAGGTTTCCGTATCTTGTGAAACAATAATGGTTTATTTCAGCGAGGTCGTCGGACTTTGCACACTAGTTTCGGAATAGGATGATGGTGGCATCGTTGTTCCATTTATTTAACTCCTTAGTGGAGGATGTCGAGTCCATGACCAGATTTCTGAAGTATGCGAATTCTGATCCACCTTACTCCGGTCCCAGGCAATCATGGTCCCACAACTGATCAACGAAGATAGAAGATGGAGTATATTGCTTCTCTTGGATTCGATTACTTAGCAAATAGGAATGAACAAGATAACCGTTACAAACCCACTCACGCTTACAACATTACCCAAGTTACGTGCACAACACATGTACAACTTAAGATACATAGCTGCTATAACAACTATTATTCACATAGCCTATGAGCTAGTTCTAATCTTAGCCGTTCATTACAAACAATAACATAAGAACAAATAAACCAATAAATTCGACATTTAACGTAAGTGTAATATACACAAATGCTTATATTTTTTGTACAATTCTACATTTTGAGTCTTAGAAGGTATTCATCTATCAACTTATAGCCAAGGTTCTAAAAAACGCTAGGCGCTAGTCGGGGTCTAGGCGGCTAGGCGGGGTCTAGGCGGCCTAGGCGGATTTAGGTAAATTTCTTATATATTATATGAATTAATTAAATTTACTATATCAGATGTAAATAATTATTGAATAATTTGTTATTTCTTATAAAAGAACATACATATGTGAATGTTTTATGTACATATATAATATGCTTGCCTAGGAAAAAAAATATTATCTAAATAACTTATAATTTTAATATATATATATATATATATATATATATATATATATATATATATATATAAAGCCTACGCAAGTGGGTGGTTTTGATAATTAAAGTTGTCCACCCTATTTCACATCACCCAACCCCTAGACCTTAGTCATCATCAGTTTTTTACCTTGGAAAGTGAAATGCCATCATCAGTTTTTCACATCACCCTATTTTGTTTCTTCTTATTTGCCTTTTCAGAATCTCAAAATTTTAGTCTCTCTCTCTCTCTCTCTCTCGCTTGTTCTTTTTCCAGAAACCTCTAGGAAAGCAACCATGGCTATATTTAGATGCAGACGCATATGGGAGTTTCGATGCAGATGCGAGAGTTAGAGTTGCAGATCCGATGAGAGTTCGAGACGGGAAGAGTTGCAGAGCCTTCAACGCCGACAAGAATGGAGACCGTGGAAACTAAGAGAGATGATCGAAGACGATGGCCCAGAAAACCTCTCAAAGTTGCAGCGAGTGAGTGCATTGTAGTTGAGGAAGAAGAGACGAAGTGGACGATGAGACTTGGTTTCTGAAATTGGTTTCAAAAAAAAAAAAAAAATCGCTCAGCTCCGCCTAGCCGCCTAGTCTGCCTAGGCAACCGCCTAGAGTACAGCCGATTTTTTCGGTCGATTTGTAAGAAAACGCCTCGGATGGTGACCGCCCAGCGCCTAGGCGGCCGCCTAGGCCGTTTTTTAGAACATTGCTTATAGCTCTCCAATTTATTTTATTTTAATTTTTAATCTTGGCATCGTTTATGTATTCAGTTGTACTCTCTAAGTCCACATATATTGTTTTCTAATCGAAATATTTTATAACTGTCAGCAAAATTAATTAGTTTGGAAACAAAAAAAAAGTATTAATCAATCTACATAGGGCACCATTTGAAATTTCACCCCGGACATATTTAGGGATACTTTGGATGCGATCCCTAATCCTTAACATTCTTTGATTAAAACCTTAATGGTATTCAAAGTTTGATCAAAGTTCCTTGACTTTGTACACCTCATTATATTACTATTAATATTTATATTTTTATAGTTTTGACATTAATTGTTTGATATTTTATGAGATTTATAATCTTATAAATTTAAAATCTCTCATTATAATACTATTAAAAACAGTTACAATAAAAGAATTTAAACATTTTGATTGAATAAATGGATAAAAACTATGTAAAAATAAGAAATAATAAATGGCAAAAGAATGTATCCATAGTGTTAAAAAAATTAGTACATTTCACATATGTACATTAATAAAGAAGAATGGGTACATTATAAATAAATTAGGGTACATATAAAAGATTAAAAAATTATGAGTACAAATGAATTTTTTAAAAATATAGGCCCTAAAAGAAATTAATACATGGGTACAAAATAAAACTAAAAAGAAAATACTACAAATTTTAAAAAAATGTTCAAATTAAAAGTGGGTACAAACTAAAAATATAAATATATGATACAAAGTTTAGGTATAAAACGTAAATATACCATATGTAATTTTTCTATCATTGATTAAATATACAATGTCACGTGACGGCATATGTCACATCCCGGCCCGGGGTCCACCACATCCCGGGCTCGCTCCACCACCGTAGCACGATATTGTTCGTTCTGGGCCCCGACTACGCCCTCACGGTTTTGTTTCTAGGAACTCACACGAGAACTTCCTAGTGGGTCACCCATCATGGGATTACTCTTGCACAAACTCGCTTAACTTCGGAGTTCCGATGGAACCCGAAGACAGTGAGCTCCCAAAAGGCCTCATGCTAGGTAGGGATGAGAATATACATTTAAGGATCACTCTCTTGTGCGATGTGGGATGTCACAGTATACACATGGGTACAAACATAAATAAAACTTTAAAAAATATGGGCACAAAAAGAAACTAATATATGGGTACAAATTAAAAATGAAAAGAAAATTGGTACAAATTAAAAAATATTTGCAAATTAAAAATAGGTACAAACTAAAAATAAAAATATATGATAAAAAATTTAGCCCTAAATATAAACATACTAATCGTGACATTTTTGACACTAAAGGAATATATTTAAAAATAAAAATATTTTATTATTCAAATAATTAATAATGTTATTAATACCCAAGGACCTTGATCAAAAATTAAAAATGAATAGGATTTTAATTAATGGAGTAACAAAAAGAAGGATGTGAACCTAATTTCTCCTTTAAAACTCAAGACCGGCCTTGATTGTCACAGCCTGTCCCGGAAATGTGTATTATTTTATTCTTGATGATGTGAAATGACGGAAATACCCATGGATGTTAAATTGTGTGATGTGGTCTAAGTGTTGTGTATGGATCACTATTCTCAAATCCTAATTGTTTTAGACCAATTAGGATTAGGTATATTGTGTATTTTGGGTTGTTGACCAATTCTAGACCACACACACACACATCCACTTCTCTCTCTCACTCCCGTACTCTCCTTCTCAGTTCACTCTCTCTCCCCCTTCTCGTACGGACAACTCCCAAACACCAGTTACCATTTACAGATCGAGGGATTTAAAGTCACCATCATCTTCCTGGTAACTCCACGAGTCGAATGGTACCCTTAGTTCGAGGAGAAGTTCACAGGAACTCGAGGAGCTAGAAGCTTTGGTGTGAGGTAACGTGTTTTAATGGTTAAGAAAGGTTCTAAACAACTTTATTTAAGTTTTTGAGAAGTTTCGAGTTGTTTTGGACGTTGAAAACCCGAGAAACCATAACCCCGATCTTGAGTATTGTGCATGCACTAATTAATGCATGGTTTTTAGGAGTTTTGAAGCTCATAGGGAGCTTTAGGAGGTCGCAAGGAAGCTCGGAGTGGATCGTTGGTGAAAATTGGACGTCAGAAAGCCCAAGTTCGAGGAATTGCAGAGGTCACAGGATTTTCAAGCTTGCTCCGACGTGATTTCGTGAGATTTGAGGCTTCAAATAGGTATAACGTGATTTTATGAACTCTAAGCTTCATTTTGGTAGTAATTTCGTAGGAAATGGTTGAGAAACGAGCGAGATTAGTGAGTTTAAAGATTTTTCCAGTTTTCGAAGATGGCGACGGTCGTCGGAGTCTGAGGTTGAAGATGACGGAATATTCCGTCAATTCTGACGGAATATTTTAACGCCGTCAGTTAAAGGTAACGGAATCTGTTAGGTTTTAACGAAATATTCCTTAACGGTGGTTAGGGAATCCGTCAGGTTTGGCTGCGCGTGCGGGTGCGTTTTGCCGTGCCTTTGCCGGTGCGTGGCGGCGTGTGAGCCATTGAAAAATTATTCTAAAAAATTTCACGATGTCCGTGAGGTTGTGTAGGTCACTGTGGTATATTCATATACCCATTTTGAGCAATGTTTGAGAAGTTATTAGCTAGTTTTGCCTATGTGCTTTAAAATAACATTTTTATAGTTAATTCGCATATAGGTGAGACTTATCCCGAGGACGAGCCTATCCACGGGCGACTCTGGGGTTACGACCCGTCGACATATCAGTGAGTGGGCTTTTGTTTTTAGTATATATTTATATACTTGATATATTTCCCAGAAATGCATTTTTTAAGGAAAGTATGCTTAGAAATAATATGCCAAATGCTTCTATATTTTGAATATGCATTGCATGGTTGCATATATATATGAATGTGGTGCTGTGGAGGCACAGGTGAGTTCAGGTAAGTTATGTTTGGTTGTGTGAATCATCGATAATGTGATATGTGATATGTGATATGTGATTAAGTAATGTTTAGCTCATAAAGCTGCACCTAGGGTGATTGTGAATTAGCCAGAGATATGAATTACATGCTTGTTTATTTACGTCACCTCCCGCACAATATGCTCATATTGGATCCAACTTAAGTGCACAGTCTTGTCGTACAGACCTTATTCATGGTTCCGACTCGTAGGTGACTAGCTATTTATCGCCCGGCTATTATGAGAAAATAGAGTTGAGCATAATTATAGTACACCCAACCTTGTCGTACAGACTCTGTCTAGGGGTTCTGACTTATGTGCAGTACATTGCCATATAGGTCATAGTAATGACTCCGGCTAGATTGAGTTTGAGCTATGAATTCAGCCGTACAGACTACCACAGAAGTTCCGGTTAACATATCATATTTCTCTGAAATTATTATTACTAGGATTGTTTACTTTGTTATATTTTGGCATGGCATACATATGAATATGATTATGTGAAGCATGAACTGAATTGATATGATTTCAGATATATATATATATATATGCTTATATCTTGATTATGGGAAAATAATACAAGTTTTGCAGCGAAGGGCTAGTATATTGATAAATGAAATGTTTTTGTAAAACATTTGTTTTTGCCCACTAACGTTTTCTGTTTTGCGCCCCTCCAGGTTCCAAGTAAGCTTGCTGTTGGTGGCTCGGGATCGTCGGCAGTTCTGACCTATTGAATAATAGTAGGACATTTCTGGTACTGTGTAACTAGTACTTGTCCTACTAGACTGCACCTAGACTTTTTATGCTATGATTAGGAATGTTTACGGTTGTAATTAACTCCTATCACTCTCTGCTAGTAGTGCACTATATTAATGTGGATTTTAATTATTTGTATATTTGCTATCTTTATTGCTTCTGCACTGTGCACATGGCTACGTCACTCTTACGTGACGGCCAGCATGCCTTGACCTCGGTCGAGGTGTGTCAATTTGGTAGCAGAGCATAGGTTTAACAGTCCTGTATAAATTCTTGAATGTTCTAATACTTGTGATGTTTTATGTCAGAACTATGCCGCCTCGTAGAGAGCCCCGTCAACCAGCTGAATCTAGTTTCCCTGATATTGCTCAATTATGGGAAGTTATAGTTTCTACCATTCAGACAGCATTTCGTACTCCCCAGAGGACACCTCTTGAGACAGTTCATAATCTGAAGTTGACTCACTTCATGGGTAATGAAGGTTATGAGGGGGCAGAAAAATGGCTGAATCATGTGGAGAAGACCTTCCAGGTGATGCAGAGTCAGGGGAATCTTCCTCCTGATAGGTGGGTCGAGACGACTACCTGGTTTTTGGGAGAATAGCCTGCATCTTGGTGGAGACAAAAGTCTTACGAGATGACCCCATAAGAGATTATGGACTAGGGAGTGTTTAAGAAGCGGTTTCGAAAAAAGGTTCATTCCTCCTGCTTATATCAATCTTAAGAAACAGGAGTTTACTCATCTGAGGCAAGGAAATGTGTCTTCTAATGAGTATTACAGGATGTTTACTGATCTGTCGAGATATGATCCGAAGGTTGCTACTAATCCGGTAGAGATGCTTCAACGTTTTAGTTTGGGTACTAATAAGAAATGGCGTTCCATAGCAACATCGACTCACTGTGTCGCTTACCATGAGTTTTATGAGATTCTATTGAAGATTGATGCCTCAGAGAACATGCCTAGTGAAAGTGAAGATGAAAAGGGAAAGAATGGGGGTCGGAGGCGAGATGACAAAGGAAAAGGGCAAGCATTTCAGGGACCCCGCAAGACTCAGAACTTTAAGAGAAGTGGTGGCAGATCTAGCTCTTCTAGTGGGGGATTGAGTACTAATATGTAGAGGAGAGGTGGTACATTCACTGGAGGTCCGAAGTTCCAGAGATAGAGAGCTTTTGGTGGTTCAGGTGGATCTGGTGCCCCCTTATGCCGCAGGTGTAATAATCAGCATTTTGGGGAGTGTAGGAGAGGCAGGAATGTATGTTTTACTTATGGACAGATGGGTCATAGGGCTTTTCAATGCCCTTAGAGTCAGCAGAGACCCCAGTAACCTTCATTCCCACCATCTGCATCTACCTAGCACGCTTCAGGATCTAGTGGTTATACTGAGACTGGACGAGGAGGTGCCTACCATTACCAGGACAACGCCGCTCCCTACACCTCAGGTCAGCAGCAGTACTCTCAGGATCTTCAGTATCAGAATGGGTATCCTCAGTACCAGGGAAGATCTATGTCTTATCAGCCATATTCAGTCGGTGAATCTCAGTGGTATCAAGGGGGACAGCCTCAGTAGGGAGAGATTGCTGCTAGTAGTGCAGGATCTTCGAGGCAGTCGGGTCAGCAGAGACAGAGACGTGGTGTTCATGCCAACAGAGGTCGCGGTGGACGACAACAAAACCAAGCACGTATCCATAACATGTCATTGCAAGATGCCCAGAATAATCCAGATTTAATCATGGGTACGTTAAATATTCTTGGTCATTTTACTAGAGTGTTGATTGATTGTGGTGCTACACATTCTGTTATTTCTCATTCATTTGCTCAAGTGACACAACCTCATCCTACACCTGTAGGATATAATTTAGAATTTTCTATGCCTGGAGGGGATAACTATTTTGTGGATTGAGTATATCCAAGATGTCCAATGATAGTAGATGGTATTATTATGCTGGCTAATCTTATGCCATTGGATATTATGGATTTTGATGTGATTTTGGGCACTGACTGGTTACACTATAATCCTGCCAAGATAGATTGTTATGGGAAAACAGTCACATTTCATTGTCCTGGATTACCTGAAGTTACATTTGTAGGAGAGCCTAGTGGGGTGAGGCATGGTATTATTTCAACCATGAAAGCAAATAGATTGTTGTCGAAAGGTTGTCAGGGATATTTGGCTCATGTAGTGTTGAATGATGATGCTCCTAATAGTGTAGAGGATGTTCGTGTGGTCAGATATTTTACGGATGAATTCCCTGAGGATTTGCCTGGATTGCCGCCATATAAAGAGATGGAGTTTGTTATTGATCTGCTTCTAGGTACGAATCCTATATCCTTGACTCCTTACATAATGGCTCTTGCTGAATTAAGAGAATTGAAAGTGCAATTGCAAGAGTTAGTGGATAAAGGTTTTATTCAGCCGAGTAGTTCACCTTGGGGAGCTCCATTCTTATTTGTGACGAAGAAAAATGGAATTTTGAGGCTGTGCATTGATTACAGGCAATTGAATCGGGTAACCATTAAAAACCGTTATCCATTGCCCCGTATAGATGATTTATTTGATCAACTCAGAGGTGCCTGTGTATTTTCTAAGATTGACTTGAGGTTGGGATATTATCAGTTGAAGATTAAAAATGAAGATGTCCCTAAAACCGCATTCAGGACTCGATATGGTCATTATGAGTTTCTTCTGATGCCATTCGGGTTAACTAATGCACCAGCAGCTTTCATGGATTTGATGAATTGAGTATTCCAGCTATATTTGGACAGGTTTTTTATTGTCTTCATTAACGATATTCTGGTATACTCTAAGTCTAAGTCTGAGCATGCTAGACATCTGAAATTGGTGCTGAGCAGTTTGAGGGAACACCAACTATATGCTAAGTTTAGCAAATGTGAATTCTGGTTGAATCAAGTTGCATTTTTGGGACATGTCATTTCTACTCAAGGCATTCAAGTGGATTCTTAAAAAGTGGCAGCTGTAAAGAATTGGGAGCAACCTCAAACCGTCACAGAGGTACGGAGTTTTCTTGGCTTAGCAGGCTATTATAGACGATTCGTTAAGGATTTTTCAGTGATTGCTCTGCCACTGACGAGGTTGACTCGAAAGGATGTTAAGTTTGAGTAGGATAATAAATATGAGTAAAGTTTCCAGCAGCTGAAATACTATCTTACTCATGCATCTGTTCAAGCGCTTCCAGATGATAGCGGTAATTATAAGGTCTATAGTGATGCTTCTTTGAATGGTTTGGGTTGTGTATTGATGCAACATGGTAGGGTAATAGCTTATGCTTCGAGACAGTTGAAACCTCATGAGAAGAATTACCCTATGCATGATTTGGGGTTAGCAGCTATCATCTTTGCCTTGAAGATTTGGAGACATTATCTTAATGGTGAGAAATGTAAGATCTTCACGGATCATAAGAGTCTCCAATATCTGTTTACTCAGAGAGACCTTAATCTTCGGTAGCGGAGGTGGATTGATGCTTAGTGACTATGATTGCACGATTTAGTATCATCCTGGTCGTGCAAATGCAGTGGCGGATGCACTGAGTAGAAAGACTCCAGCCAAACTTAATGCCATTTATGATTGTCATGTTCCTCTTTTAGCAGATTTGAGGTCCACTAGAGTGGAGCTAGGAGTGGAAGATCGAGGAGAAGCCTCGCTTGCTAATTTCCAGGTTAGGCCAATTTTAATTGATCGTATGCTTGAGGTTCAGATGATTGATGAGGAGACTCAGGAAATAATTCAAGCAAGGCATCAAGGCAAAAAGAAAGATTTTGAGATTCGAAAAACTGATGGTATACTTATGCAGGAAAGCATAATGTATGTTCCCAACAATGCAAAGTTAAAGAAAGAAATTTTGGATGAAGCACATATATCGGCATATGCGATGCATCCAGAAGGCACTAAGATGTATCATACCATTAGACCATTTTATTATTGGCCAGGTATGAAAAGAGAAATTGCCGAATATGTGAGTAGGTGCGCCATTTGCCAACAGGTTAAAGCTGAAAGAAAGAAATCATTTGGGTTCATGCAGCCATTTCCCATTCCACAGTGGAAATGGGAAAATATTACTATGGATTTTGTGTACAAGCTTCCTCGCACACAGAATGGTTATGATGGCATTTGGGTGGTAGTTGATCGGCTTATGAAGTCAGCGCATTTTATTCCAGTAAGGGAGAAATATTCGTTAAGCCGATTAGCTAAGTTATTTATATCACAGATTGTGAAGTATCATGGTGTGCTAGTTAATATTATCTCGGATCGGGATCCCACATTTACTTCCAAGTTCTGGATAGCATTCCAGGAAGCTCTTGGTACGAGATTGCTTCATAGTATGGCATATCATCCTCAGACAGATGGACAATCTGAGAGGACCATTCAGACATTAGAAGATATGTTGAGATCTTCAGTGCTGCAGTTTGGAGATAGTTGGCATGATTGTTTGGATTTGATGGAATTCGCCTACAACAACAGTTATCATTCGAGCATTGGTATGTCACCATTTAA
The DNA here is from genome assembly GCF_916048215.2 of Malus sylvestris. Lineage (NCBI taxonomy): Eukaryota > Viridiplantae > Streptophyta > Magnoliopsida > Rosales > Rosaceae > Malus > Malus sylvestris. The sequence continues at coordinate 30,483,811 of NC_062274.1, read as the reverse complement.
GGCACTTTATGGGAAATCTTGTCGTACACCTCTATGTTTGCCAGAGGTTGGCAAAAGAGTTTTAGTAGGCCTTGAGATTATGGATGTGACTACTCAAAATGTTCAGGTAATTAAGTCTAACCTGAAAGCGGCCCAAGATCGACAAAAGAGCTTAGCAGACAAACTTGCCACTGATCGGAAGTATGATGTAGGCGATTGGGTATTTTTGAAGCTATCACCTTGGAAAGGTGTTGTACGATTTGGAAAGAAAGGAAAATTGAGTCCTAGGTACATTGGACCATATTTGATTACCGAACGAGTCAGTGAGGTTGCTTACAGGCTTGAGTTGCCTCCAGAGTTGTCCAAGGTACATGATGTATTTCATGTTTCGATGCTTCAACATTATGTTTCAGATCATTCACATGTGATTCCCCTTCAACCATTGGAAATCAATTCGGACTTGACTTATGATGAGGAGCCAGTGACTCTGTTGGATTGGAAGGACAAAGAACTGAGGAACAAGACAGTTCGTTTAGTAAAAGTGTCATGGAGAAATCATTTAGTGGAAGAAGTTACTTGGGAGACAAAGGATCAAATGAGAGAGATGTATCCAAGCTTGTTTTATGATTATTAGTGGATGTATTGGTTGTATATAATTTTGAGGACGAAATTTTATAAGGTGGGGAGATTGTCATAGCCTGTCCCGGAAATGTGTATTATTTTATTCTTGATGATGTGAAATGACGGAAATACCCATGGACGTTAAATTGTGTGATGTGGTCTAAGTGTTGTGTATGGATCACTATTCACAAATCCTAATTGTTTTGGACCAATTAGGATTAGGTATATTGTGTATTTTGGGTTGTTGACCAATTCTAGACCACACATACACATCCAATTCACCTTCTCTCTCTCATTCCCGTACTCTCCCTCTCGGTTCACCCTCTCTCTCCCTTCTCCTACGGACAACTCCCAAACACCAGTTACCATTTATAGATCGAGGGATTTAAAGTCACCATCGTCTTCCTGGTAACTCCACGAGTCGTATGGTACCCTTAGTTCGAGGAGAAGTTCACAGGAACTCGAGGAGCTAGAAGCTCCGGTGTGAGGTACAGTACCTTGACTTTGATCGTGGTTGTTTTAACATGTTTTAATGGTTAAGAAAGGTTCTAAACAACTTTATTTAAGTTTTTGAGAAGTTTCGAAGTGTTTTGGACGTTGAAAACCCGAGAAACCATAACCCCGATCTTGAGTACTGTGCATGCACTAATTAATGCTTGGTTTTTAGGAGTTTTTAAGCTCATAGGGAGCTTTAGGAGGTCGTAAGGAAGCTCGAAGTGGATCATTGGTGAAAATTGGACGTCGGAAAGCCCAGGTTCGAGGAGTTGCAGAGGTCACCAGATTTTCAAGCTTGCTCCGACGTGATTTCGTGAGATTTAAGGCTTTAAATAGGTATAATGTGATTCTATGAACTCTAAGCTTCATTTTAGTAGTAATTTCGTAGGAAATGGTTGAGAAACGAGCGAGATTAGTGAGTTTAAAGATTTTCCCAGTTTCCGACGACGACGACGGTCGTCGGAGTTTGAGGTTGAAGACGACAGAATATTCTGTCAATTCTGATGAAATATTCTGACGTCGTCAGTTAAAGGTAACGGAATCTATTAGGTTTTAACGGAATATTCCTTAACGGTGGTTAGGGAATCTGTCAGGTTTGGCTGCGCGTGGGGGCGCGTTTTGCCGTGCCCTTGCCGGCGCATGAACCACTGAAAAATTATTCTAAAAACTTTCACGATGTTCGTGAGGTTGTGTAGGTCACTGTGGTATATTCATATACCCATTTTGAGCAATGTATGAGAAGTTATTAGATAGTTTTGTCTATGTGTTTTAAAATAACATTTTTATAGTTAATTCGCATATAGTTGAGACTTATCCCGAGGACGAGCGTATCCACGGGCGACTCGAGGGTTACGACCTGTCGACATATCAGTGAGTGGGCTTTTGTTTTCAGTATATATTTATATACTTGATATATTTCCCAGAAATGCATTTTTTAAGGAAAGTATGCTTAGAAATAATATGTCAAATGCTTCTATATTTTGAATATGCATTGCATGGTTGCATATATATATGAATGTGGTTCTGTGGAGGGACAGGTGAGTTCAGGTAAGTTATATTTGGTTGTGTGAATCATCGATGATGTGATATGTGATTAAGTAATGTTGAGCTCATAAAGCTGCACCTAGGATGATTGTGAATTAGCCAGAGATATGAATTACAAGCCTGTTTATTTATGTCACCTTCCGCACTATATGCTCATATTGGATCCAACTTAAGTGCACAGTTTTGTCGTACAGACCTTATTCATGGTTCTGACTCGTAGGTGATTAGGGATTTATCGCCCGGCTATTATGAGAAAATAGAGTTGAGCATAATTATAGTACACCCAACCTTGTTGTACAGACCCTGTCTAAGGGTTCCGACTTATGTGCAGTACATTGCCATATAGGTCATAGTAATGACTCCGGCTAGATTGAGTTTGAGCTATGAATTCAGCCGTACAGACTACCACAGAAGTTCCGGTTAACATATCATATTTCTCTGAAATTATTATTACCTGGATTGTTTACTTTGTTACATTTTGGCATGGCATACATATGAATATGATTATGTGAAATATGAACTGAATTCATATGATTTCAAATATATATATATATATATATATATATATATATATGCTTATATCTTGATTCTGGGAAAATAATACATATTTTATAGCGAGGGTTAGTATATTGATAAATGAAATGTTTTTGTAAAACATTTGTTTTTGCCCACTCACGTTTTCTGTTTTGCGCCCCTCCAGGTTCTAAGTAAGCTTGCTGTTGGTGGCTCGGGATCGTCAGCAGTTCTGACCCATTGAATAATAGTAGGACATTTCTGGTACTGTGTAACTAGTACTTGTCCTACTCGATTGCACCTAGACTTTTTATGCTCTGATTAGGAATGTTTACGGTTGTAACTAACTCCTATCACTCCCTGCTAGTAGTGCACTATATTAATGTGGTTTTTAATTATTTGTATATTTGCTATCTTTATCGCTTCCGCACTGTGCACATGGTTACGCCACTCTCACGTGACGGCCAGCATGCCTTGACCTCAGTCGGGGTGTGCCATTGACTGTTTGGAACGTTAGATTGCATGTTTAATGTGATCTTAGAATATAAATAGTGATCGATCTTAGCATTCCTCTTAACTTAATGTGATCATAGAACATATTTATTGTGTTTGACAAAAAAAAAAAAAAAAAAAAAAAAGAACATATTTATTGTGATCTTAAATTTCACCCCGTACAACATTAATGTTTGAAGTGCACATACTAAAAAAGAACGAAATTGTCACCTCAAAATATTGTCCTAACTTTGATTAAAATGAGGACGTTTACATTTGAAAATTATAATTAATACCCCCTAAAACATGAGTAAATTTGATATAAGTTCAATTTTGTAAGTCATTATTAGGTTTAGTCTACTTTGTTGGATATGTCCACTCACTAATTATCAACATCAGTATTTTATATTTATTAAATTGAAGAGTAAATTGTAGTAATAGTCCCTTAACTTTAACTTAATTGGAGTAAGGGTCCCTCAACTAAAAATTCATTACCATTGGTCCCTCAACTCTTCAAAATGTGCAGTTATGGTCCATCAACTAAAAATCTATTAGCATTGGTCCCTCAACTTTAATCCAATTGGAGCAATGGTCCCTAAGTTCTAACCCAATTGGAGCAATGGTCCATCAACTTTAACATAATTGTAGCAATTATCCTTCCAACATAACTCATTTTGACAAAATTCTGACGAAATTGACGAAAATGACCATAGTTACATGTTTTGATGAGTTGATGGACCCTAATTGTAGCCATGGTCCTTCCAACATAACTTATTTTGACAAAATTCTAATGAAGTTGACAAAAAGGACCATAACTTTTGATGAGTTGAGAGACTAATGGTAATGGGTTTTTAGTTGAGGGACCATTGCTAGAATTTACTCTAAATTGAAATTATTGTTGTCTCTATCTATAGGATTATTTGTTACTTGATTTTAAGATTAAAATACTAATCCATATCTCAATTTTTTTCTACCTCCATCACATCTTAATTGTGTTAACTAATCTATGTTATATGTACTACCAACATATATACATTTCTTGGAACTATTTTCTTGGATAATAAGTAGATCAAGTTTTATTTATATTTGTATATTCTACCTCCATATGTTAAAATATATTTTATCAATCTATAGTATAGGTATCATTTGATGGAATACAAATTCCCTTTAATTATTTTTGAGAAAAGTGGTTAGATTATCATATTTAAATATTTTTAATTAAAATTTAGAATAAAAATGTATAAAATAAAAAAATTAATTGAAAGAAAAAATATAAAAACTAGGTTAAATTGAGTAACAGTATAAACTTTTGACCCTTGATAAAATAAAAACGTTTTATAATACCCCAAGCGTGATTTGAGTATTTTATCTCGAGTTACTAACTTACTACGAACCCTACGCCCATAAAATCCTAAAACTGTTGCCACTGCACACAACAAAACCCACTAATTCCTATGGCCATTTTACCAAGAGATAACATAAAAAGTACAATTAACCAAAACAAAATCATTGCAAATAAATAACTGACTTCTGAGATAGATTTACTGACTACATCATAGGTTCATTGCAAATAAATAACTGACTTCTGAGATAGATTTATTGACTACATAGGTTTAGCTAGATAAGATAGCACTCGTGGGACATACGATAATCTACAGACGGTAGTACTGCTTTTCACAAATCTTGCGAAATCACTGAACTTAAAAGCTGGGGAGTGAGCCTTCTATTAATTTTGAAGAAAAAACCCTGATGATCGGGCCTTACTGTTTCCCGTATTCTCGGTCACTGGTCTCGCACTTGATCTGATTTCCAGCCGAAACACAAAATAGCCTGTTCTCGCCTTGTTTGGTACCTTTCACAGCAGAAAAAAAATGCTTAAACCGGCTAAGTTTACAGGCTATACTGCATTGTTGTTGTTTCCTTGACCAATTAAACAGGGGATGTGACTCCTCTGACTCGTAAAGATACTTTCTCCCTGGTTTAATTTGCCTTTGTTGGCTTCTTTTTCCTTTAAAAAGGAAAAACAAAAAAACAAATCGGTGAGGGGAATATCGTCAAGAGTACATGTAGAACTAGCCGCTAAAGATCGAGTTCTAATGGCATGGCGCTAAAGGTTTTTTTTTATGTTCAAATGGCACTAAAGAATAGTATAAGTTAAATGGAACGGATTCATCCTGTTAACACAGGGTTCATTCAGATCTATAAAATAGTTTATAATTGTTTTGGGGCCTATTAGACCATCTCTAATGGTGGGCTAAAACCTAAAATTTCTCTTCCCCCCCCAAAATCCATTCCAACCCATGACTTAAAATTAACCTAAAACCTAAAACTCAAATGAAGGGCAAATACCGGCCCAATTTTAGGCCACAAAGCAAAATAGGCCCCACCAACTGAGACTGAAACCTGGGCTGTGAAGCCCACTAACCACTCCCTACTCGCCTACGCGCTGCACGTGCTAGGCTTTCTCAAAAATTTGTACCAACCCACGTGGGGTTGTTCCCCCACTGTTAGACCATCAAGTAGCCGTTGGGCTACTTTTCTACATCCAACGGTCCAGGTTCAAATTAATTTTTTTTAGTTTTATATTTATATATTTATTGAATCCAACAGCTTAGATCGAATATAATCAAATCTAACGGTAAAAAAAAGATCTAAGTTTATGTGGTTTATTAAATGTTGTTTGTATTAAGTTTATGTGGTTTATCATGAATTTCATGTACTAATTTAGTGATTTTTCAAAATTTATCGGAATTTAAATATTTTTAGTTTAAAATGTTCATATAATTAATTTAGGATAGTCTACTTAATTTTTTTTAAAAAGTTAATTTAAAAAAAATAGCCTTAATTCATTCTTTGATAATCTCGGGCTAAAATTTTAGGCTAGAAGAGTTGGAGCAGGAAAGCTGTTTCTGGGCTAAAACCCAAATTTTTTGGGCTAAATATTTTTGGTTTTAGGTCACCATTGGAGATGGTCTTAGATGAGCTTAGAGACAGAGTCCACCAAAGAATGAGAAGATCAAGACATCGGCTATGCAAGCCAGCCCAAGAAATCTTGATGATTATTTACATCCACCACGAGAAGGAAATACGACCACCATAAGACCGCTCATAATCTTGGATTGTCTATCGACCATAGTAGACGAACACACAACTTAAAGTATTTTTCGAGCGCTTAAGCCAGTTGGCAGACCTGATAACTTTTTGGCACGAAGCTCCAAGGACAAGTCTATCCAAACATCAACTCCCAACCACGCGTTGCCCAATGGCAGGAAAGAAAATCTATGAAGAGACATAAATGTTGTCAGGCTTATAGCTCATATAAGTGCTTTTCAACCACTCTTTAACGAGCAATGTGGTTGAGATGCGTCGACCTAAGGAATCATGCAAGTAGCTATGTGTAAATGTCTTTCCCTTTCCATGTATCGAATGGATAATGGAGGAATAGGTCATAGGCTGTACCTACGTGTTCGAACCCATTTAATGATAGGGCAATAAGAGAATTAAGAAGCCAGAACTTTTGGGGCTCACTTAAGGCCTATATAAAGAGGCCAAATACTTCTTCTAAGCGGTCAGACCAAGAGAGTAAAATTACACTACACTGTTTAGAGAGCTAATGTAATCCACATCAAATATATATCAGACCACCACAGTGAACATAGCCCATTTTTTAGGGTGAACCACTTAAATCTTGTTGTCAATTATCTAGCTTTATATCCTTAGCCGGCTAAGGGCTAACTGTACTGGTTTTGTGTTAACATTTAGGTACCAACTGTGAGAAACACATACTTTTTTTGTTGTGTTTTCTACCCAGTTGAGCACTTTTCGTGTTACGCAATCATATATACTCCCCCAAGTATTATATGATCAGAAGATTGAAAGAGAAGACCTTGTCTAGTGGCCTCGAAAGGCTGGTAGATGAAGAATACAAGAAAAAAAGGTTAGGCTAGTGAGCCTTGAAGAGAAAATAGCGTTATCCTCGCCGGAGTGGGGGAAATGCACGACCTAGGCAATCTCTTTCATACACCAAATTCTATATTCTAGGAGAAGAATGCCGACCTCCAAGAGTAAGGCACCCAGACCAAGGAGAGGATAGAAGGAATCCCCCCCAAAAGAGATGTTGATCAAGTCAGAGGTCATTCACTAGATGACCCATGTCATCCAAATAGCCATCCTCATATCTCGTTGAACTATAACCAAGGTTCTAAAAGACGCTAAGCGTTAGTCAGGCGGCAGGTTAGGGCCTAGTGCCTAGGCGCCTAGGTGGGGTTTAGGCAGGCGCCTAGGCGTACTAGGGGGATTTAATTAAATCTATTATATTTCGTATAAACAAGTGTCAGTTTACACTTAAAATATATATATATATAATTTCATCATAAAATACAATATAGAATTACATATATTATTAGCTATTGGAACATAATGAAAACATGGGGAACAAACATATAATGTGTGTTCATTGAAGTATTTAACAAGTCTATTACAATTTATTGGAAAAAATAAAATGCAAAATGAAATTTATCTATTTTCTACCCAAGTGAATCACAACTTAGGCAGGTGCTTAGGTGGGTCTAGGCGCGCTAGGCGAGTGCCTAGGAGGTCTAGGCGCCCTTTTTTAATTTTCAAATGCCTACGCATTAATTGGGGTGGTGGCTAGCCGCCTATTGCCTAGGTGGGGCCTAGGCGGCGCTAGGTGGGGATTTTTAGAATAGTGACTATAACAATGCACGAAATGTAATAAACTAGAGTATGCGTCGATCTGAAGAGGGCAATCAAGGAAACGGGGCTCAAACGATCGAGCTAAGGGCTACAGTTCCAGACAAGGGCCCACACGAGTGTCTTAATATGAGGACCACTTGAAAGAGATGATAATCCATGAGATCAAAAGTGTATGAGATCGATTAAGAGACGTAAAAAATGCTTCTCGACCTAAAAGCCTCGGCCACTCGGAGGAAGAAGTCCCTCTCCCTTCTATAAAACCCTATTGTCGGAGCCTACTAACTGGACACCAATGCAAAACTCTGAAGATGAAGAGCTAGGAAGGGCTATCAAACTTCTAGGACCATCTCTATTGTTTCATCCAAGCTATCGAATGAGTAAAGAATAATGAGGCCACCAAGTGTCGCTTGTTCTCGCTCACTTAATAGGGAGCAATAAGGTATTGGTTCAAGCAACTCACCCTAAAGATGATCACCTTGTTCTCCAAGCCTAAACAGGCTTTTCTCGACCACTAAATGATTCAAAAGAACAATACACCTCAACTGATTAAGCCTTAGTGAAACACAGTTTGATCGAATCTCTAAGGAAGTATATATCTCGTTCAACAACAAGTATCTTGATGTAAGGGGTGCAATGAAGACCACCTATATTGCCTTTGTGGAAGGATTCCGTGAGGGTGGCTTCTACTTTCATCTAAACAATAATCCCTTATAAATGTTCAAATGACTAGTATGGAAGGTAACTAGCTATTCCAGGGGCAAGCAATTGAATAAGGCCGGAATACTGTGCAATCTAGAAAGACATGGAACACAAGACCCTCTATCTACCCTCGCCCTGCGTGTGCTAATTAGGGAGTGAGGGTTGTGTACAACCATCCCCTAGAGAATAGAAGGTTTGAGAATTTTCAACCTATGGTAAAAATTTCTATTTTAACAGTTAAGACAAGTTCAAGTTGTACATTTCCCGAGAGGAAATGTTCCCGCTCATAGAGCGACAACTCCCAACACAAGAAAACCTCAACTGTTATTCAATAGAATAAGTAATGAGACTGAGTAATTTCTTTATCATCGTGATCATGGCCATATCACTGATGCTTGTGTCGACTTAGATGACATCGAGGTGCTCATCCGACGAAGGTGGTTGAAGAAGTTCATGCCAAATGCTCTGCGACTCAACCAATGTTGAAAATGTGCCATAAATCCAATCATATGATCATACTTCACAGACATTTCACATGTTAAACTAAACTAGTTTAGTATAAGGGCAACTATTATTGGATTGTCAATTAGGAGAATGTGATCTAAAGAAGTTATATTCATGAGACAATTCTCTTTCGTACACATATCCTAAACATTCATGATCATAGAATTGTCAATTAGGTGTTGATGATCCGTTAAGATCAGTATATGTTATGTCTTCTCTCCGGAAGAGTGACTAGTCTCGAATCGTTAATGTGTTTAACATTAAGACAAGTGTATAGGTGCTCAATAGAGAATAAGTCGATTAAATGCAATCAACGAAGAGTTCTCATACTCATGTCACATGAGAACTCATGGTTGAGATAATGCAAAGAAGTCATTTGACCTGAGGCATCATAGTTGACATTTGATTATGCCAAAGGCACTCCATCAGAGGGTATCCACAACATAGTTAGGGTTAAGCTACTTAGCTATGGAGGTAGGTGAATGCGTAACAATGGATCTCTAACCTTCAAATCGTTAAGGGCTTTATAATATGATTAATAATATATAGCTAGAGTAATAAGATTTAGGAAATCATTCCAAATCACATTCAATGTAATCATATATTACGCCTTAAGTTAGTTTCGGGTTTCGGGACCCAAATAAGTTTTGGTCCAAAAGACAAATACGATTTAAGTAGTGTGACAACTAAAACAAAATGAGCAAATTACCCTAATTAACTAAATGTGGCCGGCCATACAAAGAAGGGGATGGTATTGGTGGACTTATTCCAAGTTTTCCATTCATTTGGAATGACTATAAAATTAGCTTTATAGCTCCATTCCTCATTAGGGTTTCTTTGATGGAAAGATGAGAGAACATTTTCTCTCTTTCTTTCTAGGAGGCCGGTCACATTGGGAGAGTTTACTAACATCAAACCCTTCCAATGTCACTCATCTTCTTCCTTCATCATCCTTGGTATTTGAACTTAGAGGTCTCTGTAGACATGTAAATTTCGTTGCATACAAATGATGCATCACAAGGCTCCACGTGGCATATGACTCATCACAAATGGACAAGTCATCAATGACGTGTGGCACAAATCAAGCAAAGGAAATGTAAAACATTCCCAAAATTTAGCAAAAGGGAGAAAATCCCCCTTAAAATCGGCAAGGGGCCCAAAATCTCTAAAAAACACTAGAAAGAAAGCTAAAGCATCTTCACAAAATTAGCAAGAATTGAAGCTTGCTCACAAATAGGCAACAAAGCTTATAAATTTTGGCCAATATGAGGAAGGTGGTTGAAATTAAGACACAAAATATGCCTAAATCCTCCCATGGATGAATCAAGACACAAATCAAGGCCAAATCCATCAAAAGGCATGGCTTTGGAAGTCTATAAATACAAGGATCCAAAACACACAAAGGGGCCGAAAAATCCTACATTCAAAAGAACCTCTACGCCAAAGCTCTATTCGAAGAACTCACAACCAAAGTTGAAGCTTTCTTTCGACCAAAAGCCGAAGCACTCCCTTAAAGTATCAACAAGCACTTATGCCGATTCTTTCAAGACTTTGGTGCAAGCTCAAAACTTGTAACGACATTCGATTCAAGATCAAGTCGTCAAGGCCCTTAAATTAACGAAATTTCACATCTACACCATCTTTGCCACATCTTTGAGGTGAAGACCATCCACGCGTTGTTTTCAAGCTTAAAACTTGAAGCAATCATTCAATCGTTCGTCCGAGATCAAGTCATCGGGACCTTTGGATCAGCAACCAACACATCTATATCAAATTTGAAGATTGAATTAGAGGAAAATTGAAAACAGAGATTGTAACCTACAAATTCAAATCAATACAAATCTACTTTGTATACGTGTTCTTGTTTCATTCGTTACAAAATTTTCATGTTTAAAAATTTGGCACGCCCGGTGGGACATCTTGCCTCTCATCTATGTCTTTAAAATCCACAAGAAGCACAAATGGCATCAAGAAAGGATCAAGTTGTTCCCGCAATCAACGCGAATAACAAGAACATCTTTGCCGCAAGTGGTGGCACTTTGGGTGTCATAACCCGAAGTAATGCAAGAGCTATCTCTGCCATGTTTTCCACCCCTACATTAACTCTGCCGAAGGAGCAAGAGCACCTAAGGCACGAGCCCGTGATCACCCTGGCCGCGCTAAGGATACCAAGGGAAGAAAGCCCGATGAGGTACTCCAAGTTGTTAACTTCCGATGCCAACTTAAGCAGCAGCCCATATCCCGTAGCCATGCAAGTAATGACTTCTGGTGTGACTTTAATCGAAGAGCAGTTGGCACAAATGAGCGAAGCAATCGCAAAGTTGACAAGGACCATGGAGGAAAAGAACTTGCCGATTGTTACACTCATCAACCGTCTGGAGGCGCAGCACGACAACAATGCTGACCCAAAGGTTGATCCGCCAAAGGAGGAAACTGACTAGAAAGATGAGCCTCTGGTAAAGAAAGCTGAGGAGAAGCTGGAGGTGGATCGAACTGCAATGCTCATGAGATCTCTCTTTATCCAACAACTGTAAGAGATGATCATAAGCACCATTAAGGCGCAGTACAAAGGAAGCTCACATGATTCTGTGTTGTACTCAAAGCTATACTCTAAGAAGACTGACGCCTTGAGGATGCCAAATGGGTTATCAACCACCCAAATTCATGCAATTTGATGGAAAAGGCAATCCTAAACAACATATTGCCCATTTCATTGAAACCTGCAACAATGCTGGGATGGAGGTAGACTACCTCGTCAAGCAATTCGTGCGCTTGCTAAAAGGTAATGCTTTTGAATGGTACACCGACCTCGAGCCTGAGTCTATCAACAGCTGAGACCAACTTGAAAAGGAATTCTTCAACCACTTCTATAGCACTCGCCACACAGTAAGCATGCTGGAGCTGATGAGTACAAAGCAGTGGAAGGACAAACTTGTCTTTGACTATATCAATAGATGGCGTTCATTAAGTCTGGATTGCAAAGATTGGCTTTCTGAAACCTCCGCCATTGAGATGTGCGTTCAAGGCATGCATTAAGGGTTAAATTACATCCTCCAAGGCATAAAGTTAAGAACGTTTGAAAAGTTGGCAACTTAGTCCCATGACATGGAGGTGAATATTGCTAATTATAGGAAAAATGAGCTAATCACCAACTTCAAGGAGGATAAGGTGTTTGCTCCAAAGGTAGACAAGACTGGGAAGAAGTCTGCCAATTAAGCTTTTACCGTCAACACTATTTCCATCAAGACTTCCTCTCCGCCCGTCAAGATCTCCTCCAAAAACAAAACAAAGGAGATGAAGAAAGGTGAGCCTTCTCACATCCAAGATAGGTACCAAAACACCTTGAGGGAACTGAAGCAAAAGACATACCCTTTTCCTAACTCTGACGTGGCTGCAATGTTAAACGATTTGCTGGAAAAGAAGGTGATTGAGCTACTTGAATGCAAGCGCCCCGAAGAGATAAATAGCGTTAACGATCCTAGGTACTACAAGTAGGATCGTATCGTAAGTTATCCTATTGGCAAGGGCTTCATCCTCAAAGAGTTCATCATGAAGCTGACACAACAAGGGAAAATTGAACTTGACCTTGAAGATGGCCGTAACATATACTACTACAATTGTGTTTGGATCATTCGATCCCGTGCCTCTCCAAGTGACACTTGACCACTCTAGTCCATGCTTAAGTCACATGGCACCTTCTGCACAACCATCACTGAGGGCAAGCAACCAAAATGCACTTACTGATGACGAAGAAGGGTGGACATGATGCGAAAATTATCTTAACACACAAATTTAACCCTCTTTTGACAATTGTAGTACAAGTATAAGTATGGATCGTTCTAGACCGGGGATTAAGAGGGTTTACTAATAACCTCTAAACTAACTCAAAAACATAAAACTAAACTTAAAAACACTTAACAAGACTCACAAGACTCAAAGCAAACTTAAAATACTCAAAACAGCTTAAAACAACGAAATAAACTTAAACTAGACACTAGGAATGACTTTGGACGAAAATTGACTTTTACTTGAATCACAACACTTAAAAACACAAACTAAAACAGATTTGAAACACTTTGAAACAAGAAACTAAAGGGGGGGTTTTGATTTGGATGAAGTTGAAACAAACAAACAAGTATGAAAAAACTAGACAGATTGTAAAACAAATTTGAGAAATAAGATGATGGATGGGATAGCTAGAGGCTTTTTCTCCACACATGACATGTATGCAAATAACTTGATTTCCAGTTACTACTTCATTGAATTATGAATGACAATGCTCCAAATTAACCGTGACATCACTAGTTAACTCTCAGATTTTCCTTGTTTTATTGGATTGGATGACATCATTCGACAACCCAAAACATTCTTCAAAAGTTCCCTACATGACATCATAATAGAGATACAATCAAAGATCATTACGTTTAATGAAAATCATAAGCATTGACAAAGCATTTGCAACTATGACATCATGTCACTCATTCTAGGAATTGAACTTAATGCGATCGTTTATAAGCGACCTTCACTACATGTGAATATAAGTTTGTAACGATTATGTGAAACTTCCTTATATTCTAGCAACGGATTTATGCATGCCAATTAAGTGTTGACCCTTAATTAACAAATACAAATAAGTTATCAATCAAATAGTTAAACCAATTGCATTCACGATTCAAGAGTTCATAACTGGAATTTATCAAATCATGTTACACACATAATCATGGCTTTGAATTGGCCTCTTTGATTTCTGAGCTCACCTCTTCGATCTCTAAAATCTCGTCGAGTGCTGATTTTTATAGAGGCACGCAGTTCGTTTCTAAGTACACTTGAATTTCCGCTCGTAGAAACTCTTTTCATTGCACTTCTAAGATCTTGATTTGTTCGACCTCTTCTTTCTTTAACACATTTGAAATTGTCTGGCCCCTCCGACCGTCGTTTTGACTTGAACCTTGGTGAATAGGCATCCATGCCTTCTCCAGACAACATATGGAGCCCATCCTTCATATCCCCTATTGGTCATCTTACCGTTGGGGATTTGATGATGAAAAATGATATGACCGTTACGGTGGTGGCCCGGAACCTTGTCACTCCCAAAGATAACAGACTATTTTCCAAATGATCTGATGAGTTGGCTGTTAAGGATTCTCTGGCTCTCAGTGTGCAGTGTGTAGGTTTTGTGTCCAATATGGCCCAACGTCTATTTGCTCGAACCCGTCAAGTTGAATCATTGGCGGCTGAAGTGATGAGTCTCAAATAGGAGATTAGAGGGCTCAAGCATGAGAATAAACAGTTGCACATGCTTGCACACAACTATGCTACAAACATGAAGAAGAAGATTGACCAGATGCAGGAATCTGATGGTCAGATTTTACTTGATCATCAAAGGTTTGTGGGTTTGTTCCAACAGCATTTGCCTTCGTCTTCTAGAGCTGTACCGCGTAGTAAAGCTCCTAAGAAGCGGCCTCCTAAGAAGTGTTTGCTTTAACGTCTTACAGCCGGACGAAACTTCCTTCTAAGCTTGGATAGGGCCCACGGCACTGAGTGGGATTTCTTCCACAATCTGCCCCACATCACTCTCATAGTATAGCTTCAGGCGATGCCCGTTCACTTTGAATTCGTCGCCGTTCCTTAAGCTTTTAACTTGGATTGCACCATGGGGAAAAACATTAGTGACAACAAATGGCCCAATCCACTTAAATCGTAACTTACCAGGGAACAATCATAGACAAGAATTGAATAGTAGCACTTTCTGTCCAATTGAGAATGTTTTCTCCTTGTAAATTCGTGCATTCTCATAGGCTCGTATCTCCTCAAGTTCATTCAGTTGGAGCTTCCTATTCATTCCAACAACATTTAAGTCCAAATTGAATGTTTTCACAGCCCAATGCGCTTTGTGCTCCAATTCCACAGGTAGGTGACACGGCTTGCCGTAGATGAGTCGAAATGGAGACATCCCTAGAGGTGTTTTGTAGGCAGTGCGATATGCCCACAATGCATCTTCTAAACCCAAGCTCTAATCCTTCCGGTTTGGCCCAACAGTCTTCTCCAAGATTTGCTTGATTTCTCTATTCGAAACTTCGGCTTGGCCACTTGTTTGAGGGTGGTATGGCATGGAAACACGATGCTTCACATTGTACTTTTTAAACAGCGCCTCAATGGTGCGATTGCAAAAGTGGGAGCCTCTATCGCTTATGAACAACTTCGGCATGCCAAATCTGGAAAAAATGTTAGCCTTGATAAAATTTGCCACCACTCTATAATCGTTAGTACGGGTGGGTTTGGCTTCCACCCATTTCGACACATAATCAACGACTAGCAAAATATAAGTAAAACCATATGAGGGCGGAAAGGGTCCCATGAAATCCATACCCCATACATCAAAGATCTCCACATTAAAGATGGGGGTTTGCGGCATTTGGTCCTTAGCACCTATTGTTCCTGTTCTTTGGCATCTATCACAAGTTATACAAAATGTTCTAGCATCCTTAAACAATGTAGGCCAATAGAAACCACTTTCTAAAACCTTAAGGGTTGTCCTTTGGGTGCCAAAATGAC
The DNA here is from genome assembly GCF_916048215.2 of Malus sylvestris. Lineage (NCBI taxonomy): Eukaryota > Viridiplantae > Streptophyta > Magnoliopsida > Rosales > Rosaceae > Malus > Malus sylvestris. The sequence goes on along the minus strand of NC_062274.1, from coordinate 30,468,193 downwards.
CCCCACATGCATAACTATAGCAAAATGCAAGAATTGAATTAAACTCGGAATTGTGCACACATTTACGAATAATCTGGTCAGGACAATACTTCCACAAATATGAATCATCGCACACATAAAATCGTGTATCATTTCTGAGTTTATCACGCTTGTATTTATCTAGAGTGCTAGGAACTTGTTTTGTGACCAAATCAGCATATCAAGGCTCACTTACCTCTAGGGACAGCAATTGCTCGTCAGGGAATGTCTCTAGAATGGGTAAGGAGTCCTCCTCGTGCACTAAATGGCTGAGGTGGTCAGCCACCACATTTTCACTTTTTTGTCTCTTATTTCAATGTTGAACTCTTGAAGTAGGAGCATCTAACGAATCAACCTTGGTTTGGCCTCCTTCTTGGTGAGAAAATACTTCAACGCTGCATGGTCAAAATATACAATCACTTTAGTGCCAAGTAAGTATGAACAAAATTTATCTAAAGCAAATACAACTGCAAGAAGTTGTTTCTCAGTGGTAGAATAATTCAATTGAGCATCGTTTAGGGTCCGGGAAGCGTAGTGGATGACGTGGGGCTGTTTGTTCCTCCTTTGGCCTAAAACAGCACCAATGGCATAATTGGATACATCACACATTAGCTCAAATGGAAGGCTCCAATCTGGTGGCATGATGATGGGGGCCGAAGTCAACATGTCCTTGAAGGTTTTGAAAGCGGACTCACACTCCTTGTTGAACTCGAAGGCTACTTCCTTTTGGAGTCAACGGTAAAGGGGTTGGGTGATTTTTGAGAAATCCTTGATGAATCTCCTATAAAATCCTGCATGGCCAAGAAAAGAATGAACCTCCCTCATCGAAGTGGGAGAGGTTAAGTGACGTACAAGATCTATTTTAGATTTATGAACCTCAATCCCTTTTTCTGATATGATATGCCCTAAAACTATACCTTGTTTTACCATAAAATGGCACTTTTCCCAATTCAAGACAAGATTAGTTTCAATGCATCGTTGTAGGATCAGAGTAAGATTATTCAAGCATGCATCAAATGAGTCACCAAAAACACTAAAGTTATCCATAAACACTTCAATGATCTTTTCCATAAATTTTGAGAAAATACTTACCATACATCTTTGGAATGTGGCTGGTGCGTTGCATAGCCCAAATGGCATGCGTCGATAAGCAAAGGTACCAAAGGAACATGTGAAGGTAGTCTTTTCTTGGTCATCGGGAGCTATCACAATCTGATTATAACCCGAATAGCCATTAAGAAAATAATAAAATGAATGATCGGCTAACCTTTCCAGCATTTGATCAATAGAGGGCAGCGGGAAGTGATCTTTTCTTGTCGTAGCGTTGAGCTTCCGATAGTCAATACAAACTCTCCATCTGGTTTGGATTCGGGTGGGCACAAGCTCATTATCTTCATTTTTACCACAGTGACTCCGGACTTCTTAGGAACAACTTGGACTGGCGAGACCCAATGGCTATCAGAAATTGGGTAAATCACTCGACAATCTAGTAGCTTGATGATTTCCTTCTTCACAACGTCCATCATGGGTGGATTGAGCCGGCGTTGTGCTTCTCTATATGGTTTGGCTCATTCTTCCAAGAGTATTCGATGCATGCAAGTGGTAGGGCTAATTCCCTTGATATCAGCCAATGTCCACCCAATGGCAGTTCTGTATTCCCGAAGCACCCTCACCAACTTGTCCTCCTCTTGTGCAGTGAGTGAAGAAGAGATGATGACGGGTAGCGTCTCTTGTTCTCCCAAAAACACATATTTCAAATGGCTCGGCAATGGTTTAAGCTATAGGGAAGGGGGCTGGATTACAGAAGGAAGCAACTTGTTAGTTGAATTGGGAATTGAAATTAGGTTAGGAGACTTACCAATATGCCTAGGATTTGACTTTAGGGCAGCAACCATCTCCACCAATTCTTCTTGAATAGGCACGGCAAGATGTTCCTTGTTGTTGCCGTGTTAGCCCTTCGTTTTTTAGTCCAACGCTTTGCGTGAGAGTTTTTTCAAGTGCATCCTCACTCAAATCATCAAGGAATTCCTGCGCCCAAGAATCAATCACATCAATAGAGAAACAAGAGTGACCATCATGAGGATATCTCATAGCATCAGAAATATTGAAATCAATAACTTCCTCATCAAATTCCATAGTCAATGTTCCCTTGAATACATCTATCTTTGTACGGGCAGTCTTCATGAATGGTCGGCCAAGTAATATTGGTAATTGAGGGGAATGGCTCGAGTCTTCCATTTCAAGCACGTAGAAGTCCGCCGGAAAGACTAGGTGATTCACCTACACTAAAACATGCTCCAAAACACCTTTTGGATATGCATTAGATCTATCGGCCAGTTGAATGATCACTCCATCATTTTTTAATTCTCCTAAGTTCATAGATGCATATATTGAATAAGGCATGACATTTATTGATGCACCTAGATCTAACATGGCAGTTTCAAAGCGAGTATTTCCTATAACACAAGGAATTGTAAAACTGCCTGGATCTTTGCACTTAGGAGGTAACTTTCGTTACAACACAGCTAAGACATTCTCACTTACCCTTACCACCTCTTTGTTTAAAGCCCTCTTCCTTATAGTGCACAACTCATTCAGGAACTTAGCATACTTGGGGACTTGTTTAATTGCATCTAGAAGTGGAATGTTGACTTGCACCTTTCTGAATGTGTCAAGGATGTATTTGTCACTCTCATCCTTCTTTGATTGCATAAACCTACGAGGAAAGAGTGGATCGGTTGGAATGGAATTAGAAGTCATGGAATTTGAACCCAACTTACCTTTGGTGGTCGAATTAGGATGTGTAAGTGGCTGCGGCAAAGATTGGTCAATCTTTGCTGAGGGCAGGCCTTGTTCTTTCTCCTCAGATTGCTTCTTTTCGTCCTTCTTTTGATTGGATTTAGATGGGCTGGGATCAGATCCAACTTCTTTCCACTTCGCAAGGAGATGGCTTTGGCAGATTCGAAGCCTCCATTTGGATTCACATCTATCGAACTAGGTAACTTACCTGGTTCTCTACTAAATTGCCCCATGAACTCCGCCATTTATCCCATTTGTCTCTTCAATTCAGTCACCTCTTGAGTTTGATTTTGCACTTCCTTGGCGTAATTGTGCATATCTTTGGCTTGATTTTCCTGACCCTTCGCCAACGTAGTTAGTAACTGAATAACTTGAGCATTATCAAAAGGCGAACCTAAGTTATTTTGGGCAGGTTGTGTTTGGGGTTGTGCAGGTGCATACGACCTTTGATAGAATCTCGGAGGTTGCTGTTTGAATGCACTTTGTTGTTGGGTTTGTTGAGGCTCCCTCCATTTGAAATTTGGATGATCTCTCCAACCTGGATTGTATGTATTCGAGAACGGATCATTCCGTGGTTGGTTTTGACTCCCAAAACCCACGGTGTTGGCAAATTCCCACCCTTCGTTCTCGATCAATTGAGGGCACTTATCCATGAGATGTCCATTCATTGAGCACACGCCACAAGCAGCTACACTTTGTTCTTTTGGTTTTTCAACCACCTGTGAAAGAAGAGTAGTAAGATTAGCCATTTGATTTTGAAGTTTGGAAATAACACTTACCTCATTAACTTGTTGCTGCCGTGGGTTGTCTCTTTGACCAATGCCTTCATATTGTTGAGCATTCAATGCTCGGTTAGCAATTAAGGTCTTGGCAGCCATGGGTGTTTTGTCCACCAAAGCTCTTCCAGCTGAGGCGTCTAGCATTTGGCGTTCAATTGGTAGAAGCCCTTCATAGAAATATTGAAGAAGAAGCTCCTCCTTCATCTGGTGCTGTGGACATGAAGCAATAAGGGTTTTAAAATGCTCATAGTAAGTGGGAAAGGATTCACCTTGGTTTTGCTGAATGCCACTAATCCTTTTGCGTAGTAGAATGACTCGAGAAGTTGGGAAAAACTTATCCAAAAATGCCCATTTCATACTCTCCCATGATGTGACAGTTCCGGGGGCTAGCTCATACAACCAATCTCTAGCCTTTTCCAAGAGAGAAAAGTGAAAAGCCTTCATTTTCAGAATGCTCCCATCAACATTCTTAGGGGTCATGCTCGAACAAACAACCTCGAACTCCTTCAAATGTTTATTAGGATCTTCCATGGACAACCCATAGAACTTAGGAATACAGTGCAATAAACTGGACTTTAATTCGAACTCGTCGGTTTTGTTTTAGGCCGCCCTTGGATATTGAATGCATAAAGGCAGAGCATTGTCCAATCCCGAAGCGGAAAGCTCCTTGATTGTTCGATTGTCTACTGCCATATCTTAGACTTCTTCAAAAGTCATTGCTATGGCCTCCTCTTGCTCTTCTACTTTGCCTTCTTCAAGATCTGGTGCAGGTTGAGATGGTTGGGGATGTTGTTGATTCCTTGCTCGTCTCAAAGTTCGTTCAAAATCGTCGTCAAAATCCAAGATGTGCATATGAACAGGTTGAGAACTTCGAGTCATAAACCACCTAAAACAAGAAAACAAGTAAAATAAGCAACTAGGAACAAAAACACATGAAAATAAACAAAAAGAAATAACAAGGGATTAGCAAAGTTGCTAATCCCCGGCAACGGCGCCAAAAACTTGATGCGAAAATTATCTTAACACACAAATTTAACCCTCTTTTGACAATTGTAGTACAAGTATAAGTAGGGATCGTTCTGGACCGGGGATTAGGAGGGCTTGCTAATAACCTCTAAACTGACTCAAAAACATAAAACTAAATTTAAAAACACTTAACAAGACTCACAAGACTCAAAGCAAACTTAAAATACTTAAAACAACTTAAAACAACCAAATAAACTTAAACTAGACACTAGGAATGACTTTGGATGAAAATTGACTTTTTCTTGAATCAAAATACTTAAAAACACAAACTAAAACAGATTTGAAACACTTTGAAACAAGAAACTCAAGGGGGGTTTTGATTTGGATGAAGTTGAAACAAACAAACAAGTATGAAAAAACTAGACAGATTGTAAAACAAATTTGAGAAATAAGATGATGGATGAGATAGCTAGAGGCTTTTTCTCCACACATGACATGTATGCAAATAACTCGATTTCCAGTTACTACTTCATTGAATTATGAATGACAATGCTCCAAATTAACCGTGACATCACTAGTTAACTCTCAGATTTTCCTTGTTTTATTGGATTAGATGACATCATTCGACAACCCAAAACATTCTTCAAAAGTTCCCTACATGACATCATAATAGAGATACAATCAAAGATTATTACGTTTAATGAAAATCATAAGCATTGACAAAGCACTTGCAACTATGACATCATGTCACTCATGCTAGGAATTGAACTTAACGCGATTGTTTATAAGCGACCTTCACTACATGTGAATATAAGTTTGTAACGATTATGTGAAACTTCCTTATATTCTAGCAACGGATTTATGCATGCCAATTAAGTGTTGACCCTTAATTAACAAATAAAAATAAGTTATCAATCAAATAGTTAAGCCTATTGCATTCACGATTCAAGAGTTCATAACTGGAATTTATCAAATCATATTACACACATAATCATGGCTTTGAAATCACCCCTAGCTAAGAGGGGTTTAGTCACTCATATTTGCAACAAAACGAAAGGAAATGAATTTAAACATTATAAACAAAAGAAAGAAAACACCTAAACGCTCCAACGATCCAAGTTGGACAGCAAGCACGTTCAAGCACTTTCCTTCCTTTCCTTTGCTATGGCAGAAGGTGTTGGTGAGTGTTTGAAGGTTTGTTTATATGGAGGAATGGATGTAAAGATGAATGGATGTGTTTGGATGAAGGTTGTATTGAAATGGGGATGAATGATCAAGCCAAAACTAAACTCTATGGCTGCCACACACACTTCCTTTTATAGAGCAAGTGCACGGCAAGGAAGGTGAATTGGTGGTGTGTGCAAATTCAAGGGTGAAAATGAAGTAATGATGCAAAGCATGGGGGGTAAAATGGAGGGGTGTTGCAGCAATGAGTGCAAGGAGTGGTGTTGAAATGATTCAAATGTGAAAGTGAAGTGATGATGCAAAGCATGGATGGTAAAATGGAGTGGTCTTGCAGCTAGGGAACATGAATGATTGTGCACATGGTATAGAAAGGAAATGGAGGTGGAATGGTGCAGAAATGAGTCAAAGGTGCAGCAAATGTCATGATGCACGGCATGGGATTCCAAAGGTGGTGGATGGTGCATCAATGAGTGCATGTAGTGGAGGTAAAAGTTGAATGAAATCTGATGGGTGAAGGGAACAAGGAATGTGTAGCAATTGAGTGTAATGATTCAATGTATTGATGCATGAAATCAGAAATAATGAAGGAGACAAGGGTGGTGCACGGCAATGAAGTGTAATAAGTGTAATGGTGCATGAAATGAGTGCAAGAAATCTGGTGCATGAAGGGGACAAGGGTGATTATGCATGGCATGGGTGGAAAGGTGAGTAAGTGGTGGATCAATGAGTGCAAGGAGGTGAAAGGATATTGTGCACATGGTAGACAAAGGAAAGGAAGTGGAATGATGCAACAAATGAGTCAATTGAGGGAACATGGATGATGATGCACGGCATAGGAATCGAAAGGGAGTGCAATAGTGGTGCACGACAATGATGGAAAGGTGAATGGTGGAGTGACACCCCTTTGTGGCTGAGCTCTTTTGTCCTTTTTACACTAATTCTTCTCTCTCTTTAACACATTCCTAGCCTCTTTAGTCTTCAATTTCGCCCATCCACCTTGCTCCATGCATGTGCTATCCATTCCAAGCCTAAAACTGCTCCAAAATTCACCAAAATGCATCTTATTGCTTTATAAGGCCTATGGACCTACAAACACACAAAAATAGCTTAAAATACATAATTAACTAAGGAATAACAACATAAATGTATGTGAACAAGCTAACTCAGTTGCATAAATATGCTCCTATCAGGACACTGGTGACCTACAAAAAGACAAGGAAGCCAAGACCACAAGCCACAAAGCCAAAGGTAGAACAAGGGAGAAAGCACAGCCGCCACAACAATAGGAAGCCCAAAAGAAACATAAAAGCTACTAAGCCAACGTACGTTGAGGAACTTATGGACTAAGAGCCACGCATTCTCGTCTCCTTGCATAAGTACTTCCCAAATGACTTCTTCCAACAATGTACTACCACTACCTATCACATCGTTGAAGTGGAGATAGAAGAGCCCTCAAAAGGCAAAGTTATCGCCATCGAGGAAGAGAAGACCCTCACGCCCAAAAAAAGACTGCTAGCATACTTTAGCATCAAGGAAGAACTACGATTGCCTAAGAAGATGTGAAAAGCACTAATAACGGTCTTGGTAAGTCCCGACGACCCTGAGGTGCAAGAAAACAAGGACGAAGGCTTGAAGCTTTGGCCACATGAATATACCACATGTTGTGCCACCCATGACACAATCAACTTCATTGACGAAGACTTGGCTGGGATCAAAGCCTCACAATCGTTATCTCTTCGTCTCTGGGTGTGTAAGGGAGCACAAAATGAATCACATGCTGGTGGATGGTAGATCAGCCATAAACATCATGCCAAAGTCAATAATGACCACAATCGGCATCAAGGTGGATGAACTATCCCAAAGCCACCTCATAATCCAAGGTTTTAACCAAGGAGGACAAAAAACGATGAGCATGATCCAAGTATAGATGATCATTGGTGAACTCAAATCAAGCATGCTATTCCACGTGAATGATGCAAGAACTTCCTGCAGCTTGCTTTTAGGAAGACCTTGGATCCACGAGAATGGTGTAGTGTCGTCCACCCTTCATCAATGCTTAAAGTGCTACCGAAAAGGAGTAAAGGTGATATAAGGCGACACCAAGCCATTCATCGAAGCCGAATCACACTTCACGGATGCCAAGTTCTACATGGATGACATGGTGCTCAAAACTTTTCCAAAAGAAATCAAGTTCATAGGCAAAGCCGCATCCAAAAAGAAGGAGTGGCAAGCCTTGCCCAAGAAGCAAGAAAAGGAACACGTGTCATCTTCAAGCAAATACAACGATAAGCATGCTAAGCTCCCAACAACCAAAGGGAGTGTGACAACCTCAAAAGGACAAATGCACCCGTCTTCCGATATATCCATATGTCAAGAAGAAAGAATGGGCAATCCCCATTTGAAACTAGAACAAGCAAAGCCGACATAAAACTGCACAAGGACAATGTAAAGCTACTCAAGACAAATGTAGTTTTACCTCTAACATAGCTAGGCAACCCTAAATTTTCAAAATCACCATAAGGTTTCATAAAACCCCTGCCAAAGGGGGCAGAACCAAGCTCTCTTCCAACCAAGAGGACCCAAGAAGTTTTCGACCTAAATGCCTATAAACTAATGTCAAAGGCTGGGTACAATTTCGCCTTTTCTTCAAATCTTGGAAGGAAGAATGCGAACACCATTAACCATAAAAAACATGACCTCACTGAGACTCAAAAGAAGTTGAAGGAGCATGGTTACAGAGTTGACAACAACAAAGCTAAACTTGGCTTCACACCAAATGCACTCGTGATGATTTCAAGCAAAGCGAAAAATGTTAGCGCTCAACATATCAGTATGAGAGTTGAACAAGATCAAGATAAGCCTAAACCTGCCCCTCGAACATCACTATCTGATCGACTGAATTGTTCAAAACCCAGAATTTCGGCACTTGATCGCATTGGTAGACAAGACCTAACTTCCGTCTTCAAACGGCTTAGCACGCCAACACCTCAAAGCTCTGTTTTCAAAAGGTTGTCAAAACCTAAGAAGCAAAGCATCACAGCTAGCTCTCCTCCATGATGGTTGAGCTTGGAAAGACTTGAAGAAACCAAGAAGCCTTCTAGAAAGAGGAAAACAACGCCAAAGCAAGAAAAGCTCGACGGTTTAGCAGAAAAAGAGGATGCTTGAAGCTCGATTCTTTCAGGGATGAAACGCCAATCAACCTTGGAGGTTGACACAAAAGGACAATTGAAGGTAAAGAGGCGCACCATTATCCACAGTGGCCAATGTTCATGCCAACAAGCCTAAGGGGATGGCACTGAAGAGGAGGTCTAAGATGTCTTCCATATCACAATCCAAAAAGACAAAGAAGACGAAATTGTTGGAAGTATGCCCACAAAGCCACTCATTTGATGTAATAGCTTTTTTGGAATACTTAATGTATTAAACTTTTATATGTTTAATGAAAGGCAAAGCTTATTGTTAATCACTATTTATTGTATCATGTGTTTAAGCAATAAGGGGATCCAAGGGATGTATTTGATCTAAGAAACAAGTGATCTAAGTGAGTTAGATTATCAAGACCATTCTCTTATGTTCATTCCTAAAACGTTCCTAGCCATAGGATTGCCAATTGGGTATTGACAATCCGCTAAGGTTAGTATGTGTTATGTCAACTCAAGCTTGAGTATGACTAGTCTCAAGTCATTTGGTGTTGGACACTAAGACAAACACATAGGTGCTCGAAAGAGTAATCGAGTACACTGAACAACGATCAAAAGAGAGTTCGAAACATACATGTCATGTAAGAACTCGAAAGTTGCAATATGCAAAGTAGTCCATTGACCTGAGGCATCATAGATGTTTAATGGTTAAGTCCTTGATCTTTGATCATGTCAACGGCATTCCATCGGAGTGTCCACGGCATTGTTGGGGTCAAGTTATCTAGTCATGTAGGCATATGAATGCACAACAAGGGATCTCTAACCTTCCATGGTGGAAGGAGAATACTCTAAGATATGATTCGTAAGTCTTTGGCCAAAGCAAATGAATATGACTTAGGAAGTTTGTTCCAATTCATATTCAAAGGAATCATATAGATAAGTATCACATTGGATAGTAGACATGAAACAAACTATCACTTAAACAATGTGACTAAGAGTATTGTATTAGAGAAGGACCGTATTGCATTGTAGTTGTAACTGGATAGGTTCTCCAACCAATTCTACTTAGCTTGGGTAACCATGACATACTGCTAGGTGTCACTCATGGTTTGTGGAAGCCCTAATGATTAGCAAACACTAATTATTAAAGGGAGAATTGAAATGTGGTTTCAATTCACAATCGATCGTTAAGAGTAACAATCGCCCACTACCTCGCTAATTGGAACCTAATGGATCGTACACCGAGTAAGAGTGATAGTGAAGAAATTAAATGAAATGGATATGCAATTAAATGGTTTAATTGAAGAATGGTCAAGATTAATTAATTAGTTAATTAATTTTACGAAAGGTTCGTATTGGGCTTTTTAAGTTGGTTTTGGGCTTCGGGGCTCAAAAGCGTTTTGGTCCACAAGGCCCATTATGTTTAAGTTGTATGACAACTAAAAAAAAAGGGGCAATTAGCCCAATAACAAAGGTAAGGCCGGCCATAAGGGTGAGGGTAGCAAACTTGGATTAATTACAAGTTTGCTACTCACTTGAAATGAAGTATAAAATCAACTTTATAGCTTTATTTCTCATAAGGGTTTTTTTTGGTGAAATGAGGTGAAACACTTTCTCTCATTTTCTCTAAAGAGGCCGGCCACTTAGAGAGATTAATCTAGCAATCTTTTCTTCTCTAAGTCATCCATTTCATCTTCACACTTAACCCTTGGTGTGGAGACTTAGAGACACCAAATCTTTGGTGTTTTTGGAGATCCTTTCCTTACATCTTCAAGGACCAAAGGAGCACAAAAGGAGAAGAAAATCACAAGCAATATCCAAGGAGCTAGGAGGTGACTTGAAGGCCCTCCACTTGGGTGAATCCCTTGTGTAAACAAGGATGAGCTTCAAGGGTAAAGAAACTCTAAATCTTTACTTCTCTTTAATGTTGTTAAAGAGTTTATTGGTTCACCATATACTAGGCTTTGAAAGTCATGGGTTTTATGAATTGTTTTTTAATGCATGCCTACTTTAAAGTGTTGAATAGTATGCATATGTATTCAAATGTTCTTACTTGTTCTTAGCTAGGACAAAATTTTTCCTTCAAGTGGTATCAGAGCCTAGGCCTAGTTTATGGTGAATCCTTTTGGGTTTTGTGATTTTCATGATTTATGATTTAAATGTTGTAAATGTTACAAGCTTTGTTCTTGCTTTTGAATATATAAATTTTGCTAGAAAATTTAGCATCTCAAATGTTGTAGATGTATTTCATTTAAGCATGAATATTGGAACTAAAATTTGGTGCCGTGTATTTTGGGAATTTCGGCCAAATCCTTAGGGTGATTTTTTGGGTTCATGTTTGTCTTGTTAAAATGGTTTTAAGGTGATTTTTGGAACCCCTAAGTACCCTAGGATATTAGCCCTCTTTTGAGTGGTGAAAAATTGAGTTTTGGTGAGTGAAAACATTCATGGAGCTATTATGAGTTTTCATGGTGTTCTTCAATGTTCTTGGAGTTCTTGCCAAGAACAAAACTGTTTGAAGTTTTGATTCAAAAATTTTATGTTTTTCATAAAGTTTTGGTTTAATTTTGATGGGTGATAGTTATTGGTGAAGCATTAATTTTGGCTTTAATGTTTGACAAAACTAATTAATGTTTTACAAAACTTTTTCTTAGAAACCATCAATTTCACCTTTACCTCACCCACCAAAATCAAGTTGCATAAAATCCCTTTCACACTCATTCACACTCCAAAATCCGGCCACCCCCTAGTGGGGGTACTTTTGGGGTCTTTTATGCAATTACATAAAGTTTTGATACTTTTGTGTATTTGTTCTTTGGCCCAAAAGTTTACGTTTTTACGTTAAGGCCCAAAAACTCTAAAGGACGAATTGTTTTGATCCTTTAATGATGTTTTTACATTAATAAAATTTTGGGATCTAGTTGTAATTACATGAAGTTGTGGACTATTGTGTTTTTTACAAAGTGACCCCAAAAGTTTTTGTATTTGCATTATGGCCCAATTGTTGTGGTCATAGTTTCCTTTTGGCCCAAAAGGATGAGAACAAAATTGTTTTGTCTCTTTAATGAGAATTGGATTTTCATTTCATTTAGTTCCATTTAAATCAATTCTATGGACCCAAAAACCAATTGTTTAAGTTGCTTTCTTAGTTAATGTGATTAATTGAGAAAATGGTGATTATGAACCAAAGGCCTCGATAATTGAGCTATGTGATTGGCCGCTTTACATTATGAATGTTTGGGTTTGGTAGTGTAGATTTGAATGTAATCTGATTAATTCAATTTGTTGTAAATGGACATAAGTCCATCATTTGTGTTGTAAAAGGGCATAAGCCCTTCTTATTATTTCATGTATTACTTTTGTTTATATGTATGCAAAATGGAATAGTTGGGTCCAACGCCCAATAGGAAATAACGGTTTAATTGGATTAAACGCGTATCTAAAATCAACAACTATCTACCTTAAACCCAAGGTCCAACACAAGGCTTGTGTTGGATCAAACCAAACGGTTCATAATCATCCTAAGACCTAATATGACTATATAGTCCGTATGAGGATGCAATGCATTCGTTAGTAGTTCCATATAGTCTCACTTATTTCTTCGAAATAGTGGGAGTATTATAAACTACTAAATTCATATTAACTTGGACCAATAGTTGTGATAGGCCCATGTTCTTTTAATATGATTAAAATGATTTTGATGTAGCCCAAAACTACTCCCTCGACAAATGAATATTAAGTTGATAAGCGAGAGATGTTTTGAACATCTCTTCGTAGGCCTTCCACCATGGTGGGCTCCAATCGTTTGTGACTCATGCACCGGCTTCACCCTATCATGGGGGAGTTCAAAGTATGTGCTTACATCCAGGAGGAGTCCATAAACATATGATGAGGTGAGTGTAGGCAACGAGGATAGCCGACATCGTATCATCGTGAGGCTATTCTTGAACCCCTTCACAAACTAAGCATGGTGGGAATAACTTAAACTAAGTGCAATGGAGCCGACATCGTATCATCGTGAGGCAACATTCTCTAGAGGCCAAATGGATGGGTAATTACAAAAGGTTGTAAATGAATAATGCGTTATTCTCTCATCATTATTTTTGCTAGCCAACATCGTATCATCGTGAGGTGGGCTTGGTAATGGTGAGTCTCCCATACCCCGCTAAGAGTTCAATATAACTCTCTAATTCTATTGAGGGATGTGGAATTTGCCAAAAATAGTGGGTGGTACTATTTGATTCAAAGACCCAATCAAATAGTTTTAAACAAACAATCTAATACGATTTCTATTATGTTATGTAGTTAACGACATGCCTAAAATTATACCCACCATTATACTTGACAAAAAGGGCCTTAAGGGCCAACGTTTCCTTGCTTGGTATCGCCACATTGAAAATGTCTCAAAGGTGAAAGACATATTGTATGTGCTTAAGCAATCCCCTCCTCATGTACCTCCTACGAAACTAGCTTCAAATGAGGAGTGTCAAAATTATGTTAGACACTATGAGGATGATTTACAAGCCAAATGCTTACTTCACTTAGTGAGGAGCTTATGAAGCAACATAAGCACATGGACACTTCTTGTGCCATGGTTGAAAGTTTGCATAAGATGCATGACATTGAGACTAGTAATGTACGATTCTCAAATGTTTGTAGTCTAATGAATGCCAAAATGGCAAAGGGGACATCGGTCCATAAACATGGACAAAAGATGGAAAAGATATTTAAAGATCTTAAAAGTTTAGGAACTTTCATCGATGGGAAAATGGCCCAAGACTTTTTCCTTGCATCTCTCTTGGATGATTTCACTAAGTTTATTGTAAACTATAAAGTGAATAGATTCGATCATGCTTTAAACGAGATGATTGACATGTGCTGTAAATTTGAAAAAGGTTTCAAAAGGGACAGTGGGAGTGAGAATGCAATCACAATGAAAAGGTTGCATAAGAAGAAGGCAAAGAAATCCAAAGGAACATGCTTTCATTGTGGAAAGGATGAACGTTGGAAGAAGAAATACAGGGTGCGCATTGCGAGCCTTATGAACGAACTTTTGAAGAGACTATTTCTGTCATAGAGAGTGCTTTTACAGTGAGCTCCAATTCCTGGATATTTGATTCAGGCGCTAGTCAACATATCTGTAATACGATGCAGGGACTAGCGGGGAGCAAATCACTGCACAATGGAGAGATGGTTGTGCGAGTTGGGAACGGCACTAAAATCTCTGCAAAAGCAATAGGCACCTACATGCTTAACCTACCCTCTGGGGAAGTCCTGGAACTTAAAAATTGTTTATATTTTCCTTCATGTATAAAGAATTTGATTTCCATCTCTAAGCTTTTACGAGATGGGCACTCAGTATTGTTTGACAAAATGAGTTGCACTTTATACTTGAACGGTCGTATTATCTCTCATGGTAATATGATAGAGGGACTTTTTCACCTAGAGACGAATAGTGGGATGCACTGTATTGCAAGCAGGAATACCTCAAAACCCAAAAGGGCTAGAGAAGAAGTTAACCAAGAAAAAATGTGGCATCTTAAACTTGGACATGTGAACCTTGATAAGATTCACAAGATGTCGAAAGACGGATATATCCGCCCATTAGGTAATGACCAGATGGGTACTTGTGAATGTTGCTTGAAAGGGAAGATGACCAAATCTCCATTTACTGGAAAATGAGAGCGTGCCACTGAAATTCTAGGGTTAATCCACACTGACGTATGTGGACCTATGTCTACTACGTCGAGAGGAGGTTTCTCCTACTATATCACATTCACCGATGATCACTCTCGGTTTGGCTATGTGTATCTTATGAAGTACAAGTCAGAATCCTTTGAAAGGTTCAAGGAATTCAAGAATGAAGTTGAGAAGCAAACTGGGAAACAGATAAAGATCCTAAGATCGGATCGATGGGGTGAATATCTGAGTAATGAGTTCCTAGATTATCTCAAAGAGTGTGGAATAATATCACAGTGGACTCTACCGGGAACTCCACAACTTAATGGAGTTTCTGAACGGAGAAATCGAACCTTGATGAACATGGTTCGTTCTATGATGAGTTCCGCTAATCTACCAGTAACATTCTGGGGATACGCTCTATATACAGCAGCTTACTTGCTTAATAGAGTACCTTCTAAGTCAGTTTCACAAACGCCATATGAGATATAGCATGGCAAAAGCACAAATCTTAATCATATTAGGATTTGGGGTTGTCCGGCTTACGTTAAAAGGCTTGAAGCTGACAAGCTTGAAGCAAGATCTGTTAAGTGCTACTTTGTGGGGTATTCCAAACAGACTTTGGGATACGAATTCTATAACCCTGACGACAAGAAAGTCTTTGTCGCCAGAACTGCTATGTTCCTTGAGGACGAATTCGTTCTCAATGGAAGTAGCGAGAAAACAATAGAATTGAAGGAAATTAATGAGATTAATGATGAACCACAAAGAAGCACTCGACAAGTTGACAACCCTGTTCCTGAACCCCTAGCTCCACGTAGATCTGAACGGGTTAGTAAGCCACCTAAGAGGTATGGCTTAGACAATGAATTTGCGGAATTGTACCTTCTAGGTGACAATGACACAAAGGAGGACCCTAGGGACTACATTGAAGCAATGTCCGACATTGATTCAAAGAGATGGCAAGAGGCCATGAAATCAAGTTTGGACTCTTGTAGACCCTTTAGAAGGTATAGTACCTGTTGGAAACAAATGGGTTTTCAAGAGGAAGATAGGCGTTGATGGGAACGTGGAGACTTATAAGGCTAGATTAGTAGCTAAGGGTTACAGGCAAAGAGAAGGGATTGACTATGAAGAAACTTTCTCTCCTGTAGCCATGATTAAGTCCATTCGGATTTTGCTTGCTATAGCTGCGTACCATGATTATGAGATATGGCAAATGGACGTGAAGACGGCCTTTTTGAACGGCTACCTAGAAGAAGAGCTCTATATGACTCAACCCGAAGGTTTCGTGTCCAAGTCTGAGAAGACTAAGGTATGCAAGCTTCAAAGGTCCATTTATGGACTTAAGCAAGCCTCTAGGAGCTGGAACATTCGTTTCGACATTGAAATCAAAACGTTTGGTTTTACTCAAAACGAAGACGACAATTGTGTTTATCAAAAGGTCGTTGGGGATGCAGTTGTATTCCTAGTGTTATATGTAGATGACATACTACTATTCGAGAATGACACTGCAATACTTTCTTCTATAAAAGTGTGGTTGTCCAAAACCTTCCACATGAAAGATTTAGGAGATGCATCTTATGTACTTGGGATAAAGCTCTATCGTGATAGATCCAGAAAATTAATTAGATTATCCCAATCTATGTACATTGATAAGGTGCTAAGTAGGTTCCAGATGGAACAATCTAAGAAAGGTTTTCTTCCTGTTAGACATGGAATTCACCTTTCTAAGTCCATGGAACTTAAGACTCCTGAAGAGATACTGCAAATGAATGTTATTCCTTATGCTTCCGCCATAGGGAGTCTCATGTATGCCATGATATGCACAAGGCTTGATATCGCATATGCTGAACACTGGGCAGCTGTCAAGACGGTCCTTAAGTACTTAAGAAGAACTAAGGACATGTTCCTCGTATATGGAGGAGCAGCAGAGTTGCGAGTGGAAGCCTATACAGACGCAGATTTCTAATCTGACGTCGATGATAGAAGTTCCAACTCCGGATATGTATTCACTCTAAATGGTGGGGCTGTCAGTTGGAAGAGCAAGAAACAGAGTGTAATTGCTGATCCACGACAGAGGCTGAATATGTCGCTGCAGCTGAAGCCGGCAAAGAAGCGTTCTGGATGAAGAAGTTCATCACTGAACTTAGGGTGGTTCCAACCATTACATCACCAGTAACTTTGTACTGTGATAATAGTGGGGCGATAGCTCAAGCCAAGGAACCCAGGGCACATCAAAAGAACAAGCATTTTGACAGGCGCTTTAATATCAGTAGAAGATATGCTGCTGGGGGGAAAGTCAACATCCTCAAAGTTGCTTCAGCCGATAACGTAGCAGATCCACTGACAAAGCCAATGTCTCAAATCCAGCTTGACCGTCATATGGAAAATATGGGTATTAGATACATGGGAGGATGGCTTTGAGTGCAAGTGGGAGATTGTTGGAAGTATGCCCACAAAGCCACTCATTTGATGTAATAGCTTTTTTGGAATACTTAATGTATTAAACTTTTATATGTTTAATGAAGGGCAAAGCTTATTGTTAATCACTATTTATTGTATCATGTGTTTAAGCAATAAAGGAATCCAAGGGATGTATTTGATCTAAGAGACAAGTGATCTAAGTGAGTTAGATTATCAAGACCATTCTCTTATGTTCATTCCTAAAACGTTCCTAGCCATAGGATTGCCAATTGGGTATTGACAATCCGCTAAGGTTAGTATGTGTTATGTCAACTCAAGCTTGAGTATGACTAGTCTCAAGTCATTTGGTGTTGGACACTAAGACAAACACATAGGTGCTCGAAAGAGTAATCGAGTACACTGAACAACGATCAAAAGAGAGTTTGAACATACATGTCATGTAAGAACTCGAAAGTTGCAATATGCAAAGTAGTCATTTGACCTGAGGCATCATAGATGTTTAATGGTTAGGTCCTTGATCTTTGATCATGTCAACGGCATTCCATCGGAGTGTCCACGGCATTGTTGGGGTCAAGCTATCTAGTCATGTAGGCATATGAATGCACAACAAAGGATCTCTAACCTTCCATGGTGGAAGGAAAATACTCTAAGATATGATTCGTAAGTCTTTGGCCAAAGCAAATGAATATGACTTAGGAAGTTTGTTCCAATTCATATTCAAATGAATCATATAGATGAGTATCACATTGGATAGTAGACATGAAACAAACTATCACTTAAACAATGTGATTAAGAGTATTGTATTAGAGAATGACCGTATTGCATTGTAGTTGTAACTGGATAGGTTCTCCAACCAATTCTACTTAGCTTGGGTAACCATGACATACTGCTAGATGTCACTCATGGTTTGTGGAAGCCCTAATGATTAGCAAACACTAATTATTAAAGGGAGAATTGAAATGTGGTTTCAATTCACAATCGATCGTTAAGAGTAACAATCGCCCACTACCTCGCTAATTGGAACCTAATGGATCGTACACCGAGTAAGGGCGATAGTGAAGAAATTAAATGAAATGGATATGCAATTAAATGGTTTAGTTGAAGAATGGTCAAGATTAATTAATTAGTTAATTAATTTTACGAAAGGTTCGTATTGGGCTTTTTAAGTTGGTTTTAGGCTTCGGGGCTCAAAAGCGTTTTGGTCCACAAGGCCCATTATGTTTAAGTTGTATGACAACTAAAACAAATGGGCAATTAGCCCAATAACAAAGGTAAGGCCGGCCATAAGGGTGAGGGTAGCAAACTTGGATTAATTACAAGTTTGCCACTCACTTGAAATGAAGTATAAAATCAACTTTATAGCTTTATTTCTCATAAGCGTTTTTCTTGGTGAAATGAGGTGAAACACTTTATCTCATTTTCTCTAAAGAGGCCGGCCACTTAGAGAGATTAATCTAGCAATCTTTTCTTCTCTAAGTCATCCATTTCATCTTCACACTTAACCCTTGGTGTGGAGACTTAGAGACACCAAATCTTTGGTGTTTTTGGAGATCCTTTCCTTACATCTTCAAGGACCAAAGGAGCACAAAAGGAGAAGAAAATCACAAGCAATATCCAAGGAGCTAGGAGGTAACTTGAAGGCCCTCCACTTGGGTGAATCCCTTGTGTAAACAAGGATGAGCTTCAAAGGTAAAGAAACTCTAAATCTTTACTTCTCTTTAATGTTGTTAAAGAGTTTATTGGTTCACCATTTACTAGGCTTTGAAAGTCATGGGTTTTATGAATTGTTTTTGAATGCATGCCTACTTTAAAGTGTTGAATAGTATGCATATGTATTCAAATGTTCTTACTTGTTCTTAGCTAGGACAAAATTTTTCCTTCAGATATCCCGGAGGAGGACATCACTGCTACGCCACCACAGCTCCAGCATGATGGGCAAGCCACAGTTGATGATCTCAAGGAGCTCAACTTAGGCATAAACAAGGAGCCAAAGCTTGTCTTCGTAAGTGCACAACTAAGTACGGACGAGATTGAGGAGTACTATCAACTGCTAATGGAGTACAAACACATATTTGCTTGGACTTAAAAGAAATGCCCGGCTTGACCCTACCATTGTCGTGCATTGTCTTACAGTTAAGCTTGGAACGCGACCGATAAAGCAAACTCATAGACGCTATCGATCCGAACTCATCTTATAAATTGAGGCCAAGATTGACAAGCTAATTGAAGCATGCTTGACGTGAAATTTAACTCACACACAAATTAAACCCTATTAAGATAGCTGTAGTATATGAAAGTAGGGATCGTTCTAGGCTAGGGATTAACTCGGGATGCTAATCTACACAAATGTGACTTCAAAACACAAAACTAGACTTAAAAACACTCAACTAGACACTAAAAACTCAAAACACACTAAACAGACTCTAAACAGCACAATACTAGCAAACAGACTCAAAACAAACTCTAAGGAGTTATTTGGACGAAATTAAGACTAGTAAGACTCAAAACACTAAATTGGACATATTTGAACACGTTTCTAACTAATCTAACACACTTAATTAAAGGGGGGGATTGATTTGGAAGAAGTTTAACTAAACTAAACAGATTGCAAAACAAAGTAAATTAGGTGATTTGAATGGTGAAAAACTACCCAGAGGATCCTTCTCCACACATGAAACATATGCATACAAATTGATTTCCAGTATTGTTTCTTTCAACCATGAATTACAATGCCCCAAATTAATTATGATTGCACTAATTTACTTTTAGATTTTCCTAAGTTCATTGAATTGAATGGACAGCGCACTGCAACCAAATTATTCTTCTCAAGTTCCCAATATGAAAAGCATGATAGAGATACCAATCAAAGATCATTAAGTTATATGAAAATCATAAGCATTGAGAAAGCATTCGTAACTATGAACTGCATGATACTCTTGCCAAGAATTTACTTAACACGATTATGACTAGCAATATCCACTACTTTTAATTATAAGTTAATAACGATTAGGTGAAATTCCCTTATAATTTAGCATCAAATCCCTGCATGCAAACTAAGTATGCATCCTTAACAAAAACACAAGAATAAGTTCTCAATAACGCAATTAAGTAAATCACATTCACGTTTTACAACACAATAACTGAAGGTGATCAATTCATATTAAACATATGTCCATGGCTTCAAATTCACCTCTAACTAAAAAGGAATTAGTTCCTCATGTTCATAATAATTAAAAAGCAAAATAAAATAAACATGGAAACAAAACGAGGAAAGAAAGAACTCTGAAAATCTTCAATGGTTGCAGGTGGCTTGTGGCACAACCCTTGGATGGTTGCACAGCACAAGACTCCTCTTCTCATTCCCTTCCTTGATGCGGCACTTGATGAATTTATAGGGTAATTGGCATGAATTGTGGTGTAAAATTATATGGGGGGTGGTGGTGTGAATTATGCGGCAGAAACATGTATATATAGGGCTAGGGTTTTGTGGCACCAACATCTTGGAGAACAAGGAAAGGCTCGGCCCAATCCAAAGAGGAAAAGAATTAGGGTTTTTAGCAGATTTTAGGGCTTCTAGAAAAACAAGGGTGCGGCACTCTTTTAGGGATTCCTTGGCAGATTCCTAAGCTTCTAGAAGAGGGAGAGGCACCACCTTTCTAGGGGTTCTAGAAAGGGTGGTGCGACTTAAGTCTAGGGCAGAGATAAACCTTCTAGAAATCAGATATTTAGGTCCCCTTGCAGCTGGATATAAGGTGTGATAAGATTAGGATAGGATAAGATAAGATAAGGTTAGTTTGGATATGATAAGGTTGGATAAGGTTTTGGATAATGTTCTTTCTTTTTAGCTGATTCCTTATCTTCCAAGTCTTAAATTAATTTCTCCATCTCTTTAACATATTCCTATCCTCATTTGATCTTCAAAAACGTCCATCCACCTTGCTCCATGCATGTGCTATCCATTCTTGGCCCAAAACTGCTCCACAATGCTCCAAATTGCACTTTCTTGCCACCTTTGTCAATTAGACCTACAAACACACGAAAATAGCTTCAAACACTCTAATAAGTAGAAACTAGCTATGCAAAATGCAAGAAAACAAGCTAACTAAGTCGCATAAATATGCTCCTATCAAATTCCCCCAAACTGAGCTTTTGCTAGTCCTCGAGCAAAACAAAGAAAACGAAACATAATCTAGACCTTCGAACGTTTGCCTCAGGGATTTCCAATGAAACATGGCATGCCAAAGATCACTACTCCTATAGATTTTAGTCATCCTTACCCTCGAGCTCACACTTAATCGCAGTCACCACTCACTAGCTTGCATTTAATCAATTAAAACAATGGTTTGAATGTAATAACATGCCTTAGAGAATTCCCTCAATTCCTCACCGGATATACTCTCTATTTCCACACAGATTTTTAGACTACACTCCCTATACTAGGTATATGTGAGAAGATTGATGTAAACATGTAGACTAACACTCACATATGTTATAATTGAAGAAGGCACTTTCTGGAATTATTAATGCATGTATATATATGATCTCATGAGCGGAATGCCACTACTTAAACACGAGAACCAGGGATTCCATATGCTCGTACCAATTTCAAACTCTACATATTGAAACACATAACACCCAAGATAAAGTCAAAGGGTTGTAATGGGGCTAAGGGTATTGGCTAACAAAGAAATGTCAAGGATAAACAAAGGTTCTTAAAGCAATAGTAAGCAAAGTAATGAAATCAACATTTAGAATTTAACTTCTGAATGCAGCAACTAACTTTAAACACAAGGGGAAGATTCACACAATATTTAGGGCCATATTTAAACTTTTGGACCCTTTCTTCAATAATCAATACTTGTGAGCTCATTCTCACTTATTTTGAACTCTTTTTCTTTCTTTCTCAACTTTTTCTTCTTCTTTTTTTTTTCTTTTTCACGTTTTTTTTTCTTTTTTTTTTCTTCGTTGGAAACAAACTTCCCCCACACTTGTTTTCTGCAATATGTTTGATCAAAAGGAATTCCCTCTAAGTCATGCTCCACTATACTTTAAGAACAAGGGTATGGATAGTCCTATTCTAGGCTAGGTAATGATAATGTGGCTAACAAAGAAAATAGGCTAAATAAGGCTCAACGGGGTTAAACCTACAAAACATATGCAAGGGATTAAGGCTTTTTGGCTCTGGTGGTAACTACTAAACAACTTCATCTTGTTATATGTTATGCACTCAATTTTAAGCTTTGAATGAAACGGGCATAAGTTCTAGTATTTGGAAGTAAAATGATGAAAAACGCATTCTAAGTAGCAACCAAGCAAAGAAATAATGAGATCATGCAACGACTTTAGAAAACAAGAATTCTCAGATTAATAACTCTCCAACTAAAGCATAGGCTCAAGTGTCTCAGGGTTGTAGTGTTAATTTGAGTTCCTTTCTTCAAGCATGTTACAAAAACTGATTTTTTTTCTCTTTTGTGATTACATGTGAATTCGTTAATGACAACTACAACCAAGCATAAACCAAAGAGCATATCAAACTTCCACCCATGTTTATAACTTTCTTTAACATTCATGCACTTAAAAACCAAATCCTCATCATTGTGTTAGAAGGTACCCTAAGACACAAACACACAAAAACGACTCTAAAACAACTCTTTTTGGATTTTTCAAAACTTTTTCTAATTATTTGTTTCAAATTTTCGTATTTTTCTTTCAAAACATTAAAGCACTTCAAAACACACTAAAAACATTTAAAAACAATGAGAAACAACTCTAGTGGTGCTAGGTGGTAAAATCCCACGAAAATCATGTAAAAACAGCTTGTTCCCCCCCCCCCCCCACACGTAAACCAAACATTGACCTCAATGTTTCAAACATAAACTAACATGCAAGCAATCAAAACAACTAACAAACATGACAATCATGGCAAAGTAAAAGCAATAAAGAGTAAAGTTTAAGAACACAAATCTAGTTATGGAGCTAGAATTCCATCAAGCCCTCGTTTGAACACATGGGTTGCCTTCCAAGAAGTGCTTGCTTTAACGTCTTCCAGCCGGATGAAACCTCCATTTAAGCTTCAATAGGGCCAATGGCATGAAGAGGTATGTCCTCCACAGCATGCTCCTCAAAAGTCTCGTAGTAGGGCTTCAAACGATGTCCATTGACCTTGAATTCATATCCCGTCTTCAAACTTTGAATTTGGACTGCACCATAAGGAAAAACATTAGCAATAACAAAAGGCCAATCCATTTAGAACGCAACTTACCCGGAAACAAACGAAGGCGAGAATTGAAAAATAACACTTTCTGCCTTATAGAGAATGTCTTACCACGAATCATCTTGTCATGGGTCGCCTTTGTTTTCTCCTTGTAAATGTGAACGTTTTCATACGCCTCATTTCGAATCTCTTCAAGCTCATTCAATTAAATCTTCCTATGAATTCCAGCGGCATCAATATCTATATTGAATGTCTTGACTGCCCAATGTTCATGATGATCTAACTCAACAGGAAGATGACACGATTTTCCATAGATGAGCCGAAATGGTGACATCCCAATTGGTGGTTTGTACGTTGTACGATATGCCCACAGTGCATCATCCAAACGTAAGCTCCAATCCTTCCAAGTTGGTCCAACGGTCTTCTCCAAAATCGGTTTGATTTCTCGATTAGAAACCTTGGCTTGCCCACTTGTTTGAGGATGATAAGGTGTGGAAACCTTATGCGTGACATTGTACTTCTTGAGCAGCGCCTCAATGGTTAGATTGCAAAAATGGGAACCCCCATCACTTATAAGTACTTTTGGCATTCCAAACCTTGCAAATATGTTAGTTTTAATAAAATCTGCAACCACTTAAGAATCATTAGTACGGGTGGCTTTTGCTTCCACCCATTTCGACACATAATCCAAATCAAGCATAATATAAAGGAAACCATGTGAGGAAGGAAAAGGACCCATGAAATCAATACCCCAAACATCAAAAATTTCGACCGAAAAGATGGGGGTCTACGGCATTTGATCATTCGCACCTATATTGCCCACTATTTGACAACGATCACAAGTCATACAAGAAGTTCTAGCATCCTTAAAGATAGGAGGCCAATAAAATCCACATTCTAAAACCTTAAGTGATGTGCGTTGTGTACCAAAATGACTTCCACATGCATAAGTGTGACAGAAAGTTAAAATTGAATTAAACTCCAAATCATGCACACACCTACATAGAATCTGATCAGGGCAATATTTCCATAAATAAGGGTCATCCCAAACATAAAACTGTGCATCATTTTTAAGTTGATCACGTTGGAGCTTGTTTAGGGTGCTTGGAACTTGTTTAGTCACTAAATAATTCACCAAATCAGCATATCATGGCTCACTTATCTTAATGGACAACAGCTGCTCGTCTGGGAATGCTTCTAGGATAAGTATGGTCTCTTCATCATGTACCAAACGGCTCAAGTGGTCAGCCACCACGTTTTCACTTCCTTTCTTGTCCCGGATTTCGATATCGAAATCTTAAAGGAGAAGCATCCAGCGAATAAGTCTTGGCTTAGCTTCTTTCTTGGTGAGTAAGTACTTCAAAGCTGCATGATCAGTGTAAATTATAACTTTAGTACCAAGTAAATACGAACGAAACTTATCTAAAGCAAACACAACAACAAAAAGTTCTTTTTCAGTAGTGGAGTAGTTCAATTATGCACCATTCAAGGTCCAGGATGCATAATAGATGACGTGTGGTTTCTTGTCCTTCCTTTGTCCTAAAACAGTCCTTAATGCATAATCTGAAGCATTGCACATAAGGATATGTATATATATACACTTATTGAACCATTTATAATTTTCTTGCTAAAATATTCATATGTAAATTTGACTCTTATATATTGTATTTTTCATTTTTCCTTAAGGATATGTACGGAGAAGATAATCCCAGTGAAGCATATGAAAAGCCATATTTGAAATAGAATTTTTCACTTTCTTTTCGTGGGTGTTGAGTTGCCAAGGTGAACAAGGATTAATGAAGACAAAAATGATTCTAGGAGTTAAGGATTAATGAAGACAAAAAAGATTCTAAGCAGTGGGACTACTACTTACTGGGTAAAGAGTTGAGTAGGAAAACTGAGGGCTTTAGTAATTATCGATTGTGTGTATGTTGCTATTGCTATCCTCGTGCAGAAAATACAAAGCTCCAATTTTCACTATATACAAAACTAGAACTGTAGTGCTCTATATTTCAGTTTGAGGCAAGTGAGATTATAACAAATATGAAATCATCATTCATAGTTGAGGTAATTGAGTTACACAAAACCAAAACTATAGTGCTATATATGTCATTTAAATGCAAGAATTGATTTATGACTAATGAAAGCTCTTGCAGGTGCTTGGTGTTGAACAAATTTCACTCTAAAACCAAAGTAAAATTCGTTCTTTTCAATCAAACTATTTTATGAGTCATTAGTAAATCAGAAGAACCGATAGTCACTACTTTCCAAACATCAAACTAAATAAGATGGATCTTTAAAGCTTTAGTCCCAAAACCAAGTAAATTCCTTGAGCACTCTTCTCATTGCATCTTGCACTTTCATATCATTATCATGTGTCTTCGTGGTGCTTGTCATTTGAGAGCTTATCAAAGCCCAATCCTTCGTTGTTGGTAATTGTATCTGCGCCTATATGCATATATATAATGACATAAAATTAGTCCTTCAAGAAAGAAATTATAAATGAAAAAAAAAAGAAAGTATTAACCCATTGCAAAATAGTTACCTGCAATAAATTAACCATGCTAGTTGGACCTTGCGGATAACTGCTTGTACAATTTTGGATCCTAAATAGTATTGCTAATATACATATAAACAAAAGTGCAAAAAAATATGCTTATAAGTAAACAATATATTTAAGAAAATAAGTGCAAGCTTGTAGAAGTATGCTTGTATAAGTGAACCTATATACCTGTGAAAAATCACATGGCTGTCCAAAATGCATATATCTAGGCATTATATTGGGTTGACCAACCTAAATTTATAAAACCGTACAAAATTAGATGGAAGTCATCACTAAATGAAAGTAAAATAAATGTTCAAAACCATAAGTTTCAATGAATCCACAAATCACAAGGCTACATACCGATTGCAATATGGGAGTACAAGGTAAAGCTGTTTGTATAGAACCGGCAACGGAGTCCACAATTGAATATTTTAGTTCCTTATTTTGAGGCTTTTTTTTTTTTTTGTGGCTTTTTCTAGAGCATTTCTTGGCCTCTTAGAACTTCCAGCAACTTTTGTCCTTAGTTTTGATTCCTCTAACTTAAATGACATTATCATTAATGCATATAGTCTCACTGAGCTCAGATGCACTCACTTGAGTTGGTTGTTGAGTTGCTTTCTCCTTCAAACATGCATCAATCTCTCCCAATGTCTTGTTCAGTCTTAGCAATTTCATATGCTTTCGATGACTCTACTGCTCGTGCTGCTAATTGAATATGAAATCGACATAGCTCTTTATAACGCCTTACAATGTTGGCATTTGGGTAATCTTTACTTGATATGTTGACAGTAACTCTTGCACTCCTAGACTTGATATTTTTTGTCCACCTCTCCAAGACGTACTGAGTTGGAATGCTTGTAATATTTCTTGTAGAAAGAAGCTTTAGAGCATGTGCACACAAGATTTCTGCAAAATCATACTTATTACAACTACATAAAACAATATTGTCTGTCGAGTCAAATGTGATTGTATAATGACAATTCTTCCTATGAGGGATGATTTCATATTTGCTGATGCTTCCAATCTCACCATTGATGATCAAGACACAATCATGAGCTTTGCATAACTTGTTTTGAAACCATTTAAGCACTGCTAGTGTATAAATAATGTTGCATGCTTTAATATTTCTACTGGAAATGACAATGCAAGGGAACTTTGACTTGCTTTAAATTCAGGTCTTAACTCTTGATACCGACGATCATCAACCAACCTTTCAATATGTTTAACAAATCATAGCAAATCATATTTGTAGTTGACATACTTCTTGATAGCACTGTTCATACTTTCACTACGCTAAGTAGTAGTAATATTTTGCCGCCCATAAACTAATGCCCATTTCTCTTTATGGCAAACAATCGATTCAACCAATCATCGTTTGTAAAATTATATTTATGTAGCATGTTATTCCAAGCATCTAGAAAATCATATTCATCCTCATGGTCGTTTATGCAACTACTAAACCCCTTGGCAAAATCATTAAAATTCTCAAAAACGCTTTTAAGTTGCTTAGCTTCATTTTGGTGTATGTGCCAGAAGCATAAATGATGACATGTTTGTGGCTACTTCTCAAACAATGCTTTGGCCATTGCTACATATTGATCAGTTAGAATAGTTTTTGGTTTTTTTTTTCAAACAAAGCCTTGAAGCCTTGACAAAAGTATTAAATAACCAACTGAATGTTGCAGTGGTCTCCGCATACAATAATGCAGATCCAAATACAATAGTTTGTTTATGATTGTTGACACCAACAAACATTGATTGTTGACACCAACAAACATTGCAAAAGGCCTTCCTTCTTTATTTTTTCTATATGTGGTATCAAAACATACAACATTACCAATATAATCATAATCCACCATCATCCTTGAATCAGCCCAAAAGATATTAGTAATCGAATCATCTTGATCCAGTTGTATAGCATAAAAGAAATTAGAATCATTCAACTACATTTTTGTAAATATTCCAACACTCCGCCTGTATCACCTAACTTGATCTCTCTTGTTCGCTTAGAACACAAGTAGTTGTTATAGTCATCATAAATGAATCCATGATTTTGATGACCACCAGCTTGTCTACTCATAAATTCTACACTTTCTCTTGGAGCAATTCTTGAAATATCAGCCATATCAACTTCAAATTTTTGTGCAAAAGACACGTTCCTATGCGACCTAAAAAATGAGTCTTACTAGGACTTGATGTTGGATGTGTATGCTCAAAATAAATTTAAGAACCTTATAGTTCTTTGCCGATCGACCACAACTGATGTTGGGATCACACTTATTTTTTTTACGATACCCTTCTAATTAGCAAACAAAAAAGTCTATCCGTTAACTTGCCATCCTCATTTGTATGAGCTTTAGTTTTTCGAACACTAAAGCCAATGGTATAAGCATATGCATTGTAAAATTCAAAGGCATCTTCTTCTGTCTCAAACTCCATGCCTAATACTGGAACTAATTGTTTCCGGACATCAGTTTTTTCCAAATGTACTGTTTCATTGCTTTCACAGTCTATAACAGAATTCAAGTCAATACCTATTTCATAATTCAGAATTGGCTTTTCATATGCTTTTGTTCCATTGGCTTCACTGGGATTATCTTCTCCGTCCATATCCTTAAGGAAAAATGAAAAATACAATATATAAGAGTTAAATTTATATATGAATATTTCAGCAAGAAAAATATAAATGGTTCAATAAGTGTGTGTGTGTGTGTGTGTGTGTGTGTGTGTGTGTATCCATACTTGATTCATAGCATGGAGTTCTTTGATCACCTTCCAGTTGGGATGCAAAAGCTTGTTCATTAATCTCACATTCTACCAGAAAGCTTGAACAGAGAAATTTGTTCACTCAACAGCCACATAAAAGAAGGTGAAGAATCTTATTTGGGTTTGCTCACCTTGTTAACTCAACAGTTTTTTATTATTGGGAATTGTTATTAATATTCTTAAAATCTCATTTGGCATTCTAAATTTTTATAATTAGAAAGAAAATTACACTTGTAAGGAGTGCAGAATGAGATTTTTAGAGTGCTAATAAAGTTAACAGAATTAAGTTTTAAATTAAGTTAAAAAATATGTGTTAACATATTAAGGAGACTCAAATGAGATACATTTTAGGCCATCTCCAACATAAGGGTCCAGAGGGCCAGAAGGTTGAAAATAGGTAAAAAACCGTCTCCAACCGAGGGCTAGGCCAGAGGGCTGTGAAATCTGAGAGGGCCCCACGGAATCAGAAAGGGCCAAAGGGCTAGAGGGCTGGCCATAATTTTTTTAAATGTGTCAGATTTCCTATCGGTTATAACCGACAGGAATTCTTAAGAAAAAATTCAAATGCAACGGCTAGCTGACTAGTCGTTGCATTTGATTTTTTTTTTTTTTACAGTTTTATTATTATTTTTTATTTACAAATTTTTTCATATAACTTCTATTTTTTCCTATAACTTTTATTTTACAAAATTTGTTTCATATTGTTTTTTAAATTCCATTTTTTTAACTTCTATTTCACAAAATTTGTTTCATTTTATTTTAAATTCTATTTTTTTTCCTATAACTTCTATTTCACTTAGCCATTGGATTTGAATTTAAGTTGTAGTTTTTAAATAATAAATTATGTTTAGCCCTTGGTTGGAGACAGTTTTTTGTGACAGAGCTAAAATGAGCAATCTGGTCCTCAGTTGAAGACGGAGGCAAATACGGCCCTGTACTGTTTATTAAAATATTAATATCTTGAAGAATCTTGGAGGATTAAATGACTAAAACGAGCTATTTGACCAGCCATAGAGATGGCCTTTGGCCATCTCTAACCGAAGGGTCCAGAGGGCCAGATGGCCGAAAATAGCCCTAAAACCGTCTCCAACCAAGGGCTAGGCCAGAGGGCTTAGGAATCTGGGAGGGCCCCACGAAATTTCAAAGGGCCAAAGGGTTGGCTACTTCGGCCAGCCAACCAGCCCCAGGCTAACTATTCTTTTTTATAGTTTTCCTATTATTGTCGGTTATACCAACAACATTAACAAAGGATTTTTTAATATTGTCGGTTATAACCGACACTAATAGTTTGAATTTTTTTTTAATATAACGGCTAACTGAGTCAGCTAGCCATTGCAGCTAGCCGTTGGGTTTTTTTTTTTTTTTTAATTTAAACATTTCTTTTCTTCTATAAATATGGTGAAGTTCTTTCAATTCTTCACTTCATTTGTAATATTTCATTCTTCAATATTTTTCAATATTTCCTTCAATATATTTCTCAATATTTACTTCAATATATTTTCCAATATTTCCTTCATCTATAATATTTGTTTCAATTTTTCAATAATTTCCTTCAATATTTCCTTCATTTTTTTTCAAAAAAAATGGCCTCATCTGCAATGAAAAGTAGGGCTTGGACCCAAAAAGAAGATGAAGCTCTTTGCAAGGCTTATAGATGGGTCTCAAAAGATAGTGTGAGGGGGTGTGAGGGGGATTTCTCAAACAAGTGAAGATGTTTAGACTCATTTGTCCAAAAAATACTTAGAGTTCTACGAAGACACCATTCCACCGAATACCCGAAACCACGAAAGTTGTTCTTCAAGATGGAAGAAACATCTTCATCCAAGTTTGAATAAATGGCATCAAACACTATTAGCAGCCGCAAGTAGACATGAAAGCGGCGCCAATTACTATGACGAAGTTAGTGTTTTCACAGTTTATTTTAAATGTTTAATTATATTACATTTAATTTTTGTAATTATATGTCATTATATTACATTTAATTTCATGAATTAATTTTCTAAAATTTTTGTAATTATATTTTTTAGGTACGCCAAGTGGAGGAATTGTATATGGAGGGCAGCTCAAAACCTTTTCAGTTTCACGGTTGTTGGGAAATTTGTAAAGGGTGGGTGTTATTTGAAGATCCACCTCAACATAGTGTGGATCCTTTGGGAGCTGCATCCCTATTTGTAAATATGAATGAAGATGGATCTCCTACCATTCAACAAACAAGGGTAGAAAATCCGACTCCATCCGAAAGTTCTTTACCTAGGGCTATGAGACGAAACAAGGCCCAAAGGTTGAGGGAAAAGGGCAAGGCAAATGCTGATTACGCCGCTCAACATGAAGTGGCGGCCTCATTGCGATTATTGGCGGAGCAAAATGCCCTTGAGGCGGAAGAAAGGAAGTGTAGGCATGAAGAACAGGTCAAGCAAATACAAGAAGAGATGAATGATAAGAATATGGAAAGGAACACTTCGAATTACACTCCAATGAGTAAGACCTATTTTGATAGGAAAAAAAAAGAAATTATGAGTTGACTGCAGTTGTTTGTGACAGACTATACTCCTACGATGGCGGATGATGAAGGTAATAATGATTATGAATATTAAATTTAAGTTATTGTAGTTTTTAAATTTAATTTTTCATTTTTAAATTTTAGTTGTAGTTTTTAAATATAAGTTGTAGTTTTTAAATTTAAATAATAAATTATGTTTAACCCTCGGTTGGAGACGGTTTTTTGTGACAGGACTAAAACGAGGCCTCTGACCCTTTGGCCGTCGGTTGGAGATGGAGACAAATATGACCTTGTATTGTTCATTAAAATATTAATATGTTGAAGAATCTTGAAGGACCAGAGAGCTAAAACTAGCCATCTGGCCAACCTTCGGTTGAAGATGGACTCAAGCACAGCAGAGCTGGAGCCGCCCAATCCGGATCTTCCGCAACTTGTTTTGGGCAAAATTTCTTCCCCCCACCCGCAAAAGTCCTATTCACCCCCATTTTTTTATTATTCACTTTCTTCTCCTCTTCTTATATTAAACCACAACTTCTTTCTCATCTCTCTCTTCCTTCTTCTCCTTCACCTTCTCTGTCTCTTCAACTTTAAGCTTCTCTCTCTAAAAACCCAGCTCAACTTTGAAGCATTTGAGCTAAAACCCAAATGGGTTATGCATGCATTGTGCTTACGAGTCCTTAATCAAACTTATTAGCCAGCTTAATCTACCAGCTTAACCTCGTGAGTATCGTTCTTCAGTAACGCTCGAGGCAGTTTCAGTTTTATGGGGGAGTGAGAAACAAAAATGTAAAAATTTGAAATTGGTTTTTTCTTTCAAGTGGCTGTTTGTTTGCTGAGAAAATTTAATTAATTAGTTTCTTTTTGTGACGATTCCTCCATTTTTTGGTTCCTCAGATTTATTACAAGCTGACAAAAAGCAAACCCGAAACGTCTATTAGTCAGATACAAATACATGGCTCCAGCGAGCAATTGGTTGTCCTTCTCTCTCATGTCTCCCATGGAAATGCTGAGGTCCTCTGAGTCCGATCAATCTCCCTTCGTCCCTTATGACGCGTCCTCCGCCGCCTCCCCCCACTACTTCCTCGACAACTTCTATGCCAGCAACGGTAAGTGGGTTCTTTCTCTTTTGTCCGATCGAGCTTTCTTTGTGCTCTGTTTGGTTGCCGAGAAAATAGTTTACAACCGGTTTGTGATAAGTGTTCACTGAGAAAATATGACTAAAGAACATTTTTTTTGTCTTTAATCGCCGACTGAAATCTTACTTTTGGGTCACGTGAAAATCTGAAAAACTTGTCATCTGTTTGGCTGATGAGGGAGGTGAGTCGGAGCAAAAGTACAAGAAATTTCTGTTTGGTTGGCAAGAAAATATAAATGCTCTCTCTATATCTCTAAACTGCATGTGCGTAATAATCAGAGTTTTTGTTTTATTTTGTTTCTTTTTTTAAGGGTGGCAGACGAACCCAAAATCCCAAGTGTTTTTCACAGACGGTGAGGATCAAAGCAAGCAACAAGGCCAGTCCGATTCGCCGAATCTGTCACCGTTCGTCGACCCACAGAGCCATACCCAGCACATCCCGAAGCTCGAGGACTTTCTCGGCGATTCGTCATCAATGGTGCGCTATTCCAATAGCCAAACAGAGACCCAGGACTCATCGTCCCTGACCCACATGTACGACCAGAGCTCCACCTACTTCGGCGGCGACCACCAACAGCAGGAAGATCTCAAGGCGATTACCGGGTTCCAAGCCTTTTCGACCAACTCGGGCTCGGAGGTGGAGGACTCCGCGTCCATGGCCCGGACGACTCAGCATCAGCAGCAGCTCGCTTGCGCCGAGTTCGGGGGTCATTCCATTGAGTCGAACGGGAACGAGTTGGGGGTCTACAACTCCAGCTGCAGGACGAATGCTTTGTCGCTTGGAGTCACCACCACTCAAAGCTCTTCCGATCAGAAGAAGGCCATTGTCGCCGTCGACAACGACGGCTCAAAGAAGATTGCTGATACTTTTGGTCAGAGGACTTCGATTTACAGAGGGGTCACCAGGTGAGAAGAAGAAATCCATCCCATAATCCCATTTTTCTCATTTAATTAATTAATTATTGAATTAATGTTGACATTTTCCATATTTAAATAAAGGGGTATCTGATTAAATTTGGTGGGAATGCAATGCATGCGTCTGGGAGGGAATAATTAAGGGAGTTGGGCTTTTAATAAATGTTGGGTTTTGGGCTTTTAAATCGACTTTCTGTGCAAATTGTGGGGTTTGAGGATTTGACTGATTAATTTAAGCTAATGAGAAAGTAAATAAAAATGGATAAAAAAGTAGAAAGACCGTCTGCGACTCTGAATCTATCTCTGTGTATTTTTGGCGCAGACACCGGTGGACGGGTAGATATGAAGCGCATCTATGGGATAACAGCTGTAGAAGAGAGGGTCAGGCCAGGAAAGGGCGTCAAGGTCTCTTTCTCTCTCTCATTTTCTGCATTCTGTGTTAATAGATACAGTATACGAACATGTGTAATTGTGTACACTCATAGGTATGGAGATTTTCTAGTATGCTTCGGTATATCTTAATACGCCCTGGTGTTTTTGTGTACCGCTATGTGTAGTTGTTAAATCTTTGGTCTGATGCGATAATGAAGATACACGGTCAAAAATGTTAGTGTGTTTCGTAGCATTTTCGTACACATAATGCATAGAGTAAAAACTGTAGCTCTGAAAAGAAGCTTGCATGCAGATGCACTGGCGGAGGGAGTTAAGGACCAGGGGTTGCCTGGGCCTATCCTAGCTTTCTAAAACAAATATATATATATATATATATATATATATATATATATATATATATATATAAATAAGGGAATTATGCATCCTTATATTGCTTCAAGTCCTGCTTTCCAAGTTTCAAGCATAACCCCATCTCCCAATTAGCTTTAATATTTTATCTATCTCCTTAACACAAATTAATAGCATTTAAAATCAAAGCAATATTTCGGTTTTCTTTAAATAGAAAACATTCAATTTTAATTATGAAAATTTAAAAAATTCCCCTTTTCTTTTTGATATCTCATACATTTTATAATCCTAAATTTGAAATCTATTAAACAAATAAGTTTTAAATTTCTTTGTTTCTCTATTGTTTCTGCTTTATTCTACATATTACATGAGATTTATGGTTCGTAAAGTTTTTATTTATCTCATTGAGTTGAATAGTCGTCAAGGATAATTATAATTTTTTGTGAGTATGTAATATTATATGTGCATATGTTGTTTTGAACATTTGATTTTGATATATATCATATTAGCTTTGTAAATACCATCCGCTTAAAAAAAATTTTAAAAAAAACCTTTATGAGAGGCCCCTCCTCACCGAAAATTCTAGCTCCGCCACTGTGCAGATGCAGTATACAAAGGCAAAACCAATGAATCAAATTTAATTGGAAAGAAACTTTCTTTTTCATTAGTCTCGCTAGTCTCGCTAGTCTCGCATGATTGATTGACGCTGCTATCTATGTACCACAAATTGGTACGTTCGTTTACTGTTTCGTGTTTTCTGAGTTTCCCCTCTTTTCTTTTCTTGTCTCTTCCTTCTTTTTTTTGAGAATTTTTAATCTTTACGATGATAAATGAACGGACACGATGAAGTTTTCGAATCCTCACAAAAAGAATGCCGATAGGATCCTATTTCCTTTTCTTTTCATTTCTCTGATTATATTTCTTTCTTTCAATCAATCTTTTGACATGATCAGATCGGCCGCCATTTTGTTCATCTGGGTTTTTAAATTTCCTTGCTTTGTTGTCTCACAGTTTCTTCCATCTCCTTCTTCTCCACCTGTGAATTTACAGAATTGCAGAGCTCAGCGACTCTGATATTTTTCTGACCACCTTCAACTTTTGCTTTTGCTTTTGCTTTCATCTCCCTCTCTCTACAATTTTGGGTTTGACCGAAGCACCCACTTGAATTGGTTATTATATTATACTCCTTTATCAACGCCGAAACTTGTTGAAAGTGACCTCCCTGGACTGGAGCCTGATAAAGTGCGAGACCTAGATTCTGGTCCATACTTGGTAAACTTGATATGTGTTGTAGGATGGGGGATCCTCACATTTATCTCTTCATTATACATTTTGTAGTCAATATTTATTAAATGTTGTTTGTGTTTAATTTTAAATAAATTAAAATTAAAATGATTTTTGATCATACAATTTATGATAAATAAATAAGATATAAGGATCTTTAAGATTCTCATAAAAGGAATCGGGATGGGTTCCAAATCCATGTATAGTTACATGTACTATTGCCTGTGAGGTAAAAGGTTAAATAAATATTGGAGTGTAACTTAGACAAGCTGAGTCCAAAAAGTAAAAGAGTAGTTGTGATTGGGACTTTTATCCCTAATTTCACACTAATTGATACGGAATTCATTTAAATTATGATTAGTAGAATTCAAACTTAGGCGCAAAGTAAAGAGAAATTATTGTTTTAACTAACTTGATTAAGTTCAAATCTATGAAGATTATCTATTTTAGCTGAAAATTTTGACTGCTATTTAAGCTGATGTTGAATTCTTTTGACTTTTTTGCATAAAATGTGGGATTATGGATATATTTCTGTCACTCAACTACTGATCCGGTTCTACAGTTTACTTGGGTAAGAAATTTATATTTATAAAAATAAATTTGCTTCTAATTATGTGACTTATATTTAAAAGCTGATTAAACTTTGTGAAATTGTCAGGTGGATATGACAAGGAAGATAAGGCAGCAAGGGCTTATGATTTGGCTGCTCTCAAATACTGGGGTCCTACCGCGACCACCAACTTCCCTGTAATGCACAAAGAATTAATTCTAATATTTCGAATGTTCTTTAGTACTGAGAAG
Source organism: Malus sylvestris (assembly GCF_916048215.2). Lineage (NCBI taxonomy): Eukaryota > Viridiplantae > Streptophyta > Magnoliopsida > Rosales > Rosaceae > Malus > Malus sylvestris. The sequence continues at coordinate 30,432,299 of NC_062274.1, read as the reverse complement.
GTGGGCGGCGAAGTACTTAACAATTTGGTTTTCAAATTCTCAGGTTTCAACTTACAGCAAAGAACTGGAAGATATGCAGCATATGACCAAGCAAGAATTCATTGCCTCTCTCAGAAGGTTTGCTCTGACCGATCCCCTTCGGAATTTCCACCCCCCCCCCCTCCCCCCCGCGTATGTTATGTGCGGTTAATTAAACATTTCTCCCCAATTTTTCACTTGCAGGAAAAGCAGTGGTTTTTCAAGAGGTGCTTCTATTTACAGAGGGGTTACAAGGTCAGTACATCGATATTCAAATCATTCTTCGTTACATTTTGTTTCTTAAACCCTGAATTGTTATATATGTTACATAAGCAAGTTGTATTTCATTTATGCATTGTTTAATTCAATATTGCAGGCATCATCAACAAGGCAGATGGCAAGCAAGAATAGGCCGTGTTGCCGGGAACAAAGACCTATACCTTGGAACATTCGGTAACGACTTTAACCAGCATGTTTTGTTTGGATCTCTATAGTACTTTTTTGGCTTAAAATTACTTCACAGTGACATACTGATTACTTGAGACAAATTCAAGTCTCCCGAGTTGATCTTAATTTTGTTTCTAAACCCTAAGCATGAATTCTTTAGATACCCTGATTGATTTGTTAGTTTTTATCTGGATTCGTCTGATACCGCACCACATTGAAATTGGATGTTTCCTGGTCTTTGGAAGAGAATTATCCTGCACATTTTGATAATGTCCTGGCCTTTTATTGTGGACAGCTACTGAAGAGGAGGCCGCTGAGGCGTATGATATAGCGGCCATAAAGTTTAGGGGTATTAATGCGGTTACAAATTTTGAGATGAACCGATACGACGTTGAAGCTATTGGCAAGAGTTCTCTTCCTGTTGGCGGGGCAGCAAAGCGCTTAAAGCTCTCACTCGAAGCAGAAGAGCAGAGACCATCTGTGAACCATGATCAGCAGCATCCTCAATGCAGCATTGGCAGCAACATCAATTTCACTTCCATGCAGCCAGTTCAATCCATACCATGTGGGATCCCATACGATGCTGCAGCTGCCAGCACTTACTATCACCACCTCTTCCACCAATTTCAACCCAACTACTATGGCGCGTCGGATTCAGCTGGACTAAACCCTAACATTGCAACTCAGATGAGCATGATGCCGCAGCAGCCAGCTGAGTTTTACATTTGGCCTAATCACCAATCCCATTGATAAGAGTACCAAACAGTAGTCGTCGGCGATAGGATTAAACAGAACTTGTTGCATTAGCATGTTAGCCGCTAACATTATCCGGCTGACCAACATCTGACCCTCACTCCAATCCACCTCTCAACCTTAGGATTTAGGATTAGGAAAGGCATAGGAGGTTTTTTGTTTGGAGGCTAAAGTTCTGGATAGACAGTAGGAAGCTGGGTTTTGTATCTAAGGTGGGAAATGTGGAATGTTGTTGTCCATTACTTTGTTTAAGAATTTTCTCTTTGGATGTCTTTCCACGCTTGCATTCTCTTTGATTTTGTTCGTTTTTCATCTCCACATATAATATATGAATTCAGATCAGAGAAGGCCCGGGGCAGAGGTTCGAGCTGCCGATGCCGGACTGGTTGTCGGACTGATCGGTAGGGCAAAAAACTAAGGACAACACAATGCGCAACTCTCTAGCCAACTTGCCTAATATGAATTTGCTAATACGATATTTAAACAACTTTGAACTAAAACAAAAGATTTTGAACTCGGGTGCAAAAAGAGATATGCTCTAACCAACTTGCCTAATCTACTCTACGTGTGCTACAACCAAGGCTTATTCTGTATATTTTTACCATGTGAAAGAAAATCACTACATACTGCTGCTCAAGGAAAAACAAATCTTACATATACTTTGTTACAAAAATATGGGCCTTTAAACCCGAAAAGTTCATACAATCCATCAAATTATACCAATTTCATGGGCTAGGATCCTAAGCGATCCAAGCCTTGACTGGCCAAATCCGACCCGGAATCCACCGTCAAGGCCCGCTCAAATGCGTCTATGGCTTCATCCCTCATGCCCTTCCACTCGTAACACTGACCCAAAAGACAAAATGCCGTCGCATCCCCCTCCGCCCGACCCAGCTTGACCGCATCCACCAGGTCTTCAACCGCCGAGTCCACCCGGCGCCTCCGGTTCAGCCCGAGCTTCAACTCGGCCCTCTTCACCAAAGCGTCCCCGCGCTCCTTCTCCGAGAGCGACTTCACGCAAGGCGGCGACAGAGCCGCGTCGAGCGATTTCAGCGCCGACGTTTTGTGCCCCAAGAGATCGAGCGACAGGGCTTTGAGGATGTGTGGGCCCGGGTCCCTGGGCGACAGAGACAGCGCCTTCTCGGCCTCGGTCAGGGCGTTTTTGGCGTGGGCCTGAGATTGGGCCTTGTGAGGAGTGGATCGGGCTCGGGTCAGGAGATGCGACCCGTGGACGAAGTGGCGGGTCGATTGGAGGTTGGCTCGGTTGTTGGTTCGGAGCTTGGTCAGGACGTTTCTGGAGAGATTGTGTATGGCGAAGAACATCGCTAGGGTTAGGATCAGAAGGCCGACCTGCAGCACTACCTCCGGTGTCATTAGATCGAACGGCGGTGATTGAATCCAATTGGATCTGGGTCGTTGATTTGAGTTTCGTACAGAGAACAGAGGCGAACTGAACCTTGGTGGTAAACTTACTGGTTGGTGTTTGTGTATAATGATTTGGAGGGTGCTTCTGCAAATATTTATTTTCGTTTGGGTCCCAAAATTTTCAATTATTACATTAATGAACCAATGCAAAGATTGAATGACAAATTGATCAAGGAAAACATTCAACTTGATTCAGAATTGTTTACATGAAGAGATAACATAAACACACCCATCATGGGCTACACTTTGTTAAAAGTAACTTCCTTTTGCTAGATATTACGGTATGTTATGTTGCCAGGTTATCAATCTCGATCGTTCAACTAGTAAAGCATTGGCTGCGTTCAACGTCTGAATGTACAATTTTCTAATTGATCGTTTCACAACATAACATATCATGCCACAACAATAACAAAATGCCACTTTTCCTAGTATTCTCTACAAATATGTAGCTATCAATCAACAGTTGCTTCAGTTCGAGTGCCTGAGGAAAGATACAGCAAAAGGGGACTACAATCCCAAAACTTTCACACTGATAGCTGCAATGCAACAACAACGAGAGGCTGCAGGAGAAAGAGCAACGGCAGTCTACTGATCCAACACCAATTGCTGGTAGCGGTTGAGATCGGTGAGGTAGTTCGAACAAGTGTAATCTTCCAAGTCACATGCCTCTAGGACCAGTGATCTCACTGCTGTAGACTTCTTTCTCAACTGATCTGCAACGCCATCCTCGCCCTTCAGGATCTGCACTACCTGCACGCTCACAAATTATCAACATTCATCAAACTTGCACAACGGTTGAGCAAACAAATTAACTGGAAACAAGAAACTGATATCATACCCGATTCATGTATGGACGCTTTGTGGATTGGTGACTGATGCACATTGAAGCCGTTACCATGGCTCTTTTCATCTCAATCGGATCATATGCATCCTCCAGCCGAGGATCTGCTAGCTTCTTCATATTACTCGCATCTAGAAGCGGCTTTGCCTACGTATAACACGAGAGAAAAATTGACTATCGAACTTGCAATTTTATGATACATGGAGATGGGATTGGACTCACGATCTATCCTAATTCTAACCGCTTTTCCACTTCTGAATTCCGTAAAGGCAAAAGGGGCGTAAACACAGTAAGTTTTACATAACATTTGCTTACCCATATCACAAGGCTTTGCTGAGTTGAATCAACTGCACGCCGACCTGACAGGAGCTCCAGTAATAAAACCCCATATGCAAACACATCAGTCTTCTCGTCGACAATTCCATGCATGAAGTACTCTGGAGACAAGTACCTGAAACACTTGAAGGTTCGTAAGCCTGAAAACGTATGACAGATGAAAGTTAGCAATCATAACAAACGAACAATTGAAACTGCGAACTAACCCGAATGTGCCTTCAATAGGGAATACAACATGGTGAGTCCATTTTTCTGGGAGCCACTTTGCTAGTCCAAAATCAGATATCTGCAATTACAGTTAAATAGAACTCCGATTACGTTTAGAAAATCCATAGATGAGAAGTTAACCAGACCTGAAGAAGACAAAAAATACCTGAGCTTCATAATCTTCGGTTAGTAATATATTAGAGGCTTTGATGTCCCGGTGAATGATGCGCCTGTGGCATTCGTGATGGAGATATCGCAGACCTTGTGCTATCCCAATTGCTATCTTAAACCTGATCTTCCAATCCATACATTCTGACGTACCTGATACGCAGAATATCTTCTCATCAGCGAAACTAAAACACGATACTGGAGAAACAAACGGATTAAGAAAACAAGAACACAAATGCGGTACCAAAGAGTAGAGAAGCTAAGCTGCCATGTGGGGAAAATTGCAGGACAAGGTGCAAACCACCGTCGATGCCAAAGCCAAGTAGGCGAGCAGCATTCGGGTGCCTTATGTGTGCAATAATCCCAAGCTCTGCCAAGAAATCGCCAACTCGATCCTCGTTTTCTTTTTCGTTATCTTTCTTCATTAGCCTCTTTACTGCTACAACTGTTCCATTGTATAAGAACCCCTTGTAAACTTCTGCTTGCCCACCTTTGCCAATCAGGTTATCTGCCATGGATCAATAAGTGAAAAAATTAACCACTTCAATTATTCGCGCGGCGTAGATAAACTATAGAAAATCGATTTGGAATGCCAGAAGCTGAACCAAAAGTGCCAAAATCACTCCCCAAAGACTAAAGAAATCGTTTTTGCTGTCAAAACAGAAACATAAATTGGAAATATTTTGACAAAAATGGGTCCAACAATATAGTTAGTAGCAGTAAAAATCAGAATCGTGCCAAAGGTAAAGTCAATTGCAATGACAACCTACATAATTAATTAGCAGTAATACGAAGCCAAATGTTTCTTCCGTTTCTAATATACATAAGAATTCTGTATCTATTAAATTTATAAAATAAATGATACTTTTTTATTTGAAAAAAAAGTAACGCAAGCGCAAAGTTTAACCTTTCATTTTAGTATGTTCTAACACTTTCCGCATGGGGATTATCACTTTCCCCATCGCCCTTACTCAATAATAAAAAGAATGTTTTTAATAATATTTTTGATTTTATATTATAAAGAAGAGGTCGTTGAAAGCATAAACCTAATCCTAGTTAGCTGAATCTATGATACTAGAGTAGTGGTAAAGCAGCCAGGTCCCACAATTGATTTCCAAACAAAATTTAGTCGAAAAGTTGGACTAAAAACCGAGACGGACTTGTATGAATAACATAATGGAAAACAATGGCTCACCAGGTTTGAAATTGCCAGTAGCAGCAGCAAGCTCAGCGTAATCAAAGTTCCTCCATGACGGCTTCGTAACCGACATCTCATCAGCTCCTTCCTCCTCCTCCTCCTCCTCCTCGGTGCTCCAAATCCGAGCCAGTCTCCTCCTCAAGTTTCTCCTGGACAGTTCGTAGCTGGCAGCCAATATTGGAATGGTCGAAAACCGCCTCGCCGACTTCTTCTTCAAGGCATCGAACATTCCCTTGCCTCTCCTCTGCAACCCGTTGCTGCGCATTAGCGTCCGGTGCTGGCCCATCGTCTTTTCGGAACAAGATGACGAGGCGCAGCTGCTGCCGCTGTAGTCCGAGTCGGTGACAGGGATTTCCAACACGCCCCTCGGTGACGTGTCTTCCTCGCACGACTCCATCTTCCTCAGACCGCCTTGTGATTCTGATTCCATTTCTGGGTTTCCTTTAGTTTCTCCTACGGTCTCTGCCATTGCAATGCGCCACAAAATCGTTATGCAATGAACAAAACAAAACAAAACAAAAAACAAAAAAAAAACAGAGCAAAAGCAAAACAAAGACAAATTTCTGACCATCTTAAGATTCTATGTTTTATTTTCGGTTTTTCAGGAACCAAAATGACAACGAATGATTAGATTGGTTAGAATATCGCAATTTAGCGCAATTGTGTAGAACAGCGTGCTCGTCCTTTTGCAACCCAATTTTGAGCAACAAATCTCGTAATTTAAGTTAGATTAATTAGAACATCGCCCGAGTTAATAAATATATAGCAATGAAAGATTGAAAAATACAAAAACCCTTGAAGGGCTGCAACACAAGCCAAAAAAGGAAGAGGAGGAGGAGAAGCATATACAAAATTTTGTTCCTAAACTTTTCTTTTGCCTTTTCAGGTTGATACACCAAAACTTCCCATTCATTTTTCGCAGCCGATCAGTTTCCCTGCAACCGCCCACGCAGGGTCACAACAACCGACCGGCCGCCGCAAACACACAAAAAAAGGAAAAGTAAAAACAGAGGAGGGGCAGAGCATACCTTCCACCGCCATGGTTAGGCTTCGCAGGGTTTCCCAAATTACACAGTAGGAATTCCGGAATGGGACCCCACTAAACCAGAAGAAGAAAGAAGAGGCCCTCCTGAATACAAAAGGAGGAAAAGACTCAACTACATTGAGTTGTGGAGGGAGGGAGGGAGAGAGAGAGAGAGAGAGAGAGAAGGCAGGAGAATAAGAAGAAAAAATGCAGAGGGCAAATTTTTAGAGAAAGTAAAAATGGGATATCTTTAGGAGGTGGTTATTCTTGGAGGATCAATATAGGAAACCCAAATTCCCACCACAATTACCAACTTGGATGTCATTGGAATATATACATACATATACATACACACACACACACACACACACACACACACACACACGAATATATAATATGTTGCTATATTTATACACCTCTTCTGCGTTTTGGTTTTGGATATGTTGTACCCAAAACATGTTGATTATTTAAATGGTTTTATTTTATTTTATTGGGTGGTGATGTAATCGCAGCCGTTGCTTTCAGGGATCGTAAATTTTGCCGTGATGAGAGGGGGGGGGACTGGGGAGTTAACGAACCAAAGGGCAACTGCCAAAGGTTGTAATTTGTAATCTGTCTTATTTAGGAGCAAGTTAATTGAGTTTCCTGTTTTTGTTAATTCTTATCCATATCGTCTGTTCTGTTGGACAAAGAATAAGAGATACGGTCTTGAATATGTCAACTCAGACAGAAATTTACACACAACAGCGTGTATACTTGTCTACCTTTGTATCTCTTATCAGATAGATTGTATACGACACACACTGGTCAAAGAAAGGTATTTCGTAAAAACAAATATTAATGTCTATAGAAACGGAATGATTTCTTATTATTCAATCCAATGAATAATTACACAGAGTTTGTTATATATAGCTGTGGGCATTCTGACATATTACATTTATGCCCTTAACAAAACTAACAATTTACTGACAAACCAAACAAACTACAATTAGTATTTATCAACACTTCGATGACTCAATCTTGGCTTCTTTACACCCCCTCAAGCTGAACTTGGAAGCATCAAAAGGACCAAGAGACAGCTTGGATTGAAGATAGAGAAATCGCTGCCGGGACAGAGATTTGGTATGAATGTCGGCCAATTGATCTTGACTACAAACATATTGAAGCTTGATAAGATGAGCAAGAACAAGTTCACGGATGTAATGATAGTCAATTTCAATATGTTTAGTCCGGGCATGGAAAATAGGATTAGAAGCTAAAGAGATTGTAGAGATATTATCACACCAAAGATGAGGAATCTGAGGTAGTGAAAAACCGATATCTCTGAAAACTTTACAGATCCATGTGATTTCTGCCGATGTGTGAACTAAAGACCGGTACTCAGCTTCAGTAGATGAGCGTGCAACCGTTGACTGTTTCTTGGCACTCCAACTGATCAAATTAGAACCAAGAAAGACGCAGTAGCCACTGGTGGACCTTTTGTCAAAGGTACACCCTACCCAATCAACATCTGAATATGCTGTAAGATGAAGATTTCCTATCCATGGGTAATAGTACCTTTCAAAAACCTGAGAATTCTTTTAGCAGCTTGAAGATGAGAATCTCGTGGAGCATGCATGAATTGACATACTTGATTCACTGCAAAAGATATGTCTGGTCGTGTCCAGGTGAGATATTGCAATGGACCCACTAAGGATCGATACTCTGTGGGATTAGACAAAAGTAAACTTGTATGATCAAGTTTGGCCGTCCCTAAGGGAGTGGAACAGGGTTTGGCGCCATCCATGTTGGTCTTTTGAAGGAGATCAAGTAAATATTTTCCTTGATGTAAAAATATACCCTCAGAAGATCTGTGCACTTCAAGACCCAAAAAATAGTGTAAGGAGCCCATATCTTTAACTGGAAAGACAATGCTCAGTTTGTTGATAAAATGTTGACAAAGATTAGCATTGGGGCCAGTGACTAAGATATCGTCAACATATACAAAAATTATAACCAAGGTTGGAGCTTGTAAAACAAACAGAGAAGCATCTGAAGAGGACTGCTCAAAACCAAAGGAGCACAACACTTGAAATAATTTGTCAAACCAAGCCCTGGGAGCTTGTTTAAGACCATAGAGGGATTTTTTAAGCTTGCAAACATGATTGGGAAATGAGGGATCACTGAACCCAGGAGGCTATTGCATAAAAACATCTTCTTGTAAATCACCATGCAAGAAAGCATTACTAATATCTAACTGGTTTAAAAACCAATTAAACTGAGCAGCAAGAGACAATAGTATACGAATAGAAACAGGCTTGGCTACAGGGCTGAAAGTTTCCTTATAGTCAATGCCCTCTTGTTGGTGAAAACCTTTGGCAACAAGCCGAGCCTTGTATCGATCAATAGAACCATCAGGATGTTTCTTAATCCGGAAAACCCATTTACAACCAACAACATTGTGAAGAGGAGAAGAAGGGACAAGAACCCAAGTGCCTGTAGATTGCAAAGCATTAAACTCTTCTTGCATGGCAGTTCTCCAGTGAGCATGCTTAGAAGCCTGCAAATAAGTATTGGGGACGAACTCAATGGAAGAGGGAAGAGGATGGTTGGTTGCCGAGAATGCTTTGGGTTTGAAAATTCCTACTTTTGACCGTGTAGTCATAGGATGACTATTGTGCACAGTAGCAGAAACATGAGGAATCGGAGCAGCATGTGAGTCAACAGTAGGGGCATGTGAGTCAACAGTAATGGCATGTGAGTCAATAGTGGCAATAGGTGAATGATCAGTAGTAGCAGCATGTGTGTCAGTAGTGGCAGTAGGTGGATGAACAGGAGCAACATGTGAAGAATGATTGATAGCATGCGGAGTAGGAGCATTATGGGTGTGCAAGTCAGCAGAGGACACACACCATGATGAACTGATGAGACAGGTGCAGAAAGATGAAGGGATGTACTCTTAGGAATAGTAAACTGCAAATCCATGGAGGGAACAATTGGAGAGGCTGCATTTATTCGAGAATCACACTTGGACAATGGTTGAGAGTGCTGAAATGGAAATGTTGATTCATTAAAAACAACATGGCGAGATATATAGACCCGCTGCGTTAAAGGATCTAAGCATTGGTATCCCTTATGTTGAAGACTGTACCCCAAGAACACACAGTATTTACTTTTACTGTCCAGTTTGGAGGTTGTGTAAGGCTTAAGCCATGGAAAACAGCTGCAACCAAATACTTTGAGTCGACTGTAATCAGGTAAAATATGAAATAATAACTCCCATGGAGATTGCAATATGCCAGAAATTGGAAGTCGATTAATCAAGTATATAGCAGTGGAAAAGGCTTCTACCCAGAAAACATGAGGTACATTAGAAGCAACCAAAAGGGTACGAGCAGTCTCTACAAGATGACGATGTTTCCGTTCAGCACAACCATTCTGTTCAGGTGTGTGTGGACAACTAAATTGATGAATAATACCATGAGTGTTGAGAAAATTCTGTAGTGCAATACTAGTAAATTCACCCTCTGAATCAGAACGAAAAACTTTGATTTTATTACCAAGAAGATTTTCTACATAACTCTTAAACTCAACTATTACAGAATACACTTCAGACTTGGACTTTAATGGAAAGAACCAACTGTATTTACTATAGTCATCCACAAGTAACAGATAGTACCTATAACCACTTGCTAACATAACAGGAGCAGGGCCCCAAAGATCACAATGTAAAAGTTCTAAACGGGAAGAAGAAGTAGAACTAGTAGAACTGAAGGATTGCTTATGACTTTTTGCAAAAGCACAGTTGGAACAAAAAAAAGTCCACTGAAGGTCGTCCAGTAATAGAAATTTTATTCTTTGACAGAACACGCTTGAATATGGATGAAGAATGATGGCCAAGACGATTATGCCATACTGAAACCGGTGCTTTGAGACTGATTAAGGCAGTAGTTGGAGCAGCAGAGCATGGAGGTGATGGAGATGAACATTGCAGGGGATAAAAACCATCCTTAACCGATCCCCGCAAAAGCGTCTTCCCCGTAGAACGATCCTTTACAAAGGATCCATCAGAATGAAGTGTCAAAGAACAGTAATTATCTTTGAAAAATTGATATGCAGAAAGTAAATTGTGCTGCATTTGTGGTACATGAAGAACATTTTGCAGCTTAAAAGTAGCAGAGGGAGTGTGTAAAAAAGAGGAACCAATGTTGTTAATTTTCAAACCTTTACCATCAACAATGTAGACCTTGTCTTCACCACGATAAGGAGTAGGAGATGAAATGTTAGAAATGTCATTTGTAATGTGTGAAGTTGCACCCGAATCAATAAGCCAAGAAGGAGCAGGCTTTGAGGAAAAATGTGCACACATAACAGTAAGTTTGGTTGGAGGAACTTTACCAAAAATATCCGGATTCATGCGATCAAAACAGTCAATAGCTTCATGACTGTGTGATCCACAGATTTGACAAGTGAGAGCACTAGAGCCTTGAGAGTGGCCACCACGAAAAGTATTAGCACGAAAATTATTGCCACGGAAATTATTGCCTTTAAAGTTGCCACGATGTCCACGAGCAGTGCCTCTATAATTGCCACGATGATTTCCACGATAATTTCCACAAAAAGGTTGAGGTTGAACAGCAAGCGCTTGATGTGGTGGTTGTGTAGGCAAGAGAGAAGGCTGCGATTGAGCAGCAAATGCGTGGAAAGGCTTTGTGAGGCTAGATGAAATAGCTTTCTTCTTTCGAGACATTGAGAGTTCTTTGGTGAGTAATAAACCATGCAATTCATCCAGGGTAGTGGTGGACAGACGAAGAAGAAGTGAATCAGTAAAAGATTCAAACTCATCAGGTAAGCCAGCCAGTGTAGCTGCAATTAGATCACGATCGGTGACGGGAGCACCAGCTGCCATCAAGGCATCAGAAATTTCCTTGATCTGTTGAAGATAATCAAAAATTGACTGTGAACCTTTCTGAATAGACTGAAGACGAGATCGTAACTGATGAATGTGAGCATCAGAGACACCTCCAAAACGCTGCTCAAGTTTAAGCCATAGATCCCGAGACGATGAGACACCAACAGTGAAAGGAATCACTTCTTCAGACAAAGTAGAATTCAACCAGATGAGAAGATTCTGATCTTTCACATACCAAATTTCAAAGGCTGGATTAATAGAACGATTAGGAAGAAGAGGGGAGGGACAAACCTCAGTACCATCGATAATACTCAGAAGCTTATACCTGCGCAGAATTGGGGCAAATAATGCATGCCATGGAAGATAATTGGAGCGTTTGAGTTTGATTGGCACCATACTTCCAATGTTTTGTATGGTAAGAGAGGCATACGAATTCGAAGGTGTCGTAGAACTGGAGAAATTAGGGTTTGCAGCTTGCACCGACTCAATGGGAGAAGACGATTTTGACGGTGACGTCATTTCTGATGGCAGAGAGAAATACACCAATCAACAAGATCGAAGATGCAATCGAAGATGCGATCGAAGAAGATTAGAGAAGAATCACAGCAGAGATTGAGAAGAAAAGTCAGAAATTGGAAGCGAAGAGGATCGAGAGAGAGAAAACCGTGAGGTGAAAAAGGCTATGATACCATATAGAAACGGAATGATTTCTTATTATTCAATCCAATGAATAATTACACAGAGTTTGTTATATATAGTTGTGGGCATTCTGACATATTACATTTATGCCCTTAACAAAACTAACAATTTACAGACAAACCAAACAAACTACAATTAGTATTTATCAACACTTCGATGACTCAATCTTGGCTTCTTTAATGTCAACCATAGATCTCTCGCTCTCTCTCTCCCCCCTCTCAAAACTCAGAAATCATGGGAAGGCCTCCCCAACTTCTTTTCTTTACCCCAGAGAAGCCGGATTCCTCCACTTCGTCTTCTAATCTGAATTTCTCGACCGCAGGGAAGCCAGACTCCGCCCTCGCCCACCGTCTCTTGTTGCAACACCTTCACCAGTAAATTTATTTTTTCATGATGATGTTAGCATGACTACAGCTCCACTGATTTGTGTGGGCTGGAACTGTTTTTGTTGGGGTTGGGGGTTTGAATCACAGAATTGCAAGGACAATTGGAAGGGCTAGAGTTGCTCTAATGCTATTGCTGTAATACAAAAATAATAATGTGAACGAAAGTTCGACGAATTCCTTACAAGACATACGAGTAATATGAGTGTATTATTGTGTGGACACATGGTACAATCATTTTACATATTATAAAGTTTTATTAATATTATTTCTCTAAAAGTGGCAAATAAATATGAATCATGTGTTAAAATTACACAACTAGGTTAGGGAGATGTACGTAGTTGGCATTTCTTACATACATATGAATTTTTGTTTTAACTTACGAGCAGAAAGGAGTCTAGATCATGTGTTAAAATGAAATGAAATATGTGCGGTGCGCATGCAAGAAGAAAAGGTAATAGCATGAGGTAGTTCAATCATGTAATACTAGACAAAGAGGCATTTTATGCCATCACTATATTCCGACAAGAGAAAGGTTTGGATAAAAGGTTTTTAGAGATGCTCTCACGCTCAAGCCTCCTAATGAAGGTCGACACATAACATTGTCTATCAATTAATATTTACATGTGATATGTAACAAATCACGTATTGATGATGGAAACCAAAATCCAAACAGCAAAATAGCCACTTAATACTACGATCTAGTGATATTCTTCTTCACTTATAAGTAAAAGTCTTAACTTCGATTCTCGCCAAAAACAAATTTGAGCGAGGCTAAGCCCATTTCCTTTTCTCAGTAAAGATAATATTGATTGTTTGAAGAAAAAAAAACAGAAAAAAAAAGAGGCAAAAGTAGGTTCTTCATGACCCATCTGAAAGTGGTGCAGCCTATGTTCTAACAACATAATTACAAGAGAGTGATTGTTTTTTAATTAACGGAGAGCAAAACTCACAAAGAGATCTTCTATAAGATCTTATTACCAAACTCATCCAATCGTAATCGAGGCACTATTATATGAAAACTCTTGACTTCTCTGAAAGTATGATTACTTGTCTAGTAGGAAATACACTTTCAGAAATGAGTAGCAACTGCAGCATAAGAACAATTGTTAAAATTATCATAAATGTAAGAAAATCGAGCAAGTCTTTTTTGATTATTTAGATGATTTCGTAGTAGTAGTCAAGTCATGTAAAAAGTTTAGGACCGTACTTGAATTCAACATTTTAAACTCAAAACACTTTTCAAGTTTTAAGTATTAAAAACTTGTTTGGTTGGATTATTTTAAAAAATTAAACTCAAAACTAACCTTAAAATATAACATATTCTTTAAAAATATAACATGTTCTTCAAAACTAAGTCAAAACTAACTTAAAATATAACTTTAAAATCCCATCAGAAGATGGTCCCCAACTAAACTTATCTTTTTGTATTAGGTGCACATATCTTTCATGACATTTATTGGCCAATATCTCTTTCTACAAGTTCAGGTGACGATGAGAAAAAGAAAATGTGATAGATTATAGGTTCGATCTCATTTCATATGTCCAAGAAAAAAAATTGAGGGTGTAAATGTTTGGAACTAAGAAATTTATTTTTACATCGAAAAGATAAGGAACACCAAGTTACTAACACAAATAAAATTTAAAAAATCCATTAATTTCAACGTTATTTTTTAATCAACAAAAAAAGAAATCGAATTCAAGACCTTTAACCAAATATCTAGATAAATATTATGTATAATTTTTCCACTAACTAAAACTTCAAAGTTCAAACCCACTAAATATGTTTGTGAAATTTTATTTCAACTCATATAACCTCTTTCTACACCCAACTTATTTATTACACCCATATAGTTCTTAATTAAATTATCAATATCTCTTTAAACCCAATTTTACTACCTAAACTACCCTCACAAACCTAATATAATATGCAAATTTATCTTTACACCCAGTTTAAAAATAAAAATCCAAAATCAGTGTTCTACAACTTGTTTTCCACAACTCGTTGATTGAGAGTGTAATGTGCATACATATATGGAGTCGTGTTTGATGAATTGATCAAACAAGCAATCTGGAATCGGGAAGTAATGTGAGCAGACAAGATTAGATGAAGTAATTAACTCATATGCTACGGTGTTTTTGTGCTTATTTGAGATTAAAATGTTAAACAAATATGCTTATTTCTCTTACAATAGAAATCAAGTTGGTTTTAATCCTTGAGTGCTTTATCTGAATTGCATTCCCATTGTTTTTATGGAAAACTAATGAAAAGGGCTTGAAAACTTTGAGTTTTAATGATAAGGACAAAATAAAGGGTAAAGTGAATAGTACCAAGATTGACTTTTTAGTGTAAAAATGTGGTTTTTCGTTAAAGTGAACAGTACCGGGTGCTTTTCGTTAAAGTTCCCTTGTTTTTATCCCATTGCCGCTTCATAAACAAATGCAGTAGCGTTTTTCAAATGCTTTAATCTCAAGTTTTTACCTCGGTTTTAAGATTAGGTGTATTGGGTGGTGGAATTGTAATCTGTAAATCCATATTCTTAGGCATCACTTGGGTTTTAGCCACAGTAATTCAAATCTGCATGAATTATAGGACTCAAAATCATTTTATACATACACATACACTAGTAATAATAATTAACTTAGGCCCTCAGTTGTCATTGGAACCGGAGGTGGGTATATTGATTAGTGGGTTTATTGATAAATTTTAGTTTGATTTCTGATTTCATCTTGTATTTGAATGTAATTATACAATAGGGTAAAACTGACCATTCACATTTTAAATTTAAGTTGGGTGTAGAGTGAGGTTACATGGGTTCAAATAAAATTTCCCAATATGTTTTTGTGAAAGCTGCTGATGTATAACTATATAAATACAAAGAAATAAGCATATTTTCGTGTATTTGAAATATTCGAGAAATGTGAATGTTTTTCAGTAAAATGCCTTCTTTGAAAACAAGCTGCTCTACAAATGGGGGGACTTAAAGCTCTAGGTCCTGATGGCTTTCAAGGTATTTTTATCATTCATATTGGGATATTATTGCGAATGATGTGAATCAGTTCATTTGGGATATTATGGAGAAGTCAAAGCATCCAGCTCGGATTAATGCTACTCAAGTTGTCTTAATTCTGAAAGTGCCGAAACTTGATTCTGTTTCACAATTTAGACCTATTAGTTTATGCAATTATTCTTACTAGGTGCTTTCCAAGGTCTTGGCGAATCGACTGAAAGTGATCTTGCCGACTTTGATATCACCTAGACAAAATGCGTTTCTTGCGGGTCGTCAAATATAGTCTAATATAGGCATTGCTCATGAATTGTTCCATTTTCTCAAGCTTCGAAATTCACGACACAAGTTTGAGCTCAGGATCAAGTTAGATATGAGTAAGGCGTATGATCGGGTGGAATATGATTTTTTATTGGCTATGATGGAGAAGATGGGCTTCAATTCTTGTTGGCGAAGTATGATTATGCGATGTCTATCGTCAATAAGGTTTGCCATTCTCATTAAAGGACATCCAGGATCAAAATTTGCTCATTCAAAAGGACTACGTCAAGGTGATCCATTATCACCCTATTTATTTCTCTTGGTCATTGAAGTGTTTTCTCTTATGCTTCAATAGGCCAGTGAACGGCAATGGTTACAAGGTGTTCAAATGAATGGGGCTAGTCCGGTTATTTCCCACATGTTCTTTGCTGATAACACCCTTAGTTTCCTCTCGGCCACGCAGGAAAATTGTCGGTGTCTCACTTAATTAATTGATCACTATTGTTTGACATCTGGACAACAGGTAAACAAACAGAAATCAAGTGTGTTCGTTGGTAGAAATGTTCTGGATGGCTTATCAAGGGAACTAACTGACATTTTTGGCGTGGTAAAAGTCGGAGATTATGGGTCATATTTGGGGGTACTAGCTATTTGGGGTAGGTCAAAGAAATGTGGTTTGGCCTATGTTAAAGGGAAAATATTGGGGAAATTGCAAGGGTGGAAACAATCAATGCTTTCATAAGCAAAACGGTAAGTCTTCATCAAGGCGATGGCGCAAGCAATCCTGCCCACCCGATGAACCTTTTTAAATTCCCAAAGAGTTTGTGTCATGAACTGGATGCAATGATTTCACAATTTTGGTGGGGTCAACGGGGTGGAGAGAATCACATTCATTGGGTATCTCAAGCACGGTTATGCCGATCTAAAGCTGAAGGTGGACTTGGTTTTAGAAATTTTGAAATCTTTAATGACGCTCTTTTGGCAAAGCAATGTTGGAGATTGATACAGGAGCCGCATACATTGTAGGCGCAAGTTCTTAAAACTTGTTATTTTTCTAATTGCTTTCCTTGAATCTAAGAGGGGAGGGCATGCTTCCTGGGCCTAGTCTAGTTTACTAGTGGGACGAGATATCTTACTTAGGGGCTCTCATTGGCAGATTATGAATGGTCGTGAGGTTTGGGTGTGGAAGGATAGATGGTTACCATATGTCCCCTTGGGTCAACCGGAACCGCAATGTATGGTGCCAGTCACTAGAAATTTGAGGGCTAGCTCGTTGATTTCTCAGGCTATTGGGCAATGGAATATTGATTTTTTGAAAGATTTTGTGTTGCAACGTGATTATGATGCGATCTTGGATACTACCATTGGTGACCCGTTGAGTCCGGATCGTTTAGTGTGGCCTTTCGCGAAAAATGGTGTTTGTTCGAGTTATCATTGGGCTATTACCAGACAGGGACAATTCAGACATATGAGTTCATCCACTTCGGTCATCATTCCTAGCTCTTTTTGGAAATGGATGTGGAGAATGGAGGCTTTGCCAAAAATCAAGTGTTTTTATGTAGAAAACCCTTAATGGGGCTATTGCTACTATGGCTAATTTATTTCTTAAAAGATCTTCTCCATCTCCTTTGTGTCCTATTTGTAATGCGCATGACAAATCTATTGAGCCTCTTTTGTTGCTCTGTCCTTGGGTGGAGGTGGTGTGGTTTGGAGGAGCTTTGGGTGTCCGGATACAAAAGCATAAAATCACTTCATGGCTAGCTTAGCTACTTAACTATCTAGAGGCGGTTCCTAGATTGACTTCAGATAAGAGAAGGGTCTATCTTATATAGCTTTTACATGTTGGTATATTTGGAAAACAAGGTGCAATTTTATTTTCAACCAACAATCAATTAATCCTAGGTATGTTATTCAATCAATTTCCACTACAATTGAGGCTTTCTTGGCTGCTAAACAGTCAGTGGGTAGTTGTCCAGTTTCTACTTCTTCAGCACCGGTGCATTTTGTTCCTTGGTCTCCTCCACCTTCGGGGGTAATGAAGATAAATGTGGATGCTAGTTGGGATACCAATTTGGGTCATGGATTTGCTGGCGTAGTTGCACAAAATCATGAGGGGTAGTTTGTAGGTGCAAGTTGGTACCCCATGGAGGCTACAAGTGTGATGATGGCTAAAGCATTAGCAATCAAGCATGACTGAGTTGGGTCAACATTTGGGTTGGCGTAATGTGATAATTGAATATGATTCCTCTGAGGCAATTTCATGTTTGCGGGATTCACTTTCGAATGGTAGGTGGGATGCTTTCCCTATTCTTTAACAGTGTGCTAGATTAGGAAAGTCTTTCCATGACTGTTGCTGGTCTTGGACTTCAAGATCAGCAAACAATGTCGCGCACCTCTTGGCGTCGCGACGGAGTCCAGAAATGTGCAATATGGTTTGGCTGGACAAACCTCTATTTTCCCTAGTTCATGTTCTATGTAATGATGGACTGTCTTGTCCACACTAGGTCTGTATGTTGGTGGTGTTAGGAGTGACGTTTTCGCACCAGGTGCGGCATCAGGATCCTTGTAGCTCCTTCCACTACCTGTGTCTGCACTATCCTTGGTTGTTTGCCTCTTTGTAGGCTCTCATGTTTTTCTTCGGCATCTTTGCCTAGTTTAATCTATTTCGGTGTTTCAAAAAAAAAAAAAAAGATAAGTTTTTCTTCTTTGAAAAAGTGGACATATGCGGTTGACTCCCAAATCAATCCATTATCTTGCTATTAACGTCGAAAACAAAATATTGATAATTTACTTGACAAATGGTGACATGCATAATTGTGATATTTAATCAGTTGAGTAATGTTACAGAGATTAAATTTTGTAAACTAAATGACATAAAAATTGATGATTAGATTATTACTTAAGCCTTGATAAATGAGTTTATTCTTATTGGTGATAAATAATTTAGTTTGCAAAGTTTGTCTACAAGTTTAGTCTCCCTAGTATTACCCAACTGCTGATTGGGTTAATATTTAACCAACTATCATCTATTTTTGTCTACAAATTTTGCCCAAATAACATGAAAATTGATGATTAAGTTATTACTTAACCAGCTATCATCTTTTTCTTTTATTTTTTACCATTTGTGTACTACTTATTAAAACAAAACTTAACAACATAATAGACCTAAATTAAGTAAGTTGGTTAGGACAGTGTGACCGTACTTTCGTGATATGACTATGCACGATATATTGCAATTAAAGTTAGGGTGATGCTATTTACATACTCATTTTTACCTCTCACACACTCCTTGTTAATTTTGTCATTTGATTTTTTTTTTCAATTCATTCAATCCGATAGCTAAAAATTGAAAAAAATGTGTAAGAGGTAAAAATGCTTGCGGATAGCACCACCCTTAAAGTTAATTGATAAGTCAAATGATGTTGTCACCATCATAAGCAATAAGCACAAACATTATAGTTAAGTGGGTGAACTAAACCCGTTAATATGACTTAGTTGGGAAACGGTTTTATATTAGACATGACATACATCATGGCCATAACCCAAGACTCACCAACCTCACCAATTAAGTGGGAAATGTCACTTCAGTTAGACAAGTGCGTTTAACTGAATTCCTTTCATGTCTTCAAGCTACTTGGTAGATCCGTTACAAGATATCAACATAAATAATGTAATCCAACAACCAGATTTATACATGATTCCTATTTTAAAGGGTTTAAGAAACACAAGAGAGTGAGTGAAACAGATTTATATGATTTCTCACCTCAACTTTCACTTGCTATCTAATTTCTGACCGGTTTGGTGCTCTAAAATTCAGAGTGGGACACCAACCCAGATATAACAAATAAAATATGAGAGAGAGAGAGGGAGGGAGGGAGAGAGGGGTTTAGGGATGAGACCAATGTACGTGGGTTAGTTAAGGGATGCTTAGCATGGCTTTCTATTAGTTTTAGGTCTTTCATAGTGTGAGTGAGTTTGACTCAAATAAAGAATCTGACTAGACCCGGCAATTTCTTACATGACACGGTGACACGACACGAAAATAACGGGTTTTGGATCAACACGATAAATAATCGGGTCCTTATCAGGGACCCGTGAAGAACCTATTAATAACAGGTTCTTAACGAGTATACACGCGGGTAACACGTGGATAACCCGTTTCGACCCGTTAAGAAAAATAAATTATAATTTTAAAGTTTAATTACTAAAAAAATTATTATAAAATACAATAGTCATATTGTATATATTGGTATATTCTATATTAAATATATATTTTTGTATAATTATTCTATATAAGTTTAAAAAATTAAGTTTTATTCATTTATTTATTTTTATTATGAGAGTTTCTTATTATCATTAATAGGATAAATTTTACTTAACATGTTGCTGTACAAAATTAAAATCAACTAGTATAGTATTAGTATAGGCACTAAGACATCCCTACTAGTATGAAAAATGTGAAGGAATATATAAACACTCGTGATTCATCATTCCTCCACGAGTAGACAATGGTTACACTTACATTATCGTTTAGATTTTTAAAACCCTCCAAACCGTCATGAATAGTGTTTTTTATTTGAGTGTAAAAGTAATAAAATTAATAATAATTATTGTAGAAGTGTGAGAAATGTAAAAAAAAAAAAATATATATATATACACACACACACACACACACACACACACAATCACTCGTAGTGATAAACTTTACAACTTTCGTGAAGGGGTTAACTTCGAAATCCAACACTATAATCCATAAACCTTAAATTTGTACTTAACTGTCCATTGTCGTTTAGGCTTTATTCTTTATATTGAATTTCATTTTTAGGATTTTCTTTTTTTGAAAACATGGTCTATTGGGGGATGTAGGAAGATGAACGGTTCAGATCTTTGATATCACGTCCCAATATTTACGGTTAATTGAAATATGAGTTGATGTTATATAGTTTGTAGAGACTTTATAAACACCACTAACGGTAAAACTCTGAACATAATATCAACAATCTGAACCGTTGATCTTCCTATATCCTCTAATAGATCATGTTTTCAAAAAAGAAAATCTGAAAAAACAAAATTGGTGAGAAAAATGAAGCATAAATGTAAACAATAATCGACGGTTAAATTTTGATCTATGATTTATATGATTATAGTGGCACATTTCAAAGTTAAGCCCTTCATGAAAGCTGTAAAGTTTGTCATTACGAGCTTTTATATATTTTTTCTATATTTTTCACACTTCTACATTAATTAAAAAACTATTAAAAACTTTACTTACACAATAGCCATAGGATAAATGAGAAGAGAGTGCTAATGTAGAAAGCCTCACTAAAAATATCATCAGTATAACTCTTGAAGACAATATATCAAGCCAAAGTTCCAATACCGTTTCCTATGGTGATTGATGAAAATTGAAGGGTTTGATTGTAAGAAAATGTGCAAGGTTCCAAACCTTGAAACATAACTCCCTTAATTTTGCAAATCTTTTGAACATTTGATATTTTGTAATGTTCTAATGTTTTTTTTTTTATATTTTTATTATGCTCTTATTTTGGGTATGTAAATATGTAATACTTGAAGGACAAAGTGTTTTTATGTTTTGAATGTGATAATATGGTATGTATATACTTATTTAGAATTATGTTTTTCATTTGATTATTTATTGGTTTAAAATGTATTTTCCTTAATGGGTAATGGGTCGGGTTATATTACTTGTTAATATTATCGGGTCGATTTCAGGTCAGGTCATTTTACTCGTTTATTTTAATAGGTGTTACACGACATGACCCGTTAAGATATCGGGTATGACACGAAAACGACACGAACACGGGAAACACAACACGAATGCCAGGTCTAAATTAGACGCATTGAGTTTATTCTTTTATACTTTTAGGCTTTCACAACAGTGTAAGTGAGTTTGACTCATATATACAAGAATTAGACGCATTGAGTTTGATAGATATAAATTTAATTAATATAAATTGTTACAGTGGCGTTAGTTTAATAGATATAAATTTTATCTATTAATTTTGGGATTTATCTAATTTCTACTCTACTATTTGGTTATTCTATTCTCTTCCTAAAAATGTGTCATCTATTGTATAATACAAAATCAAATTCATGAGTTTAATGTATGAAATTGGTACCAAGGGAATATCCTGCAATTAAAAATCCATATATTTGCTTGTCTTTGTGCAACCTTGCCTTACACGAGATGGACTCCTTCGGGCTTCATGAAATGACAGCTCCTCCTGAGCTCATCATCTTGTGGCACCGAGAAGAAATCAACTTATACAAATATCGTTATGATGAAGTTGATGCAAATCTGGATTCAGTGTCTAGTCAGTTTCACCAGTCAAACACTTGAAGAATGAAATAGACGTGAATCCAAAAGGGGTCAGTTTAAAGATTTGAAACTTGGAAAACTTGACCAAAACACATAACAAAATCACATAGACAATACAACCCAAATATGCAACGATTTAAGTGTTAAGTGCATGAATGTAATTTTGTGGCTAGGGTTTCAAGTAAGAACACAAAAGGCAGCTACAAGCTTGAAAACACTCTTGACATAAAGTATGAATCTCCTAGCCACAAACTTAAAACAAAATCACAAAGACAATGTTACCCTAATATACAATGCTTTGGGTGATTAGTGCATGAATGTGATTTTGTGGGAAAGGATTTCTAATAAGGAACACCAAGAGGCAGGTCAAAGCTTTAAGAACACTCCTATGAAACATGTAAAATCCCTAACCAAAGAGGATGACAACCCTAGCTGAGTTTATATAGACAAATTTGATTTTTTGCACATCCAACAAGGACAAAAACCACTTGTCAACCCATCAGACAATGTGAGCAGATTAAGGGCCAGAAACAGACCACTAGCAAAAAGGTATTAGTCAGCCCATGTGGGTTGTCTTAATTAATTTGTGTGCCTAGACAGCTAGAAGTCAGCACACAAAACTAACGAGACAATCAAACTAGACAGAATGCAACGCAAATATAGATATGAAATGCCCATGCATGAACAAACCTTTTAAGGTGAAATGTGTCACATCTTAAACATTTACTCTAGCAGCAACAACCCATAATCAGAGTATAACCTAAAACTATATTGAGCATGTGTGTGGTTCAATTACAATATTTGACAAGGAAAGCCAAACCTACAAGTTTTGACTTCACAATGTATTTTTATTTTTATACCCCACCACTTAACATATTCGAATTATGAGGTTATTTCTATGTTGTATCTCCTCCCTTTCAAAATTGAAGATTTAGATTTGAGAATCCATCATAACGGAAGATAAAAAAAATTGAGAATCCATGACTTTGTAGCAAGAAGTGATCTAGAAAAGCATAGTATAATTGGTTCTCCATTAACTTCATAACATAATTATACGCATGTCGATGTCTTTGAGATCACCCAAACAATGAAAAATATGAAGTATTATCCTTCTAGGGTTTTCCACCTAATGGTTTGATATATTTGCTTGTACTTTAGATTTTGGGGTGAGTTACAACGAACATGTAATGGGAGATTTTGAAGAAATTCTTGAAAATCCAAATTAAGCTTATTTGCATTGGAATTTCGTTCTCATAAATGTTGGTGGAATTATCAAGGAGAGAGAAGGCTGCAAATATCATTCGTGAACATGATCTTGATCATAGTCGAAGTCAGCAATCTGTGTGGATTGAGGCATTGTTAAACAACAAATTCACAAAATAAAAAGCTAACGAATTTACTACAAAATACTTACATATTAACCATAAGTTTTTTGATATAATATATTATGTTACATCTCACATCTTCCAGGAGAGTGGATCATGTAAGCCTTATATGTATATTCCCATCTCTACCTAGCAAGATGCCTTTGGGGAGCTCACTGGCTTCGGGTTCCATCGGAACTCCGAAGTTAAGCGAGTTCACACAAGAGTAATTCTATGATGGGTGACCTACTAGGAAGTTCTCGTGTAAGTTCCTAGAAACAAAACTGTGAATGCGTGGTCGGGACCCAAAACGGACAATATCTTGCTGCGGTGGAGTCGAGTTTGAGATATGGTGAGGGCCAGGGCCGGGTTGTGACAATTTGGTATCAGAGCCAATCCCTGGCCCGAAGTGTGCCAACCAAGACGTCGGGCCCCTAAAAGGGGTGGATTGTTACATCCCACATAGCCAAGGGGAGTGGATCCTATAAGCCTTATATGTATATTCTCATCTCTACCTAACACGAGGCCTTTTGGGAGCTCACTGGCTTCGGGTTCCATCGGAACTCCGAAATTAAGCGAGTTCGCGCGAGAACAATCCTATGATAGGTGACCCACTGGGAAGTTCTCGTGTGAGTTCCCAGAAACAAAACCGTAAGGGCGTGGTCGGGGCCCAAAGTGGACAATATCGTGCTACGACGGAGTCGAGCACGAGATGTGGTGGGGGCCCGGGCTGGGATGTGACATATTACCATATTCCTCGATGCGTTTTCATGTTGTGAAAGCATTGCATGACAACTTCATTACTAATACTATCAAATGTCTCTCTATATAAAAATAATCATGTTATCATTTATCCATTGATCTCCCACCCGATATCTCAATCGATTCTTCAGAAATTTCATGGCCGAAAATGAAGGAAATATTTGTGAAAACTAGTTCATTTGAGCAACATCTATGCATGCAATTAACAATTAAAAGGTGCAATCATGCTTGTATGCACTCAAAAACTTTACCCATGAAATTCAAGGCCTAGTGAGTGTGGTGAACCAAGACTCAACTCAAGAACAAAGTGAGTTGAGAAATATTATACCTTTGTTGATTCCTCTTTGCATAAGCAAAGACTAATCACCCAAGAGATAGGGCCTTCATTCCTTACTTCTTAGCTCCATGGATTTCTTGGAGGAGGATGGATGAATTGATTCTCCAAGTTCCCAAAATAGAGAACCTCTAAGTCTCCACACCAAGGAGAGCATTAATGAATAGATGAGTGACCTAGAGGAAGTAAGATTGCTGCCTAATTTCCTCTAGGGTGGCCAGCCTCTTAGAGAGAAAATAGAGCCTTGTGTTCTCATCTTTTCTCCAAAAGAAACCCTAAGGATGAAATGGCTATAAAGTTATCTTTATACCACCTCACAATGGAGTGGCAAACTTGCAATTAAGGCAAGTTCACTACCCTTCTCTATATGGCCGGCCTTAAGGGTTTGTTGGGCTTTCAAGCCCTTTGTGTTTTTAAGTTGTCATACAACTTGAGTTATTAGGCTTGACATTCAAATCCCATTGGGCCTTGTGGCCCAAAACTAACCCGAGGTCTATAACGAACTTATTCGTTTGATTAATTAACATATTAATCCTAGCCATAAATAATTAAACCATATAATTATCCTTATTCATCTCCATTGTTTATTCAATCTCTACCTTACACGGTGTATGATCCATTAGGTTCCTTTTAGCGAGACAGTGGGCGATTAGAACTCTTCAAATCGATTGTGAATTGAAACATACTTTCAATTCTCCCTTTAGTGATTACTCATCTTTAGGGCTTCCACAAACCATGAGTGACACCTAGCAGTATGTAATGGCTACCCAAGCTAATCAGAAGAGGTGGAGAACCTATTCAGTTTAGGATTACAATGCAATACGGTCCTTCTCTAATACAATACTCTTGACCACATTGTTTGGTTTGATAGTTTATTCATGTCTATTATCCAATGTGATTCTCTTACTTATATGATTACCTTGAATATGATTTGGAATGACTTCCTAAATCTCATTCATACTCTAGCCAGAGATTCTTAATCATATCATAGAGTATTCTCCCTCAAATGGTTTGAAGGTTAGAGATTCCTTGTTGCGCATTCACTTCCCTTCATGGCTAAGTGGCTTAATCCCAACTATGTCGTGGACACCCTCTGATGGAGTGACTTTGACATAATCAAAGATCAAAGACCTAACCACTAGACAACTATGATGCCTTAGGTCAAATGACTACTTTGCATTATCCCAACCATGAGTTCTCATGTGACATGAATATGAGAACTCCTTGTTAATAGTGTTCAGTGAACTCATTCTCCATTAAGCACCTACATGCTTGTCTTGGAGTCAGTCACACCAATGACTCGAGACTAGTCACTTAGCACGTACTGATCTTAACAGACCGTCAATGCCCAATTGGCAATCCTATGATCAGGAATGTTTAGGATATGTATACGAAAGAGAATGGTCTCATGAATCTAACTTCTTTAGATCACATTCCCCCAATTACATATTTCTTGAACTTATCGTTTAAGCATATAACATTTATATGAGACGGCTTAAAACAATAATCTTTGCCCTTTATATTAAACTAGATTAGTTTAACATGTGAAATGTCTGTAAAGTATCATCATATGATTGGTTTTAGGGCACATTTCCAACAGAAAATGCTTTTTCAACTTTGGAAGTTGTACTGGAAGAGTTAATGCTAATGCCACAAACAACTAAATCAGTTATACACCTTAATAATGTCACAAGCATGTACATTTTTTTGTGTATAAAAAAACTGAGTGGGGGCATCCACCCCTCTGGGCCTAAGATGGCTCCGTCCATGATCTTGATGTCTACATGAAGGTATAAGAAATGTTGGAGGAATGTATATTATCAAAAACTAACTTTGACACAATTTTATGTTCATATTTTATTTTTTATACATCAAAAATAATTATTTTTTTCAATAAGGTGTCAGTAGTTTCATTGCTTAGAGTGTTGTTCTACAAGGGAGGTGAAAGTAGTTTTGAGAGTTGAAGAAGATAAATAATCTTGAGATATACATGTTAAAATTGATTTGAGGTGTATTTAGAATTTAATATTTTTTTTAACTTTATAAGGTTGAAATTCTTCTTGTATATTAGGTATACTAGCATATGGGCACACACAAAGTGTGTGAGAAAATTTTTTATTTTTGTTTTTGAAATAGAAGAAGAGAGGAAGAGAGTGATAAAGAATGTGGAAGTGAGAAGGTTTTCTTATTTTTTTATTTTGAAACTTTTTTTTATTAGATATATGTTAGGATTACATATAGGTGAGGCTATGAAAAAAAACAGCAAAATTTGGTTGTGTGAAATTACATTTCTACCCCGGCGAGTTTTCAAGTTTTCACTCGGACCAGTCAACTTTGAGGCTATTTTCCGCCAATATCCGACAACCATTGGGCTTCGAAATAGGTATAATCTTATTCTAATCTTTCTTATCTTCATTTTGATATATTATGGGTCGAATTTGGTTAAGAAACAATTGAGTTACGAAGCTTTGAAAATTGCCCAAACTTCCGGCCAAGAACTCGGGGACACTTAACGGAGTTTTTAACGAAATGACCAAAATGATGGATGGTGGACAATCTCAGGGACCACTTTTATCGATTTGGAATTGCTGGGACCAAAGTGATGAGTTATGCATATCTCAAGGACTATTTTGGCGATTTACCCTTTAATTAAAGGGTTAAATTGGTAATTTCATAGAGTTTTGATTGATAATGAGTGTTTTATTAATTAGTAGAGATGAGTGACTTAATATCAACATTATGTAATAATATTATTCCTACGAAGATAACTTAACAAATACTAATTCTATTAGCATTAAACATAAAAATAAAATATATATTAAAAAAAGCAAATAATGAGAATTTCTACATACAACTGTTACCATGTATACAGACTTTTATTTTTGGCTTGGCAGTTAACTTGAATAAATCAAATAAAATGTTCTAGAATAAGAGAAGGTTTTGATCACACAATGTCAAGTAAAGGAAAAAACATATTATTAGGAAAAAAAAAATACTATCAAATCTAAAAGAGGTGTAGTCAAACGAGGATTTAGAAGGATTTTAAAACTTTTTAAAGTGAAGATTTGATAGGATTATAGATTTCAAATGGATTTTCAAGGATTCTTATAGATTTTGATTAAAGATTTGAATGGATTTTGAGAGGGTTTCTTGTCATTTAAACAATTAATTTTTAAATGAAAAATAAGATTAAAAATTAAAAACTTGAAAAATAATGAAGAGCTTTGCTCAGTTCTCCCGAGTAACCCCAACCTCCATTGTCCTCCACCAAAAAAAAAGAAAACGTTGCCCAGATTTTCTTCCCTTTCAACGATAAACCATAGGGGTGGGCATAAAAACCATGAAATCGCGAAACTGAATCGAACTGTGATGAAATATACCGGTAAAATCGTGTTGACAAAAAAAAAATCAACGTAAGTTCAAGAACCGGACCCAATCGTTCATACCGATTTCGGTTTTAGTTCTCATGTTGGTAGAACCACTTAAAACAAAACTGAACGAAACCGTGAATATAAATAATTTTTATAATTTGAGAATGTATTTGGTAGTTTCATCTGATAATAAAAATATTGATAAGATGTCTCATACCAACATTTGAAATGTAAAATAAAAAATTGTGTTTAGTCGTTGTTGTAGACATGTAAATTTCGTTGCATATAAAACGATGCATCACAAAGCTCCACGTGACATATGACTCATCACAAATGAACAAGTCATCAATGACATGTGACACAAATCAAGCAAGGAAAGTATAAGCATTCCCTAAATTCGGCTAAGAGAAGAAACATCCTTTAAATTCAGCAAAGGAGGTCCAAAATCTTTCAAAATCGGAAGAAAAAAAAAGGTTAAAGCATCTTCATAAAACAAGTAAGAATTGAAGATTGCTCACAAAATAGGCAACAAGGTTCTTAAATTCGGCTAAAGGAAAGTGGCTGAAATTAATACACAAAACATGCCTTAATTCTCTCATGGACAAATTAGGACACAAATCAAAGCCAAATCCTCCCAAAGGCAAGCCTTGAGAAGCTTATAAATACAAGGTCCTCCCACAAGCATTGGGGGTCGAAAAATCTCTACACAGAAGAACCTCTGCCAAACCTTTGAAGACTAATACGCTGCTAAAGCTCTCTTTGAAGAACATTCAACCAAAGCCGGAGCTTTCTCTCGACCAAAGCAGAAGCACTTCCTTGAAGAATCAACAAGCGCTCGTGCCGATTCCTTCAAGACTTTGTTGCAAGCTTATAAACTTATAACAACGTTTGTTTCAAGATCAAGTTGCCAAGACCCTAGAAGCAACGAAATCCTACATCCACACTATCTTTGCCGTACCTTGAGGTGAAGACCATCCTCGCGTTGTTTTCAAGCTCAAAACTTGAAGCAATCATTCAACCCACGGCAAAAGCTTAAAGGTAGTCCACGGCAAGCAATTATGTGTCTGAAAAAAATACACACCCAATGGTCCTATATATAGGGGTCAATTGCTTCCTAATGCTATAAGGGAAATGCATACCCAAATAGCAAAAGGAAAATAAAAAAAATAAGGAAGTACATTCCCACCAAAAGAGGGAAGCAAATTCCAAGAAAAAATGGCAAGTTTCAGCCAATTTGTGCAGGCAGGACGTTTTTGGTGATAGTTTAACTTTCCAAAAGCGTTTTGATGCAAGGTCAATTGGAGAAGGAAGCTAAGTAGCTGAGGATCCTTGTATCCAAATTTCATAATTTTCCATAAAGCCAAACGTTCCAGTTTTCAAAATCATTCTCACAGAAGTCGTTTTCCCATCAGGATTGTGCAATTGTAGGAAAATGAAAAGTTGAAGGCTTTCCCGATTTTTCCTGGTGGCATGCGATATATGCCTAAAATTATAAGAAACAAAGCTATGTTTCCCATATTGTTTCAGAATTTTCTAGAAGAGAAATTGACCTTAAACTGGACGTGCAAGTCAGATGACATGTTTCCCAAAAAAAAAAATTGACCTTAAACTGGACGTGCAAGTCAGATGACATGTTTCCCAAAAAAAAAAAAAAACCAGGATACCTCATTGCCATGGGGAATCAAAAGGAGAATAAAAATACTTTCCCCTTGCTGTAGAAAACCAAAACAAGGCAGAAAGACTCCTTCCTTGCTGTGGAAAATCAAAACAAGAGGAAAAAAAACTCCTTCCCTACCGTGGAATCAAAAGAAGAAAGGAAAAAAAATCCCTCCTTCATGCCATGGGAAATCAAAACAAGAAAAAAATAAAAAATTCCCCCTTGCCGTGGGAAAAGAGAAAAAAAAAAAGTAAAAAATGCACATCCTACTCACCCAAGGATAAGCATTAAATCTTTCCAAAACATTGAAGGAAATCACTAAAACTTTCCAACATTTTGAAGAAAGTCACCTTCGTTACCAAAATTGAAGAGAATTCCTATCGAAGGAAGGAAAAAATGTTCATTTTCCTACAACCACAAGGAAAAAAGTTTGTTTTCCTACAACCATAAGGAAAAGTTCAGAATGTGCCAAATGCATTTTGTAAAAAATTATGGAAAATCAATACGCACGATAAGTACGTGCCGATTTATCCATTTTCAAGTTTTCATTCAAGATCAAGCATCTACACCCCTTGAAGAAAGAAGCTCATTTCATCAAGATCAAGTCTTTACGGCCCTTGAAGAAAAGTTTTCATTTCTTTCAAGACCAAGCCTCAACGGCCCTTGAAGAAATGTTCCGTTCAAGAAATACGCCTCATCGGCCCTTGACGAAATTCACCACTTCAATTCAAGACCAAGCCTCTATAGCCCTTGAAGAAATGTTTCGATCAAGAAACATGCCTCGATGGTCCTTGATGAAGTTCATCATTGCAATTCAAGAAATTCGTCTTTACGGCCCTTGAAGAAACAAACTAATTCAAGATCAAGCCTCATCGACCCTTGAGTTAGAACACTCACATTGCAGGACTTCAAAATATGTTTCCTACATGTGACAAGCACATGCCTACAATGCGCCTTGAAGTGGGGGCATTTGTAGACATGTAAATTTTGTTGCATATAAAACAATGCATCACAAAGCTGCATGTGACATATAACTCATCACAAATGGACAAGTCATCAATGACATGTGGCACAAATCAAGTAAGGGAAGTATAAAACATTCCCTAAATTTGGCTAAGAGAAGAAACATCCTTTAAATTCGGCAAAGGAGGTCCAAAATCTTTCAAAATCGGAAAAAAAAAATAAGTTAAAGCATCTTCATTAAACAAGTAAGAATTGAATATTGCTCACAAAATAGGCAACAAGGTTCTTAAATTCGGCTAAAGCAAGGAAAGTGGCTGAAATTAATATACAAAACATGCCTAAATTCTCTTATGGACAAATTAGGACACAAATCAAAGCCAAATCCTCCCAAAAGCAAGCCTTGAGAAGCCTATAAATACAAGGTCTTCCCACAAGCATTGGGGGTCAAAAAATCTCTACACAGAAGAACCTCTGCCAAACCTTTGAAGACTAATACGCTGCCTAAGCTCTCTTCGAAGAACATTCAACCAAAGCCGAAGCTTTCTCTCGACCAAAGCCGAAGCACTTCCTTGAAGAATCAACAAGCACTCGTATCGATTCCTTCAAGACTTTGTTGCAAGCTTATAAACTTGTAGCAAACTTTTTTTCAAGATCAAGTTGCCAAGACCCTTGAAGCAATGAAATCTAGTATCCACACTATCTTTACTACACTTTAGGGTGAAGACCATCCCCGCGTTATTTTCAAGCTCAAAACTTGAAGCAATCATTCAATCGTTCGTTCGAGATCAAGTCATCGTGACCCTTGGATCAACAATCAACCATCTACATCAAACTTGAAAACTAAATCAGAGGAAAAGTTTGTAAACAGAGATTGTAACCTACAAATTCAAATCAATACAAATCTACTTTGTACATGTGTTCTCGTCTCATTCGATACAAAATTTTCGTGTTTACAATTGTTGTGGGGTTTTTGTGTTAAATTTGATAGGCTTGTGTTATAAAGAGACAAGCCAAAACCTTCATGTCCCCTACTTAGTTATCGACGATAAGGCCCAAAGCATCCCAAAGGAAAAACAAGTCCTAGGGATGCTTTGTTCTTGTTCCAAGTAGCTCATGAGTGCTTGGTCTAGTGCTATGCTGAGTACTTCTGGCATTGAAGTGCTTCTAGTGCTAATGAAATACTTCCTTCTGTACTGATGGAATGTTTTCCTATGCACTGATGGAGTGCTTCCCTAAGCCCTGGGGAAGTGTTTAGAGTGTTCCTTTAGGCACTGGTGGAGTGTTTTCCTAGGCGCTGACGAAATGTTTCTTTGGGCGCTGACAAAGTGTTTCCTTAGGTGTTGACGAAGTATTTCCTTGGACACTGATAAAGTGTTTCCTTTAGGCACTGATGAATGTTTCCCAAGGCACTGACGAGGTTCTTTCCCTTACTTGTTTATGTGGCTTTGAGGAGTATTTGTTAAACTAACAAACACTAGAAGTTAAAACAAATAGGCTTGGCATGAAAGCATGAGGTGAGAGAGCTAAAGACCCACAAGTTTAGTAAACGAGATGGCGTGATTTGTTTTACTGTAGTTAGGCTATAATGTAATAGAAGAATTCATAAGAGATCTAGTAGTGGTTGAGCTTTTAGTCATGGTGGCTGGTTGAGGCTTTTAAGGTAGAAGATGAGTGGTGAAAGGTAAAAGTTTAAAGCTAGAGTCTATAGCTTACTGGAAAGCTTGCAGTAGTCAAGCAAGGGTTTTTGCAGCAAGAATGAGGTTTCCTGTAGGATGAATCTTTTTTCCCCTAGGCATTAGGTTGAAGGGATGTGTTGGAAAGGGTTTGGTTTGTAGATTTGGTATCTTTGTAGTAAATGACGACAGACATTAGGCAAGGGAGAATGGAAAACTTAGGGCTAGGCTTATGGCTGGTGTAGGAAGCTTGCAGCAGGCAAGGGAGATTTTCCATCAGCTAGGGGAAGATGTTCTTCCCATTTGCTTGGAGTTGAGCATAGTG
Source organism: Malus sylvestris (assembly GCF_916048215.2). Lineage (NCBI taxonomy): Eukaryota > Viridiplantae > Streptophyta > Magnoliopsida > Rosales > Rosaceae > Malus > Malus sylvestris. The sequence goes on along the minus strand of NC_062274.1, from coordinate 30,399,851 downwards.
TGTCTCTTTTGCTTGTAATTGAACTGGTATCTCCTTTCTCTTTGATCAAGGTTTCCATTGTATAATAGGTGATGGTTATCCTTAATTTCTACTGGATAAAAGGATATGCTGGAAAGAACTTGTCCTTAACGGGTAAAACAAAGAACCGAAGCTACCTTATGTCCAACGAACAAAATGGGGCATATAGGAGATACTTATCTCCAGGAGTTCAGAGGCCAAGCAAGATAAGGCGGCTACAACCAGACTACATATTAGTGAGTGGGCTTTATTTTTTAGGTTCCTATCATTGCTTTGACAAATGTATTCCATCATGCCCCGTTTTTCCTAAGAAATATTACATTGTTGAGATTTATGAAATTGTGACTGTAGATGCAAATTTCTTCCTTCTTGATCTTGGACAATTTTGCACCTACAAAACAATTAACACCTTAGGTTAAGGCCAAGAGCCTCATGCGCCCACGATGAATGGGGGGGCTTTGGCCGAAGAACCTCCGATGCCAAAGTTAGAATTTAGAGAGAAAGAGTGTTTAGAGAATTTTGGGATTTTTGCCAAAGTGTTCGAATGAGTTTTTGGTGAAAATAGGAGCCTATTTATAGGGCTAGGCTTGGCCATTTTTTCCAAGGAATGGCCGGCCCTTGAAGGAGTTTTTGTGGTTGAGATTTTGGTTTAATTAGCCAATTTATTGGCTATTTAAACCTTAAAGAATAAATTGGTGGTTACATATTTATTTAGAATAAATTGATAATTAGGTTATGAAAAGGTTATAAAGAATAACTAAATAATTAGCTAAAAAGGGGAGAAAAGGGTAAGGAAAGGTAGGAAATAGGATGGATCCCTTTTTAGATGGGGATGGCCGGCCATTGATGTGGTTTTAGGTGGTTTATTTGATATAATGAGTGACTTAATGGATATTTAATTGATTAATTAGGTAATTAATCCATTAATTAACCAATTAACATAATAATTTGGAGGTTACCTTACAAACAGGAATTTGATGAGATAGACTTTGAATTGTTTACCTCTTTGACTTTGTTGAACAAAGATTGTCGACTGCTTGCGCGTAGAGATCCCGGTGTACCTCAGGGGTATTTTGGTCCTTTTTGTCCAACAATCCACGTGTCGCCTTATGATTATTTTTTGCTCCACAAATGCCCCCACACCTGTTGGGCTGCTCGTAGAAAAGGGCAGCAGGTGTAGAGATCTTCTTGCTTTAGGAAACTTATGACTGCTTCCTATTTTGATGTAGATTCTCTCTTTAATAGGAAATTAGATCCTTCTAGGAAAGGGAAATAAATTTCTCTCAAATCCTATTTAAGTCCACCTTAAGTGGGTTGTTAAATCAACTTTGGAGAGCGATTTATTCTACCCTACAAGGAGAGAGAGAGAGCTTAGAGGATATTTGTTCCCCCTCTTCTAGCAATCTTCTACATGTTGGAAATGTGCCCTAAAACCAATCATATGATGATACTTTACGGACATTTCAAATGTTAAACTAATCTAGTTTAACATATAAAGGGCAAAGATTATTGTTTGAGCCGTCTCATATAAATGTTATATGCTTAAACGATAAAGTCCAAGGAATATGTGATTGGGAGAATGCAATCTAATGAAGTTAGATTAATGAGACCATTCTTTCGTAGACACATCCTAAATGTTCCTGATCATAGGATTACCAATTGGGCATTGACAGTCCGTTAAGATCAGTACGTACTGTGTCTTCTCTCAGGGAGAGTGACTAGTCTCGAGTCATTGGTGTGTGTGACATCAAGACAAGTACGTAGGTGCTCAATAAGAGAATGAGTTCACTGAACGTGATCAACGAAGAGTTCTTATATTCCATGTCACATGAGAACTCATGGTTGGGATAATGCAAAGTAGTCCTTTGACCTGAGGCATCACAGTTGTCTTATGGTTAAGTCCTTAATCTTTGATTATGTCTAATTCACCCCCTCGGGGTGTCACAGCATCGTTGGGGTTAAGCCACTTAGCTATGGAGACAAGTGAATGCGCAACAAGGGATCTCTAACCTTCAAACAGTTGAGGGAGAATACTCTATGATATGATTTGGAATCTCTGGCCAGAGTATGAATGAGATTGGGGAATGCGTTCCAAATCACATTCAAGGAAATCATATAAGCAAATGAATCACATTGGATAGTAGACATGAATAAATAAACTATCATACCAAACAATGTGGTCAAGAGTATTAGATTAGAGAAGGACCGTATTGCATTTGTAATCCCGAACTGAATAGGTTCTCTAACCTCTTCTGATTAGCTTGGGTAACCATGACATGCTGCTAGGCGTCAACCATGGTTTGTGGAAGCCCTATACGTGTATAACCACTAAAGGGAGAATTGAAAATTGTTTCAATTCACAATCGATGTAAAATTGTTTTAATCGCCCACTGCCTCGCTAAAAGGAACCTAATGGATCGCACACCGTAAAAGGTAGAGATTGGAGATTAAACGGAAATGAGTAAGAATGATTAAATGGTTTAATCATTTAATTTATGGCAAGGATTAATTAATATGTTAATTAATCAAACGAATAAGTTCGTTAAAGACCTCGGGATAGTTTTGGACCTTAAGGCCCAATGGGCTTCGAACGTCAAGCCCATTGACTTAAGTTGTATGACAACTTAATGAATAAAGATTCACAAAGGCCCAAAAGCCCAAAATTCCCAAGGTAGGCCGGCCATGAAGATGAATTAGGGTTGTTTGGTTATTTAGGTCACTTAAAGAAGTGACTATATAAATGACTTTATAACAAAATATTCATAAATGTGATTAAGGGTTTATTTTGGGTGAAAATGGGTGAGAATTGTCTCTCCATTTTCTCTCTAAAGAGGCCAACACCTTGGAGGGTACATCTAGCAATCCTACTACTCCAAGGTCACTCATTTCTTCTACAATCAAACCTTGGTGAAGAGACTTAGAGGTTCTCAATTTTGGGAACTTGGAGAACCTATTCTTCCATCCAAATCCATGGATCTAAGAAGCAAGGAATGAAGGCCCTATCTCTTTGGGTGATTAGCCTTTGCTTATGCAAAGAGGAATCTACAAAGGTATTAATTTCAACTCACTTTGTTTTGAGTTGATTATTGGTTCACCAATCTACTAGGCTTTGAATTTCATGGGTAATGTTTTGTTTTTGAATGCATACAAGCATGATTCCGCCTTTAATTTGTTAATTGCATGCTATAGATGTTATTCAAATGAACATGTTTTTCAAAATAAATCCTTCAAGTGGTATCAAGAGCCTAGGTCTAGTAGTTGGTGAATCCTTTTGGGTTTTGTAGTTCATAAGTTTATGATTTAAAAGTTGTAATTGTTACAAGCTTTATTCTTGCTTCTTTGAATGTAAATTTTGTTTGAAAATTTGCCATCTCAAATGTTGTAGATGTAGTTCATATGAGGATGAATATTGGAGCTAAAATTTGGTGCCATGATTTTGGGGATTTTCGGCCAAATCCAAAGGGTGATTTTTTGGGTTCATGTTTGTCTTGTTAAAAATGTTTTAAGGTGACTTTTGGAACCCCTAAGTACCCTAGGATGTTAACACCATTTTGAATGGTGAAAATTTGAGTTTTATGGCTTGAAAACATTCATGGAGCTCTTATGGGTTTTCATGGATGTTCTTCATTGTTCTTGATGTTCTTGCCAAGAACAAAAAGGTTTTGTGTTTTGATTCAAAGTTTTGAATATTTCATAAAGTTTATGTTATATGTTTTTCAAATGATTTATCATGTATTTAAAGTGTTAAATATTTGAATAAATGATGATGGAAACATCAATCATCAAAACATATATTACTTTTATGAAAGTATTTAAAGTGTTAAATATTTGAATAAATGATGATGGAAACATCAATCATCAAAACATATATTATTTTTATGAAAGGTGAAAGCACTACTTGATTGTTTTTTGACAAAACTAATAAATCAAAACACCCATCACTCATTTTTATCCCTAAAAACCGGCCACCCTAATAAAATAGGGTATTTTTGGGGCTTTTATGCAATTACATAAAGTTTTGATACTTTTGTGTATTTGTACTTTGACCCGAAAGTTTACGTTTTGACGTTAAGGCCTAAAAACGCTAAAGGACAAATTGTTTTGCTCCTTTAATGAAGTTTTTGAATTTATTTAAATTTTGGGTTCTAGTTGTATTTACATGAAGTAGTGACTTTTGTGTTTTTACAAAGTGACCCCAAAAGTTTATGTTTTCGCAATATGGCCCAAAAAGTTGTGGTTATTGCATGATGGCCCAAATAGGATGAGAACAAAATTGTTTTGTCTCTTTAAATGAGAATTGGATTTTCATTTTGTTTAGCTCCACTTAAATCAATTTTATGGATACAAAAACCAAATGAAAATGTTGCATTCAATTAATTAGTTAAAGCGTTAATTAATTAAAGGATGATTATGAACCTAAGCCTAATATAATTGAGCTATGTGAAAGGCGTTTCAAATTTGTTTGAACCATGGGAATGTGTAGATTAGATTTTGGTTGTAATTTGATTTGATCAAATGTTGTAAAAGGGCATAAGTCCTTCTTTACTTTAAGGTAATTTGTTTTATGCAAATGTTGTAATGAGCATAAGCTCATCCTTTACTTTGAAGTATTTCTTTCTTGCTTTATATGATATGCATGAAAATGAAGTAATTGGGTCCAACGCCCCTAAGACAACACGCCTTAATGTGATTAAACGCGTAACTAAAATCAATCTCCATCCCTAGACCGAGATTCAACACAAGGCTCGTGTTGAATCTAAACAAAGGTTCATAGTCATCCTAAGGCCCTAAGGCAACTATATAGTCCATTAAATGAATGCAAACCTTATGTTAGTAGTAACATATACTCTTGCTTTAAAAACCGTTTTAAAAGCATAGTGGGAGTATTATGTACAACTAAAACAATCATATGGACCAATAGTTGTAATAGGACCAAAATTGTTTTAATAGAGATTAAAATGTATATTGATATGTGATGAGACCTAAAACCCTCAACCAACCCAATATTAAGTTGAAAGCGTGAGAGTGCTTTGAACACTCTTTCGTGGCCTTCCACCATGGTAGTTCCAATCGTTTATGACTTGTACACCGGCTTCACCCTATCATGGGGAAGTACAAAGTGCATGCTTATACTCAGGAGGAGTTTATATACATATGATGAGGTGAGTGTAGGCAACGAGGATAGCTATATATCGTATCATCGTGAGGCTATTCTTGAACCCCTTCACGCACTAAGCATGGTGGGAAGAACTTAACTAAGTGCAATGGAACCAATATCATATCATTGTGAGGTTACATTCTCTAGAGGCCAAATAAGATGGGTACTTGCATTAGTTGCAAATGAGTAAGCGTACTCTCTCATTATTATTGATGCTAGCCATATATCGTATCATCGTGAGGTGGGCTTGGTAATAGTGAGCCTCCCATAACCTACTAAGAGTTTCATCCAAAACTCTCGAATTCCAATGAGGGATATGGAATTTGCCAAAAATAGTGGGTGATGCTATTTGATTTAAAGACCCGAATCAAATGGCTTAAAATCAATCAATTTATATACGTTATGTATTTATTTACCAATATATTTGCAAACGCTATCCAACACTTGACAAATAAAAGCCGAACGTTTAGTTTACGGACTTGGTACTACAAAACCATAGATTGTCTTTAATGGCTTGTAAATGTACCTAAGTAGTCTCATCCTCACAATCTTCCTATTGATAATGTATCATTAGAAGAATATGTTAGAAAAGGTCTATCATAAAGAGGACAACACTTTTAATGTCATAATTCTTCAATTACAAATTGTTGTATGAAGAAATAAGAGTTGCTTTGAACAACCCTTAATCAATGCAAACACTTAGTGCTTGTTTCTTTGTTACATGAACAAGGAACTTGAGAAGAAAGAACAAAGGCTTGGACACTTAATGTGCCATGATTCTTCACTTCCAAATGTTGTATGAAGAAATGAGAGTTGCCTTGTACAACTCTTGAAAGTTTGTAATTATGTTTAGAACATAATGGTTGGTTGACAAAAATAGTCCATTAACATGGACTTATGATGATTTTGAATCATTGAGTGTTGAAGTGTTAAACCACTTAACGAGACGGAAACTAGGCAAGGACTTTACCTTTGTTTCCCTATCCTAATGGTTCACTAAGTTTATGGTAAACTATGTAGTGAACAATAACCACATACTCTCCAAATTGTTTGATGTGTATAACACAATTGCAAAAGGTTTCAAGAGAGATAGTGGGAGTTTAGGGACCATGACTAATGTAGTCAAAGGTGAAAGTCAAATAAAGAAGATAAATAACTCCAAGGGAACAAACTTTCTTTATGAAAGGATGGACATTGGAAGGGGTATTTGCAAGAAATGTCTTGCAAGTGTCAAGAACACACCTTTCGAAGGTGTTGTAAATTGTTCTTGAATAGTTCAAAACAGTTGGTTCTTCTACTTGAATGTATGATTCCGTATTAGTAACTATGTTTTACAAATCGTTGTAAAAGTGTGACTAATAAGAAGTAGAAGATATATGAGAGAAGAAAAGGTGCTTCACATACGGAACGTGAATAAGATATAGATCTCTGCGAAAGCAGATAGTACTTACTTCCTGATATGAACTACCAAAGAAATTGGATTATAGTAATCTAATTGATTGTCTCTATAGTAGAGATGATATGGTAGTGTTAACTGTTTAGAATATAATGATGCTTAAAACCCAAAAGGTTGCAAGGTAGTGACTAATCCCAACTAAATTGTGATACCTCTAAAACATAAGTTACGAGTTGGTGAAACAAGGATGCTTTGGATCGTTAGATCCGGATCCAATACCTTCTTGTTAAAATTGTATAGAGGCGAAATGTTCGAATCTTTATTCTTTTGGAAAGAAGAAAGAATCACAAAGTTGTTGAGGTTAATTCACTTAGATGTTAGTGGCACTTGTCCACAACATAATACTACTCATGTTATATGACATTCACCGAAGATCACTCTCGGTTGGACTATAGTTTATTTTGAATAAACACAAGTCCGAATACTTTGCAAAAGGTTTCAAAGAATTCAAGAAATGTAAATAGATGAGTAAGATATCTAAAGTATTTACCTCCTTAGATTTGATCCAAGGAAAGGTAACACTTTAGATGAGTTTCCTTGAAAGATATCAAGGAAAATAGCATCATAAGATAATGTATTTCTCCATTAGGAGAAGAACGAACTTGAATAAGATTTAGTTCGTTAAATGTTATCTATTACCCATATATAGGATATATACTTCTAAAACAATATGATTGTCGATGAGAAGATCTTCCAATATTTTCATGACTCCATAAGATGTAGTTGGAAAACAAAGACAAATCTTAAGCATGTTAAAGATTTGGGGTTGTGTGCTAATAAGCAATATTCGTTTGATAACAATCTTGTAGGATATCCTTAAAATAACTTTTGGATATCGCTTCTATAAACCAACTAACAAATGTTGTTTTGTTGGGAAGTTCATTGTAATCCTACAATGTGATTTGCCTAAGAGCAAATGAACGAGAGATAGAACTCAAAGAATGGGTTCTTTGAGAGACAAGGAAGTAATCAACAAATATAACAACCTAGTTCCTATACCACAAGCTCCAAGGTAGTCGATAAGAATGAAAATCCTTATGACTACATTGAGTGCATATACGATATATACTCAAGGAAATGGTAAAGTACCATTTGACTCGAAATAATGAAACCTTCATAGCTAATTGGTAGCTTAAGGTAACTACAATCAAAGAGAATGGTTGACTTTGAAGAAACCATCTTTGAGGTAGGCTTGGTTTCAATTAATTCGAAGATTGCTAGCTACAACTAAAATGGTGATTCAATGTTTTGACATAATATGGGTTTCCGAAACCATTATTAAGATAGTCTTGATAATATATGTCCAAAACTATAAATCACAAGACATGTAAGTTGTAGAGATCCATCCATCATGGATCTTAGCAAGTTAGTGGGAGCTATTTGCATTTTATGAGGAAAAAGGATCAAATCGTTTGATTTCTCATCAAGATGTAAATGAATCTTTTGTTTACGAGTTTTACAAAAGATTAGTGGGAGTTAATCATGTTCCTAAAATTTAAGTATATATGATATATTAATTTTGGAAATGAAAAGAATACTTCTTCGTTAAAGTTATGACTTTAATACATTATATGAAGATAGAATGTATATGGGAGATATAGTCTATATACATGGGATGGAAATCTATAATGATATATTTCATGATATAATTGGATTATATCAATCCCTAATAATAGACAATGGATGCTAGGAAGTTTCTCATATAATGATAAACTTCAATAAGAAGGACGATTCTAGTGAGACTAGCAAGTTGCCCTTCTCAAAGGGAACGTACCCTTTGACTCCCATAAAAATAATGCGTAAATTGAATCCTTTATGCATAAGCAGAAAGGTGATTTATGTATTTCATATTGTATGAAAACATTGATATGAGTTGTACCTAGAACGGTACAAGACGATATCAGTGCAAGCCCAGGATCAGAACCGTGGCAACTGTCAAGTGAGTCCTTAAGTATTTAAGAAATACTTAAGGATAGATTCCTCAAAGAATGAGGAAGAATTAGAGTAACGTAATGGAAGCGTAAATGTATTAGATTATGAATCTAATTCATCATTGGATGTTTCTTCATTATGAATGAAGAGATAAACAAATATCTCTTTATTATGACTAAAGAGATATTTGGATGGAAACATTAAAGTAATGACTTTAGTGTGTTCCATTATGAATGCAAGATATATTGCCATATAGAAGTTTACAACAATGTTGTTTGGATGGGAAAGTTCATTTATGAACTCTCTATTCGATTCCAACCAGAAAGTGTATGACACTAATGGGGCGATAGCTCAAGCCTGGGAATCAAGGTCTCATCAAGATCCGAACACAAATGAGAGACTGAACCACATGATTGAGAATCATGTATAATGGTGACGTCGTTATTCTCAAGGTTGCTTCTGTGGATAACACATATAGATATCCACTGTCTAAGGCCTACTATTCAGCCATTTATGAAATGACTACAGAAGAGGTATCATCAAGATGACCTAGCTGATTGGCTCTAGTGCAAGTGGGAGATTGTTGGAAATGTGCCCTAAAACCAATCATATGATGATACTTTACGGACATTTCAAATGTTAAACTAATCTAGTTTAACATATAAAGGGCAAAGATTATTGTTTGAGCCGTCTCATATAAATGTTATATGCTTAAACGATAAAGTCCAAGGAATATGTGATTGGGAGAATGCAATCTAATGAAGTTAGATTAATGAGACCATTCTTTCGTAGACACATCCTAAATGTTCCTGATCATAGGATTACCAATTGGGCATTGACAGTCCGTTAAGATCAGTACGTACTGTGTCTTCTCTCAGGGAGAGTGACTAGTCTCGAGTCATTGGTGTGTGTGACATCAAGACAAGTACGTAGGTGCTCAATAAGAGAATGAGTTCACTGAACGTGATCAACGAAGAGTTCTTATATTCCATGTCACATGAGAACTCATGGTTGGGATAATGCAAAGTAGTCCTTTGACCTGAGGCATCACAGTTGTCTTGTGGTTAAGTCCTTAATCTTTGATTATGTCTAATTCACCCCCTCGGGGTGTCACGGCATCGTTGGGGTTAAGCCACTTAGCTATGGAGACAAGTGAATGCGCAACAAGGGATCTCTAACCTTCAAACAGTTGAGGGAGAATACTCTATGATATGATTTGGAATCTCTGGCCAGAGTATGAATGAGATTGGGGAATGCGTTCCAAATCACATTCAAGGAAATCATATAAGCAAATGAATCACATTGGATAGTAGACATGAATAAATAAACTATCATACCAAACAATGTGGTCAAGAGTATTAGATTAGAGAAGGACCGTATTGCATTTGTAATCCCGAACTGAATAGGTTCTCTAACCTCTTCTGATTAGCTTGGGTAACCATGACATGCTGCTAGGCGTCAACCATGGTTTGTGGAAGCCCTATACGTGTATAACCACTAAAGGGAGAATTGAAAATTGTTTCAATTCACAATCGATGTAAAATTGTTTTAATCGCCCACTGCCTCGCTAAAAGGAACCTAATGGATCGCACACCGTAAAAGGTAGAGATTGGAGATTAAACGGAAATGAGTAAGAATGATTAAATGGTTTAATCATTTAATTTATGGCAAGGATTAATTAATATGTTAATTAATCAAACGAATAAGTTCGTTAAAGACCTCGGGATAGTTTTGGACCTTAAGGCCCAATGGGCTTCGAACGTCAAGCCCATTGACTTAAGTTGTATGACAACTTAATGAATAAAGATTCACAAAGGCCCAAAAGCCCAAAATTCCCAAGGTAGGCCGGCCATGAAGATGAATTAGGGTTGTTTGGTTATTTAGGTCACTTAAAGAAGTGACTATATAAATGACTTTATAACAAAATATTCATAAATGTGATTAAGGGTTTATTTTGGGTGAAAATGGGTGAGAATTGTCTCTCCATTTTCTCTCTAAAGAGGCCAACACCTTGGAGGGTACATCTAGCAATCCTACTACTCCAAGGTCACTCATTTCTTCTACAATCAAACCTTGGTGAAGAGACTTAGAGGTTCTCAATTTTGGGAACTTGGAGAACCTATTCTTCCATCCAAATCCATGGATCTAAGAAGCAAGGAATGAAGGCCCTATCTCTTTGGGTGATTAGCCTTTGCTTATGCAAAGAGGAATCTACAAAGGTATTAATTTCAACTCACTTTGTTTTGAGTTGATTATTGGTTCACCAATCTACTAGGCTTTGAATTTCATGGGTAATGTTTTGTTTTTGAATGCATACAAGCATGATTCCGCCTTTAATTTGTTAATTGCATGCTATAGATGTTATTCAAATGAACATGTTTTTCAAAATAAATCCTTCACTACATCTTGCCCGTGCAAAGGATCGTCTTTCGTTGATTTCTTCATCTTTTCCATGCCACACCGATGTAAGAAAAATTTAATTTTTTCTTGTCTTCTTCTTGGATAGTGCTATTGTGGGGCAACCGTCAGGGTAGTGCGGCACGTCGGTTGGCATGGGCCGATGAGGCATTGTGGTAAGGGCCACTGCTTGGGCTGTTTGGCTTGGCTAGAGCCAAGGGCAACTTGTGCGGTCGGGGCCGCAGATTATGGCACTGGGGCGTAGTGCTAGGCGAGCCACATGACTCATGTCCTTTGGGCTCTTGGACCTTACTCAGGCCAGGCTGGCAACTAAAAGAAATGATGAGGTCGCGGGCCTCATGGGTTGCTGAAATGCTGGGCATGTAGGCCTTTTGCCTACTAGAATGCTGGGTTGATCTCCTCTGCTGAGTACCATGAATGGCGTTGGCTGCTTAGTTCTCTTCGCCAGAAGTAAAGTGGACTGCTCCCTAAAGAGCATCAAGGCGGATGCATTGGCTCGTCTGATCGCTGTCGTGGAGCCTACTATGAATGATGGTGGAAAAAAGAGATATTCCTCACCTGCTCAAGAAATACCGGTTGATAACGATTGAAGACTTCCTTTGAGCTTATGAGGGCCTGCCTACTGCCGAGATGCTTGTGATTGACATAACTTCTTCCAATAGGAAGAAAAAATGAGGCTGCTAAATCTAAGCATGTGGCGCCTGCCATGTCGAGAATGGCTAGTACGATTACTGATAGGGTTGCTCAGCATAAAGGTCCTGTTATGCCCTCAGTGCCGAAGTCTGTACCAAGATGTCTATTGGGAGCTAAGTCCGGTTCACCTTTAGAGAGGCTTGCTACTATGAATAGCGATAAGGTGGACTCTACTACTAAAGTCGCGCTAATGCCCATTTCCTTTGCTGCTGAGACTGATCCTGCTAGGAAGGAAGAGACTGATCGCGTGGGCAGCTGTGAGAATTTACTAAGCCTGCTTCTGGGAAAGCTATTGAGATCTGTGTGGTTTTAAAGCTAGATTTGCTTGAAGACATGAACGCTTGTACTAAGTTTGTTGATGGCGGTAGAAAGGTTGTTTGCCCAAGTTCCTTTGTAAAGCATACGACCCAATATAGAATGACTGCTTTGCTTGCTATGATGTATATACAGCAAGGCTGCCAAGAAGGTGGCGAAGACTATGGTAGCTGAAGTTTATTCCTCAGCCGAAGAGATCAAGAGGTTGGATTATGAGCTTATTGCTTTGAATGGAATGGATGAGTTACATCGCGTCCATGTTAGTCTGCTTGAGAAAAATGAGCAGCTGAAGGGTGAGAAGGATAGGCCATGTCGACAGTGGATAAAACTTCGTATATGCGCACTAGCTTGTTTAACCTTTCATAAGAATGTGCGGTTGTATAAGTCTAGCGCGGCTTTACTGCTCAAATGGCAAGCCGTAGGCAGTCTTCCGAAATCCGTAGGCTACCTTAGTGCACTCGGTAGCAACTTTAGGGTTCCAGGGCAGCCATTTGTAGGGTGTACTACGTAATGTGCCCCCTCCGCCTCTAGGGCCCGGTTCCCCACGAATTAGGTTAAGAGACCTAAAATCCTTCAGTTAGCTAAGCCTTGAAAAAGACCATTGTGGCTACTTCTAGGAATCCCGGTGCAAGCCATCGTACATCTAGTTATACAAGGGCAGTCAGGCTCATCCATGTCTGGATATTCAGAGTGTAAAGTTTATCCTCCCGTCTTGGAGAGCTGAACCATATGGGTGTTGGGGAATTGGTTTACCTTCTCATACTGGAAAGCAATTAGTTTATCCTCTCACACTGGAGAGCATGGTTGGTCCCTCTGGGGGCGCAATTCCAGCGATGAGTCCCTATTAAGGGTGCAGTCTTCTTTTGAAGTGCATAAGTAATTAGTTGTTGTAAGCATGCAGCCGAGTCAAGTTGTGATTACTTCTAAATTCCTCATTGAAAAACAAGTGAAATGAATGAGAACTTAGCTGTAAGGTAAGAACTGCATAACAACTGGATAGTCCTCAACCTGTGTGGTGGTGCCCATCGAGCTTCTTGAGTCTTCAGGCTTTGATGTAGTGGGAGGTCACACATGGAACCTCTTCAGATTGTAAGCACTCCACTGCTTTTCGATATTTTTTTTGTTGTGTAATTACTCTTGTTGCTTACTATGCTAATCTTATACAGACCTTCCTGGATAAGATTCATCTTTTTGGAGCATTCTCTGCTGGCAGTGATGAAGGCTTTTCTTAGGACTAGATCTCTAGGCTGGAACTGCCGGATCTTGGCCCTTTTGTTGTGGCTGGAAAAGAACTGCTCATGGTAAGCTGCGATGCGGGTGATAGTCTGCTCATACTTCTCCTCTGCCAAATTTAATCTTGTGGCCATCTCCCTTCGATTGCTCATCTTTTGGTGGTGTGATGTGCCCATAGACATCCAGGGAGTTCGTTTGGCCATTTTCTTTTCTTATTGGTGGGGGATTTCTTGTGGCAGTAGAGGATCATCTTAGTGGATACTTTAGCCCGCCTATTACTTTAAAGATATCTTGGCATAGACATGTGCTGCTTGATGCCATATTTTTGGAAAAACTTCGCCAAATCTTTGCCCACGAATTACAGGCCGTTGTTGGTGGCGATGGATTAAGGGATGCCAAATCGGCAAATGATGTTCTTTCATTTGAAATGCTCTATGTTCGTCTGAATAGTGATCGTCATGGGCTCTGTTTCTATCTATTTGGTGAAGTAGTCGGTTGCAATGATCATCATGTCTTTGCCCCTAGTAGTCCGGCTGGTGATTAGCTGGGAATCGGAATGAATTAAAAGTTTTTTCACCACCAAGTCTTTTGTCATTCGAAGACCTGCTAGTGGGGCTTCGTACTCTGTTTCATTGTTAGATGCTTTGAAGCTTAGAGTGATCGCCTACTCAAGCATTGAACCATCTAGGGTGGCAAGAAACACGGTTGCTCACGAACCTTTGTAATTGGATGCGTCGTCGACATGCAGATGCCAGAAATCTCCATTGAGGGAGTAGGTGTGCCTAAAGTGTGTTTGGCTGCCTTCGAGGTGTCGTTGTGCCGCTATGTTGCATTGTCAAGGTTGGGCTTGAAGGCACGGTAGGATGCCATGGAGCTAAGGCCATGTTACATGTAGCAAGAGATGCTCAACTTCCGGTATTAAACCACTATAGAGCTGAATAATGGAGCAAGGGTCGGCTACAGTCGTGTAACGTGCAGCAGAAAGTAGTGCTCGACCGCCAGTACCTGTTGCTCTTACGTAGAATCTTCTGGGGCGACAAGGACAAAACTTGCTTATGAGTATGTTCGTGTGCCCTTGGCGTGTCTTTTGAGCCGAGTTGTTGCGTTTGTCAGAAAACTTTGCATCTGCCAAGGTCTACACCTTTATCGTCGCCAGTTTGGATTCGACAGAATAATGTAACATGATGATGACTGCGTGCGTTTGAAGGTAAAACTTAAGCTTTTAGGTTACAACAATTATCGCCAAAGTTAGCTTTTGAATTTTTAATAGCATTGAGGAAAGCTTTTGAACTATAGAATACAGGTAGTCGGGCCTCCAACTCTTCTCACATGATGGTAGAGCTTATTGCTACTTTAGATACCGTCAAACATGCGAATAAGTCCTCCGCTGCTTCTAGGGAGGTGATGTCAGGTACTTCTTCAAGTCCTTGAATGTGCATTGGCGAGCCTCGTCCCAAAGTGCATGTTTCTCTGCCAAAGCAAAAGAGTCTGCCAAAGTTAGATATTCTTGCATGATTAATTTTTTGAATAGCTGGTGGTCTGCTGGAAGGCTTTTTTGGAAGGCTGCTCTTGCTATCGAGTAGTTGCCTCTGACTATCCTTGCCTTCTTTGCTTTGAATCTCCTCACATAGTCATGAAATGACTCCTTTGGGTTCTTCTTGATGTCAAACAAATGGTCGAACTTCTTTTTGATCAAGCGATAGGATGAATATTCTTTGGTGAAAACCAAAGAAAGTTCGTAGAAATTTCAAATGGATTGTGGCGGCAGGGTGTAGAACCAATCTTGCGCTTCGCCTTGTAGAGTGGTGGCGAATATCTTGCACATGAGGTCATCGTTGTTTCGATAAAGGATCATTGCGCTTCGGTAGTGCTTTAAGTGTCTCTTCGGGTCTTCATCCCCTTTGAAATATGTGAAATATGGCATGCTGAACTCACGTGGAGGCAATGTCTGCACGATCTAGTCCGTGAATGGTGACTTGCTTATATTGGTCATGTTCCGTCGTAGTGCCTCGTCGGTGACCTCGTTGCATTGGAAATCATGCAATCACTTGGTCAAGAGTCTTTCTATTTCTTCCTAAATTTTCCTTTGTTGGGGTAGCGGAGCTTTCTGCTGCCCCCAGCCATGACTTACTGGTCTAGGCTGCTCTTCCATGTGTTAGGCTCGTTTATGCCGCGGATGCAGTGCATATGGTGCATTCCTAGCAGGCGAGCGAGTTCTTCGCAGGCTGCTGGTTGAACTTGAGCTGGATTGAGTGACTGCTTCTCTCCGTCCTTCGTGCTGCCTACTCCGATGTGAGGTAGAGGATGCTTCTTGCGGGCTTAGCCGCAAATGAACACTTTGCCCAGAAGGTTGCTCATGTTGACTATCAGAGTGTGACCCTAACCGTGAATGTATGCTCATCCGTGGGCCTAGTCGAGAGTGCACGCTCCTCCGCACATTAAGACGAGAGTATTCGCTATCTTGGGGGCCCATTCGGGAATGTACACTGCCCGAACGCTCGGCTCGTGGTTGGTTGAATGGCTGCTTGTCGGGACACTGCTGGAAAGGGCCGTCTACCCTTGTCTTACTTCGGGATACCTCGTCGGGGGCACGTTGGATCCTGATGCGTTGCAAAAGTTGATTCACCAAGGTTGTCTGTTGTGCAAGGGCGCTCGTCAACTCTATGACTTGTCGAGACAAGTGTTGTTCGCCGTTTGGATTGTAAGAGTTTGGAAGGTATGTGCCTCCTTTGGCAGTGGAAAGACGGTAAACTTCGAGCGCGAGATTTGAGTTGGAAAATGTCAAACCCGTGAAAAAATGTGGTAAGAATGCCGCCGGCTCGATGGTAGGCCCGGATAGTTGAGATAGTCTTGGGCCGACTTGGGCTGCTTGGAAAGCCACGGGAGCAAACTGGGTTGCGGGAGCAGGCTGGGCCATGAGAGTAGGCTGGGCTGCGAGAGTATGCTGCTCGGCGGGAGCAGGCTGAACCACGGGAGTGGGCTGCTCGTAGGGAGCAGGCTACTCAGTAGGAGTAAGCTGGGTTGCGAGAGTAGTTTGGGCCATGAGAGCAGGTTGGGCCGCGAAAGTGGGCTGCTTGGCGGGAGTGGGCTGCTCGTCGGGAGTTAGCCTCGGACCCGTGCAAGCTTGGATGGCATGGCTTGGGCCATGGTGGAACCTAGTAGTGGTGGTACCACTCCGCTTATGACCACATTTAGCCTCGTGGATCGCCGCGGTCCCATTTCTTGAGTATTAGAATTTTCACTTGTGGAATTTTCTAAATTTCTAGCCATTATATTTTTCTTATACGTTTTATCCAAGAACCTTTGCAAATAAAAAATTCTAACAATAAGAACGTATGAAAAATATTCAAATGGACTAGAAAATAGAGAAAAAACCTTTTATGCGAGAGTCTTCTATGAGTATGGATCTCAACTCTCAATGAAAGCACCAATTTGTGGATGCAAATTTCTTCCTCCTTGATCTTGGACAATTTTGCACCTACAAAACAATTAACACCTTAGGTTAAGGCCAAGAGCCTCACGCGCCCACGATGAATGGGGTGGGGGGGCTTTGGCCGAAGAACCTCCGATGCCAAAGTTAGAATTTAGAGAGAAAGAGTATTTAGAGAATTTTTGGATTTTTGCCAAAGTGTTCGAATGAGTTTTTGGTGAAAATAGGAGCCTATTTATAGGGCTAGGCTTGGCCATTTTTTCCAAGGAATGGCCGGCCCTTGAAGGAGTTTTTGTGGTTGAGATTTTGGTTTAATTAGCCAATTTATTGGCTAATTAAACCTTAAAGAATAAATTGGTGGTTACATATTTATTTAGAATAAATTGATAATTAGGTTATGAAAAGGTAATAAAGAATAACTAAATAATTTGCTAAAAAGGGGAGAAAAGGGTAAGGAAAGGTAGGAAATAGGATGAATCCCTTTTCAGATAGGGATGGCCGGCCATTGATGTGGTTTTTGGTGGTTTATTTGATATAAAGGGTGACTTAATTGATATTTAATGGATTAATTGGGTAATTAATCCATTAATTAACCAATTAACATAATAATTTGGAGGTTACCTTGCAAAAGGGAATTTGATGAGATAGATTTTGAATTGTTTACCTCTTTTGGAGCATCTTTGACTTTGTTGAAAAAAGATTGTCGACTGCTTGCGCGTAGAGATCTTGGTGTACTTAAGGGGTATTTTGGTCCTTTTTGTCCAACAATCCACGTGTCGTCTTGTGATTATTTTTGGCCCCATAGTGACAACATGATCATGCATATTTTATTTGCTCATCATGCATGTCTACACCGGTTACTATATTACTCGTTTAGGGCAGAACCAGTTTCACGTGTATGTTCGAAACGTATCGTAATGCTCACATTGGATCCATTGCAGGTACCTGCCTAAACTAATTGCTTTTGCATCTATGACTCATATTTGACGTGCTTAGCGCCATCTTCATGATGTAGTACTCAAGTAGATTATTACACATAGCATGTTCATGTAGCTACTTTCTGCAAGGACTCGTAAGTAAGCATAATTTTGATAAGCATGTTATATTGTTTTTGAGATATGTGTGGTTTACTCGTATTCTTAGAATAATTATTTTATACTGATACTTGGTTTTCATACTTATACATAGTATGATTTTGGAAACTATACAGATTTTACAGCAATGAGTTTTTATGTTGTGAAAAAACAAAGGTGTTTTAGTAAATCCTTATATTTGCCCACTCACACTTTCTGTTTTACGCCCCTCAAGGACTTAGTACGTAGGTGATTTCTGTGATGAGCAAGTGGTCATTAGTAACTCTGATTATTAGTTTAACATAAGTTTTGGATTTTAATTTTTTTTTATTCGTACTTATTACATAACTGAATAGTATGATTCATCATAGTCGACCCGCATATCTCGAACGAGCCCTTAATATTCCCTGGCATATCCACTCCATCATGCGCGACATTCAGATTCTGGCTTGTGAGTTCCTTTCTGTGGAGTGGAAGCATATTTTCAGGGAAACTAACTTTGTGGCGGATGCGTTATCTCATTTCAGCCTATCTATCTTTGAATAAGGATCATCTCCAGATCCTCTTTGTGAGAATCCCGAATATTCTCCAATCACGTTTGTTCATCGTATATTGTGCGATCATAAATCATTGTAAATTTTTTATTATTTAAAATTGAATATAAATAGTATTTGATGAAAAATGATTGCACGATACACGATGAACATACGTGATTAGAGAATCTCCAAAATCCTCACAAAGGGAATCTGGAGAGGATTGATGCGAATTTTAATTTAACACACAAATTAAACCCTCTTGTTGTCAAATTGTAGTATAAATGCAAGTAGGGATCGTTCTAAACCGGGGATTAGGAGGGCTTGCTAAAACCTCTAAACTGACTTAAAAACATATAAACAAAGTTAAAAACACTAAACTAGACTCAAAGAACTTAAAACAAACTCAAAGGACTCAAAACAAGCTAAAAAAGCTCAAATCTGCCTAAAAACACAAACTGGGTAGATTTGGACTCTAACACACTTTTGGGACACCTAAAAACACAAATCAAAATAGATTTTGACTAATAAAACACTTTAAAGTAAAGGGGGTTTTGGTTTTGACGAATTTGAAAACAAAACAAGTAAATTAAAGAACGAATGAAATCTGCACGAATTTGAGTAAATTGAATGGATGGAAGGCTAGCTAGGAGGTTCTTTTCCACACATGACATACTTGCACATAAACCAATTTTCAGTTGTTCTTTCGATCAATCATGACACTCAACACCCCAGGTTAATTAAGTCCGCTTAAATTAACCTTCAAGTTCTCCTTAAGTTATTGAATTGGATGGGAAAACACATACAACAATTCAAGCATTCTTCAAAAGTTCTTTACGTGAACAGCACAATAAAGATACAATCAAAGGTCATTAAGCATTATGAAAACTATAAGTATTGACGAGGCATTCGTTACTATGATGAGCATGAAACTCCTGCCAAGAATTTATTTAACACAATCGTTTATAAGCGACCTCCACTACTTGTGAATATAAGTTTGTAACTATTAGGTGAAACTCCCTTATACTCTAGCATCATATTCATGCATGCAAACTAAGTGTGCACTCTTAATAAACATACACGAATAAGTTATCAATCAAGTAGTTAAACAAATTGAATTCACAACTTATGAAATCACAACTAAAGGTAATCAAATCATATTGCAAGCATGAACATGGTTTCGAATTCCCCCCTAGCTAAGGGGGGGTTTAGTTCCTCATACTCACAAAGCAAAGATAAACAAATTTAGACATTGAAAACAAAAGAATGAAAAGACCTAAAAACGCTCCAACAATCCAACTTGAATAGCAAGCACGTCCAAGGGTCCTCCTTCTTCTTTTTGTTACGGCACAAGGTACGATTTGATGGATGAGTGGTAAATTATGGTGGTGGATGGATATAGGTGAGTTATGGTGAAGGGTGGATGGGTGGATTGTGTTCTCCCGGCCAAGGAATGAAAGTGTAAGTGTATGGAGTTGTGAGATGTGAATGTAGTGTATTTTGATGGATCTTTTCTCCTCCCCCTTTGTTATGGTGAAGGGTGGATGTATTTATAGGCTAGGGAGAGGACCACCATCTAATTAAGGTGGTAGTGGTGTATGTTGTGGTAATGAGTGGGGGTGTAGTGGGTGAGTGTTTGGTAATGAGTGGATGTAATGGGTGTAGTGGATGAATGTTTGGTAATGAGTGGATGTAATAGGTGTAGTGGATGGATGTTTGGTAATGAGTGGATGTAATGGATGTAGTGGGTGTAATGAGTGGATGTAATAGGTGTAGTGGATGGATGTTTGGTAATGAGTGTATGTAATGGATGTAGTGGGTGGATGTTTGGTAATGAGTGGATGTAATGGGTGTAGTGGATGGATGTTTGGAGTTGTAGGTCAACACACTTGCACACACACATGCTGATTTCTAGCCTTCAAATCTTCAAAAACGTCCATCCTCATGTCTCCATGCTTGCACTATCCAATATTGGCCCGAAAATGCTCCGAAATGCTCCAAATAGTACTTTGTTGCTAACTTTGTTATTTGAACCTACAAACACACGAAAATAGCTTAAAATACATAATTGACTAAGAAATAACAACATAAATGCACAAGAACAAGCTAACTAAGTCGCATAAATATGCTCCTATCAAATTCCCCCACACTTAGCTTTTGCTAGTCCATGAGCAAAACAAAACAAACAAAACAAACAAAACATAACCTTGACCTTCCAACATTTGCCTCAGGGATTTTCAATGAAACATGACATGCCAAAGATCACCACTTACATAGATTTAAGCATTCCTTACCCTTGAGCATTCTTAATCATAGTCACCAATCACTAGCTCACATTTAATCAATTAAAACAACATTTTGAATATAGTAACATGCCTTAGAGAATTTCCTCAATTCCTTACTAGATACACTCTTATTTTCACACAAGAATTTCTGACTACACTCCCTATACTAGGTATATGTGAAAAGATTGGTGTAAACATGAAAACTAGTACTCACATATGTTTTTCAACAAAGAAGCAATTTCTGGAATTATTAATTCATGTATATATATGATCTCATGACTAGAATGCTACTACTTAGATGCGAGAACCAGTGACACCATATGCTCATATCAATTTCAAACTTTACAAATTGAAACACACAACACTCAAGATTGAAGTCAAAGGTTGTAACAGGGCTTGGGGGTAATGGCTAACAAAGAAAGGATAGGAATAACAAACGTTCTTAAAGCGATAGCAAGTAAAGTAATGGAATCGACACTTGGAATTTACTTTAGAATGCAAAAATCAACTTTTAAACACAAAGGGAAGATTCATGCAACACTTATGGTCGAATTCAATGCTTTGGACCCTTTCTTCTACAAACAACACTTTAGAGCTCTTTCTCATAAATTTTTCAACTCTTTTCACAACTTTTCTTCTTTTCATTCTATTTTCCACCAATTTTTCTTTTTCTTTTCCTTTTCTACCCGTGCCTTATGAAGGACTTTGGCACACACACATACAAAAATCACTTCCCCCACACTTGTTTTTCTGCAAGAGTTCAACAAAAGGAATTCCTTCTAAATTATACTTTACTATGCTTCAAGAACAAGGGTATGGATGGTCCTAATCTAGGCTAGGTGAGGATAGTGCGGGTAACAAAGAACATAGGCAACACAAGGCTCAACGGGGTTAAACTTAAACACATAATGAAATAGAGGCACGGCAATTTGGCTTTGGTGGTCACTACACAACTTCATCTTAAATATGTGTTATGCAAATCAATAGCATGATTTGAATGAAATAGTCATGAGTTCTAGCATTTGGAACTAAATGATGAAACGCCTTCTAAGTAGCAACCAAGCAAAGAATAATGAGATCATTCAACGACTTTTAGAAAACAATGGTGCACAAATTATTAACTCTCCAAATAAACGTTTAGGCTCAAGTCTCACAAGGTTGTAGCGTTCATTTGAGTTCCTTCCTTCAAGCATGTTACAAAAACTGATTTTTCCTTTATGATTGCATGTGAATTCATAATTTATAACCACAACCAAGCATACATCAAAGAGTAAATCAAATTTTCATTCGTGTTTATAACTCTCTTTAACAGTCATGTAATTAAAAATCAAATCCTCATCATTGTGTTGGAAGGTACCCTAAGACACAAACAAACAAACAAAAACAACTATTTTTGGGTTTTTCAAAACAATTTTTCAAATTTTTATGAGATTTTCAGATTTTTATGTCAAAACACACTAAAATACTCCAAAACAGCTTAAAAACACTTAAAAACATCAAGGAACAACACTTAGAAGTAATGGATGATAAACTCCCACGAATTTCATGCAAAACAACTTGGTTACCCCCCCCCCCACACTTAAATTAAACATTGTCCTCAATGTTTTAAGCATAAACTCACAAAAAAAAAAAAAAAAACAAGCAAACAAACAAACAACGAATAAACATGACAAGTATGGCAAAGTAAAAACCAGACATAATAGAGTTTAAGAACGCAAATCTGGTTTTGGAGATTGATGATCTTGTTGTCTTTCCACAGCTTTGATCTCGAACTAGTTTGGAATTCTGAGCGAGGAATATGAGAGTTCCTTGGTTTCAAATCAGACTTCTTCTGCTGGATTGATTTGATTGTGTAGTCTGCATTCTTCTCTGCTTGTTTCTTCTGCACGGCAGGCAGGCACGAGGTAGAGGTGTTGGTCTGTTTCTTTCTTCAATCTTTCCAAGTGCCCACCTCTTGCTTTCTTTCTCCTTGTCCCTAGCTGAGGATGAATTGGCAAATTGTCTCCACATGCTTCGATGTATCATTTTCACTTCCTTTATCTATTCCCCAAGCAGATGTGGTAGACGAAGAGGAAGCATAAAATGATGAAGATGAATACTCGAGAGCAAGGCTAGGTAAGCAATCAGGAAGGGGTTCCAGGCAGTCGGTTCCAGATCAGAAGATTAATACCAAGTGCTAGTTGATTGCTCTCTTTCTCCTTGTCCCAAAACAACAACAATGAGAATGACAGGGAGAAAGCATGATATGAGATACTTTTGCTTTGGATGAGTTGTTTGCAGAGGTACCCCAAGGAATAAGGAATACTGAGTGACTCGAGAGAGTTTGTTGGAAAGGCATTCTCGAAAAAGAATAAGGGTTATGTATGTCTGCCTTGCAATGGAGGGTGAAAGGTGACATTTATAGGAATTAATAACCGGTACTATTCTTTCACCCTTGTCAGCAACCGTTGGATGATTTAATAGTAAACTTTACGTGTTTTCTACTTCATAAGAGTTCTTCGACAGATTGCCCGTAATTTTCGCAAGGCTGAGTGTGCATGTGACAGGCGTTGACATGTCTGGAAAAGCAAGTGCCTCTTCGATATCTGGAATCGGCGCTTCGACAAACTGCCCATGATTTCTGCAAAGCTGACTCTGCATGTGACAGATGCTGACACATCTGGAAAAGCAGATGTTTCTCCGATTTCTGAGTTTGCCTCTTCGAGTTCTAAGCTCGCCTCTTCGATCTCTGAAATCCCGTCAGGTGCAGAGGTTGCATGTGACAAGTGCGGACAAATCTGGAAAAAAAGATTGGCCCGTGGTTTCTGAGCAAGCCCAGCTTTTGAGAAAGCTAGCGTCTCTTCGATTTTTGAGTTGGCCTTTTCGATTTCTGAGCTCGCCTTTTCGATCTCTGAAATCCCATCGAGTGTTGATTTTTATAGAGGTACGTAGGACGTTCAAAGCACACTTAAATTTCTGCCTATAGAAACTTCCTTCTTGCACTTCTACGACCTTGACTTATCCAACCTCTTCTTTCTTTAACACCTCTGAAAATGTATGGCCTCTCCGACCGTCGTTTTGACTTGAACCTTGGTGAAGAGGTAGTCTTGCCTTCTCCAAACAATATATGCCGCCCATCCTTCACATCCCCTACTGGTCCTTTTACCATTGGGGATTCGGTGATGAAGAATGACATGACCGCTGCGGTGGTGGCCCGGAACCTTGTCACTCCCAAAGATAACAGACTACTTTCCAAACGGTCTGATGAGTTGGTTGTTAAGGATTATCTGGCTCTCAGTGTGCAGTGTGCAGGTTCTGTGTCTAATATGGCCCAACGCCTATTTGCTCGAACCCGTCAAGTTGAATCATTGGCGGCTGAAGTGATGAGCCTTAAGCAGGAGATTAGAGGGCTCAAGCATGAGAATAAACAGTTGCACAGGCTCGCACATAACTATGCTACAAACATGAAGAGAAAGATTGACCAGATGCAGGAATCTGATGGTCAGATTTTACTTGATCATCAGAGGTTTGTGGGTTTGTTCCAACAACATTTGCCTTCATCTTCTGGGGCTGTACCGTGTACTGAAGCTCCAAATGATCAACCTCTGCTGCCTCTTCCTTCTGGGGCTCCGTCGACTGCTGAGGCTCTGCTGACTACTGAGACTTCTCCTAAACAGCCTTTGTGAAGGCTCCCTCTTGTAATTTTCTGCTTAATGTTCCTTTTTTTTTTCATGAAAATGAATGTAAGAATACCTTGCATATCTGTCAATGTTTCAAAAATAAACCCACACCCAAAAATAATTAAATAAACAACAAAAATAAAAAATGACAATCATGGCAAAATAGAAATGCAGAAAAGGAAAGGTTTTTAGAAACGCAAAACTGATTGTGGAGCGATTCAAAAAACTTCCTTATTTGAATACATGGGTTGCCTCCCAAGAAGCGCTTGCTTTAACGTCTTCCAGCCGAACGAAACTTCCTTCTAAACTTGGATAGGGTCCATAGCATGGAATTGATCCTTGAATGGAAGGTGATACTTGACGTGATCCGGCAATGGTTTAAATTCTAGTGTAGGTGCCTTAATCATCAAAATCAGCAAGTTAGTATATAATAAAATCGAAGTTGGAAAAGATGACTTACTTGCTTGCTCCAACACAAACTCAATTACGAACACCACATCAGGGATATGGGACTTGGCCAGATTTGGTGTTATAAGAGTTAGGACTTTTCCCCTATCATAAAATCCAACTTCTTTAGGAATTTTCTTCTCAAGTGTATCTTCTTTGATGAATTCTAGACATTCCCCATCCACTTCTTGCTCTTGATTCTTTGGAAAGGTTTCGAAGATGCCTTTCTCACCTTCTTCTTCCTTGGATTGCATGATCCTGCAAGGAATAAAGACATTTGGTGAAACGGGGTCAGGACAAATTGAATTTAGGCTTACCTTGGTTGTAGTGGATGGCATAGAGGGCATATGGGGCAGCGGCAAGGGTGGTTCTTCCCTTGCCGTGGCCTTGTTATTCTCCTCTTCTTCAAGCAGCAACTGTTCATCCATGTTTTGGCTTGGTTTGGATGTCTTGGGTTCACCTCCAACCTCCATAGCACTTCCCAAAGTGATAGCATCATGGATTTCAAAATCTTCCTTCAAATTTTCAATAGTTGAGTTGGAGAGTTCACTTTGCTCTTGAATTTGTGCCATGAACTCCATAATCTGCCCAATTTGCTTCTCCAATTCACCCATCTTCCTGGCTTGATTTTGAATCTCCTTGTTTCGATTTTCTACTTCCTGGTTCAAAGAGGTGAGTAACTTATTAAACATGTCATTATCCAAAGACGTACCTGAATTGAATTGGGTAGATTGTTGTGGTCGCTGTGATGGTTCATATGGCCAGTGATAGAACTCATTCGATGGCGGCAAATATTCTTCTTGTTGTGAGCCCTGCGTCAAAGAGGTTAGTACATCAAGAATTTCATCATAACTCATAGGCATACTTGAATTTGATTTGAATTGTTGTGGAGAAGGTTGTTGTGGCTGCATAGGTCTTGAATAGAACTCCTCTTCTTGCTGCCAATATCCATCTTGTTGGAATTGTTGAGGTTCTCCCCACATGTAATCTGAATAATCTCTCCAATCCGAATTGTAAGCGTTGGAAAACATGTTGTCCCATGATTGGCTATGGCCTTGATAACCCCGAACATCTTCATTCGCAGTGAATTGAGAACATTGATGAGTTGGATATCCTTGCCCATAGGACACACCATATGTAGGGACACTTTGCATTGTGGTCCTTTCGGAATATTGTGACAATTGAGAAGTAAGTTTCGTCAATTGAGCATGAATGGTAGCAAAATCTATGTCTTACTTCTCTAGTACCTGAAGTCAAGGAAACAAAACTAAATCAAATATCAAAAGTAAAACAAAAAAAAAAAAAAAAAAAAAACACAAACAAAAACAAAGTCAGTAACTAAAAACAAAAGACACGAAAATATAGAAAAAGAAATAACAAGGGATTAGCAAAGTTGCTAATCCTCGGCAACGGCGCCAAAAATTTGATGCGAATTTTAACTTAACACACAAATTAAACCCTCTTGTTGTCAAATTGTAGTATAAATGCAAGTAGGGATCGTTCTAAACCGGGGATTAGGAGGGCTTGCTAAAACCTCTAAACTGACTTAAAAACATATAACCAAAGTTAAAAACAATAAACTAGACTCAAAGAACTTAAAACAAACTCAAAGGACTCGAAACAAGCTAAAAACGCTCAAATTTGCCTAAAAACACAAACTGGGCAGATTTGGACTCTAACACACTTTTGGGACACCTAAAAACACAAATCAAAACATATTTTGACTAATAAAACACTTTAAAGGAAAGGGGGTTTTGGTTTTGACGAATTTGAAAACAAAACAAGTAAATTAAATAACTAATGAAATCTGCACGAATTTGAGTAAATTGAATAGATGGAAGGCTAGCTAGGAGGTTCTTCTCCACACATGACATACTTGCACATAAACCAATTTTCAGTTGTTCTTTCGATCAATCATGAAACTCAACACCCCAGGTTAATTAAGTCCGCTTAAATTAACCTTCAAGTTCTCCTTAAGTTATTGAATTGGATGGGAAAACGCATACAACAATTTAAGCATTCTTCAAAAGTTCTTTACGTGAACAGCACAATAAAGATACAATCAAAGATCATTAAGCATTATGAAAACTATAAGTATTGACAAGGCATTCGTTACTATGATGAGCATGAAACTCCTGCCAAGAATTTATTTAACGCGATCGTTTATAAGCGACCTCCACTACTTGTGAATATAAGTTTGTAACTATTAGGTGAAACTCCCTTATACTCTAGCATCACATTCATGCATGCAAACTAAGTGTGCACTCTTAATAAACATACACGAATAAGTTATCAATCAAGCAGTTAAACAAATTGAATTCACAACTTATGAAATCACAACTAAAGGTAATCAAATCATATTGCAAGCATGAACATGGTTTCGAATTCCCCCTAGCTAAGGGGGGTTTAGTTCCTCATACTCACAAAGCAAAGATAAACAAATTTAGACATTGAAAACAAAAGAATGAAAAGAACTAAAAACGCTCCAACAATCCAACTTGAATGGCAAACACGTCCAAGGGTCCTCCTTCTTCTTTTTGTTGCGGCACAAGGTGTGGTTTGATGGATGAGTGGTAAATTATGGTGGTGGATGGATATAGGTGAGTTATGGTGAAGGGTGGATGGGTGGATTGTGTTCTCCCGGCCAAGGAATGAAAGTGTAAGTGTATGGAGTTGTGAGATGTGAATGTAGTGTCTTTTGATGGATCTTTTCTCCTCCCCCTTTGTTATGGTGAAGGGTGGATGTATTTATAGGCTAGGGAGAGGACCACCATCTAATTAAGGTGGTAGTGGTGTATGTTGTGGTAATGAGTGGATGTAATGGGTGTAGTGGATGGGTGTAGTGGGTGAGTGTTTGGTAATGAGTGGATGTAATGGGTGTAGTGGATGGATGTTTGGTAATGAGTGGATGTAATGGGTGTAGTGGGTGGATGTTTGGTAATGAGTGGATGTAATGGGTGTAGTGGATGGATGTTTGGAGTTGTAGGTCAACACACTTGCACACACACATGCTGATTTCTAGCCTTCAAATCTTCAAAAACGTCCATCCTCATGTCTTCATGCTTGCACTATCCAATCTTGGCCCAAAAATGCTCTAAAATGCTCCAAATAGCACTTTGTTGCTAACTTTGTTATTTGAACCTACAAACACACGAAAATAGCTTAAAATACATAATTGACTAAGAAATAACAACATAAATGCACAAGAACAAGCTAACTAAGTCGCATAAATATGCTCCTATCAAGGATCCTCATTCTCTATCTTTAATCCTCACTTTTAGGACCACTGTTTCCTAAAGTTACTCTTCCTGCTTTTCATCTTGACGTGCTGGAACAAGTTGCTCTATAAGTTTTGTTCCTTAATGCATGAGTAAATTGTAGCTATGATCATTTAACTTTAACTCAATTAGGGCAATGGTCCCTTAACTAAAAATCCATTACCATTGGTCCCTCAACTCATCAAAACGTGCAGTTGTGGTCCCTCAACTAAAAATTCATTACCATTGATCTCTCAACTTTAATTCAACTGGAGAAATGATCCCTTAATTTTAACTCAATTGTAGCAATGGTCCTTCCAACATAACTCGTTTTGACAAAAAAATTTACTTAGTTGACAACAATGATCATAATTACACACTTTGATGATTTGAGGGACCCTAATTATATAAATGGTTATTCTAACATAACTTATTTTGACAAAATTTTGACGAAATTGATGAAAATAACTATAGCTACACATTTTGATAAGTTGATGGACCAATGGTAATGGATGTTTAGTTGAGGGACCACTGCTCCAATTTGATTAACGTTGATGGACCATTGTTACAATTTACTCTGAATGCATTTACCTTATCAAAAATAAAAATAAAAAATAAAAAATTCTCGAATCACCACCACCGCATCCAAGTTGTCCCTCCCTCTCCCTCCTTTCCCCCAAATGGCTCTACTCGGGGACGACGGTCGTGGTTATGAGCTAGCCTGCAAACTCGAATCCTGCAAAGTCTGGCGCACATGGCTTGGCGATTCCACCTACGCCCACTTCGCCCCCTTCCTCAAATCCCCTTCAACCTGGGAAGCTTTCATGGACTCCAAATCTAAGGCTCCCCTCCATCTCCAACTCCGCGCTCGAGCTCTTCTTTTCGACAAGGCCTGCGTTTCCCTCTTCCTCCGCCCCAATTCCAACTCCTCTTCCTCCTCCTCTTCTTCTTCAATCGCCGTTTCCAAGCTCAATCCCATTTGTGAGTTTCTTAGTTGCTCATTGCTTTCGTTTCGGCTTAATTTCATTGCTTCTGATCGATGCCACTGTTTTTGGTTGCAGATTTGCAACTCCACCCTGACGACGTCTACTTCACTCTGGAGAATTCGTCTCAGGATGGGGTTCAAGTTCAACAACGTGACGCTTTGGTGCCGTCCAAGGTATGATTTTCGAGCTTTCGTCGATTGTGCCATGAATGTGATATGTTTGGTAAATTGGAATTAGTAAATGGATTAGGTATGTTTATGCCTTTTTTGTAGTTTCGTTATAATTCTACATTATGTGAAGTATATGTATGGAATCCTTTAATGAAAATGCGGAATTAACTCTCATTGTTATACTTACAAATTCCACGTTTTTTTCATATGTTTCAAATACTTGGCTACTGAGATTTCAATGGAAATGGGTGTATAAACCAAAAAAGTCGTCAGATTTCATCTCGCAGAATTCCTATGGCTGCATTGCTGGTTATCTCCTCTTTGTTTAGCAAAATGCGCCAATTCAGTTGGCGAAGTTTATTTAGTGCTGGACCCAAAACAATATGAACTCTTGAATCTAACATTCTAGTCCAACCTAGTGATGTCATTTATAAATTGAGCTGCACTGATGCATTTGTGTCAAAAGAAATTTTGGAGGAAAATGAGCAAAAAAAGTTAGAAGTTGAACCGTGGAGAGTTCTTATATAACTATAGTTTATTACTGTGTTTGCAGACTCAATCTAAAGCCGCTTTTGGTGCTGGATCAAGATATGGAGAATCTGAAATTGATAACATACCATTGAGATTCAAAAATGACGAGCTGTCTGAGACATGGTATAATCAGTTTCTTGAGAGATATAGAATGAGCAAACCGTCTAGGTTGTCATCAGGGGAGCGAGAATCAGAGAAACGTACTCCAGAGGAGATGTCTGCTTACCTAAAACTTCTTGAGAGGCATAAGAAAAGATGCGTAGCTTTCAAAGAAGATCCGTATATGGGATTTGGAAATCCGATCCAAGATGCATCACACATGAATCCAAATTCCCTTTTAGATGGTAGTAACTCAGTTGATAGTGAAACATCTTTTTTCCCAGAAACAATGTTTACGTTCAACTGTGTTCCCGATAGTGCACTTCCACCTTTGAATAGAGTGGATGACAACCAAAAAATGGAATGTTTTGGAGTTCTTGATACATTGCCTCAGATAATGACTAGGAGTCCCGTTATGCTTGAGAGGCTTGGCATCAGGCCTGAATACCTCAGCATGGAACAAGGAGGAATCATACACCGCAGAAAAAATGCTTTTGGAGGGAACAAAAAATGTCTTAGTCAAGAGCAAGCAACACAGTTATCTCAAAAGGTAGTAGCTAGGATGATGATAAGTATCGGGTTTGAAGGTACTACAGAAGTTCCAATTGATGTTTTCTCCAAGTTACTAAGCTGCCATATCCAGAAATTGGGTGGCAGCTTGAAACTTCTTGCTGATAGTTACAGAAAGCAGTGCTCAGCGCTTGAACTACTAAAGATGTTCCTTCAAACTGTGGGATATGGGTGAGTTTACGGATCTAAGGTTATACTTTTCTCTTTATTGTTGAGTATCTAATTGTAGTTTCTTATAAATTACTGTCGCATTGTTGGTTCATTTGTTAATATTTTAATTATGATCTTTTACTTAAGCGGGTATGAATTTTCATGGGTTAGAAAAAAGAGGAAAATGATTGATCAAAATAGTTTGATGTTATGTTTCTATGGTATTTTATGCACTCGTGATGTTGGGTAGAGACCTACTAGTTGTAATTTTCATGAATATACTTCTACATTGTAGGCTCTGGATTAATGAATAAATGAACTGCTTCCAGGGTGTTTATTACCGTTGTAAGAGTATTCTCTTTGAAAAATTTGCTGCAGACACTCATCTTAACAAATAATCTCATAATGGAAGATGCCCCGTAAACGTTAATGTGATAGTATCTTTTAAGCACAAGGGAATGAGCAATAGAAGGGCATATTATGACCACAACAACAACAACAACAAAGCATTTTCCCACTAAGTGGGGTCGGCTATATGAATCCTAAAATGTCATTGCGCTCGGTTTTGTGTTATGTCCTTCGTTAGATCCAAGTACTCTAAGTCTTTTCTTGGGGTCTCTTCCAAAGTTTTCCTAGGTCTTCCTCTACCCCTTCGGCCCTGAACCTCTGTCTCGTGGTCACATCTTCGAACCGGAGCGTCAGTAGGCATTCTTTGCACATGTCCAAACCACCGTAACCGATTTTCTCTCATCTTTCCTTTAATTTCGGCTACTCCTACTTTACCTCGGATATCCTCATTCCTAATCTTATCTTTTCTCGTGTGCCCACACATCCAACGAAGCATCCTCATCTCCACTACACCTACGTGTTGATGCTTCACTGCCTAACATTCTATGCCATACAGCATTGCCGGCCTTATTGCCGTCCTATAAAATTTTTCCTTGAGCTTTAGTGGCCTACGACGGTTACACAACACGCTGGATGCACTCTTCCACTTCATCCATCCAGCTTGTATTCTATGGGTGAGATTTCCATCAAATTCTCCGTTCTTTTGCAAGATAGATCCTAGGTAGCGAAAACGGTCGCTCTTTGGTATTTCCTGATCTCCGATCATCACCCCTAACTCATTTTGGCCTCCGTTTGCACTGAACTTGCACTCCATATATTCTGTCTTTGATCGGCTTAGGCGAAGACCTTTAGATTCCAACACTTCTCTCTAAAGGTTAAGCTTCGTGTTTACCCCTTCCTACGTTTCATCTATTAACACTATATCGTTTGCGAAAAGCATACACCAAAGAATATCATCTTAAATATTAAGTTTGTGATCTTCGCTAGATTGTTCCGGTCATTAGTGTGGATAAGTATGTAAATGGATAGAGACAGGAAGCAAACACAAGATGTACGTGGTTCACCCAGATTGGCTATGTCCACGGAGTAAAGGAGTTCTCATTAATTGTGAAGGGTTTACACAGTATATAGGTTCAAGCTCTCCTTTAGTGAGTACAAGTGAATGATTTAGTACAAATGACATTAGGAAATATTGTGGAAGAATGACCTCGTAATCACGAAACTTTTAAGTACCGAAGTGTAGTATCGTCTTCACTTGCCTTATCTGTCTCATAGGTAGATGTGGCATCTTCTTTGGAAGTACTCTTCCTCCCTCCAGGGGTGGTATCTTTAACTGGTGGAGATGCACAAGGTAATGTATCAATTTCACTTGACGCTTACTTGTAGTTTCAGGCTTGGTCAAGCACGATACAAACCATGTAGTAGGAGTCCCCCAAGTCGTCGAGCTAGGGGATCTGCTGAAAGAGGTGACAGACAAGGTAAGCAATCAGAGTTCCAAGCAATCAGTCCCAGATCAGAAGTTTGATTTCGAGTTCCGGCTGATTGTTATCCTTCTCCTTATCTTGCAGGTAGCATGAAGGATAAAGAGAAGAAAAGGAGAAAATGTGATATGAGATACTTTTGCTTTTGAAGAAGTAACTTTCCACAGGCTTATTCTTGAACTGGGCTGGAGGGTTTTCTTGTTTCCGCCAGAGTATAAGGCCGACTGAAGAATTTGAGGGTCAAAACAAGTCCATCAAATCTAGAGTACGTTCGACCCTGCTGATATGGGATACTTTTGCTGTTGACAAAGTAGTGAATGTATCGGCACGTGTTCTGTTGCGCTTGTCTCCACATGCTTCCTTGTATCATTCTCACTTGCCCTATTTGTTCCTCAGACAGATGTGGTATCTTCTTGGGAAGCATAAGATGTTGAAGATGAGTACTCGAGAGCAATGGGGTTCCAGGCAATCAGTTCCGGACTGGAAGCTTGATTCCAAGTGCTGACTGATTGCTCTCTTTCTCCTTGTCTTGCAGGTAAGAACAAGGTCAAAGGAAAAGACAGGGAAAAAGCATGATATGGGATACTCTTGCTTTTAACCCTGATGATATGAGATATTCTTGCTTTGGTGTAGCTTGTTTGCAGAGGTATTCTCGGGGGGAAAGAAAGCTGAGTATTTCGAGAGGCTTCGTTGGGAGTGCCCTATCAGATATGAGGAAGGGTTGAGCATTTTTGCAGGTCTGCCTGTCCGTTGAGGATGGAGGTCGACATATATAGGAGTCTCTCTAACAAGAAGGAGTAATACTATTCTTTTACCCTGCTTGGTCATAGCACGATAGTGGGAGCTGCCAGCTTCATGTGTTTTAACTCTGTCAGAGCACTTTGAAAAAGTGGTCTGTGGTATCTGGAAAGCTGATGTTACGTGTGAAGACTACAGACAAGCTTTATCCAAGGAAAACTGGCTCTCGAAGTTGAGAAAGCGGTGTGAGGATTACAGACAAGCTTTATCTAAGGGGCTCTCGAAGTTGAGAAAACGGTGCCTCTTCGGTTTTCGAACAAGCAATCCTGTTGAGGATCTGTCTCTCGAGATTCGGAGAACGGTGCCTCTTCGATTTTTGAGAAAGCAATCCTGCTAGGAGTCTGGCTCTCGAGATTCGGAGAGCGGTGTCTCGTCGCTTTTTGAGAAAGTAATCATGTTGAGAGTCTGGCTTTCGAGATTCGGAGGACGGTGCCTCTTCGATCTTGAAGCAAGCAATCTTGTTGGGAGTGTTTTCTCGAATATGAGTAAAGGTTAAGCCTGTTTGCTAGTCTACCTTGCCACAGAGCACAGAGGTTGACCCACAGGGACTTTCCAATTATCCAGCAGTGGTCCTGTTCCTTTACCCTTGTGGGTAATAATATGGTAGCTAGACCTTCAAAATTTATGTATCTAAACTTTGTTAGTGTTGTTTCTTTGCTATTCTTTTACCCTTCTTGGTCATAGCGATGTAATGGGAGTTGCAAGCTTCACGTGTCTAAACTTTGTCACAGATTTTTGGCAAAGTTATCTGTGGTACCCGTGAGCTGATGTTGCGTGTGGAAAGTGAATGATTGA
Organism: Malus sylvestris; assembly: GCF_916048215.2. NCBI lineage: Eukaryota > Viridiplantae > Streptophyta > Magnoliopsida > Rosales > Rosaceae > Malus > Malus sylvestris. The sequence goes on along the minus strand of NC_062274.1, from coordinate 30,366,016 downwards.
ACAGTAACATTCACGTGCTTTCTACTTCACTAGAAATCTTCAACAGAATGCCCGTAATTTCCGCAAAGTTGAGTGTGCATGTGATAGGTGCTGACAAGGCTGAAAAAGCAGGTGCCTCTTCGATTTCTGAGATCGGCCCTCGTGGTCTCTGAGCAGCCCAGCTTTTGAGAAAGCAAGCGCCTCTTCGATTTCTGCGATCGACCTTCGTGGTCTTTGACCAGCCCAGCTTTTGAGAAAGCAAACGCCTCTTCGATTCCTGAGATCGGCCCTCGTGGTCTCTGAGCAGCCCAGCTTTTGAGAAAGCAAACGCCTTTTCGATTTCTGAGCAGGCGCCTCTTCGATTTCTGCAGCTCCATCGAGTGCAGATTTTTATAGAGGCTGGTATTAAGTTTCAAAGCACACTTGAATCTCCACCAGTAAAAGCTCCCTTCTTGCATTTCTAAGATCTTGATTTGTCCGACCTCTTTTCTCTTCAACACCTTTGAAAATGTCTGACCCTTCCGACCGTCGTTTTGACTTGAACCTTGTTGAAGAGGCAGCCACGCCTTCTCCAGACAACATATGGCGCCCATCCTTCTTATCCCCTACTGGTCCTCTTACCGTTGGGGATTTCGTGATGAAGAATGATATGACCGCTGCGGTGGTGGCCAGGAACATTCTCACTCCCAAAGATAACAGACTACTTTCCAAACGGTCTGATGAGTTGGCTGTTAAGGATTCTCTGACTCTCAGTGTTCAGTGTGCAGGTTCTGTGTCTAATATGGCCCAACGCCTATTTGCTCGAACCCGCCAAGTTGAATCATTGACGGCTGAAGTGATAAGTCTCAAACAGGAGATTAGAGGGCTCAAGCATGAGAATAAACAGTTGCACCGGCTCGCACATGACTATGCTACAAACATGAAGAGGAAGCTTGACCAGATGAAGGAATCTGATGGTCAGATTTTACATGATCATCAGAGGTTTGTGGGTTTGTTCCAAAGGCATTTATTGCCTTCGTCTTCTGGGGCTGTACCACGTAATGAAGCTCCAAATGATCAACCTCCGATGCCTCCTCCTTCTAGGGTGTTGTCCAGTACTGAGGCTCCGAATGATCCCCCTCCGATGCCTTCTTTTTCTGGGGCTCTGCCGACTGCTGAGACTTCTTCTAAGAAACCTTTGTGAAGGCTCCCTCTTGTTTTTTTATTTTGACTCGTGTATATGTACATATTTGTAACTTCTTAGAGATATCAATAAATAAGCTTTGTTTCATTTCAACGTATTGTGTTAAATACACCAAAGCCTTCTTCACTAAGTTCTTTGAATTTTTCTTTTGTTGAAACTTGTATGTTGAAGCTTTGTGAGTGGAGCATGTAGGTTGAGTTAGTGTTCCTTTAATTTCCCGAGTGGGGAAAACTTCTCGATTGGAGACTTGAAAAATCCAAATCACTGAGTCGGGTCGGCTATATGAATCTTAGAACGCCATTGTGCTCGATCCTTTGTCATGTCCTCTGTTAGATCCAAGTACTCTAAGTCTTTTCTTAGAGTCTCTTCTAAAGTTTTCCTAGGTCTTCCTCTACCCCTTTGGCCTTGAACCTCTGTCATGTAGTCGCATCTTCTAACCAGAGCGTCAGTAGGCCTTCTTTGCACATATCTAAACCACCGTAACCGATTTTCTCTCAGTTTTCCTTCAATTTCGACTACTCCTACTTTACCTCGGATATCCTCATTCCTAATCTTATCCTTTCTCGTGTGCCCACACATCCAACAAAGCATCCTCATCTCCGCTACACCCATTTTGTGTACGTGTTGATGCTTCACCGCCCAACATTCTGTGCCATACAGCATCGCTGGCCTTATTGCCGTCCTATAAAATTTTCCCTTAAGCTTCAGTGGCATACGACGATCACACAACACGCCGGATGCACTCTTCCACTTCATCCATCCAGCTTGTATTCTATGGTTGAGATCTCCATCTAATTCTCCGTTTTTTGCAAGATAGATCCTAGGTAGCGAAAACGGTCGTTCTTTGGTATTTCCTGATCTCCGATCCTCACCCCTAACTCATTTTGGCCTCCATTTGCACTGAACTTGCACTTCATATATTCTGTCTTTGATTGGCTTAGGCGAAGACCTTTAGATTCCAACACTTCTCTCCAAAGGTTAAGCTTCGCATTTACCCCTTCCTGAGTTTCATCTATCAACACTATATCGTCTGCGAAAAGCATACACCAAGGAATATCATCTTGAATATGTCCTGTTAACTCATCCATTATCAACGCAAAATGGTAAGGACTTAAGGATGAGCCTTGATGTAATCCTACAGTTATGGGGAAGCTTTCGGTTTGTCCTTCATGAGTTCTTACGGCAGTCTTTGCTCCTTCATACATATCCTTTATAGCTTGGATATATGCTACTCGTACTCCTTTCTTCTCTAAAATCCTCCAAAGAATGCCTCTTGGGACCCTATCATACGTTTTTTCCAAATCTATAAAAACCATGTGTAAATCCTTTTTCCCATCTCTATATCTTTCCATCAATCTTCGTAAGAGATAGATTGCCTCCATGGTTGAGCGCCCTGGCATGAACCCGAATTGGTTGTCCGAAACCCGTGTCTCTTGCCTCAATCTATGCTCAATGACTCTTTCCCAGAGCTTCATTGTATGACTCATTAGCTTAATACCCCTATAGTTCATGCAATTTTGTACGTCGCCCTTATTCTTGTAAATAGGCACCAAGGTGCTCCTTCGCCACTCGTTTGACATCTTCTTCGTTTTCAAAATCCTATTGAAAAGGTCAGTGAGCCATGCTATACCTGTCTCTCCCAAGGCTTTCCACACTTCAATCGGTATATCGTCTGGGCCCACTGTTTTTCTATGCTTCATCTTCTTCAAAGCTACAACCACTTCTTCCTTCCTGATTCGACGATAAAATGAGTAGTTTCTACACTCTTCTGAGTTACTCAACTCCCCTAAAGGAGTACTCCTTTCATGTCCTTCATTGAAAAGATTATGAAAATAACCTATCCATCTGTCTTTGACCGCGTTCTCTGTAGCAAGAACCTTTCCATCCTCATCCTTGATGCACCTCACTTGGTTTAGGTCCCTTGTCTTCTTTTCCCTTGCTCTAGCTAGTTTATAGATATCCAACTCTCCTTCTTTGATATCTAGTCGCTTATACATATCGTCATAAGCCGCTAACTTAGCTTCTCTCACAGCTTTCTTCGCCTCTTGCTTCGCTCTTCTATACCTTTCACCATTTTCATCGGTCCTATCCTTGTATAAGCATGACCCACATCTTGTTGATTTACATCAATCACTCATCATTCCTCCCTTTTTGAAATGGTAGTTTTCCTCAATCTATATATCCATCTAACAAAAATATCACCAGCAGTTAGAGATGGCAAATCAATTCATTGATTGCTAACAGTTAACCATTAAGACCCATGGTTTGATTTTCTCATTACACCATCATTACCAATATCAATCTCAACATCATATTACGGTGAAATCAAGTCATAACGGTTACTCATTAACAACTCAATGGATTGACGTTAGGTTTGGACTTTCAGTTTAAACTCCACTTCCATTATCAACATTGTTGTGTTTGTGCAAGTTAGTCACATCTAGTAATTCAATTTTCTAGTGTATCCATTACTTACTTTTTTTGTTTCTTCCACAAGTAATTTTGGCTCTCTAGTGGAGCAAGTCAAAGACGGCTCCAGGAATTTTCAGCAAACTCAGCAGCAAATTCACGGAATCCAGTCTCAGTTGCAGCCACAGCACCAGAATCTCATTCGACTACCCCAACAAGTATTGATAATTTCAATTGTTTCCTTAATAAATTTACATTTTGATCCTGATACTTGTAAATAATTTATTTATGGATGGTTAATGGGTTATTTGTGGGGGTGCTGTACGTACCCCCTCAGTTTCCCATATAGCTTCTTAAATTTATGGAGTTGTAGGGGCATTTTAGTTTCCAAAAGCTGATCTATTTTCAGGAAAAAAAAAAAGTTGATCTCTACATAGTATGACATCATTAACAATGGTATATTTTATTACATTGTTAGGTGAACCAACAGATGTCTCGACAAATGCATCCGCAGATGCAACAAATTGCCCATTCAAAAAATGTGCCTTTTCAGCAACGGCAGCAGTTAGAAAGAATGCGAAGATGTCAACCATCCACTCCTCGAGCAGGTATGGATACGGATAAGGAAAGACCAATGGTACAGGTCAAGATTGAAGCCCCATCAGAGTTACCCATGGATGGTAATGCCTTCAACAGTTTCAATAGCAGACATCCACAGATGCAGTTTAGGCAGCAGCAAGTTCCTCCAACGTCGAATCTTACAATGTCAAATGTCCATGCTCAGTCGGGAAATCAATTTAGACAGATGGCTTCCCAAATTCCTCAAATCCAAGCGCAGTAAGGAAAATCTGAATACAATTATTACTTACCCATACGAGTAATGCTTCACTGACGTTATGGAACTCTCTCACGTGTGCAGGAACATGAGTGTTCTGAGGGCTCCACCCGTGAAGGTTGAAGGATTCCAGGAATTGATGGGTGGAGATTCTTCATCAAAGCACGACTCGGACGAAAATAGGCTGACCTCTCCCTCAAGTAAATAACTTGCCTGCATCTTAACAGTCAGTATAAACTCCTCCCTTCTGTGCTTGCTACCTGTTCTGATCTTGTGCCTCTTACATCTGTTGTAAAACCTCATTTTGTATGCTGACCGTTGCTTGATGCATATATAGTTTGATGACACTACTGATTTTTTAGTTTCATCCACACGGCGCAATGTGCTTACTTGTATTGGTCCCCCACGTGCCACATCAACACACTAACGAAATTTCTAACGGAACTTAACAGCAGGGAAAACATTGATATGCAAGGCAAAACATGGAGGATGAAATTGATTGATTCAAAACATAAATGACCAAATTTATGATAAAAACACAATTACTTAAATAAACATCAGAAGATACAAAAGGATAATACAAAAGCATTCAAACCTTATGTACATTCTTTTCAAAATACTCAACGCATTTGTCCATGTATCTATCATGGAGGTCCTTGTCTGCAATTACAGCACTATATTCTTTGGCTCCATCCCTGTAAGCCTTCCCTTCCTCATCCACCATAACCAAATTCAGTGACTCGGCCACCTCTTTCTTCGTAAACGATCCATCTTCGTCGTTTCTTGGTACCTCAATTCCGACCTTCCTGTCCCACAACCTAGCATTCAGCCCTTGGTCATATAGAAAGGGGAACATAATAAGAGGAATTCCACGGTGTATGCCCTCTATGAGCGAACTCCAACCGCAGTGAGTCCAAAATCCCCCAACCGCGTTGTGAGCCAAGATTTGGCGCTGAGGAGCCCAAGTTCTCCAGACCAGCCCGCGACCCTTGTTTCGATCCTCGAACTCGTCCGGCAACTTCACCGAATTACCGGCTGCTGATCCATTCGGCGTCCTAAGAGCCCAAAAGAATGGCAACCCAGATAGCTCCAACCCAAGAGCCAATTCGGTGAACTCTTCTTGAGTTGGATTAATCTCGCTCCCAAGTGCAACGTACACCACAGTAGCTCTCTCTTGCTTGTCCAGCCACTCACAAACTATGGACCAACTGCAATCTTCTTTGTCTTCAGTATCTTGCACCGAGGGTGGCAACAAGCCCACTGGAATCGCGGGCTTGTGGTAAAGCTCTGGAACCAAATCGAGCCAGTCCCCCTCGATTTCTCTACAACTCCGAAAGAGGCATACTTGGGAACCTTCGACCGTTGACTTCATACGAAACCAATCGCTAATGCCGGAAACGTTATGTTCCAAAGCGTCAAACAATTTCTTGGCTTCGAAAAGCCTAAAAAATAGTTTTGAAGGGAAGGGGACCCATTCGGGCGGGACAGTAAAATGTTCGGGTAGTGTTCTAGGACTATAGCGACTTAGTACATCCGGTAGTGTTGGTCCGAAAGCACATGCGGTGTACGTGTTGAAGCCCCCAAACATTGCTCGCGAAATTCCTAGGTTGGAAGCTATTGGTGGTAACCAGTAAGGAGCAAAATCGTAAATAATCCAATCCGGAGTGTGAGTTTGTAGGAAACTAGTAATACCTTGCTCGAGTCCATCGTGTGCCAATTTGAGGTACGGAATTAAGTCATATGGCACGTCCATGGTGGCCTCGGCATTCTCCGGGAGGTTTTCGACACGGGGAAGCAGGATTTGGACCAAGTCGATCAAAGGGGTCAAGTTTGGTGGGATTTTCGGGAGGCGTTGGATGTTTCTTGGAGTGGATATGAAGGAGACTTTGTGGCTCTTTGAGCTATGTGCTTGGCGACCTCGAGAGCTGGTATTATGTGACCAAAAGCAAGCCATGGAAACAAGGCTATGTGAAGAAGCTTCTTGTTAGTAATAGGTTCTGTTAAGGAGCTCATTGTAGTAGGGCTTGAGGGTTTGAGCTCATCCGGAGGTTCACATTTGCCTCTTATAAATAAGCTAATTGTACACGCATGCTATTATAATACTCGATCGTCAATACGTTGTTGTTGTCATTTACTTTTCAGAAACTAGTCATTCTCCGGCGGCGTTCGGCAGGAGAGTTGCTAGGTTCTTTTGTCTTACTCTTTTTTTTTGTCCGATAGCCCTTAAGACCGTGGAACAAGTCATCATATTGGTTTTTAAATGTGTAAACGACAGTTATACCCATATATATACCACAAAGGGCTTGTGGCTTGTCTACTAATCGGTAATTAGGTTGAGAGGAATTAAATTGAGGAGGAATCAGAATCAGATTTCCGTTGAAGTTGTTTACTAAAACTGTCTGGAATCGAAGTAGAAAAGACATTGATCTATATAAACTGTCTACTGATTCACATGAATCGAAATGAAAACTAATGTGATTACTAAAGTACCCCTATTTTAACTAAATTTTTTTTATATGTCAATTAATTTACGTAGATTTTGTATTCTTTTATTTTTATTTTTATTATTTGAGAGAATTTCTTTTAATTTTTGTATAAAATATTTATTCTTGCTGTTAGAGAAGACTCTAGACGTATGTAGAAGCCCCTTTACACGTAGATTTGTTCAAATTTGACATAAAAGAATCAATTTTTATTTGCTTCTAACTCTTAATCATCCTACAAGTGGCATTTTACCATAGTGGTGAAAAGGTTTTGAACACTTGCATGATGGCTTGGATTCAAAAATCTAACATCTAATCTAACAAAATCAATCGTTTGACAAAAAAAAACTTTTAATCACCCTAAACCCCATTAGATAAAATTTTACTTCATTCTCTCTCTCCCCCTCACTCCCCCATTTTTTATGCAGCCGCTTTACCAAAACACTCAACAAAATTTTAACAACAAACACCCGTCCAACGGATGTTGCCCCAGTACACAGTACCCACACTTCGGAACACGTTCGTCGTTGCGGCATCATTCCAAATCACGAAGGTTGGGTGGTTTGTGCTGTGAGGGAAACAAATACGTAGGGGCAGGAATATACATGGGTATTTTGGGTAGAAAATTTTGATTCCTGATGGAGCATTCTACTCGGAATTCAAATACCACCTCTATAGAGGGAACCCAATTTCCTGATATTGGGTGGTCTCCACAGAAATTCTGATTCCCCATTTGCTAGTAAACGTCAGAATGCATTGGAAAGAGTGCAATTCTGTTTCTCTCTATTCCAATCTCGATTGGTAAACACGCCATTAGCGATTTCTTAAAAATGTAATTACACTAATAAGTTTTTGAAACAAAAAACGTGATAACCAAATGACTGATAAACTTTGCTATTTTTGTCACTTTATCGTGCTTATCTAAACTTCACTTTGTCCTGCTTCTCTAAAACTCCTCTCAAACTTCTTTAAAACTCTACTCAAATAGCAAAATGAAGAACTTCACTTTGTCTGAAACTTTACTCAAGCTTCTTTGAAACTCTACTCAAATAGCAGAATGGAAGAACGTAGTGACAACTATGGATCCTGAACACAGATGAAAAAAAAAAAAAATGTTTTTGTACAATTTTTGTTCGATTGGTAAGTTCATATTCATTGTGATAGTGTTGGATACACTATTTTTCGCAAGAACCTTGTTGAATGGTGTAGGATTCATCTTATAGGATAAATCAAAGATATTCCACCACATGGGTATTAAACCTCTTAATTATTTATGTGATAATTAGATGAAAATCAAGAGATATTTAGATTGAAATATGCTCGGGAATTTTTTGAGCATTTTAGTCATTGTATCATTTTCGTAACCACTATATAAAGAAGTTTTGGAAAGAGAGAAAGGGGAACAAAGAAACACAAGTTTTTTCATAGTTCAAATATTCTAGTTAGGTTTCTAGGATAGACCTTTAAATATTCTAATTAGGTCTCTAAGACAGTCACTTTGGCCCTAGGTCTTGGGAGGTGAAAACCAAGGGGCAACTCAACATACCAACGACCTTCAAAGTTCCAGACGTTCACGGAGGAGTCTAATGAATGGAGAACTACGAATGGCTTGATGCAACCATGAAATAAAAGAAAAGTTTCAGCGTGGTTGAATCTTTAACTGTGTTTTGGTCATGTCTCGAAGGCGAGACATGAAGATTGAATGGGTATGTGGTGACGTCACGTGCCGATCCTAAATGTATCTTCGAAATCGGAACGTGACAGTTTAACTAAAAAATAATTTGGATGTATAAAGTAAGTTGAGTGCAGAATAAATTTATATGAGTTGAAATAAATTTTTCTAAACCATGTGTTCGTGATTCCATAAACTTTATGATGGTCAATATTTGTGCGTGCCTCTTTTTTAGACTTTTTGAAGGAGTTTGTATATAGAGAGCTGCTTGAGACTTTCAATTTACTTGATCGACACCCATAAACCAACCCACCAATAGATGATACTAGCTAGTAATGCCAGCGCGTTGCTGCTGGATTACAAATTGGATGAATAATTATGTATCATTCTGTTCAAACAGTTGTCCTAATTATGAGTTTTATTAAACATGAAATAAGATAGTTTTCTTGTACAAAGTAGATGAAAGTCAAGGATTGACTTGAGTTTGGAGTTCACACAAACTGCATGAATAAAATTCTAATTTTCAACCACCCCTAATTAATTTATAATCAAGCTAAGCAAACACATAGTAAGAATAGCTTCATCCCAGTAATAACAACCTTGTAATAGTATTGCATTTATCAATTACTATGCACAAGAATTTAAAAAAATGGATAACTAAGCTGTAATTTAAGATCTTTGAAATTGCAATTTTGCAAGTCATTGAACCCAAATTAGAAATTATGCAGTCAATCTCACTACCCTCCTTAATACATATCAAAAGTTAAAAAAACAATATAGTTTCTTTGGGATTTGTAAGTGGAAGTACCTCATTGAAAACCTTTTGGAAGCACTGCAACACCTTTTGGAACGCTTGTGTGATTTTGGTCCGCAACGCATAATGTTCAAGCAGCTTAAGCATTTTCCAGCACCACAAAGCATCATATTTGCTATGATTAGTCCACAATGCTTCTTCCAGCTTTGAAATAGCAGCTGGGCCAAAAAACATAAATTGGCATTCATAAATTCAAACTCTTAAATAACTAAATGGAAGAAGTGCCAAATTTAAATTTTCAACTACCAGATGAAACATGGAGAATTCATGTCTAAAAGAATTCATCCAAAAAAAATAAAAATAAATAATTTAGGAAAATTCAAATAGGACCTTGAGTTAGCTTTCTTAATTCCAATACATTCCAAAACTGAGACAAATTGCTTTCCGCTTCCTCTCATAATACACACATGCAGTTTCTATTGTTTGATCAACTGAAGTATAGTCGGCATTTTTAGAGTTGCTTAGATTGCATGTACCTACATGATTGAAAAAACAAATGAATCACAATCAACATTCATTAACAGAATTTTTAAATCATATATCCAATCTCACAGATGGATCACAATGAAAGATTTGATGTTTGGCAGTGAAACTTAAAAACCAAAAAATGCACTTAATGTCCAAGACAAAAGAAAGGGAGGCATTAACAAAAGTAACAGAAAATTAACAATGCAAAATATTTGATACATTGAAAACTAAATGGCTGAACGGATTATATACCTTCAATAAACATTGATCGTTCTTGAAAGTGAAGAAGAACAAAACCAGACAGAGATATGAAGCATCTTATTACAGAGAGAAAATCTGTAGGATAACAAAAAGAGAATTTAAACGTAAAATGTATGTGTAAATGAAAAATCTAAAAAAGAAAAACAAGAAAGATCAAGAAAAGAGGACTTACCATAGTTTGGACGAACATTACTTCAAAACGACTACAGGTGGGAAACTATACTTAACATCATGCTGAAAAGATGTAGAAATGGCATGACAAAACATCGACAGCATAAAAAATAGAGAGCTCACAAAAGGGTTATAAAGAAAATGTTTAATTTGTACAATGCAGATACAAAAGGTTAAAAGTTGTTTATTTACATGCAAACAAAAAATATTACAGACATGTGTTCAATTTTAGCACTTGGAACCACCTTTCAAGCGCAACCAGCATTCGGATACAAAAAATTGGCAAGTGCTGGTCTATGTATAGGCAAAAAATATTACGAAGTTCAGATTAGAGAGATATTTACATCACAATCAAATAAGATAAATATTGTTTGATACAGGTTAACAAAAGACCATTAGAATTTTTGGGCATTGCGGCCAACTTCTGCTATTGCACTGTCCAATTTTGAAAAACCAACCTAGAGAAACGAAAGAAATTATAAGGGTAAGATCGTTATTAAATATACGTTGGAATAAATCTTGTCTAAAAAAAGAAAAGAAAGGCAACGTTAAAATATAATGACCTAGCTTCTTTTTGGATGAGTGGAGTTCGGGCTGGTTTGGTATTGCTGTGCTTTGAAAAAAAACTGCTGTGAGAATAAGCGGTTGTGCTGTGAGAATAAGCGGCTGTGAAATAAATCAGCAGAGTGTTTGGTAAACTTTTTTGTAAAAGTGCTTTTAGAAAAAAAAGCAGTCTGATAGTGGGTCTTTTCATTAAAGGAGCACTGTAGTTCTGTGTGCTTTGAAAAAAAGCCAGTTTTCCAAAGCTACAAATTGCAGCTTCAGCTTTTTCCTTTGATTTCAGCTTATTCTCACAGCAACTTCCAAAATAAGCCATTTTTTTTAAGTTTACCAAACACCAAAAACACTCCCAGCTTTTTTTCATATGAGCTTTTTTTAAAATCACCTCAACCCCAAACTGGGGCTTCATCTTTTCACCAATCGGGGATGACTTCTTCTTAAGCAATTTGATTGGCACTTCATCTAATTCTCTTGGATCTATGTCTTAAATTTCCTCGGCTCCACTATTTTAAATGGGTTCCCAATGTTAAATAGTATGAATATATGGAAATTTGAAATTTATAGTTGCAAAAGCTGTTACGGCACAAACCTATGTTCGTCGGCAGTAAAAAGAGCTCTCCTAATTGATTCCCTTTCCGTTTATATGATTGCTCAGTGATTTCAGCTGTTGAAGTAGAAGATGAAACAGTGGTGGAGGACATTGTGATTTCTTTTGACAAAGGATGCAGAGTTACCGGCTGCATAGTCGTATCCTCAGTCACATTGTGAATGAGCACATCGTTCGTATTAAAAGTATACCTCCTGTTGCCAAATCGTAAGTGAAAAATCTTCCTTTGTCCGATAAGCCTGAGAAACTCGTTTGGTAATAGTTGTTGGTCCACCAGTCTCTGATTCATTACCAAGTCTTTGCATGGCATGCCAAAAAGTTTCTCGCCTCATTTACCAATTATCAAAGCACTCATTTCATTTGTTTCATCTTCGAGAATGAGATTAACTTTGTACCTACATTTAGAAACTCAACCTTATGAGATTTTTTGAGAATCACAAATTGCCGCAAACTAAATATCTAAATAAGGAGAACTAAAACAGATCACACATAGGCAGTAACTTTATTGAATTATACAATGATCTTATGCAACCAAATATAACAAAAAAGAAAAAGGAAAATGAAAGAAAGGGGAAAAAGAAAGTTTTGCCACAGCAGGAAAAAAAAATTTATACGATTTAGGTTTATATGATGTTAATGAGACAAAAACACAAAGCAAAGAGAAAACAATGGTAGCAAAAATAATTTTTCAAAGAACATCATGTTTAGGAACCATTCTGGACATCCATTGCAAAAACACTTCACAATCCAAAATTTAAAATTTTTTAAAGTGTGACTGCATAAAGAATGAAACTAAATTTGTATATTCTGTACTGAATGTCATTAGCCTTCTCTTTATCTATTTGTTCCGATTGGCAAACAACAACAAACCACAGGACACCAGAAAGAGCCAATTTTTTTAATTAGGTTTGCTTTAAACATTCGATTTAACATTACTAAGGCGTTGGAATCTGGTTGGGATGTTTTTGGCAAATGAGCTGGCCACTAGTTAGATCCTTGTGCATTTATTTTACACAGTGCAAGCAAGCGCTGTACCACCAATCGAAGCGCATGTCAAAACGCTTAACAGATGCTTTGCACATAAATGTGTCATCCTGTAACACATTTTGTCACTTATTTGTAGAATGACAACACAATTAGTCTTGTTGAAAATTTTAAAATTGAATCGTCAAGTTTTAATACCTTGTGCAAGTCCGGATCTAAAAACGCTAATTCATCAATCGTAACCCTTTAGCAGTCTGCAAAATTTCATCTTCGTTTGCTTGTTTCGAAGATTCTGTATAATCAGAAAACCTGCAAGCATCAAAACATTTTATGAGTTTAACAATTACAAAAAAAAAAACACAAACCATACTCCACCAAAAAGAATTAACAGTCTTATTTTGTTTTGACAATGAGAAACACACTCACACTGACTTATATGCATTGACTTCGGGGATGTCTGGATCAATAAAAAAAAGGGACGAACCAGTGCTGTTTAAAGCGATCTTATCTACACGTTGGAATCACAGCACATAAAACATAAAGAAAATATTAATAAAGGTGGCTCATCACATTTTTTTGACAAAAACTACACAATAGAGATAATCTACAATACGTAGATACCCAACTGTTTAAAAAGTTTTCATAAAATCGTGGGACAATCAGTTGTATGATGTCGTGCATTTCAAACCAACTAAGTCATTCATAAAACAATATTTATCATTTTCTAACTGTTAATGAAAAATTGATGATCAAATCTACTTAACACACATGGTTGAATAAAAAAGAAAAAGAAGTAAGAAAGAGATCAGTAGCAATCAGTAATGACTGATATATTAAGATGCTTCTAAACTAATTGATGACAAAGAAGAAAAACATATAATGACAAATCGGAGCAAAGACAAATAATAAAATTGCAAAACAATATAACATCTAGAGAATTTAAACGAAAAAACATTTGTAGACACCAAAATAAATAAGCCAAAAATAAGTTTTTAAGAAAACAAAGTAAAGCTTCACTTTCAGACTTGTGAAAACAACAACGGGCAAAGAAAACGCATCCATTGACAAAGAAGAAAAGGCTTCTCCAATGTCCCCCCACAACGTAACCATCACTTCCTCTTTCCTGTTGACAAAGGGAACAACGAATAAACTTATCACTTTTTTTTAATGCAACAAATTAACAAATAATGAAAACAAATGTGACGAACATCCATATGAAACAAAATATAACCTTATATTCTCGATACGGACATCACACTTGTATGCAATCCTCTGATTAATTTGTTTGGATTCAAGAGGCTGTACAGTGCTTATATGTCCAATGACATCTTATTATTTAAAACATAAAGAAAGTTAAAGAGCAATTTGGAAAACAAATGCAAACACACTTGAACCCATGCATATCCACATATAGATTAACAGTACTTGTGAGGATGTCAACATTGTTCAAACGAGGGTACAGTGTGTTATAATATTGTAGAAAAAATCGATGGCAAGGGATAGGCGGTAAGACGCTTACTAATTTTCGAAACACTGTTTTCGAGCTGAACAAAATCAGGGTTTCATGCGGTACTACCTTGTATTGTGCCCTAATTTTAACGGTCCAAAAATCCATGATTTCATAACATCCACTGGCTTCAATTTTGGAGGCCATAACATCGTGATCACCATTTGATGTACAACCCTCCACCGCATGTTGCTTCACATTGCATTAATCAAATTGTTACCATAAAATAAACACAACAAATCAAAACAGTTAAATAATCTGAGGCAAGATGTAAAAAAAAAAAAAATCTATGGGGGCACAAAAATTTGAGTTAGAAAACACCACGTGTCAAACATAACCAAAGAAGCCGAAAAATTGAGAAAAAAAAATGAAGACATGAAACAGATGGTCAACACACACATTTCGCTAACCATAAGACAACTAATTTTAACCATGTGACATGTACAAAACCATCCCGACGTGAACATTATTTACTCAATTAATTGCCATTGCCTCTACTTTTGATTAAACTAATCAAACAATGATTCCTCACCGCTTTATTGACGAACACACAGTGCAGGGCAATGTACCTCTGAACAGTTCCTGGGATCATGGATTTCCAAATTCTACATATCCGAACTTTGATTTTATCTGCCTTCATGTATAGTCTTAACTGATTAACAGGAGTTGGGTGAATGTTTTCCATTTATCCTATGAAGAGGAAATTGCAGCGACACATTAGAAATTCCCACAAACCCACAGAAAGAAAAAGCAATAAAAATTATAAATGATGTGCAATCCACTCATCCATGTTGTGAAACAAAGTGACAAAGAGTTGATCACATAACCAAACCGGCTATCATGAGGCCAAAAAAAGGGGAAATTTTTCAAACAAAAGATGTTAAAAAAAAGGAAAAAAAATCAAATGGTAGAGATCCTCGACATCTGTATCAAAATGTTATATTTATTAACCAAATTATTAATACAATTCTTGCATCTTAATATGTATCTAAATATCTCTGTGGATGCAAATTTTCTCCTCTTCAATCTTGGACAATTTTGCACCTACAAAACAACTAGCACCTTAGGTTAAGGCCAAAAGCCTCACGCACCCACGATGAATGGGGGGGGCTTTGGCCGAAGAACCTCCGATGCCAAAGTTAGAATTTTAGAGAGAAAAAGTGTTTAGAATGTTTAGGATTTTTTGTAAGAGAATTGGAATTGGTGTTTGGTAAAAATGGGTGACTATTTATAGGACTAGGTTGGTCCACTTTTCCAAGAAAGTGACCGGCCACTTTGTATGTTTTTTGGTGAGTTTGTGATGTAATTAGCCAATTTATTGGCTTAATTAAATATGAGAAAAATAAATGGGAAGTTACCAAATTGAATGACTAGCTTTATTTGGGTAATAAGGTGGAGAAAATCAAAAAAGGTATGGAGCAAAGGGAGGTGGCCGGTTTTGTCTACTAATTTGGGTCACTTTATTGACAATTAGGGGATTAATTGAGTTGATCCCCTAATTAATCAATTATTTATGATTTTAAGGGATGATTTTAGGAGATATGGGAAGAATATATTATTTAGATAATTAATTAACTAAATAATATATTAGAGAAATTAAGTTTTGGAAATAATTACCTAAAATGAGATAGTTTGGAATTGGTTACCTCTTTTGGAGCATTTTTTAATTGATTGAGGATGATTACCCACTACTTGCGCGTAGGAAACCCGGTATGCCTCGAGGGTATTTTTGTCCTCTTTTGTCCAAAAGTCCACGTGTCGCCTAGTGAATATTTTCAGCTCCACAAATGCCCCCACACTTGTTGGGCTGCTCGCAGAAAAGGGCAGCAGGTGTAAAGATCTTCTTGCTTTAGGAAACTTAAGACTGCTTCCTATTTTGATGTATATTCTCTCTTTAATAGGAAATTAGATCCTTCTAGGAAAGGGAAATAAATTTCTCTCAAAGCCTATTTAAATCCACCTTAAGTGGGTTATTAAATCAACTTTGGAGAGCGATTTATTCTACCCTACAAGAGAGATGGCTTAGAGGATATTTGTTCCCCCTCCTCTAGCAATCTTCTACATCTTGCCCGTGCAAAGGACCGTCTTTCGTTGATTTCTTCGTCTTCTTCGTGGATGGTGCTACTGCGGGGCAGCCGTCGGGGTGGTGCGGCACGTCGGCTGGCATAGGCCAGGAGTCGACTCGGCATAGGCCGAGGAGGTATTGTGGCAGGGACCACTGCTTTAAGCTGCTCGACTTGGCTAGAACCAAGGGCAGCTTGTGTGGCTGGGGTCTCGGATTGTGGCACTGGGGCGCAGTACTAGGCAAGTCATATGGCTTATGTCCTTTTAGGCTTTTGGACATGACGCGAGCTAGGCCGGTGATTGAGAGAAATGAAGAGGTTGCGGTCCTCATGAGCTGCTAGAATGTTGGGTTGAACTTCCCTGCTAGGTACCACGAATGACATTGGCTACTTTAACTCTTTTCGTCAGGAGAAACGTGGGCTGCTCCCAAAAGAGGAGGTGAATAGGATCAAAGTGGATGCACTGGCTCGTCCAATCACTGTTGTGGATCTCGCTGCAACCGAAGGTGGGAAAATGGATCTTCTCTGCTTGCTCAAGAGATGCCGGCTGAGAAAAAACAAAAAACTTCTTTCGCTGCTCGAGTTGGTTCGCCGACTACCTCTAGGCTTGTGATTGACTTGACTTTTTCCAAGGGGACGAAAAAATGAGGCTACTAGATCTGAGCATGTGGCACCTGCCATGTCAAGAATGGCTAGTACGATTGCTGATAGGATTGTTGGGCATAAAGGTCTTGTCATGCCCTTAGTGCCGAATTTTGTACCAAGACGTCTGTTGGGAGCTAAGTCCAGTTCACCTTTGGAGAGGCTTGCTATTATGAAAAGCGATAAGGTGGACTCTACTGCTAAAGTGGCGCCAAGGCCCATTCCTTAGCTGCTGAGACTGATTCACATGTTGGGAATGAGGAGACTGCTCGCGTAGGCAGCTGTGAGAAATCCACTAAACCTGCTTCTGGGGAGGCTGCTGAGATCTATGTGCTTTTGAAACCAGATCTCTTGAAAACATGGATGCTTGTGCCAAGTTTGTTGATGGCGTCAGAAAGGTTGTTTGCCCAAGCTCGTTTGCGAAGCATACGACCCAATATAGAAGGACCGCTCTGCTTGCTATGATGCAAATATAGCAAGGCTGCTAAGGAGATGGCAAATACTATGGCAGATTCTGAGCTTGTTGTTTTGAAGGGGTCTAATATTTCTGCCCCCACTTCTCTCAGATTCAAGATCTTAAGTTTGCAGTTTCTGAGCTTTGTTTCGCTGCTTATGCTAAGAAGGGAGTGGATGAGCTGCAGCGCGTCCGTGTTAGTCTGCTTAAGAAGAATGAGCAGCTGAAGGGTGAGAATGATGGGCTTGAGGTTTTAAGACCTTCTCTATTTCTCCGGAAGACTTGCTTGCTTTTACTTTTAAGGCTTCCATTGGTGAAGTAGTTGGAGAAGTTAGTGCCCAGGCTAGGGCAGCCGGGGGTGAAGCGCCGGATGATGCCGCTACTAAGAGTGTTACGGCTGCTGAAGGTGTGGCGACCGAGTAGTCGTGGGATGTCTAAGTTGTTGTAGTGTAGTATTCTAGGTAGCCTTTAGGATTTTCTTTGTTTTTCCTTGTAGCTCTTGTTTTGCTTGAACTCCTTCGGCCTTTGCTAGTTATTTATAAACATGTTTTCCTTCGTTTTTCTTCATCTTCGCTTCTTTTGTTCATGCCCTAACCTTTAGACTTGATAGACCAGTGGCAGGCATGCTACTTTTTTATAAGCAGACAAGCTCGCGTAGCCTATGCAGCCGTAGGTGTTGGTGTAGAACTTTGCAAAGTTGTTAGCCATAGGGTTGGCAGCCGGATGCCTTACTTACAGAAGCAGACAAGTCCGCGTAACCACTAGGCTGTTAACCTTTACTTTCTTCAATTCCGTAGGTTGCGTAGCAAGTATCATAACACTTTAGGACTTGGTGTAGGTTGTTCCGCGCTTGGCAGAGGTGAAGCTTATCGACTACGTAGCATGTCGGCAGTGGATAAAACTTCGTATATGCGCGCTAGCTTGTTTAACCTTTCACAAGAATGTGCGGTTGTATAAGTCTAGCGCTACTTTACTGCTCGAAGGGCAAGCCGTAGGCAGTCTTCCGGAATCCGTAGGCTACCTTAGTGCACTCGGTAGTAGCTTTAGGGTTCCAGGGCAGCCGTCTATAGGGTGTACTGCGTAATGTGCCCCCTCCGTCTCTAAGGCCCGGTTCCCCACGAATTAGGCCAAGAGACCCAAAATCCTTCGGTTAGCTAAGCCTTGAAAAAGACCATTGTGGCTACTTCTAGGAATCCCGGCGTAAGCCATCGTGCATCTAGTTACACTAGGGCAGCCAGGCTCATCCACGTCTGGATATTCAGAGTGTAAAGTTTATCCTCTCGTCTTGGAGAGCTAACCCATATGGGTGTCGGGGAATTGGTTTACCCTCTCGCACTGGAGAGCATGGTTGGTCCCTCGGGGGGTGCAATTCCTGCGATGAGTCCCTAAGAAGGGCGCAGTCTTCTTTTGAAGTGCATGAGTGATTAGTTGTTGTAAGCATGCAGCCGAGCCAAGTTGTAATTACTTATAAAATCCTCATTGAAAAACGAGTGAAACGAACGAGAACTTAGTTGTAAGGTAGGAATTGCATAACAACTGGATAGTCCTCAGCTTGTGAGGTGGTGCCCGTCAAGCTTTTTGAGTCTTCGGGCTTTGATGTAGTGGGAGGTCACACACGGTACTTCTTCAGATTGTAGGCGCTCCACTACTTTTCGATCATTTTATCGTTTCATGATGGCGAGGGTGTAATTACTCTTGCCGCCTACTCTGCTGATTTTGTACGGACCTTCTCTATGGGCAATGATGAAGGCTTTTCTTAGGACTAGATCTCTGGGCTGAAATTGCTGCTGGTAAGCTGCGATGCGAGTGAAGTCTACTCGCACTTCTCTTCTGCCAGATTTAAGCTTGTGGCCATCTCATTTCGGTTGCTCTTCTTTTGGTGGTGCGATATGCCCATAGACATCTAGGGAGTTCATCTGGCCATTTTCTTTTCTTACTGGTGGGGGATTTCTTGTGACAGTCGAGGATCATCTTGGTGGATACTTTGGCCCGCCTATTGCCTTGAGAATATCTTGGCGTAGACATGTGCTGCTTGATGCCATATTTTTTGAAGAACTTCGCCAAATCTTTGCCCATGAATTGCGGGCTGTTGTCGGTGACGATGGATTAAAGGATGCCATATTGACAAATGATGTTCCTCCATATGAAACGCTCTATGGCCGTCTGAATCGTGGTCACCATGGGCTTTGCTTCTACCTATTTGGTGAAGTAGTCAGTTCCCACGATCGTCATGCCTTTGCCCCCAGTAGTCTGGCTGGTGATTAGTTGGGAATCGGAATAAATTGAAAGCTTTTCACCGCCAAGTTTTTTGTCATTCGAAGGCCTACTAGTAGGGCTTCGTACTCTGCTTCGCTGTTAGATGCTTTGAAGCTTAGAGTGATCGCCTGCTCGAGCATTGAAACGTCTGGGGTGGCAAGAACCACGGCTGCTCACGAGCTTTTGTAGTTGGATGCGCCATCGTCATGCAAACGCCAAAAATCTCCATTGAGGGAGCAGGTGTGGCTAAAGTGTGCTCAGCTACCTTCGGGGTGCCGTTGGGCCGTTCTGTTGCGTTGTCAAGGCTAGGCTTGAAGGCGCGGTAGGGAGCCGTGGAGCTGGGGCCATGTTACATGTAGAAGGAGATGCTCAACTTCCGGTATTAGGCCACTCTAGAGTTGAATCTTCTGGGGCGACGAGGACAAAACTTGCTTCTGAGTGTTCCTTCTAGTGTTTGTCTGCCATTGGTGTGTCTTTTGGGCCGAGTTGTTGTGTTCGTCAGAAAACTTTGCATCTGCCAGGGTCTATGCCTTTATCGTCGTAGGTTTGGATTCGACGGAATAATGCGTCATGATGATGACTGCGTGCGTTTGAAGGTAAAACTTAAGCTTTTGGGTTACAACAACTATCGCCAAAGTTAGCTTTTGAATTTTTAATAGCATCGAGA
Organism: Malus sylvestris; assembly: GCF_916048215.2. Classification (NCBI taxonomy): domain Eukaryota; kingdom Viridiplantae; phylum Streptophyta; class Magnoliopsida; order Rosales; family Rosaceae; genus Malus; species Malus sylvestris. The sequence continues at coordinate 30,346,000 of NC_062274.1, read as the reverse complement.
AGAGCTTTTGAACTGTAGAATACAGGTAGTCGGGCCTCCAGCTCTTCTCGCATAATGGTAGAGCTTATTGCTACTTTAGATACCGTCAACATGCGAATAAGTCCTCCGTTGCTACTATGGAGGTGATGTCGGGTACTTCTTCAAGTCCTTGAATGTGCATTGGCAAGCCTCATCCCAGAGTGCATGCTTCTCTGCCAAAGCAAAAGAGTCTGCCAGAGTTAGAACTTCTTTCATGATCAATTTTCTAAATAGCGGGTGGTCTGCTGGAAGTCCTTTTTGGAAGGCTGCTCTAGCTATCGAGTCGTTGCATCCGACTATTTTTGCCTTCTCTACTTTGAACCTCCTCACATAGTCGCGAAGCGACTCCTTTGGGTTCTTCTTGACATCGAACAAATGGTCAGACTTCTTTTTGATCGAGCGATATGATGAATATTCTTTGGTGAAAACCAAAGAAAGTTCGTAGAAATTTCGGATGGATTGTGGCGGCAGGGTGTAGAACCAATCTTGCGCCTCGCCTTGTAGAGTAGTGGCGAATATCTTGCACATGAGATTATCGTTGTTTTTATAAAGGATCATTGTGCTTCGGTAGCGCTTTAAGTGTCTCTCCGGGTCTTCATCCCCTTTGAAAGATGTGAAATGTGGCATGCTGAAATCGCGTGGAGGCTCTGCCTGCTCGATCTCGTCCGTGAAGGGTGACCTGCTTATGTTGGTCATGTTCCGTCGTAGTGCCTCGTCGGTGACCTCGTTGCGTTGGAAATCATGTAATCGCTTGGTCAAAAGTCTCTCTACTTCTTTCTGAATCTGCCTTTATTGGGGTAGCGGAGCTCTCGGCTGCCCCCAGCCATGACTTGCTGGTCTAGGCTGCTCTTCCATGTGTTTGGCTCGTCTATGTCGTGGATGCAGTGCATATGGTGCGTTTCTAGCAGGCGAACGAGTTCTTCGCAGGCTGCTGGTTGAACTTGAGCTGGATTAAGTGACTGTTTCTCTCCGTCCGTCGGGCTGCCTACTCCGATGTGAGGTGGATGATGCTCCTTACGGGCTTAGCCATAAATGAACACTTCGCCTGGAAGGCTGCTCATGTTGACTATCGGAGTGTGACCCTAACCGTGAATGTATGCTCGTTTGTGGGCCTAGTCAAGAGTGCACGCTCCTCCACGCTCTAAGACAGGAGTATACGCTATCTCGGGGGCCCAATCGGGAGTGTATACTGCCTGAACGTTTCGTTCGTGGCTGGTCGAGTGGCTGCTTACCGGGACGCTACTGGAGAGGTTCTTTGTCTGCCCTTGTCCTACTTCGGAACATCTCGTCTAGGGCACGTTGCATCTCGGTGCTTTGCAAGAGCCGGTTCACCAAGGTCGTCTGCTGTGCGAGGACGCTTGTCAACTCTATGACCTGTCGTGACAAGTGTTGTTCTCCATTTGGGTTGGAAGAGCTTGGAAGGAATGTGCCTCATTGGGCAATGGAAGAGTGGTAGACTCCAGGCACGAGATTTGAGTTGGGAAATGTCAAATTCGTGAAAAAATATGGTGAGAATGCCCCCGGCTCAATGGTAGGTCCGGATGGTTGAGATAGTCTTGGGCCGACTTTGGCTGCTTGGAAAACCACTGGAGCATGATGGGCCATGAGAGTGGGCTGCTCGATAGAAGCAAGCTGGACCATGAGAGTGGGCTGCTCATCGGGAACAAGCTGGGTCACGAGAGCAGGCTGTTTGGCAAGAGCAAGCTGGGTCACGAGAGCAGGCTGCTTGGCAGGAGCAGGCTGGGCCACGGGAATTGGCTGCTTGACGGAAGTAGGCTGGGCCACGGGAGTGGGCTGCTCGACGGAAGCAGGCTGGACCACGAAAGTGGGCTGCTCATCGGGAGCAAGTTGGGTCACGAGAGCAGGCTGCTTAGCAGGAGCAGGCTGGGCCACAAGAGTGGGCTGCTCGACGAAAGCAGGCTGGGCCACGGGAGTGGGTTGCTCGACGGAAGCAGGCTGGACCACGGGAGTGGGCTGCTCGTCGGGAGCAGGTTGGGTCACTAGAGCAGGCTGGGCTGCGAGAGCAGGTTGCTTAGCGGGAGCAAACTGGGCCACATGAGTGGGCTGCTCGTCGGGAGCAGGCTGGACCACGGGAGTGGGCTGCTCGTCGGGAGCAGACTGGGCCACAAGAGTAGGCTGCTCTTCGGGAGCAGGCTGGACCACGGGAGTGGGCTGCTCGTCGGGAGCAGGCTGCTCAGAGTGTGATGCACATAGGTGCGAGACTTGGGCTTGGCTTGGAAACGCGTTGAATTCACATTGGGCTTGGAGTGACATGGCTTGGGCCGTGGCCTTGGTGCCGTTAGCCTTGGATGGCATGGCTCGAGCCGTGGTGAAGGCACCATGGACCTCGCCACAGATGGCTACCGAGGTAGCCACTGTGGTGGTTCCCATGGTGGAAACTCGTGGTGGTGGTGCTGCTCCACTTATTGTCGCATTTAGCCTCATAGATCTCCGCAATCCCATTTCTTGAACATTAGAATTTTCACTTGTGGAATTTTCTAAATTTCTAGCCATTATATTTTGCTTATATGTTTTATCAAAGAACCTTTGCAAGTAAAAAATTCTAATAATAAGAACGTATGAAAAATATTCAAATGGACTAGAAAATAAAGAAAAAACCTTTTTGTGCGAGAGTCTTCTACGAGTATGGATTTCAACTCTCAATGAAAGCACCAATTTGTGGATGCAAATTTTCTCCTATTCGATCTTGGACGATTTTGCACCTACAAAACAACTAGCACCTTAGGTTAAAGCCAAAAGCCTCACGCGCCTACGATGAATGGGGGGGCTTTGGCCGAAGAACCTCCGATGCCAAAGTTAGAATTTTAGAGAGAAAAAGTGTTTAGAGTGTTTAGGATTTTTTGTAAGAGAATTGGAATTGGTGTTTGGTAAAAATGGGTGACTATTTATAGGACTAGGTTGGTCCACTTTTCCAAGAAAGCGACCGGCCACTTTGTATGTTTTTTGGTGAGTTTGTGATGTAATTAGCCAATTTATTGGCTTAATTAAATATGAGAAAAATAAAAGGGAAGTTACCAAATTGAATGACTAGCTTTATTTGGGTAATAAGGTGGAGAAAATCAAAAAAGGTATGGAGCAAAGGGAGGTGGCCGGTTTTGTCTACTAATTTGGGTCACTTTATTGACAATTAGGGGATTAATTGAGTTGATCCCCTAATTAATCAATTATTTATGATTTTAAGGGATGATTTTAGGAGATATGGGAAGAATATATTATTTAGATAATTAATTAACTAAATAATATATTAGAGAAATTAAGTTTTGGAAATAATTACCTAAAATGAGATAGTTTGGAATTGGTTACCTCTTTTGGAGCATTTTTTAATTGATTGAGGATGATTACCCACTACTTGCGCGTAGGAAACCCGGTATGCCTCGAGGGTATTTTTGTCCTCTTTTGTCCAAAAGTCCACGTGTCGCCTAGTGAATATTTTTGGCTCCACAATCTCCACCTTCATTTAGCGAAAGTGATGTTGGCGGTGGTGTTGTAGAGGGGATGAAGAACAAAGAAAAATCAAAACAGAAAAATAGACAACTAATTCATGAACCAATACCAACTCCCTCATGCGAAAAAACCCAAAGTCTCAAAAACTACAGACCCATAACAGTTTCATCAAGTGACTAACCTCAAATGCTCACCTGCAACAACACTTCTTACACCCTCTATCTCTTTCCCCAACCTCTGCTTCCCATGATGCACCTAGACCTCTCTCCCCACAGGCGTTGATTCCTTTCACAGTTTAAAACTCTAAAATCCGTTCGAACCCATTACCTAAACAAGGAACATCACAAAAATAAAACGATGAATTGCAAAAAAAAAAAAAAAAAAACCAACAAAGTCCACATCTCTTTAAACGCAACAGAAGAAAACCCTTTCACAGTTTAAAAACCTAAAATCCATTTGAACCCATCACCCAAACAAAGAACATCACAAAAATTAAACAATGTACTGAAAAAAGCCAACGAAGTCCATATCTCTTTAAATGTAACAGAAGAAAACCCGTTCTGCAAACCAACATAAAAATCTGCAAAGGAAAACAAAAATCTTAAAAAAAAATCATGCACCACAGAGTTATCAGACAAAGGAAGCGCATGCGACGTTCTGAAAACCACAGCCAAAGAGAAGCACACAGTGGGAACCAAAAGAAAAGAGAAGCTGAGAGTGATAGAAAACTACCAATGCAAGTGAGAAACGGAAACAAAAAGCAAGCAAAATAAACCCCAAAAGAGAATAGGAGGATGACCGACACGTGTTGTTGATGCACAAAACCGGAGGGGTCTTGGAACAATGTAAATCCGACCGTGAATCTGCAAGAAAGTAAAGAACACAAGATGTATCGTGGTTCACCCCAATGTTTGGGCTACGTCCACACTAATGTTGATTGTATTTCTCTGTATGAATGTATGGATTACAAGTGTGAGGGGGAGTCCCCCAGAGAAAGAGAGAGTTTGTGAGAGGGTTGTTCTGAATATGAGAGCCTCTGTTTGGGGATGTGAGGCTTGAGGATTGTGAGGGTGAGGAGTCCTTTTTATAGATTAAAGGTTCCTCCCTATTTACATAGATCATGGGCTCAATATCTGGAAGCCCAAGTAACGAGACCCAATATAACATGGTACTAACAGTCTTCAATTAAGAGAGTTTTTTGGCTGAAGACTTGAAATTCAGTCCATGTGTGGACCGAAGTAACTAGATGTCGTCTAGAACTGATACTCGATATAAGGCGGTGTTCAATGTGAAATGATGCTCAACTAGAAGTAGCACATGTTGCGAGGCTGCTCGGCTTGTGGCTTATATTGCCTTGGTTGGCTTGGCTTGTGGCATTGAAGGTGAGGGAGTCCCTTTTACAAAATAAGGGCTCGCTCCTTAATACATAAGTAATGGGTTAGGAGTGATGCTCGCGGTGAGACGGTTGCTCAGCTAGCGGCGATGCTCTCTAATGATGGTGAGGAAGTCCCTTTTATATAATAAGGGCTCGCTCCTCAATACATAAATAATGAGTGCTCTCTAATGAAAGTGAGGGAGTCCCTTTTATAACATAAGGGTTCGTTCCTCAGTATATAAATAATGGGCTAAGTCCCCCAAGTATTTTTCATGAAGCCCAGTTGCGGAAGCCCAATATATGGTACATAGTGTAGTCCCCCAAGTCCTCAGTCAATAGAGTCTGCTGGTTGGAGACTTCAAATTCAATCCATGTACGAGCCGAAGTGGCAGTTATTCGGAGACGGTCTTTGTATACCATGCACTAAAGCTTTGTAGGTGAAGCTTTGAAAGTGAATCTTTGTAAATGAAGCTTTCGAAGCTGATTGGCATGAGTGATGCTCATGAATGTTTATGTTGATTAACATGAGTGATGCTCATGGATGTTGACATGAATGTTGACATGAGTGATGCTCATGAATGTTTATGTATGATTAACATGAGTGATTGATAGGAGCATATTTATGCGACTGAGTTAGCTTGTTCTCATGTATTTATGTTGTTATTTCTTAGTTAATTATGTATTTTAAGCTATTTTCATGTGTTTGTAGGTCCATAAGCCTTATGAAGCAATAAGATGCATTTTGGTGCATTTTGGAGCAGTTTTGGGCTTAGAATGAATAGCACATACATGGAGCAAGGTGGATGGACGAAATTGAAGACTAAAGAGCCTAGGAATGTGTTAAAGAGAAAGAAGAATTAATGTAAAAAGGACAAAGAGCTCAGCCACAAAGGGGTGTCACTCCACCATTCACCTTTCCATCATTGCCGTGCACCACCATTGCACTCCCTTTGGATTCCTATGACGTGCATCATCATCCATGTTCCCTCCATTGACTCATTTGTTGCATCATTCCACCTCCCTTTCCTTTCTCTACCATGTGCACAATCATTCATGTTCCCTAGCTGTAACACCACTCCATTTTACCCCCATGCTTTTCATCATCACTTCACTTTCACCTTTGAATCATTTCAAACACCACTCATTGCACTCAATTGCTACACCATTCCTTGTTCCCTCCATCATTTCAGATTTCATAAATCATTACATTGAATCATTGCACTCAATTGCTACACCATTCCTTGTTCCCTCTATCATTTCAGATTCATGCATCATTACATTGAATCATTGCACTCATTTGTTACACCATTCCTTGTTCCCTCCATCATTTCAGATTTCATGCATCATTACATTGAATCATTGCACTCAATTGCTACACCACTCCATGTTCCCCTCCATTGCCATGCACTTTCTCTATAAAAAGAAGTGTGTGTAACTTAAATTGAGTTCATACTTAGTTAGATCATTCACTCCCATTTCAACACAACCTTCATCCAAACACATCCATTCATCTTCACATCCATTCCTCCATACAAACAAACCTTCAAACACTCACCAACACCTTGTGCCGTAGCAAAGGAAGGGAAGGAAAGTGCTTGGACATGCTTGCTGTCCAACTTGGATCATTGGAGCGTTTAGGTGTTTTCTTTCTTTTGTTTCTAATGTTTAAATTCATTTCCTTTTCTTTTGATGTAAATATGAGTGGCTAAACTCCTCTTGGCTAGGGGTGATTTCAAAGCCATGATTATGTGTGCAATATAATTTGATAAATTCCAGTTATGAACTCTTGAATCGTGAATGCAATTGACTTAACTATTTGATTGATAACTTATTTGTATTTGTTAATTAAGGGTCGACACTTAATTGGCATGCATAAATCCGTTGCTAGAATATAAGGAAGTTTCACATAATCGTTACAATCTTATATTCACATGTAGTGGAGGTCGTTTATAAACGATCGCGTTAAGTTTAATTCCTAGCATGAGTGACATGATGTCATAGTTGCAAATGTTTTGTCAATGCTTAAGATTTTCATTAAACGTAATGATCTTTGATTGTATCTCTATTATGATGTCATGTAGGGAACTTTTAAAGAATGTTTTGGGTTGTCGAATGATGTCATCCAATCCAATAAAACAAGGAAAATCTAAGGGTTAACTAGTGACGTCACAGTTAATTTGGGGCATTGTCGTTCATAATTCAATGAAGTAGTAACTGGAAATCGAGTTGTTTGCATACATATCATGTGTGGAGAAAAAACCTCTAGTTATCCCATCCATCATCTTATTTTTCAAATTTGTTTTACAATCTGTCTAGTTTTTCATACTTGTTTGTTTGTTTCAACTTTGTCCAAAACTCAATCCCCCTTTACTTTAGTGTGTCTAATTAGTTAGAATCTATTTTAATTTGTGTTTTTAAATGTTTTGATTCAAGTAAAAGTCAATTTTCGTCCAAAGTCATTCCTAGTGTCTAGTTTAAGTTTATTTAGTTGTTTTAAGCTGTTTTGAGTATTTTAAGTTTGCTTTGAGTCTTGTGAGTCTTGTTAAGTATTTTTAAGTTTATTTTTATGTTTTTTAGTCAGTTTAGAGGTTATTAGCAAGCCCTCCTAATCCCCGATCCAGAACGATCCCTACTTATACTTATACTACAGTTGTCAAAAGATGGTTAAATTTGTGTGTTAAGTTAATTTTCGCATCAGTGATGCTCATGAATGTTTATGTATGATTGACTGAGTGATGCTCATGTATAATTTTGGAGTACTGAACGTACTTTTGATCACCTAGTTGGTGATAATAGCAGCAGGTTGCTGAATAATTTTGGAGTACTGGACGTACTTTTGATCACCTGGTTGGTGATAATAGCGGCAGGCTGCCGAATAATTTTGGAGTACTGGATGTACTTTTAATCACCTAGTGGGTGATAATAGTGGCAGGCTGCCGAATAATTTTGGAGTACTGGACGTACTTTTGATCAACTAGTGGGTGATAATAACGGCAGGCTGCCGAATAATTTTGGAGTACTGGACATACTTTTTTTCTTTATTTATGATTACCCTCCGGTGGGGTTATACAGATGTCTTCGAAAGATAAGAAAAGTAAATCATATCATTCAAAAAAGCTGTTGTAGAATGTGGGGATGGCAGATGGTTGGATAATAGGATAGCATGTGCAGTTGGCAGTTGCTTTTGCAGTGTCCCTCATGTGATCTTGCAGAGGAAAGCCTCCCTTTATTCCCTACTTTTTCATGTAGGTGTTTTTTCAGTAGATGGTGGATGACTGTTGTCTCGTCACTTTGATGCTTTTCATTTTTTTTTTAATACTGTGGCCCAGAAACTTCATCAGCTTTTTCTTTTTCTTTTCTTTAGTAACATCATGATATGTTTCTTTTTCTTTTCTTTGATGGGCATCTTTTGCGCTGTCATCGTGCCAAGTGGACTCCCTTAATCAACAAAGAGCTTGGGCTGCTGTGCATTAGCTTAGACACCAGCGCCACCGACAATCCCAGTCGCCATTCCAGCGAAGAGTCCGGCCAGACCGCAAGCAAGGCCGGATGACAAGTGAGTATACCCATCAAACAGATAATAAGATTTGGCCTTCGAGTTAATCCCGATGCTAATAATAATAGCTATAATAAGCCCATAGATCCCAAGCACTCCCGCCATAACCACCGGAATGATCGATTTCATCACGAGCTCCGACTGCATCACTCCCATGGAGACCACGCCCACACCACTCTTGGTCGTCCCATAGGCGATGCCCATACAGGAGAAGACGAGAGTTGTGGCGGCATTGAGGAAGCCGAAGAAAGTAGCGGTTTCATTGCCGCTGAAGGTAGAAGAAGCCATGTATCGCTGTGTGTGTGAGTAGGTGTGTATGGTTGCAGGGATTGGGTGGCGTGAGCGAATCTGGGGGTTTGGATGAAGACGAAGAAGCTCGAACATCTACCCCAAATCAGCAACATTTCCATGAGAGTAAAGCATCTAGAATTACCTATCTCTGAGGGCGCCTATCATCCAAATCAAATCTGTAGTTTGGCAATGGGACCTTACTAAAAACAGCAACTTTCAAATATAGATGGCTATAAAGCCCCATTCTGCTTGCCAAAGCAGCTATTTTCTCAAAGTCGCATCTATCTTTTTTCTTCCTCGTAACCAATGCTTGCTTCTTCTTGTCATGTAACAACATGGTAAATTTCCGTTCCCACTCATTATGAGATGAGTAAGGACTATGTGTCGGATGCGACGGTAACTCAACTTCGTGATCGGAGCCTTCCTTGGAAACGCCGTCGTCGTAAGCAAAAGAGTGATGAAGCTTGGGCTTCTGAAAATGCTGCTGCTGCTGAGTCTGGTAGTACAAGAAATCGTCTTTGTTGTGGCATCTCCGTATGTGACTCTAACTGGTGGCACCTCGGAATCTTCGCGAACCACTCCGCCTCAACTTGGATATCGCCCGTGCTCTGCAGCTTTCCCTCTGAAATCTTCGGCGGGTTGTTAGGAAAATTAAACTTGGCGGCGATTGATTCCAGCAAGTCATTTCAGGTGCTGTTTGAGCAGCCTTTTGGAGTCATACTCTCTGATTTTTTTACGGGCCATCGGGTCAGGTTTTGTTGGATCTCGCTGGCATCGTCGGAGATGGAGAAGTCGGGTCAGGTCGGAGTCTTTTGCCTTTTAAGTAGTGGCCATCTCCTCTGCCGAGCCTTCCTTATAGCTTCCGTAATTCTGCGGATAGGCGTTTCAATCCAAGCATCCAAAGTTACAGGTTCATTTGACATCGAGCCAGCATCGGGACCATAACCCATATTCAGGTCAAGGTTCATTGCATCAGACGTCTCCTCCACCCATCACAACCAAAAGGCTGGGTCATGGTGAAATAGTGTCGTTGATGATTAGCTAGAGCTAGAATGAGCTCGAGAGCGAGTTGGAGACCGCCTGAGCTGAGTCTGCCTCGAGTCGACTGGTCATGAAGGGCCCTCTTTCTCTAATCAGCGATCTAGTCCACTGAGAAGGATTAGATGGATGAGTACGGGCAATGAATTTAGGACTGGGCACTGAGGCAGGAGAAAGAGAGAGGGAGGGAGAGAGAAAGAGAGAAAAGCTGGTTTCTTGGGTTTTTGCATATTCACGGTGGAAGTGAAAAAATGAAAGAGAACTGACATAGCTTTTCATGTCGTTTCCCACAGACGGCGCCAAATGTTGATGCACAAAATCGGAGGGGTCTTGGAACAACGTAAATCCAACTGTGAATCTGCAAGAAAGTAAAGAACACAAGATGTATCGTGGTTCACCCCAATGTTTGGGTTACGTCCACACTGATGTTGATTGTATTTCTCTATATGAATGTATGGATTACAAGTGTGAGGGGAGTCCCTCAGAGAAAGAAAGAGTTTGTGAAAGGGTTGTTCTGAATATGAGAGCCTCTGTTTGGGGATGTGAGGCTTGAGGATTGTAAAGGTGATGAGTCCCTTTTATAGACTAAGGGCTCATCCCCTTTTACATATATCATGGGCTCAATATCTGGAAGCCCAAGCAACGAGGCCCAATATAATATGGTACTAACACGTGTCACACACAATTCCCAGCTTGTCCTTGCAGGAACCACCAAAAACAATCAGAAGGCATGAAAAAGCCCATGGGCAATTCGGCCACTGGAAAACCACCCACCCAGCACTGGCAAATGAGGAATTTTACTGTAGAAAATGAAGAAACCAATGTCAAAACCCAAACAAACCAGGGGTAGATCAGTCAGGACACTATTAATGAACAAAGGATTCAATACTGGGAGAGACTGGAAACTAAATCCCAAAAAAAAAAATCAAATGATGGATCTCTTCTAAGACAATATTGTGAAAGAAAAACAAAGGATTTGAGAGCAAAAGACGGGCTGACGAAGTGGGAGAAAATCACATACTCATGAAAGTGAAAAACGAAAGAGGAAAGGTAAAGCAAAAAAGATGTGGTCGAAGCAGAGAAACAAATGATGAAAGACGCGTGGCCGGGAAGGGCATAACTGATTTTTGCTGTATAAAAGTGGAAATAGTATACGGAGCAAAGAAGAAATCGAGGGCAATTTCGCCCTTACACAAATTGTCACATCCCAGCCCGGGCCCCCACCACATCCCAGGCTCGACTCCACCGTAACATGATATTGTCCGCTTTGGGCCCCGACCATGCCTTTACGGTTTTGTTTCTATGAACTCACACGAGAACTTCCCAGTGGGTCACCCATCCTGGGATTGCTCTTGCGCAAACTCGCTTAACTTCGGAGTTCCAACGGAACCCGAAGCCAGTGAGTTCCCAAAAGGCCTCGTGCTAGGCAAAGATGAGAATATACATATAAGGCTTACATGATCCATTCCCTGGGCGATGTGGGATGTTACACAAATATCAATTAATCTAAATAAAAATCATACATGATCCAAATCAATAATCAAATCTAATTATTCACAAAAAAAAACAATTTTTCAACTAATTCATTAAAACAATTAGAAATTTAATTTGAATAAGTTATGAAGAACTTACTTTGGAATTTGAAGATGAAATTTAGGTGGTCGTTGAAATGATCGCCGAAGTGGGGTGGGTAGGAGTTGAGCGTTACAGATTAAGTTTAGTAGGATTGGGATTCGAGAATTGGAATTGAAATTGAGTTTGGAATTTGCTACAGCCAGCGAGTCAATTTTTTTTTATTTTTAGCTGTTACTTGCCTACCATTTTTCTTTTTATAAAGTAACCTGGTCCATAACGACGTCGTTTTGGTCAGTTAAAATTTAAAAAAAAAAAATATATATATATATATATATATATATATATAAAAGGGACATAAAACAAATTATTAGGGTTGTAACGACGTCCAATTCTAGTCAATTTGACCTATGCAACAAACATTTTAGTGAAGTAACGACGTTTGTCAGGCTTGTAAAAATTTAAATAAAAGACCACTTTGCTTTATATATGTGGAAAAGATCATAAGACACATAAAACATATTATCACAAAAATAACCTTAAACAAAATATTATGCCATCTACAGTTGAGATATATGCAACGATTAAGTGTAGATAATTACCAATTTTTAGAAGGTGATTTTAAATTGGTGTAATTTCAAATATTACAAATACTATATTTGACACACCCTGACCTGGAATGTCCACTAGAACCTCGAATTGGGCCGTGCTGGCCGACACCTAGAAGGTGACGAAGCCATAAAGTATGATAATGTATAAAATGTGAATAAATTAAAATCTAAAAGTGCCTAAGTACACGAGTGCGCGATGAGCGGATCAGGACCCATTTCACGCATGATACAGAGCATATGTATAGTACATTAAGGTGAGATAATGATTATACCATCATAAAAAGACATATGTGCTGAAAAGTGCCACGAATCCTCGTCGATACGAAACTCTGCTGCTAGAACCTGGAGGTGTACAAAAATAGAAAATGTGAGTGAGTGAAACAAAACTTTTCAAAGCAATTCCAACTACCAAATGTAGTAGCCCCTTGCCGTAATACCAGTATAATTTCCCAAAACATAACAGGCGTGACTATAAATCAAAACCATAACCAAAATAATAGTCTTACAATTATGCCACGTCAAATATCTCAACAAGAATAAGTAACCCAGGTGAAATAAACCAATATGAAATGGCATGTTAGCCGGATCCACCTATCATGTACGGTTGAATCAATATCTCATCACATGCTAGCCAGTCACCTCACGTGACCTGTACGAGTTATCCATATCTCATCAATCAAGGCCAGCTCATAAGTCGGGGTCACCTCTAGTGACTTGTACGACTTATCCATATCTCATCACATATGCTAGCTTATAACATATCTCATCACATATGCTAGCTTATAACATATCTCATCATATATGCTAGCTCATAACATATCTCATCATATATGCTAGCTCATCACATATCTCATCATATATGCTAGCTCATAGCATATCTCATCATATATGCTAGCTCATAGCATATTTCATCATATATGCTAGCTCATAACATATCTCATCATATATGCTAACTCATAACATATCTCATCATATATGATAGCTCATAACATATCTCATCATATATGCTAGCTCATAACATATCTCATCATATATGCTAGCTCATAAGTCGGAGTCACTTTCAATGACTTGTACGACTTATCCATAACTTAATAAGTATACCTGCACATAAGTTGGAACCACCTAAAGTGGTCCGTATGACATGACTGGGTGTAAATAAATACGCTCAAGTGCTACGATCACGTGAAAACTGTGCGAATAATCGCAGGTTACCTATAAGTCGAAACTACCTATAGTGGTATGTACGACATGACTATGCACCTACCTTGGATCTAAGGTGAGCGTAAGGTGCGGAAGGTGAACATCACGTGAAAGACTATGCCCTGGCCACATGCGGGAGCACTAACACTGGGGTGTAGGTTTATGAGCTCTAACTACATCTAATATAACATGTATGACTTATAGGCAACCTGTACAACAAGGTCGGAGTTGCCTAAAACATAAATGTAGTCATGCCATAACTCCATCATTTCAATTAATACCATAAACTCCCCTGATCTTACCTGCGTGTCTTGCGTTCACCTTTGCACTTCAGAGCGTTCATCTTTAATTATGTGCAAGTAACATACATGTGAATATACCAAGATGTAAATCTGAAATTCAACCATATCATAATATTTCCAAACATATAAACATATATACAAATGGCATAAAATGCATAAGTTGTATTGCCCCACTCCCGAACTAATTACCTTCGGAAATAATTATCGGTGATAAGCCCAACTAAACACTTGCTTAATTAACTATCATTACTAACTATTTTTCACTTCAATGTTACGATTCTTCACACATTGATTTATAATCAACATTTGACCACTAAAACATAAGGTTAAATCTCACATTTTCCACCAATCTCCTTCACATTGCTCAATTCCCCAAACAAGGCTATTGTCTCAATTATTTAGTCTCATTTATTTATGGCAGCATCTAACGTCTCGTTAGACTGCCTACGTACCCTAAATAGGGATCAAGCCAATCGTAGTTCACAGTAATTATTTGTATGTAGCATGCATAAATCAATTTAGAAGCGCTTGTGGAACTATCAATTATATACATATGACAAAAAGAAAAAGACCCACTCACCTAGAGTCTACGCTATGATTCTCAAGCATGCACATCAAGGCGTCCCGAACGATTGGCGCCTGTGACCAATTATAGAATCACATCTCAGAACTCTTATCAATAGAATACGTAATTCACATAAAGCACATCCTCAAGGACATTCTAAAATAGTTTGAGACCTATTGACCACAAGTCAATCGTCGATCGAAGATCGACGGTTGGGTCCATAACCCTGCAAAACTCAATCTGGAAGATCCGCATCTCAGATTTCCAATCCGCAACCTCCAAAGATCCACATTATGCTTCTAAAATAACATACTAAAATTTTACATCTAAATGGAAGAGGGATCGGTTGGCCTCATGGTAAGGGTCATTTTGACACTAACCTTATCGTCCAAGGTGGCCGGAGATAGGAGAATCCATCGGGTCGGGTCACGGGTTGAGGGAAACCCGGTTTCCCCTTTTCCTTTTCTCCCTCCTTTCTCCTCCTTGCTCTCTTCTCTGGTTGGTCCCTCACTTCTCTTATTTTCCTGATTGGGCAGCAGCCCTTCCCTTCTCCTCCTTTCTTCTTCTCCCCCATTCCTTTTCTTTTTCTTCCCCTTTTCTGTCACATACACACACACACACACACACACACACACACACATGTCCTCCTAATTTAGCATACATTAATATAATATAAATAGAATAGTTATTTCTTCAAAATACTTTCGGTTCGTAATTCCAAATTCATTTCTGCTTGCGCTTACTCGTTCATATCGTCGAGTACTTCAGGAATACGCTAAAAGAATATTTAGTACGTCTCACTACACATTGGTCAATGAAAGTCAACACCTTCACCTCTAGGGCATTTTCGTAAATTCACACTTTTAAAATTACAAAAACCATAATTTTCAGGGACAGGCTGTCACAATATTTGCTCATAATATTCTTAATGTATGCATACATACATATTTTTTTAAATTTAGTTTTTTCATACACATTTATAATTCGTTAAATGGCATGTTTTTTAAAATTCCTACATATGATACGTATTATACACATACCTACATACTTTTTACATTAAAAACACGTATTTTCAAATATTTTTCCAATAATACCAATAATATTCACACATTGTACTTGAATATTAAACATATATTTGAAAGAAAAAAAATATTAAATTTTGAAAAATGGCTGAATTTTTTGAAGTATTACTTTAGCACAGTTGCTGAAGAATACATGTATGTTTTTTTTGGATACTATAACTATTTCGTATTTTGCTAACCATACCTAAAATTTAAAAATTAGACATGTTAGGTCATTATATTAAAATGATGACGTAAACAAATGTTTTTCACTCTCATGTACCAAACTAACTTTTTTTAAACAAGCAAATTTAAGGTTTAATTTGGCTTAAAATGATAATGTAATTAAACTCTGTTACAAATGATAAGAGTGAGAATATAAGTAATACGGAGTGGCTTTAAATTCCGTTAGTTTTCTAGTTAATATTAATTTAACAAATACATTGGTTGACAAAAAAAATAAAAAATAAAAAGAAAAAAAAACCATAAGTAACACATCATAAAATTCAATATATACTACTACTGAAAATCAACTGAAACATTGTTCATAAGCACAGTGTCGTTCCGATTTTACCCTTGCTTAGTTTGTGTTATTACAAGGTTGCCATTCTTTCTGCTGAGTTCTTAGGTGTCGTTCTTTCTCTTCGACAGCACAGTGATAAAACACTCTAGCAAGTCCAACTGGCTGCAGACTCCATCAAACCCTAGAAATAATTTTGCTTTTTTGGGCAGCCTCCTTTTTCTCCTTGCTCCTTGCTTTCCCCAACCTAGAATCCTCATCCTTTCCCCAAATGAGAAATCTGAAATCCACAACCCAAAACTCACTCATAGTAGCCCCTACCTTGCCTCATTCCTCATATCCTGATGGTTCATTCGATTCGATTTCAGTGAGTTCTTTTTGTTATAAATTTTGATATTTTGCCTATAATTTTGGTTTTTGGAATTTCGAATTTGTACCGACTTTGCTCTAATTAATTTTAATTTCGTCTGTTATTGTTGAGTTTGAGTAAATTTCGAACCTTTTGTCTTCGTTCTTAAAATTTTTGAGTTCTATCTGTTAAATATTTGTTAAAAGACCCGAATTATCTGTTCGAACAATTTGTATAGCCTATGAAAATTGAACAAAAAGTCATATGATCCGTGATCTTCCTTCCTGGTCAACTAGAAAACCTTCTGGAGTTTCATGGTGGTCGCACATCTCCTCCTCTCTGCTCCTCCTCCAAAACTGTGAAGATTTATTTACAGTTATTTATTTATGTTTCGATAATTGCATGTTAAAATAATGTTTTGAATTTGTGATTTAATGTAATTTTTGCTTCCAGAAACAACGAGCTCTCTCTCACAGAAACCACAAGCTCTATTCTTCCCTGTTTTTCTTCTCAGCATCTTACAAAACTACTTCTTTCTTCATACTCTCTTTATGTGTCTTCCTTCCCGACTCCCACTGTCTTCCTTCCCGACTCGAGTCATCGGGTCTTCTTCCCTGATTTCGACTTCTCTTTAACTCTTGACCTTCACCATGCAGTCACCAGCCTATTTGCCGAGCTGTACCAGAAAGACATACCATTTTCTCATTAAGCTCATGCAGGTATTTAAATTTTTGCTGTGTTTTTCCAAAAATTAGTGAAAAAGTTTCAATCTTTTCCTTACCCACGTCAATGAAACTCGAAATAATTTGTGGGTTAATTTTATTTGCTAGGTTTGTTTCTTCGTTGATTTTTATTCGAAAATCAAAACAATTTCTGGGTTTTTTGTTGTCTCTGAAAAATGGTGAAAAAGTTTCAATTTTTTCGATACTAGCATCAATGGAACTTGAAAACAAATTGTGGTTTTGTTCTTTTAGTGGATTTTAATTGTGGGTTTTTGATTTGCAGAATGCGGAAGACAATGAATACGAAGAAGGGGTTGAACCAACACTGGAATTTGTGATGACAAAGAAGGACATAACTGGGAGTGGAGCTCCGGCTACTCTGCTGGTTTTTAATAATGAGGTTGGATTTTCCAGGAAGAATATGGTCTCGATCTGCAGTGTAGGGCGTTCTACAAAGAAGGGGAAGAGACATCAGGGTTATATATAAACTTATTTTCAATTTAAACAACATCCTATATATTTTTATACTGCATGTGTGGGTAACCTCAAACAGATATGTCAAACATTTTTTTTTCTAAATTGTTGTAGTGTTTCCATTTTTTGGTGCAGAGCTCCACGATTGGCTAGCGTGAATCTTGGTATCTTCATATGCATGCAATGTTCAGGGGAAGTTGTACAGACCCTCTTGCTCTTCAGATGCAATGTAATTTTTTATTCTCATTGGTTTTGTGTTTGATAAGTCAGTGAGCACAATGAAAGATTCAAGAGATGTTATCAGTGGTTTTTAAGTGCATTAATGTTGTATGTAAAAAGTAGGGCATATATTGACTGGGGTTAAGTTCATAGATCAGATTTCTCTCTGATCTATGAATTTTTCATTCGAATAGGCAGGCCTTTGCAGAGGAAATGCTCATGTCTGTCTTTTAAGGATTTCTTCCAAATATTTAGATATGTGGTCTGCACTTCGAGTCCTACTATACATCAATCCATTTTAAGTTGCTTAGATATTCCACTGGCTAGATATTTATGGATTTTTTACAGCATATTCAGCCATTAAATTCAGTAATATATGTTGTACATGAATTTCTACACAGGTTAGATAAAAGGAAGACCCAAAAACTAGAAAATGAGGGATCTCTTTCATTTTCATGTATCGCACATTGGCATATGTATAATTGATTTGTAGCTTTCAGGCCCCGCATATGGTAGTAAGCATTAAGCAGTCAAAAGAAAGAGCTGTAAATATTCTATGCATATTGTATATTTTCCATGCAACTGCTTATGCCTGTTCAGGTTGGTTCTCTTCCTCTCTAAGGCTGAATCATATGGCCTTGCTGCAATAAACTATTGACCATATGCTTTAACTTTTTCATCACAATTTGTGGCAGTTGTTAGGGTTTCTACGGAGGTAAAAAAAGATGTGGAATTAATGTTGGTTGTAGATATTTCGTTTGAAGTGACCCCCATTAAATTTCATTTGAAATTAATTTGGGTATTTTTAAAGGAACGAATGTTTGTTGGTGGCTGTTTATAGATCATGGATTTTTCTTTATTTATTTATTTATAATATTTAAACTTCCAAAGATTTGGATTTATGTTTGGTAGTTTTATGATTCATGTTTGTATTTCGATTTTTGAATTTTGAATTGCAATTTGCAGGTGTGTGAATCGTACGTTTAGCATTTCAAGGCATATAGGATACGAACTTACGTTGATAATGGTTTGGTGGGATTAGAGGAGACAATTGGTGAAGGAAATTGGGATTGAATTTGGTTTGCAGCGAATCAAGTGGTTCTTAGTGAAACCCTTTTCCTGGTTTGCTTATATTTTTCATTGAAAAGGTTTTTACTATTTTTTTGTATGAGTTCAATTGTTTAGATTTACCCAAATCATATATTACAAGGCGGCTTCCGTATAGATTGTATTAAGCTGACTATTTGAACTATCTACTAAATCTTTTGCATGTAAATAGTATGTAAATACACATCAATTATTATTTTTTGTATGAAAATAGTACTTAGTACAAAAAAAAAATTATACGGTTTTTAATCCCGCAGCATCGTGCGGGTACCATTTGCTAGTAAATATAGATTTGAATCTTTGCACTAAAGATCCTTTAATAAAAGGAAAATTAATAAAAATAACTTCCATACTTTGAAGTTTAACAAAAAATCATGTACTAATTTTATTTAATGGTTATAACAAAACCCAAAACAAACCAGCCCAACAAGGCTGGCTCAAACAAAATAATTTATTAAGGATCCAATTTTACCCTTAACATCTTAGTGTTGCGGAACAAGTTCAGGTTTTGAATCGTCAGCCGATGGTGGTGGTTCCTGCCGTTCATGGGACTTCCTCTCCTATTCCAGGTGGCTTAGAACCTATTGTCACGTCTTTGACTGCACTTTCTTTGCCAAATTGATCACCATTTGCAGATGGGACCTACTAATAATTATCTTGCTTGCATCATATGCAATGATCTCCATTAAACTTTCATCAATTTTCTGTTTTTTATTTATTTTATAGTTTTTTATTTGTGTGAGAACAAAAAATAGAATCAAGACAAATTTTAATCAATTCAAAAGTAAGCTTTAAGTTTTCATTTAAAAAAAATCACAGAGGAAATAGTTATCAACCCCAAACAAGAATTTAATATGTGCATGAGGGAGAGTAATTGTATACTGGATCTACAAACACAAAAGATTAATGGTAGAAGAATTTAATTTTCATTTATTTCTATTGTAGTTTGGAAAAGTATTTCCATTAAATTTGACTCTCTCTCTTTCTCGTCGTCTTCTCCGAAGAACTCACAATCAAAGTACTTGACTTCGTTGGAAATCAGTTCATATGAAAATAATACACTATTTTTTAAACTAAAAATCAAAATAACCCACTATTTCTAAAATACGAAAAAATTACACGCTATATCTGAAAACTGATCTGAAATAACTCATAGTATTTATTGAAGGGGACAAAGTGAACATTATTTCTAGAACTACAACAAATACCTCAACTATTTTTGAAACATAACCAAACTATCTCACACTATTTCTGAAACAAAATCAAAATAACCCACATTATTTCTAGAACCATAGCAAAATAATTCACACTATTTCTGAAACTGAACTATAATAATTCACACTATTTCTGGAAGAGAACAAAATAAACACTATTTCTGAAACTACAGCAAAATAACCACCACTATATCTGAAATTGAACGAAAATAACCCACACACTATTTCTAAAACTACAACACAATTACAAACTATTTCTAAAAAAAAAAAAAAAACTAAATCATAATAACCCACACAATTTATAAAAGAGAAAAAAAAAACACTATTTCTATAATTACAACAAACCTACACTACTTATGAAACTTAACCAAAATAACTTACATTATTTTTGGAACTACAGTAAAATAATCTACACTCTTTCTGAAACTAAACCAAAGTAACTCACACCATTTCTGGAACAATAACAAAATATACATCTATCCCATGGATGATACACTATATGTTTTTTTTTTCCATTGAATAAATACATATGTTTTGAATTAATCAATCTTTTTGCTCATGAAAAATCCGATGCTGCTGCCTTGAAGGCCAAAGGAAATTAAGCAACCTTTGAGCCTTAATTTCCAGGGGAAAGGTGTTCAAAAAAAAAATCCAGGGGAAAGAAAAAGAAGATGAATGAGTCCATTTATCTCCAAAGTTCAACACATGCAAAAATACTGTATTTGCCACACCATAAAATAGTGCACCATTTTATTTTATTTTGAAAAAAAAAAAAACAGCTAGTGGCTTTGTTTTGTTTCTCCATGGCCATCATCGTGTGATTCACATGTGCTAGCAATCGAACCCATGACATGTCGTGTAGAATACAGGCTTGAAATTTGTCCCCAACCATTGGAAATCCCCATGGTGGTTTATGTAGTGTACCATTTCATTGATGTTGAGTTTGTATATATACTTATTTATTCATAGTTACATATTATGACTTAAGTTACGAAATATCAGTTATATCGTTAGCAGTCATTAATCATTATCATCATAAGTAAACCAATAACACAATGTGACAATATAATTGATACACCCTAAAATTTCTTATGAGATGTACCTTAATTATATTAATCTTATATTTGGATGCAAGACTATGTTAGCTTATGGAGTACATGCATAATAACATACTCTACAAAAGGTGACTAGTAGTCTAATTGTATCAAAATGACGTTTTTTTTCTTTTTTCTTTTTTTTTTTGTGAATAAAGTTTTTAGCATTAATGGGCAAATCTCCCTCAAAATGATCTAACAATACAAACCCTATAACTGCATAATACAACATGGTTTTGTGTCAAAAACGAAGCTCTATCATGTATTCATGTTGCTTTGGGGAATACCAAGCGACTACTTTGGTGAACCGATGGCTTGCAGCGCATATTCAAGAGCAAAGACAAGCTCGTCCACGCATATATTCCAGCCTGTTAGGGGTAATTATGGAAAAAGAATTTTATTGCGGGTTGGGCTTTAATTCGGCCCATGTTTTTAATGTTTGTAGGGCCGGTAGATGAATAGTTTTGTCCAATTACATATTTTGATATCAATTTTGCCCATTCAGATAAAAATATTTAATTTCTTTAATCTTTTTTTATCATTTATTCAGTTTTTAAATTTTGAATATTTAAATACTCAAATTAAAATATTATCTAGTAACTACCTACTATTTATGAAGAAAACAAAACTGATATAATCTAGTATAGTCTAAAATATCGATGATATCGGAAATATCGGTAGTCCAAAAACACGGAAATTTCGATGGAAATATCGGGATATTATCGATATCGATAAAAATTGAATAAAAACCACGGAAATTGTAAGAAAAAACTTGGAAATTTTTATTGAAACTTTGCAGGATGTTTATTTAGTCAATTATCTATTAGTTTATCACAAAAAATTGGAAGGAAATGCATTGCATGATGGATTTAACTGATTTAAGTTGATTATATAGCGAGCTGGTAAACATTGTGAGTGTAGAAAATATGTAGTAATTAATGAAAGAAGTTTAAACACACCATAATCATTTATATATAATGAATTAATACAATATTTTACACTTTATACATTGCATGGTAAGATACATGAGTGACTTAGTATCGAAACATTATTTTGTCGCTTGATTACATTTTCTAAAGCCCAATTACACTTTCTAAAGCCCAATTACATTAAATCACAAATTCAAAACATTATTTTAACATGAAATTATCGAAACATAAATAAATAACTGTAAATAAATCTTCACAGTTTTGGAGGAGGAGCAGAGAGGAGGAGATGTGCGACCACCATGAAACTCCAGAAGGTTTTCTAGTTGACCAGGAAGGAAGATCACGGATCATATGACTTTTTGTTCAATTTTCATAGGCTATACAAATTGTTCGAACAGATAATTCGGGTCTTTTAACAAATATTTAACAGATAGAACTGAAAAATTTTAAGAACGAAGACAAAAGGTTCGAAATTTACTCAAACTCAACAATAACAGACGAAATTAAAATTAATTAGAGCAAAGTCGGTACAAATTCGAAATTCCAAAAACCAAAATTATAGGCAAAATATCAAAATTTATAACAAAAAGAACTCACTGAAATCGAATCGAATGAACCATCATGATATGAGGAATGAGGCAAGGTAGGGGCTACTATGAGTGAGTTTTGGGTTGTGGATTTCAGATTTCTCATTTGGGGAAAGGATGAGGATTCTAGGTTGGGGAAAGCAAGGAGCAAGGAGAAAAAGGAGGCTGCCCAAAAAAGCAAAATTATTTCTAGGGTTTGATGGAGTCTGCAGCCAGTTGGACTTGCTAGAGTGTTTTATCACTGTGCTGTCGAAGAGAAAGAACGACACCTAAGAACTTAGCAGAAAGAATGGCAACCTTGTAATAACACAAACTAAGCAAGGGTAAAATCGGAACGACACTGTGCTTATGAACAATGTTTCAGTTGATTTTCAGTAGTAGTATATATTGAATTTCTTGAGTATGTCGAAGGTTTCATAATTGTGATGTTGAGAGAAAGAGAGCAAGAACCATGTTCACATAATATATTCACTATAGGTGTAGAAGCTCAATTCTCCCATTTTTTGGCCAATTTCAAAGGCTTTGAATTGCTTAATTTTCTTTAAAAAAAATTTCAACTTCAAATATATATATTTTTTTTTCGGTTTTCTGATTTCTGGTTGTGTTTCAGGGCAAAATAGTGGGAGTTGAGTAATGGAGTTGCTTCCATGCAATGGAGTATAGCAGGAGGCAAAGGACCTTTCACTCCATCTCAATGGATGGAGCTAGAACACCAGGTCTTGATCTACAAATACATCCCAATGTGCCTATTTCGTCCACTCTGCTCATCCCAATCAAGAAGGCCCTTAATTCTGCATGATTTTTGACATTTTCGAATGGAATTCCCAGGCCCAATTCATGTAATTTCTTCATTTTACTCAAAGGAAAATGATTTCCACACACTTTTTTTTTCTTATGCATGTTTTTGCTTATTTTGTCGCTTGATATTTGCTTGATTTTATTTAATTCAAAAGCTAAAAATAAATCTAAAATTTTCATGCCTTCATTCTAAGTATTTTTCGATTTTCGTGGGGTTGTGTATGTGTAGTGGGATGATTCTCCAACACCAATGATCCTGACCCACTGATGTTGAGCATAACATGTTCACTGTGAATTACAAGGATTTCATAGGTAATGTATAGATTAGAGATACACTTGAACCTAGATAAGCATGAAAAGCATACGGTTTTGCTTGACCCATCTAATCACAGAATTGTGTACCATCAATTCAAACGTTGTAGAACCAGTTTAATGAAGTTGTAGTTGGCTGTGTGTGTTTGTGTTCAGTGGGCGAGATTTGTTATTGAGAGGGCAAGCCAGACAAAAACAGATTGATAGTGCTGAAAAATGGGGTAACAATTTAATTATGTATACAATGAAGAATCACTTATGTTATTCTTAAAATGGGTCTGCACAAATTTTGCATAATATGAAGTCACAGTATATAAATGGTATTGCCTAAATTATTTCTTATTTTGTTCCTTTTTCTAAATAGGGTTTTAAGATTTTCAAATGTACGTAAATAATATTGCCTATCGTATATACATTTATATAATTTTCTATATGTTTTATATGATTTTAAAACCCGCAGCATCAGTCTGGAACACTTTTTCGCTAGTAGAAACTAAAGTTTAACTTGTTTCCAAAAAAAAAAAAAAAAAAAAAAAAAAAAAAAAGAACTAAAGTTTAACTTCTTTGCTTCTCCTTTCGTTCTTTACTTTTCTATGTACTTTAATATTTTATTCAGAATCACATCCTGTTTTTTACAGCTCCAAAATTCCAAATCAAAGCAAGCTGCGAGAGAGCGAAGCGTGCATAGCCTAGCAAGAGCAGATGAGTGTGGGTAAGCAAAAGCAGTTCCAATTCCAATCGCAGTCGCAATCACAGTCACCGTCGTCGTCTCCTCCGATGTTGAGCTCTTTACAAGGATCTCTCCTAACTCTCGCCATCCTCACCTTGCTCTCCTTCACCTACTTCTCCCTCCATTCTCTCCATCCCTCCTCCCCCTCGCCCGCCACCGCCACCACTTACATTTCCTCCTCCTCATCCGCGGCCGACGATGAGCAGTTCTCCGACATCTACCACTCGCCGGAGGTGTTCCGGTTGAATTTCGCCGAGATGGAAGCCAAATTCAAGGTGTACATATACCCGGACGGCGATGCGAACACGTTTTACCAGACGCCGAGGAAGCTCACTGGCAAGTACGCCAGCGAGGGCTATTTCTTTCAGAATATCAGAGAGAGTCACTTCCGAACCGACGACCCGGATCAGGCTCACCTCTTCTTCATCCCTATCTCCTGCCACAAGATGCGAGGCAAGGTATTGCTTCACTCTATGATCCGGATTCACTTTGTTTTTGTTTGGGACTGTTTGGTTGCTGAGAAAATTGGGGGGTAAGTAGAGCTACTATAGATTGTGATTTTCCTTATAGCTGTGGATCTGAGAATCTGATAGTTTCATTGTTTGGCATGCTTTTGGATAAGTTATAAGTTTTACAGTACTAAAAGGGGCATATTACTATAGCCATTGCAACTCAGGATGTTGTGATTTGGCTTTCCGTTCTAGTTGTGATTCGTGTTTGGCAGGGGAAGTGAGACTTTAGATTGTGCTTTGTAGTGAACATGCCTTTATTTGTAGCTGATTTGCATTTGTTTCATCTGGTTTTATTGGTTTGGGTAGTATCTATCTTTAATGCATTCAAGTATTTGGTTGTTTCGGGTTATGTACTAAGACATACAAGATGTATCTGCAAATGTGAAATTATTTGAAGAGTTGCGTTATTTCTGAATCTTTTCGTTTCATCTCGAATAGGCATGGTAATTCCTAATTGCAGCATTCAGGAGATAGATACTAACAAATGGTTACTAAAGATTTTTCCTTTGTCTGTTTATAATGATTATGCAGGGTACATCTTATGACAACATGACCATAATCGTTCGGGACTATGTGGAGAGCTTGATATCCAAGTATCCTTACTGGAACAGAACCTTGGGCGCGGACCACTTCTTTGTTACGTGCCACGATGTTGGGGTGAGGGCAACTGAAGGACTTCCACTTCTTGTGAAAAACTCGATTCGAGTTGTGTGCTCCCCTAGCTATGATGTTGGTTTCATTCCGCACAAAGATGTAGCCCTTCCTCAAGTACTCCAGCCATTTGCTCTTCCAGCCGGAGGAAACGATGTGGAGAACAGGTAATATAGAAGGACATGCATTTATTATATATATATGGCCTGTTATGCGCTTATTGACTTACACAAGCACTATGTTATTACTTCTTTTTGGATTAATTTCCATACTCATGGCTGTAGACCTATCGTATGATATGTTTCATAAGTTAACTCATGTCCAGATGGGAGGGTGTTATAACTTTATTGCCACTAGATTGAGCCTAATACACAAGTTCATTAATTAATAAGAGGCATGCTTTGCAGGACAACCCTCGGTTTTTGGGCTGGTCATCGAAATTCCAAAATTAGAGTTATACTGGCACGTGTATGGGAGAACGACACAGAGCTTTACATATTGAACAACAGAATAAATAGGGCAGAGGGGAATTTGTTATATCAAAAGAAGTTTTATGAAACCAAATTCTGCATATGCCCAGGTGGCTCCCAGGTCAACAGCGCTCGTCCAACTGACTCAATCCATTACGGTTGTATTCCTGGTAATAATTCAAATCTTCTTGTTTCTTCAAAATTGCAGTGAGAGTTATTCAATGGTATTATCATCTACTCTTGGCTTCAAATGGCAATGCCAATGGTCAAACCATATAACCATAATATTTAAGAAAAAAGAGAAATTTAGAGCTGTAATATAAGCAAACAGACACCTTTATCCATGCTAAGGGGATCAGAAAGATTGCCTTCACGTAAGGAGTTTGTTTATCTTTTTGCAGCGTTTCTTCTTCAAAATCTTTTTAATTATGAACAAAGAATTCAGGCTAAATCAGTCTCTCTCTACATCTTCTCCTTCTTTTTGTGCCTATAAAGTTGTAATTGTTTTCATTTTTATTCAATGGATGCGTTCCTCAAGTCTATGTTCACCGTGCCATTTTAAATGACTGATGCTGTACATATGGACAGAAGCTTGAGGCAATAGTGATTGGCTTTTTAAAATATTAAATTGCAATTCCCTATCTTAATGTATCCTTTTTCTTTTAGCTTGAATGTAAGGTGTACTATTAAAAGTCCTCTTAATCGTTTGTCAACTGTTTGGTTTGATTTCTTGCAGTGATATTATCAAATTACTATGACCTGCCATTCAATGACATTCTCGATTGGCGAAAATTTGCTGTTATCCTTAGGGAGAAGGATGTGTATCAACTCAAACAAATTCTTAAGGACATACCCTATTCAGAGTTTCTTACACTTCACAAAAACTTGGTTAAGGTATATGCTTTCACACACTTCATTTTATGTGATAACTGTATTTCCATTGATGTCTTGTACGTGTGTGTTGGGAACACTTGTTTTTAATCGTAGGTAACTAAGAATTTCTTTTCATGTCGTGATTTTTCTATCAGGTCCAGCCGCACTTCCAGTGGAATGCACCGCCTGTGAAATATGATGCATTTCACATGGTCATGTACGATCTCTGGTTGCGCCACCATGTGATCAAATACTGATTTTGCCGGTTAACTTTTTGTACACTTTCTGGCCAGCAAATCAAAGGCCTGTAAATCATCAGATACAGTAGTCTCATTCTTCCTCCATGATCTTTGAGGAAGGAATTAAAGGTACAGGTAACCGAAAGATCTTACTATTTGTTCGTTCTTTATATGGGGAGTATTCCCACTTTTGTACCCATCATCGTTGTTACGTTCTGTAGGAGTATTATTCTTTGCTATTGGACTAGTATTTAGTATTTACCGCTATTTGCCGCATGAATTGCAGTCGAAATTTGGGTCGGACAAGTTGCATTTCTTGTTACATTTTTCATGACTTGACCAAAATGTGCGTGTGATTTGCAACGACAAATGCATCATCTTTGACATGATAGTGTTACCGAACAAGAAATTTGACTACTAGAACTGGAAAGATGGCCTGCAAGGTGAATTAAAACACGTTTATTGAGATCCCGGTCTTCTTTCGTTTCCATTTATTTATGTTTGGTCACGTTTGAGCCGATGCATATTTCTCGAACCAAAAACCCGATATTGGAACCTTCTTATCGCTGTACGTTAATCATACAACTCCTAAATAAAAAGGTCCATGAAGTGAGATGCATAGCTTGCAGCTCGTCTACAATGGTGTTCATTGCCTCTGTCTCAAGCACTTCATGCTTGGCCTCTCGAGACGTCTGCTCAACCTGCGATCAAGCGTTAGCTGTTTGTGTTTGTGATTCGAAATAGAAAATGATTTTTCCGCTCCCCTTTCTTCTATCTCACGTTCCGTACTTTTTTTAGACTTCCGAGTTCCGACTATATGAAGAAAAAGCGATACGGGTGATAAACTTTTTGTCTAATTTGAGGCCACTATTAGTTTTTTAGTTTCAAATGTGTCTCATCGTCTTATTGGGTGAGGCCTTTCTCAAATTTTAAAAGCCCATTCTCATATGAAATTAGATTGCCGAATCCTGATTTTATTTTTTTCTCTTTTCATTCGAGTATATTATAATATAAAAATTATAAAATAAAGAAAGAAAGATTCAACTAAGCAAAGAAGGGGAGCACACTGACTAATCAACTTGATTATAATAATCAATAAAAAAACAAACAAAAAACTTGACTACATGAATACTGATTTATCAACACATGAAATATGAGAGGGAAAAAATGCCAAGACCTGTCTCTAATTTTATTATATTTTATTCCCTGAAGTTGTGAAATTATGAAGATGCTCTCGCGGGCTAAGTGAGAATTCTATGTGGACATCTAAGATCATTTCATATTTATCTCTTTTCTTGTGTTGTTGAATAATACCTATCAACATGAACGTGTGAGCACAAATGAGACTTATATTGAACATATAACGAACTGGTTGTGAAGTCTAGACTTAAGTGTTTTGGCTTTCTTTGTCAATATTGTAATTGTACCACACATGCTCAAACCAGTTTTAAGCTACTCTGATTATGGGCTTCCGTAGATGGAATAAGTGTTCAAGGCTATGGCACATCATCTCAAGGGTTTGTTCATGCATATGCACTTCACGTCTAAATTTCTGTTACATTCTGACTAGCTTAGCTGTCTCGTCACTTTTGCCTGCTGATTCCATGTGAGCTGGGCATGTAAATTAAGACTGTTTATATGGGTTGATTGACACCTTTTTGCTAAATGACAGCTTTTAGCCATTAATATGTCCATATTGTTTTTTGGCTCGACAAGGGTCCTTCTCCTTACTAGCTGAAAAAGAAACATCCCTTTTGCATAAGACTTCAGTTAGGTTTTGATTTTCCTTGGGTTTTCCAAATTACATTTGAGAGAGAGAGAGAGAGAGAGAGAGAGAGAGAGAGAGAGAGAGAGAGAGAGAGAGAGAGAGAGAGAGAGAGAGAGAGAGAGAGAGAGAGAGAGAGAGAGAGCTTAAAATCTTTAGAGTTTGCCTCCTCATCATTTATGAAACCCTAGCTGCCAAACCTTCTTCATGCTTTAAACACCCAATCAGTGAGAAGTACGTTTCATTGTTTTCATGGTTTAGCATTAAGTTTCAAACCTTCATTTAAGACCAAGTTTTTTCGGATTCACACTAGTTTCTTCTTTCAACCATTTGTCTGAAGTAACTGACTGGCCATTGAATCCAAATTTCACTTAACCATCATTATCATATCACGTGCATTGGTTGAGTTGGTTTTTTGTGCTAGAGAAGAGTTTAAGGTAGGAGTTGCCTCCTTGTGAAGACCGAAAAGATCCTCATCTTGTGCAAAGTAAGGTTACACAAAGGTAAAGCTGCTCTGTAGATACCCTAAGAATTGAGCTTTGTGTGGTACTTTGTAAGAACCTTATTTGCATTAATGGATTAGACTCAGTGAAGGGTCCCTGATTTATTAACCCTGAGGTGGGTTTTCCAGCCAAAACTCTTTGTGTTGTTTATTGCTTCTCTTGTACATATATCTCGTTCACTTGCTTGTGATATATGGTCTATAGGGTTTGCAAATCGATATGTGTTTTCAACTAAGTTTATCAGAGTATAAATGTGTACTGAATTAGACCTTAGTTAACTAGGACCACGTTAGTAAACCAAGTATAATTGTTTATTCTTGCTTTTGATTCTGATCTTTGTTGACCGGAGACGTTGACTAGTTAGTCAAGCAAATATTGAATTTTAAATTACAGGATATTCTGCCTAGTATCAATTTCACAAGTTATGCACATTTCAAGGCATATGGCATTTTAAAATTTTGGTACCACGGATAATGGGTTGTTGGAATGTTCCAGACTGCAAGTAGACATTTAATTAGTGTTTTCTAATTAGGGTTAATGCCATGTTTAACTTGGTGTTCCTTGGAAGGGAACTTACCCCATATCAAAAACCTAATTCCTCTATCTTTATTTTTCTCCCTTTTCTCTCATCTCCCCGACCTCTCGCTCTCACGTCCACACTCTCTTCTATCTGCAACTTCGTCCGGCGAGATTCTATTCGAGTTGGAACCTTCAAACGCCACCTTTGTCATCCTCAACTCGCCTTGAATCTAAAGCCACCAACAAAATCCTCGAATTCGACCATAAACAGTTAAACCAAGGAGCTTCGATGCGAATTCAAATTTTCCTACAATTTTGACAACGGCCAACCTAGTGGTGGTCGTTAATTGACTTCTCGTCATCTCAAGTACATCTTAGACTCTTTGCATGTGAATATCTGATTCATATTTGTGGAATTCGAACAAAATCTTAACAGTTGGGAGAGGTTATCGGCCTAATCTCGTCAAGTTGGGTGAGGCTACCACCACCAATCTATTTATTCATCATCATCCCTAGAGCAAGATTCTACTTTGCATGCTCGAATCTGCGTCAGATTCGAAGAAACCCAGAAACCTCTATTACGAGCCGCGACTTTCAAGCCATTTCCATCAACGTTTTAAACTTCCAATAGGTAAAATCGAGTTCCCCTCCTTCCAAGCTTCATTTTGACCTAGTGTACGCAAAACATGGTTGAGTTTAAAATTTCTCTAATTATGTGAAAAAATCTGGTGAAAGACCCAAATACCTATGAAACTTTGCCGACGGATGGCTCCGGTGTCTAGCGAAAGGAAAAAGATGATGGAATGTTCCGTGTGACGAAATATTATGTAACAGCCTTGACATATTTTATTAACTGAAGGTATAATCCTTCCCCTGAATATTCTTTGATGTCGATAGAATATTATGTTTAGTGAACAAAATCTAGAAGGTTTTGGCCAACTTCGACGAAATATTCCACCACTGGCGCGTGTTAGTGTGTGGCGACACGTGATGTGTCCCTTTTTAAATACTTTTAACACTGGAAATGAAAAAAAAGAAATATTCGAGTATTTTTCCTTAGTTTTTTTAGTTAACAATTTTAATGATTAATATAGTGGTTTCTCATATAAAAGAGACTTATCCCAAGAATTTCGGAAGGTAGACAAGGTAAAGCAGCTACGACCTTACGACGTCAATGATTGGGTTTTTGTTTCAAACTATATTTATGTTGCATGATTTCCATAATTGTTTTATGAATACTCATATATCATGCCATGACTTTTAATTAAAAATACAAAATGTGGTACATACTTTTGGTGTTGTGATTTATGAGTTTTGTGAATCCAACTATGGCATGATTGTACATATACTTTATCTGCTTATCATGTATGTTTGTACGATGTCTATAGTACTATCTAGGGCCAAGACCAACTTCACATGTGTGGGACCATGATTTTCAGGCTCATGACACGTGGCAAAAGGACCATAATGCCCATAACCTATGAAGCACCATTCGACAAGCTAGGCTTAATGCGCATTGAAGATATTACTTGTCTCCTAAGTAAGGAGACTCTAATTCAAGTTGTTGATGCACAAAATCAGTAAGGACTTTGGTACAACAGAAAGTGTCAGGTTTTGTGACCTTCGCTTAGTTGCTTCGGTCACTAGTGAGGATAAGTATGTAAATGAATAGAGACAGAGAAGCAAACACAAGATATACGTGATTCACCCAGATTGGCTACGTCCACGGAGTAGAGGAGTTCTCATTAATTGTGAAGGGTTTACACAAATACATAGGTTCAAGCTCTCCTTTTGTGAGTTCTAGTGAATAGTTTAGTACAAAATGGCATTAGAGATTATTGTGGGAGAATGATCCCTATTTATAGAAGAGAGTTTCTAGTTTTGTTCTGACATTGATACGTGTCGTGTTGTGATTGGTTTCTGATGTTGACACGTGTCGCGCTGTGATTGGCTTCTGATGTCGACACGTGTCGCATTGTGATTAGCCTCCTGGTTGAAGGGAAGCTCTTCTGGGTCCTTAACGGTATAACGTTGACCGATGCTCAGTAGTTTCGGGATTGGTCAAGTATGGTACAAACACAAGTCAAAATAGGATATTACTTGTCTTCTAAGTAAGGAGACTCTAATTCAAGTCAAAATAGGATATTTGGGGATTAGGTAGCGTAATCATAATCCTAGATTGTCTCCTGATTTAATGTGGACTACTTTCTTTACAAGGATTCTCGAGATCGCTATAAGCACTCTAGCATAGGTATTTATTAGAGGGGTTATTACTTTCCTCATATTATGTACAAGACTACTACACACAATCACTTTATGCCTAACAGAGGCTCTAAAGCAACCGTCTACATGTAGATGCATCCATGGAGAACTTACCTCCTTAATGCCTCTTCATAGGTTATTCGTTAAGGATGATTCACACCATACTTCCTTAGAACCACACTTGTGGTTTGATTCACCATTCCGGAGATATGTAGGCAATCCTATTTGGATTCAACCATACCCTCCAATCAACCTGTTCTCATATCGCTGGAGATCATGGGCAAGCTTTACTGGTTCTTGCCTCCGTTCGTGGATGTGCTTGAATTTGTTCCAATGTATATGTTCACTTGCACTGTTACGCTCACATTAGACAATGGATCCCTTGTAGGTAGGGATGGGCAACGGTTATGATGGGTGGGTAACCGCTGTTATTTACCCATAACCGTTTATGTTCATACTCGCATAACCGCTTACCCATTGGGTAATTGCATAAACGGTTATACCCATACCCATAACCATTTATAAACGGTTAACCATACCCATAACCGTGTACCCATTTAACAAAAACTATTTACCCATTTAACCATAATCATTTACCCGTTTATCCTTTTTTTACCCATTTACCCCCTTTTCACCCGTCTACATGTTTTTTTTAACAACTTGAAAATTACAAAAGAAAAATTTGTCATAATTTTCATTTTCTGACCATTAAACATCGTTATAAGTACATTTTAGCATGCATTTCCATATTTTAATCATTTAAGTCCTCATACAATTCCAATAATTGAAATAATAGTTTACGAACGATATTTTTCTGTTACACCCAACAAACGCCTGGAACGACAGGGTAGGGCTCCAAATAATCGGGTCAGGTACTTTCTGGAACTTTCCTTTCTCATCCGCTATAAAAACAAACCCCCACTGCACTGCTTCCTCTTTCATTTTTCTCTCTGCAAACTCTAGAATTTTAAATAACATAAACCCTGAAATTTCCAATTTATAAAAAAAAAAAACATAATAATGTAAATAATTCACACACAAAAAATATTAATTCAATTTCCAATTGTTAATCCCTTTTCTCTCTACAACTTTTTCTCTCTCTGTATTTGATATGGAGGCGGCCATAGACGAGCAGCAAAACTTAGGGCAAGGCCAAGGGGAGGAAGGCAGCAAGGAGAGATAGATGAGTGGCAGAGATGAAAAGGGAGGGCAGTGATGAGGGAGAGATGAGCGGGGGACGGGGCGTTTGAGACTCTGAGTCTAGCAGAGAGATTGAAAATTTAGGGTTTTAAATTTTTTTTTTATAAAATTTTACATATATTAAATTAAATGGGTAAATGGATACCCGTTATAATTGCGGGTAATACCTATAGCCGTCCATTTAAATTTTACTGATAAACGGTTATACCCATAACCGTTTGTTCGTCTAAACGGTTACCCATAACCGTAACTGTGAACTTTAAATGGGAGGGTAACCGCGGTTACCCAAACCCATGGGTATCTTGCCCATCCCTAATTGTAGGTGACGGCATGTACTAGTTTGCATTAGGCAACTAGGACAAGTATGCGTGCACTTAGCGATAGCTTCACGTGTATGTAGTACTATAGCGTAAATTTATGCACCTAGCCTGTTATGTAGCTACTTTCTACATGAAATCATGTGCCTATAATTTTTATGAGCACAACCTATTATTTTAGATTATAATTGTTAAGATATGTATGATGTACCTGTATCCTTAAGACTATTGTTATTTCATTAAGTACTTTAGTTTTTCATGCTTATACATAATATGATTTGGAAATTATACGGATTTTACAACAAGGGGTTACTACGATCAGATTAACAAAAGGTTTTAAAAATCTTTTATTTTTGCCCACTCACGTTTTGTTTTGAGCCTTTCTAGGACTTAGTGGTTGTACTCTGGTGGAGACGAGGATTACTAGCACTTGCTGATATCCACTTTTAATAATATGTGAGTGTAATTTCTGCTATTTTATATAAATATCCATCCTATCCAAGATAAGAATATTCCTTAATTTTATTGCACTTTTATCCATGCTCTGACATTGCATGCATTAATAAGGTCGCAAACTGCGCACTCTTGGTTTAATTTAACTTTAGACTTTGGTATTATGTTGTTCATACTTTTTACACATCATTGTCACATTATGGCTTCGTCACCTTTTGAGTGTCAGCCAACGTGCTTCGAGCTCGGGGTCCGCGAATATCCGAGTCG
The DNA here is from genome assembly GCF_916048215.2 of Malus sylvestris. Taxonomy (NCBI): domain Eukaryota; kingdom Viridiplantae; phylum Streptophyta; class Magnoliopsida; order Rosales; family Rosaceae; genus Malus; species Malus sylvestris. The sequence continues at coordinate 30,311,860 of NC_062274.1, read as the reverse complement.
GGGTGTAAAAAGAGACAAAGTAAATGATAATGACAAAATGCCATTTGGTATAACGGTCCAGGTGTACTTATAAGTGAAAGATCTTATTTTCAAATTTCGTGGATGATAATCAGTACCAAATTATTCTTCCCACTCCTTAATGTGAACATTAATTTCTGGTCCTAGGACGTCAAAGAGTCAACATGGATCAAAATGATCAAGAAGAAACATCCCTCATTTCTAAGCACAAAAATAGCCATTGTATGCACTTCTTTGTTACAATATTTAGCACAAAAGGACTCTTAGGGCCTATTTGGATTCAACTTGAATCCCATTTAGTAACTTAAAAACATTTTTTGAATTTCAAGCCAAAAATCTCGGTTGAACTATTTCCAGAACTGAACTCAAGACCACTTTGAAAAAATAACATGTATTAAAAGGGAATTGTTATTGGCACTCTAAAAAATCTCATTTTGCACTTCAAAATTGTTTATAATTAGAAAGAAGCATACACTTTTGAGAAGTGCATGATGAGATTTTTAGAGTGCTAATAACAATTTATATTAAAACACAAAAAGTCAGTTTTAGAGTTTTTAAACTCAACCCACTCTTCACTTTGTCTCTCATTGCACCTGTCTCTCTATCTTATCTTTGTCTCTCATTTCTCTCAATCTTTTCTTTGTCTCCTCTGTCACCTCTCCCCTCTTTCTCTCTATACTCTATTCTCTCTCCCAGTTTCTTCTCTCTCCTCTCCTTTCTCTTCTATATCTCTCTCCTCTCTTTCTTCTTTCTCTCTCCCGTCTCTTCTCTATCACCTTCTCTCTCTTATCTCTTTCGATCCAAAGTCTTCTCCCTCTTTCTTCCAATCAATCATCCGTTTTCTCTCCTCCACCAGCTCCACTAGTGAGTTGATTGTTGCATTTCTTTTTTAATTTTAATTGTGAATACTTAAACATAATTTTAAATTTTATACCAAACAAGTTTTTAAACTTTATTAAAAATTGTTCCACAAAATAATTTTAAGAAATATTTTTAAAAAGGATAATTTTTTTAGTAGAATGGTAAAGGAGCCTTAAGACTTGTTTGATATTCTACTTGAATTCAATTTTTTAAATTCAAAAACACTTTTCAACTTTTAAGTCTTAAAAACTTGTTTGATAGGACTTGTGGTAGCAAAAATCCGCCGCATTCAATCTTGACGAATTTGTACCTACAAAATAATCAACACCTTTGATCAAAGATCTAAGCCTCACGTGCCCAAAAGGTGGGAGGAGGGGGTTAGGTCAATGGATCTCCAATGCCTAAGTTAGCTTCTTTGAAAATAGTATGTGTTTAAAGCTTTTAGGGTAGCAAAATGGTAGCAAAAGTTTACTAAAATTTGGTAAAGATGGAGATATATATATATATATATATATATATATATATATATATATATATATATATATATATAGGGGGAGAGGGCCGACCATGGTGGCCATGATGTTAGGGTTTTACCCTACACATGACGGCATACTATTGGCCAAGGTGTACGGAAAGAATATTCTCAAGATATTAAATAGGAAATAATATCTTGAGATAATGGTATAAATATCCCTAATTGATTGAAATATGGATTACTTACTTGAATGGAGTCAATGTTCAATTGGGGATGTATTAAAAATAGGATTTGGTAATTAATCTTTATCTTTAATGTCTTTGACTTTTCCTTGTCATGAGTAGGTGAGCAGTGATCAGTCGTATTCAGGTGCTTGGACCTTCAGGGATGCTGAGTTGCGCGTTGGAGTATTCAAGAAGCCTGCTCATTTAATGAGGGCAATGTTGTCTTTCTTGAGCAAAAGTCTACATGTCGCCTCTAGGATTTCTATGATTATTTTAGGCTCCAAGGACGCTTTTTAAAAATTGAAATAAAAACTAACTTAAAAATTAGCCTATTTCTTAAAAGGTTTTTAAATTTAAAGGTCACTCTTTCTCTCTTCCTTTTTAGTGAGTTGATGGTTGCATTTTCTTTTTTATTTTTAATTGTGAATACTTAAAAATAATTTTGAATTTTATACCAAAAGAGTTTTTAAGCTTTATTAAAAATTGTTCCAATAAATACTTTTAAGAAATATTTTTAAAAAGGATAAATTTTTTTAGTTGAATATTAAAGGAGCCTTGGGGCTTGTTTGGTATTATACACTTGAATTCAATTTTTTAAACTCAAAAATACTTTTCAAATTTGAAGTCTTGAAAACTTGTTTGGTAGAACTCTTTTTAGAAACTAAATTCAAAACTAACTTAAAAATTAAAATTTTTAAATTTAAAGCTCACTCTTTCTCTCTTCTCTTTCCTCACACCTAATCCCTTCTCTTCCCTCTATCATTTCTCTCTCCTCCAATCCTCTATCTCCTTATCCACTCTTATTTCTCTCTTCTCTTTTTCTTTCTCCTCCGATCCGATCCTTTCTCCTATTTCTTTCTCCGGTCTCTCCTCTTTCTCTCTCCTCCATGCTCCCCGATGTTTCTCTTTGTTGAATTTAGCAGTTTAGGATGAGATTTTTTTTTCTTTAAAAACAATAGTAAATTTCATACCCACAAGTTTTATTTTATTTTAAAGAAATTGTCCTTAAGAGATGATTATAAGAAATGGTTTGCAAAATAATGGAATTTTTTTTAATAAGATATGAAACAGGCCCATAGTTTTTGGTTTAGTTATCGCTTTCTTCGTGATAAAGATACCTCTAACATGAATATTTGGAATTGTACGAACGTCATTAGGGTTTGACTGTTGAAAATTAAAGTCCAAAGTTTAGGTGTTTATTGCATAATCTAAAACAAGCCTGAGAGCAGGATCTGGCTTGTTCCACGAAATCCCCTTTTTGTCTGCTATGTCTTGTGCATCTCCCTTCCATCAACTCCAAGATTCCTTCCAACCCAAGCTCCCCCCCCCCCCCCCCCCCCCTTCCCAAAATTGAAGCATACAAGCATGTCGCATTTAAATATAAATTCGTCAGTCGGTGCTATTAATCTGTTTGGTCTACTATACATTGAGGATCTCATGATCTTAATCATTAAGTAGTGATTAAAGATCATGTTTATAAAAAGTTAATTAAAGCGGGAACTTTTCACCATTAGATTATCTTGAAGATTTTCAATGTTTGCAAAAGATATTGTGTTTGGCTATTTGTTTAATCATAGTCAGATGACTATATATTGTTTAATTTGACTAATCTTTTGCAAGCATTGTCCGAATATGACTAGTTGATTTTTAAAAGCGCTATTATTCATTATTGGTGCCAAAAAAGTTTTATATAAAGAGATTTTGGATTGTTTGAAGCAATTCAAGGATTACATGTATGGCCAAGTATTTTGAAACTTAAAGTGATGGATCTTGTCACATCCCGGCCAGGGGCGGACCTACTTCTTGGGCCCGTTCTACCACCGTAGCACGATATTGTCCGCTTTGGGCTTACCATTCCCTCACGGTTTTGTTTTTGGAAACTCACAAGCAACTTCCCAGTGGGTCACCCACCCTGGGAGTGCTCTGACATCCTTCTCGCTTAACTTCGGAGTTCCTACGGAACCCGAAGCCAGTGAGCTCCCAAAAGGCCTCATGCTAGGTAGGGATGAGAATATACATTTAAGGATCACTCCCCTGGACGATGTGGGATGTTACAGATCTAGTGCGTTGTGCACTTCTCATATTTTAGTAGGGAATACTACCTTCTCTATATATGTACGTTTCATTTTTTTTCTATATTGTTTCATTTCTATATTTTATTAAAAACGTTAGATGATTAAAAGGTTTCCAATTTAGTTGATTTTGTGCGTTTATGATTCATAAAAAGCGATGAAGAAAATATACGGTTCAATTATCAAATCACAAATGAAGACGGGATGGAACAAGGTAGAAGGAGAAATTACGTACCAATTGAAAGAAACATAGCTAGTAAATGTACCAATTATTTTGAAATCTAGAGAGGGTTTGTATATAGGAAAGCTGAAAATAATGAGAATCGATCAAATTAGGCAAATGACAATGACTAAAATTGAAAGTAAAATTTAAATCTCAAATTTCTCTGTAAAATAAAAACAAAAAAAAAACAAAACCCTTGTTCGCACCTTTTCTCTCATATTCTCTTGGTTGTATTCTTATTGTTCCATAGTCTCTTAATTCGTCCTTTGTATCAAGCATCACAAAATATTCATGAACCATTGCTTAGCCGCCCAACTGTCTAAGCAGAAAGGCCAATAAAATAAAATATCCATTTCTTTGTAAAACAATAAGAGGGTGAAAGTGGCAGTGTAGCTAGCAATTGCCTAGCAGGGAGGTCTTTGTCTTTGTAATATCTCTTTAGGATCCAAATAGGAGGAGATTTTATATTGCAACGAGAGTCTTATATGGAACGGATTCAGTTGAATATCAGAGTGCGAAACAAATAAGACTATAAAATAATAAGAATTTTATTGAACAAACTGAGAATGCCGAGACGGCTACAAAAAACCCTAGAGACTACATTGTGACTCACTTACTCTCAAACTAAATTACAAGCTCTATTTATAGAGCAATAAACCTAAGAAACCCTAATGCGTAAATGCCAAAAATACCCTAGTACAAAATCAAATCAAATCTCTAATTAATTTCCTAAATAAACCTAATAAATTCCAACAGATTCATCACTACATGATGTTATAATCCATTAATATAACATTATGAGTTGAGAAATATACACATGCCATTGTTTTGGAGAGAAGTATGTTGCTGTGAGCTGAGCCCTACTTTATGTGGAATTAGGAAATTTAATTGTATTTAATTGATTTTTCCTGTTATAGTCCTCTTGTAAAAAGGTTTCGTACTTCCTTGTGAAGTCCTCTTGTAATTCCTATAAATACTTCCACATTGGAGAAGAATAAACATACGATTATACGAACTATTTTATAAACCCTAGCTCTATATTTTAGTATGGCAGTGAACTCATTTCAAAAGTTATTCATACAATAAAGACATCATTTTAATGGTGTTACCTGCACAATAGATATTTTCCACATTAAAAAGTGAACTACGCATCCAATAGACCTTTACAACATAGTAAATTGATGATAAGAAAATATCTCTTCAAAATAAGAGAACTCACATAAAATAAGCTCACTATCACGTGACAGACTGATCATCAAATAATGTATTGTCATGCATAAGTTTTTCTCCACATACATTGAATTATTATACTGTATGTTAAATGCATCCCATATATTGCTCGATGTAAATACTTATATGTCGTGGGGCCTCAATGACAAAGATAAAACTAGCTAGGGTTTATATGTCTTGGCGTTTTTTTAAATTGAACTGTTTGGATGATGATCTATTGCAGCATAAGTCCATGGCGAAGAATAGAGGTGACGGTGATGCCACCATGAGTGAAAACCCTCATCAGTGAGTTTGCTTCATAGAGAGAATTTCATGGAGTCGACGCACAAGGAGACAAGCCGCACTTGTTGGTATCTGTCCATAAGACCGGCTAGTTGATGCTCTTCTAAAATAATGAGTAGAGAAGAGAACACCTTCAACTGACAAAGCACTTATTTTCCACTCTTTCTGCTTGGCCAAGATGTGTTAAACCAAAAAATAAAAATTTATGTGCAACAATGATGTGGAATCATCAGTTTGCCAAGAAGGGAATAAGATCTAATTTGAAACTTTGTAAATTCAACATCCCCTCATGTAGAACTACACATGCATCAAGTGAGCCACATGTATAGGAAATCGTCAATGATATGCTGAAACTAACATATCTTTTCAAAAACTCATCAAATCACAATCCATTGGAACTAACACGTCTTTTCGAATGTCTAGCTGGAACTAGCGTCAATCTTTGCAAAAGTCCAACTAGAATAAACGCCTCTTTTCGAAAGCCCAACTGGAACTAACGTTGTTCTTTCGAAAACCTAATTGGAACTAACATCTTTTTTTTGAGAGCCAGATAAATAAATCTCTTGATATGTTGGAACTGCGCCTTTTTCTTCCTCAAGCTAGCAACAACACAACTTTTTTCATCTTTTTTCCTTCTTCACGGCAGCGGCCATACTTTTAACTTCTATTTTTCTTCTAAAAATCATAAAAAATCTTCAACTCAAGTTCATGGCATGTGGGTGCACGAAGAAAATTAGTTCCATGCACCCACAGGGAAGCGCTCATAGCAAAGTTCAACCAAGAATCGAACTCTACTTTAAGACCAAGTTGAAAATGAAGGGTTTAGGATAATTTAGAATTCTCTATAATCTTACAATCCTCAAATACTACTTCAATTCTTTATTCTTCTCCATAGCAAGGTATTTAAAAATTTACAAAGGAACAATACTAAGAAATAAATCAAAACAATCATTTGTCCACAAGACAAAGAAATCTATACCAAACCACATATATCATATCAAATCCCTAATTAAATTATATCAATTTCCAAATTAAATCAAATCTCTACAATTCTTACGTTTCTATTTTCAACGCAGTGTATTAGTGTATTGACCTAGCTACTAACTGATGTGAAATATATAAGCACACAAATTAAACCCTCTTTTTATCAATTGTAGTAAAGTATGTAAGTAGGGATCGTTCTAGGCCGGGGATTAGGAGGGATTGCTAAATCACTTGGAAACTGACTTGAAAACGTAAAAACAAAGTTTAAAACACTAACTAGACTCAAAGAATTCAAAACTATACTTTAAAACACTAAAACAAACCAAAAGACTCAAAACAGGCCCTAAACACTCAAAACTACCTTAAACACACAATCTGTGCAGTTTTGGGACTCTAACACAAACTTGGACGAATTTTGGTTTTCTAATGAACTAAAACACTTAAAAATATAATCTAAGACAAGTTCTAATTAATATGACTCAAAGAAATAAGATGGGGTTGATTTTGGACGAAAATAATTAAATTAAGACAAGAACAAAGTAAACAAATTCTTAGACAAATTTAAGTGAATCAAAACAGATTGTAAAATGAATTTGAATGAAACTTATGGATGGAAGGCTAGCTAGGAGGTTCTTCTCCACACATGTCACACTTGCATACAAAACGATTTCCAGTTGCTTTTCGATAAGCTATGAATACTCAACCCCCCAAATTAACCGTGAATTGCACTAATTAACCCTCAGTTTTTCCACAAGTTATTGGATTGGATGATTGCATACGACAACCCAAAACATTCCCTACAAGTTCCTTACATGAATTGCATAATAGAGATACAAGCAAGAATCATTAAGTTTTATGAAAAACATAAGCATTGACGAGGCACTCGTTACTATGATTTGCATGAAACTTATGCCAAGAATTTACTTAACGTGATTGTGACTAGCAACCTTCACTACTTGTGAATATAAGTTCATAACGATTAGGTGAAACTCCCTTATATTCTAGCGTTAAATTCATGCATGAAAATTAAGCGTGCACTCTCAACCAACATACACAAATCATTTTTTATACGATCGGATAAGTAAATTGAATTCACAACTTATGAATCACAACTGGATGTAATCAAATCATATTACAAGTATGAACATGGTTTCGAATCACCCCCTAACTAAGAGGGGTTTAGTTCCTCATACTCACAAAGCAAAGATACATAAAATTAGACATTAAAATCAAAGGAAAGAAAACACCTAAAATGCTCCAACTTGGGTAGCAAGTGCATCCAAGAATTCTCCTTTGCTTGCTTGCGGCAGATTGCTTTGTGGACGGATTTTTGGGTAGTTTTATGATGTAGAATGGATGGGGAATGGTATGGAAAGGTTTAGGGTAAGTGTGGAGAAGTGTTTGAGGGTTGGAGGGTGGTGGAGAGCTAGGCAAAGAGGGTGGAAGAAGGTGGAGTGGCTGTTATGTTTTCTAGGCACTAGAATGATGTTTTTGGGGTGTTTTGCTACCTAGGGTGAGTATGGACGAAATTCTGTGATGAATGGTGAATATGAGAGTGTGAACCCTTTGCCAAGGGGTGTAAACATGTATTTATAGGCCCCAAAAACCTTAGAAAATCAGGTTAGGTTAAGGATGAAATGCATGGCAATTTGTGTGTGTGGTGTGCAATGGTCCAAGGGTGAAAATGAAGTAATGATGCAAAGTGTGAAGGGTAAAATGGAGTGGTGTTGTAGCTAGGGAGCATGAATGATTGTGTACATTGCATAGAGATGGAAAGGGAGGTGAAATGTGTCAACAAATGGGTCAAAGGTGCAACAACATGTGTTGCACATGGCATTGGATTCCAAATGTGAATGATGGAGCATCAATTGGTGCATGTAATGGATGTAAATGTTGTCTAAAATCTAATGAGTGAAGGGAACAAGAGGTATCAAGCAATTGAGTGTAATAATTAAATGAATTGAAGCATGAAATTAGAAATTATGTAGGGGACAAGAGTGATCAAGCATGGCATGGAATCCAAAGGGAATTCTATGTGGTTTGCATGGCAAGGAATGCAAGTTGGGGTGACAGATTTTTGGGCTGTTTTCTTCATCTTTTGGACCATAATTCTTCATATTCTTGGCCTCTTTAGTTCTCAAATTCGTCCATCCACTTGGCCCATGCATTTGCTATCCATTCCAAGCCCGAAACATGCTCCAAAGGCCTCCAAAATGCATCTTCTTGCCTACTTTGTCCATAAAATCTGAAAACACACGAAAATGACTTTAAACATTAAAATAACTAAGGAAACACGACATAAATGCACAAGAACAAGCCAACTAAGTCGCATAAATATGCTCCTATCACTAACCAGTGATAAGACCAAAAAAATTCTGCTTAAAAGGACCTTTCGGGATTAAGATGAGGTTATTACACTATTGACAATTCCAATTAAAACCTAAAAAGATTTGTTATACCAAAATTGAGCAACAATCTACCATGGTCATAAAAATGCGAAGAAACTTATTCCAAATCTGGCCACCTCTATCCGAACCGCTTAATTTAGTAATCTTCATTTGAAGATCATTCCTACAAAAACCATTTGAAATGAAGACTATTTAGTCATTCAACTATAAGTAATAAATGAACGGTACATCATGAATATGTTACTTTGTAATCACATCATCAATTTGTTTCATACTTTTGGATGCATAAACGATCTCCGTTGAATAATTATTTGTAGAAATGATATTTAAAAGATGATTAAGAAATTGAACGATTCTAATTATAATATACGGTCACCTAAGTCACCTTATAATCCTATCTGATCCCCCGCCAGCAACACAGCTAGGATTTTCTTCTTTCTCCGCAACTAGGGTTTTTTACTGTTAAAGTATTGCTTAGACAATTAAACTAACCAATTCTACGTACTTTTTTGTTTCTTCACATTTTTTCCTAATGGGATGGAATATACTACACTAAGAGCAACTTCACCTATTTTAGGACGGCAAAGACAAGGCAAGGGCAAGGGCAGTGACATTGCTCTCACTATTCATTCTAAACAGTAATTGTCTTTGTGCAAGTTCACCCATTTGAGAAGAGTAAGGATAAGGGTATGGGTCATTACTATTCACAAATATACTTTTTAAAGTTTTATGCCTTGTAAGCGTGTACTTAGTAAGTTAGTTCCTTGAAAATAAAACTCCCTATTTAACTCCGGTAATTAATTTTAAGTACAAAGCAAAGCATAATATTAGAAGCAAGCATAATTAATCTAAAATAAAAGGAAAATGAAGAAGGTTGAACTTTGTAAGTTTGTTAAGTATGTATAATTTTAAGTGTCTTGCTAAAAAAACATTTGTATTTTTTTAGAATTTTTTGGATTTTTTTACCCCAAATTAATCTAGATCGTTGATTTACTAAATTTTGTTTAAATCAATTCACCATATTGTGCCATGTGGCACAACCTTAATTTTCAATTTTTCTAGTGTCGGAAATCCAGGCGGCAGTTGAAGGGCAAGTGAAATTGTTTCTGCCTTTAGCCTAATCGCCCTCCCATTTGGGACAAGTGGAGATGATTTTTTTTTGGGTCAGGGGCAGTTCAACCCACATGCAAGGGTTATTGGATAACATGAAGTTGCTCTAAGGGGAGGGAGAATTAGGCTAGTCACACAATGGGTTAGTTCTAACTAATCGAACTCAAGACAAATATTTTACGTCCTAGCAATCCAAGTGAGTTGAACTTGAGACTCTCACTCATAAATGAAAACAAATATCATCAAATCTTAGTAACAATTGTTAATTCCTATCCCTTAATAACAAATTATTCATAAACCATAGTTTAGCCCAACTATTAAGTGCATGTTTACTTGTCAGGAATATTGTTAACGCTCAAAATTTTTAAGTTAACAAATTAAAATACCCCTTTGGTGGGCTTGGTATATGGACTGAAATGAAATGGACTCAAAGGTTTAAGTGGTTCACCCCTTAATAATGTGTTATATACACTGTGTTTCTCTGATTATATTAATTTCAAGCATAAAAATGGCATTTGGCTAATGCATGAACTTTTTCTCCTTTTAACAGTTCGACCCCAATACATGAGTTTTTCACCTCTTTTTATAGGCCCTCAATGAACCCCTCAGCCTTGGGTCTTCCCAACTTGGCATTTAATGTGCCATCTATGTAGACTAAAATTAATACTGACACATTTCCACCTATCAACCTAACATTTAACGGTGAAGTGACATGTGTGCAGTTGAAATGGCACGTTATGTCAGAGTGATGTGGGCCTAGCATTCCACTCGGCCTTGGTTATCCAACTCTGTTTCTCTGAGAGCCAACCACCTTTACATCTCATCCTAGGTCTTTGCCATTGACTGAGGGTTGCCACGTGGCCTGAATGACATCTTGGTAGACCTATTCCTGGAAACTTGTGCCATAAAGCTATCAGCCAGCCCCCATGCCCCTGGCGGTATGAAAGCTCTTTACATATCCTGGTCAAGCTCAGCTCGTAGGCGGTTGGCTATAGCGCTTGAGGGTATCCTCTTCTAAGCCCCTTGAGCCTTGGGCTTCTCAATCTCCCCTGGTTTTTTTGTGGCTCCTTTCCCAGCTTGCACCATTATATGGGCCTAAAAGTACCCAACATTAACAAATATGAATTGCAATCATCTTGATTTTCGAGTTCATTGCGTAGACTAAATCATGTGTAAGGGCATCATTTCACCCCTTAACTTTCTCTTGCATTTACTTACACGTAAGGAATAGAAAGTGTAAGTTTTCACTTGAATTCGATAATCAAATACCTAAAAACCATGGTTTGTAATAAATAGAAAAAAATATATAAGAGAATGAAGGTAGCAATTAGTTAGCGAGAAGAATTTTTGTGATACTAATATACAATTACTATATATATGATATCTTTTGCTAATAATATAATAAAATATATAAGTAATATATCTACTGACGTCGTATTGTTAACATGAAATGTGGCAATAGCCTTATTCACGTATTATACAAGTTATTCAGTTAGTCACCACCTGTCCAGCAGAGAATTGTGTATCTTTGTATTTTTTTTCTAAAATTTTATCAGCTGATCATCTGCCACTTGGAATGAATAACCCATTAAAATCCAAGAAGGGCATCAGTTATATGTCATGGAGTATCTCAAACCAATAGCCAATAGTCGAGTTGGGGGATGCGACAGAATCGTACGAGTAGGAGGAGGAGCTGCTAATAATATGATTTAAGCTTTTATATACCACTTTATATCTTGTTTTCTTTTCCTTTTTTGAGAAAAATATCAGTGTCAATGTGTCACGTCAATAATACCAAATATCAAACTTGAATAGATATATATGACGTGTGAAACACACAAAAAATCATTTTTTTTGCTTGAGAGAGGAAAAATCCTAGTCGCTAAAGCTAAAACACACAAAAAATCCTCGCAACCGACCTTTGTCTTTAGTCTTGGTTAAGGCAGCAGTTCCTCTTACCCTATTCTCTCTCGTTCTGTCTGTTTTTTCTATTGTTTTGCTCTTTAATTCTGATAAAAGAGTATTTCTTTTAACGTGTGACTTCTTAACTACGTTTGACACAAATGTTTTAAAATTCTTAATCATTTTTAATAAGGTTTCATTTCCAAAAGAAAATTTCATCATTATCAGGAAAATTTTGTACCAGTCACATAAATCATTATCATAAAATGGAAATCTTGCACTAATTATTAATAACAAATCAACGACTGAGTTGGTGTTGTTGTCCGCATATTCACACCTTCCCTTCCTTATCTAGGAAAAGAAAATTATTACTGTCTTTTATAATTTACCAAATGTACTGATAAAAACTCTGACAATGCAGTCTGATTGAAATTTATAGTGCCAAAATCTTAAAAATTTTATGTCGCTCCAGAATATAAAATAATCTAAGTTTTATAACGATCAAATCTTGATTTTTATATTTTTAAACAAAGATTCAACGCTTTAAAATTGGGAGTATTCCATCCCGAGAAGCATCATAGAAAATAGCCCAAAATCATTCTCTTCATATTTTGCTCTGTATAAAATAATGGCTTAATAATTGATTTACCTACTGAAATTGTCATTTAGTCTCATTTTATCATTTGAAACTGGTTTTGTCTCACTTTGCCTCATGAAACTATCATTTTCTTCTCATGTAGTTTCTATTTAACCCTTTTCATCCATTCTGTCAAATAAATGTTACATTAAAGGGTAGTATGGACATTTTATTTTTGACACAATTCTTTACCTCCAACTTGCCTGCTAAAACAATCCCAATTCCATTTTGTTGATAACTCTAATTCAAACTCTCGTTTGTCTCTCTTGGGGATTGATGTGTAGCTGTAGTTGCAACTGTGGGATTCAATGACTGACTTGAATTAGATTTTGAAACACAACCAATTATTTGCTTTTAAAACACAACTCATTACTTGCTTTTCCAACAGCTGCAACTTTAGCTCCACACCTATATGCAAGAGAAATAGACGGGGGTTTGAATTAGAGTTATTGAAAACGGAATTGGGATTGTTCAGCAGGCAAGTTGGAGGCAAGGAACTATGTCAAAAGTAAATGTCCATATTACCCCTTAATTTAACATTTATTTGACGGAACAGATGAAAATGAGGTAAACTGAGACTAAAATGAGGCGAAAATGACATTTCATAGAGCAAACTGAGACTAAATGACAGTTTCAAGACAAATCCAAGTAATAAGTCTAAAATAATAATACACTCAAATAAGACGAGCCAAACGAGAAACATATAATGTGAAAAGCAAATGCCGCCATGCATGTTGGACCGTGGAACACGAGTGAGATGGTGAGAGATACAGAATTAATGCGAGGAAATTAACGCAGTACGATTTCTCATTACTGATGAATAAGACTACACAATGACTTGAATAAACAGGTACCTAACTTTCACTTGACACTAAGCTGTTTTTTTTTTTTTTTTTGGGTAAACGACACCAAGCTGTTAGGTTAACTAATAACCAACATTAATTAATGTCCCCTTTATCGCCTTGTATCCAATAGGACGCATTGAGGCAACCAGTAACAAAAATTAAAACCGAAAAAGAATAAGAGAATAACGAGAACATATCAAAATTATGAAGAAACAAAAAAAGAAAATTATGAAAGGTGAGTATAATATCTTTGCCAATCAAGCAAGCAAAATTGTTAATTTTTTGAGAAACGAATTTCACACAAGTGTAGATTTACTTTGGCGTTCATAAGGAAATAAAAGATAAAAAAGACTGTCACACAAATGCAGTGAGAGTCAAAAGCCCTTAGATGCCTAAGCTTTCAGTCAGCTTTTTATTAGCTCTCATTTTCATCCTATTTTGAACCAATTCCAAATTGTGCCTAAGGACAGCTAGCATACCATCCTTGTCCACCAAACTTTGTTGCACATAATTACTCTTGCATTACCTACTTCATATGGTGCAATGTATGGTGGTGAATATCCATACACAAATTCAAAAGGAGTGAACTTAAAAGGTTGTATGATAAGTAGTATTGAAGCGCCACTCAACCCAAGGTAGCTAGTGCACCCATCTCATAGGAGTCCCCCCTCCCTTCCAAAGCACCTCAAGTATGTTTCCAAACTTCTATTAATAACTTCAGTTTGGCCATCATAAGGATGATAGGCAGAACTGATACACAATTTAATTAAAACCCTGCAACTTTAAAAATTCTCCCCAAAATGCACTAATAAACACAGAATCCCTGTCACTCACAATGAAACTCGGCAGTCCATGGAGTTGGCAGGAAAGAGTCACAAAATAAACAGATCTTCCTTTGCAATTGGGCAGTCCTACTATGAAGCCAATACTAATATTAGTCCCCACCTTCTGAGGGATATGCAATGGTTGCAACAATCCAAGATGAGCTATGGTTTCAAACTTCTTTTGCTGGCAGATGTTGCATTTAGCCACAAAGTTCCTAATATCCTTCTTCATAGTTTGCCAATAAAATCCCCTTTTGATTATGTGATTGGGCTGAAAAGTAGAACAAGAAGGCTCCACTAAGGTATTTTGAATTCTTCCTTGTATACTTGAAAGGGCATCTTCCACCACATTCTCATAACTAATAATCAAACCCAACGAGATTCATATAGCTGACCCTATTTAGTGAAATAAGATTTGGTTGTTGTTGTAGCCTGTTACATTTATGACTGCTATAGAAATGTGTGTTAATTTCTTCTACCAATGCATTAGTTTTTACGCATGCAACGTGAAAAATAAAAAAAATAAAGAAATGGTTCGCCATAAAAACTTTTTGTAAGAAAATGGAAACGAAAAATCATCTTCCTTTTTCAAAAATTAACAAAAATCGTTGAACATATTTTTATTTATCCCCTTAAAATTTCCCATTTATCCTTGGGTCTCAAATATGAAATTTTGGCGCTCAATTGTGGATTGACGCCCAAATAAAATACATAAGTACGTAGAGAAGGTTGTGGAGAGTAACTTTTGCAACTGTGCCGACCAGAAATTTTGGGTAGAGTACTAGCAGTTATTGCCAATTTCTAGACAACAATGAATATCATTTTAATTTAAATTAAACAGAAACAGTAGAGCAACTGTATTATTTTTGCCACGTAGGTGCCTCTTCCGTTGCATCACCAACTATATAAACTTGTTTCTTGTCCCCTCTCCGTGTCTTCATAATTCTCCCAACCTCCTCCTCGCCCTCCTCATTGATTCTGAGCTGGGTTCGGTCAGCAATGGCGGTCTCCGGCGTATTCATTAGACCAAATCAGTACCTGTTTTCATGCCTCAATCCTCCAGCTCCAAAACTGAATCACAGTTGCAGACAACAGGTTTAGTAGAATAATAATAATATTACATGTCAATATTATCATGCTGTGTTCTTCTTCGCATTTCCCTGTTGTTTTTTGCTTTCGGATATATTCATGAATGGTTTCTTCTGATGCTTCAATGGTTTATTTATTTATTTATTTTTTATCATTTGTGGCAGCTTTGTGTGAAGGCTTCAGCTGGTAACTCAGACGGTGAGGACTGCAAGTTGATCAGAAAAGAAAAGGATGGATGGAAGATCGATTTCTCTGGTGAAAAACCGGGCACGCCATTGCTGGACACAGTCAATTACCCAGCTCACATGAAGAATCTCTCCACAGAGGTAGGCTGGCAACACAGATAATAAACTCACTTCTAAAACAACAGATCAAGTTACATATAATATAATTTCGTCACTAATGCCCTGTTTTCTTGTAGTGGTTGATTTTTACGCTGTTATTTTCCACAGGATCTTGAACAACTAGCAGCAGAGCTGAGAGTAGATATTGTTTACAGTGTTTCACAGTCAGGTGGGCATCTCAGTTCAAGCTTAGGTGTGGTGGAGCTGACAGTGGCACTGCATCATGTGTTCAACACGCCCGACGACAAGATCATATGGGATGTTGGTCATCAGGTGCAAGAAATTAACATTCATTAATAATTTGGTTGAAAAGAAAATACTGTTTTAACTTATTGATCAAAAGACGTTAAATTGTACCGATCTACTCAATAGTTCTGAGAAGCAATTACTTGTGCAGGCGTATCCTCATAAAATTCTTACAGGAAGGAGGTCCAAGATACACACAATTAGGAAAACTTCAGGTCTTGCCGGTTTCCCTAAGAGGGATGAGAGCGTTTATGATGCTTTCGGTGCCGGCCATAGTTCTACAAGCATTTCTGCTGGTTTAGGTACCTATTTCTCACCTTAACCACCTCCCAACCCGAGAACCCCATTTCAATCTCGACTTTAAAATACATGTCCAAGACAGTAAATGGATAATTTGCGAATTTCATCTCACCTTTGTTTCCTCGAAAACTTTATGACAGGCATGGCAGTGGCAAGAGACCTACTTGGGAAGAATAACACTATCATTTCAGTGATTGGAGATGGAGCCATGACTGCAGGGCAAGCATACGAAGCCATGAATAACGCAGGATACCTTGATTCTAACCTGATCGTCATATTGAATGACAATAAGCAAGTCTCCTTACCTACCGCCACTCTTGATGGCCCTGCAAAGCCCGTTGGGGCCCTCAGCAGCGCTCTAACCAAGCTACAAGCAAGCACCCAGTTCCGCAAACTTCGCGAGGCTGCAAAAGTAAACCTTTAATCTTGCAAATTGTGATTCTTCCTATTCTGACCTGTTCAACTTATTTCAAAAAACCTGACTCTGAAAAATATCTTTCGAAGAGTATTACGAAGCAAATTGGAGGCCAAACACATGAAGTTGCAGCAAAAGTAGACGAGTATGCAAGGGGAATGATAAGCGCTTCTGGATCCACTCTCTTTGAGGAGCTTGGGTTATATTATATCGGTCCAGTGGATGGGCACAATGTTGCAGACTTAGTCACCATTTTCCAGAGAGTGAAAGCCATGCCGGCCCCGGGGCCGGTTTTAATCCACATCATGACAGAGAAAGGAAAGGGCTATCCCCCAGCTGAGGCAGCAGCTGACAAAATGCATGGTATGAGTCAGAACTTTACGATCCCAGTAATCAGATAAGGAATCTTATGATGATCCTTATTTTATTTCCCTGTATTTTCAGGTGTTGTCAAGTTTGACCCACAAACCGGCAAGCAATTTAAGACCAAATCCCCTACACTTTCGTATACCCAGTACTTTGCTGAATCACTGATTAAGGAAGCTGAAATAGATGACAAGATTGTAGCCATTCATGCAGCAATGGGCGGTGGCACTGGTCTAAATTATTTCCAGAAGAAGTTTCCAGATCGTTGTTTTGATGTGGGGATCGCTGAGCAACACGCTGTTACATTTGCAGCTGGTTTGGCTGCAGAAGGTCTGAAGCCATTCTGTGCTATCTACTCATCATTCCTGCAACGAGGATATGATCAGGTGAGCTGATAGAAAGGAATGGTGATGGTAGTGTACTTTTTAAATCTAAAGTTTTCGACAAAATCACTGCTTCATATGGCACTAATGATTTATAATGGGTATACAGGTGATTCACGATGTAGATCTTCAAAAACTACCTGTCCGCTTTGCAATGGATCGAGCTGGCTTGGTTGGTGCAGATGGGCCCACCCATTGTGGAGCATTTGATATCACATACATGGCTTGTTTGCCCAACATGGTGGTAATGGCTCCGTCTGATGAAGCTGAACTGATGAACATGGTCGCCACAGCAGCAGCCATAGATGATAGACCCAGCTGCTTCAGATTTCCTAGAGGCAATGGTATTGGAGCACTTCTTCCTGCTAATAACAAAGGAACCGCACTTGAGGTTAGTATTAAAAAAATTCAAAGGTATTGAGTGAGTATACAAAATAGATAGCTGAAATTCATTGACCAATATTGAATAGGTTGGTAAGGGAAGAATATTGATGGAAGGCAGTAGAGTAGCAATTTTGGGATATGGTTCCATAGTTCAACAATGTGTAAAAGCTGCAAACAACCTGAAAACCAGGGACATATCTGTTACAGTAGCCGATGCACGATTTTGCAAACCTCTGGATACTGAACTAATCAAACAATTGGCTAAGGAGCATGAAATTCTTATTACAGTGGAAGAAGGTTCAATCGGAGGTTTTGGATCTCATGTATCCCACTTCCTAAGTTTAAGTGGTATTCTAGATGGACCGCTTAAGGTACTATATTTCCTATTATTCTCATAACATCACTGATTTTTGTTCTTTTAGTCTCTTTATCTCTTTGTCGGCCATAAAATTCTGGGATTTTTCTTTGCAGTTGAGAGCAATGGTACTCCCTGACAGATACATTGATCATGGAGCACCACAGGATCAGCTTGAAGAAGCAGGGCTGTCCTCGAGGCATATCTCAGCCACAGTATTATCTCTGTTGGGGAGGCCAAAAGAAGCTCTTCACTTCAAGTGAGTGCACAAGTGGACTCAATTTTATTGCCATGGTAACTGTTCATAAAATTCGCAGCTTTGGCTATCTTGGTTTGAGAAAAACCGAATGTCAAAAACCAAACTACACAGAGCATATTTGGGGTGCTCATGTATTATGCTACAAGACCCATTTAGGTATCAGATAGAACAATCAGTGCATAATTAGTGCTTATGTTGTTAGCAACTGTATTATATTGAAGGACGCATGGTGTGAAACTTGAAACAAACAGAAGAATTTTTTTCATGCAGAGAGTTCTTCACTCATGTACCCTACTGCTTATAAATGGGGTTCTTTAGTTTGAAAATTTAATCACATTTGGTGTGTGCAACATATGATTACTCCTCCGAAACTCATCTTTGCAGCTGTATAATCAATTGGCAATTGGCTAATCTCTACATTAAACAGATTTCTACAGAGGTCCTCACCCATAATTAGCAGTGAAGAACAACCATGTGTACAAAATAATTGGTCTATAGCTTGCAATGCAACTGTTGATGAACTGACAACTAGTTAATTAGAAAACAAGGTTTAGGAATTGGGAACTGTTATTTACACTCCAAAAATCTCATTCTACACTCCTCACAAGTGTATTTTTCTTTCTAATTATAGAAAGTTTGGAGTGCAAAATGAGATTTTTGGAGTGCCAATAACAATTCCCTAGGAATTTTGTCATCAATAATCCATAGGTGTAATACACTCCTAGCAAACACTTCGAGGATAGCAATTAAGTTTCATATCAATTTTGCTACACTTCCAGGATAGCAATTAAGTTTCATATTAATATTGCTATTCCAGTTAGGAACCATAAAGGTTTCATATCGGTTTTGCTATGTCAACTAGGAACCACAAATCATTTTGTAATTTAAGTACATACCTAATTTGTAATTTAAGTACATACCTGATGTCCCGCATCCTTGAATGACTCAAATACTGAGAATATACATTCATTCCAATCGATTCAGGAACGAGAGAAAGAACTAATGCCCCATCTAGGATGAAGATCAATCAAGTGGGAGCAGCTTCCCACACAGGGAATTCAAAGTGATTAGTTACAGCCAATCAATCAGAAGACAAGATCAATAACCTTGCCGATCTAACAGTAAAATCGACAACTGCACAATGGGGCCTTGTATACATCTGAATTGTATAATTTGTATTCACCAATAGTCTCCACAGGAACAAAATCCATCCTTAAAATGATGGAATCTCTTGGCGTCCCGAGCGATTATTTCTCTCCCGATAACTTTGGTGACAAATTTTATCCAGGAATGACAGTCCCCACAGACTCTAAGGTTCTTATATATCCTGATAACAGTATCCTTATTACTACTCATCAACAGAGCAAACGAAATAGCTAGCTTCTCACTGTGAGAGTGCAAAGACCTCTCCTTGTGCTCCTCATCCAAATCTTGCAACACAAATCTTGTATCAGGAATATAACCCAAAATTTTTACCCTGTCAGTCAAATTTTCTAACATTTCATTTATCTCTCTCGATCTTGGATGCGACAAATCTCCAGCCATGAAAGTGTGAACCTCCCTGTCTACATCAACCCAACTCATTGCAGGATTCTTCTTGAATTTCATATCCCTCAGTGTGCTTTTCATCCCAATGACTTGACTCCAATTACCGGTTGAAGCATAAACATTTGTCAACAGGATATGAGACCCCCCGTCACCTGGAGCGAGTTCAAGCATTTTATTAGAAGCTCTTTCTGCCATCTCGATCTCTCCGTGAAGTTTACATGCACTTATCAGTGTTCTCCATAATACTACATCTGGATTCCTGACTTGTTTCACTAGTGCTTCGGCCTCTTGAAGTCTCCCAGAACGCCCCAGCAAATCAACCATGCAAGCATAGTGATCTACTGTCAACTCAATATTATGATTATTCGTAACAGTAGCAAAGATTTGGCAGCCTTCTTGAACCAACCCTGAATTGTTGCACGCCAAGAGAACACTCAAAATTGTTACTTCATTTGGCCCAAGTCCCAAGTCTTTCATTCCATTGAAAAGCTGAAGTGCTTCATGTCCAAATCCATTCTGGGCATAACCATATATCATGGAGTTCATGGATACCACATCAATTTCGATTAAGTCATCAAAAACAGACCTTGCCATTTCTGTACTTCCACATTTCCCATACAAGTTAATGAGAGCAGCACCAGCATATATGTCTCTGTCCAATCCAAATTTTGTGACCATAGCATGGATTTGTTTTCCTTCATCGATCATAGCAAGGCTTGAGCTTGCTTGAAGAGCACTAGATAACGTGAAAGAATTCGGAACAATTGAACTGCGGATCATTTTTCTGAACTTTGTCAAAGCCAACTCTTCTCTTCCATTTCTTACAAGACCCACAATAAGAGATGTCCAAGTTACCTGGTTTGGATTCAGAAACCCTTTAAAAACCCTTAGAGAATCATCAATCAATCCACATCTAGCATACATAGTTAAAAGTGATGTCTGTGAAGCCACAGCAAGTTCAGAACCCGACTTGATAGCAAGACCATGGACCACTTTACCATTAGATAAATCATCTAAATTCCCACAAGAGATCAAGATGCTAGCAAAAGTATATTCATTAGCCTTAATTCCTCCCTTGATCATGTTCCTGAAAACAGCTAGAGCTTCACCATCATCACCATGCTGAGAGTAACCAACAACCAACGTTGTAAACAAAACAACATCCTTATCCACAACACGATTAGCCACCAACCGCCCATCCTTCATTCTCCCAAACTTCACGTACATATCAACAAGAGCACTAGCAACAAACACGTTCGACACCTCCAGACCCAAAACCACTGCCAACCCATGAGCCCTCCGCCCTTCATTCACAAGTCCCAGATTACAAAAAGCCTTGAAAACGCTCGAAAACGTGAACTCATCTGGGAAAACTCCATCCAATACCATCTTCTCATACAACCCAATTGCTTCCTTACTCTTTTTACGGCCAACATAAGAAGATATCATCGAGTTCCATATGACAACGTGCCTCTCAGGCAATTCATCAAACAGTTTGCGTGCATAGCTAATGCTCCCACACTTCAAGCCCGCATCGACGAGCTTGTTGCCTACAGAGAGGTGAATGCAACCGGATTTGATCATATGGGTCTGAACAATTCCAACGTCCATCAACGACCTTGTGTGTATGCATTGTTGAATCAGAGAAGAGTAAAACTCAGTAAAGGATTGAGAAGAAGACATGAAGTTGTTCAGGTAGTTCAGTTGGCTTAGTCTTCTTGGTAAGTTCATTTCAAATGATATGAGCAAATTTGAAAGCCTGGGCAACCTAACAGCCATATTTACGGGTGCAAATTAAGACTCACCACCCGTACTTTCAAAGTTGAGGAAAATAATGCTGATTTGTTGTAATGCAATATGTGGATGGACCGCATCACATGAATAGTTCTTTACTAGTCATTTGAATAAAAATGAGATGGATTACTTTATGTACTATTTATTTGAAAAAAAATTGTATAAAGTGAATAGTGTTGCTACATTATTTTGTCAGATGAAAAAATCTATAAAAGGAGGTTCATCCGTTCATTGTAAACTCATAATTCCATATCAAAGGGAGAGAAGAGAAGAGGAAAGAAGAGAGATGCAGAAGAAATTACCAGTGAGTTGGGCTAGAAAGAGAAGAGCAAATAGTGAGAGTTATTATTGTACTCCTATTATTTCAAATAATGAAATAAAGTACTACTGCTAGCCCGAGGACGTAGGCACAGTTGCCGAACCTCGTAAATATTGTGCTTTATTTACTTTATGTTCCATTGCACACATATCCTCAATTTCACAACTCGTTATCAACAAGAAGATCTCTCATGTATGTGGAAAACACAACGCCATAGACCCGGCTAGAATCTCACAGATAAGAAAATCTTTTTACTTTATCTTCATACTTCTGTACAACTAATTTTCGTAAAGCAAATATACATTTGATTATATAACTATTATTATTGGCCGCGAATGACATGTGAAAAGAAAACAAGTGATTCAAAGTTAAGTGGCACAAGTCTACACAAAAGACAGTAGCTTAAGACTTGTACAAAAATCTCACCAGATTTCTTTTATTCAAAATTTAAAAGGTGGAAATCATGGTGCCATGCATTTAGGGAAAAAGAAAAGAAACATTAGACGTACTAAACTGTTGACAAAAGAGGAAAAAAGGGAAGTATAGTAAGTTAATATTTACTTTTTCCTTATCATTGTTATTAATATGATTGGTGGAATAATCCCCCATCATACATTAATATATATGTGAATGACGCGACACCATCGCCCTTCTTATAATAACAATTAGGATAAATTACACAAAACTACCTCAACTATGGGTCGAATCACAATCTCATACCTCATGTATAAAACATTTAATGTCATACCTCAACTCATGAATTTGTTGCATTGTCAGACTTTCGTTACATTTTCTGTTAATTTGGGTGTTAATTGATGACGTGGCCGGAGCGGGGCTCATTGCTTCGCTAACTGAAATAAAAAATTAATTTTTTTATTTAAGAATTTAACAACCGACCCCCAGGAATCATGCATGAGGATAACAATTCTCCCCAAAAATCGTCCCCCTTCGTGGATGGTGGATGTAATCGAAGTCGTGGGCGAGCTCGGTAGCAATCTGCATCTAGGAGAGCCACGATGACAGGATGGTGTAGCTCAGGTTCTTTGGGTTACGAAGGCAGTCGGAGAGGTTGGCGTCGACAACGAATTCATAGACGAGGTAGATGCAGGAGAGGGAGGAGCCTAGGATCTTGATGAGGCTGGAGTAGTAGGATTTGGAGTTGAGGGAGAGGCGGCGCTCGAGGTCGGGGAGGGAGATAGGGAGGCCAGATTTGCGCTGGAAGATGACAATGTCTTTGGAGTGAAGGAAGCAATGCCAGGAGGAGTAGGAGAGGTGGCGGCGGGCGAGGAAGTTGGAGGTGGTGGAGTGGATCTCGGAGAGGTCGTAGATTTGGGGGTTCTCGGGGAGGGAGGCTTTGAAGGATTTGAGGGAGGTGACGGAGGAGGAGGTGGAGGATTTGGAGAAGTTGTACCTGAAGTTGTCGTTGGTGCTGAAATTGGCATAAGGATCGGGAAATGAGAAGGGGACGATTTCTAAGGAGCAAGGAGGAGAGATTTTAATTTTTAAAATTAATTTTTAATTGTTAAATTGTGTTTTGTTTTTTCAAGATTGTTAAATTATTAAGTAAATTAATTAAAAATTTTAATTGTTGAATAAAAAATATTAATTAATTAATTTTTTTTATTCCAATTGGTGAAGCAGAGGGCCCGCTCTTGCCACATCATCATTTAATAGTTAAATTGACAGAAAATTTAACAGAGGTCTGACATTGCAACGAATTCATAAATTAAGGAATGACGTTGCAATGTTTAAAATATAAGGTATGAGATTGTGATTTAGCATATAGTTGAGGTAATTTTGTGTAATTTACCCTAACAATTATTATCATTAAGTTTTTGATACTTATGTGAATGGTGTTGAATTAAAGCCCTTGTCACAAGCATTGCTTATTTAAAGCAATTTATTTATAGTGGCTGGAATTATAGCCATATGCTTTAATTTTGTTTTGCACTACAGTTTTGTTATGATGAGTATATACAAGACCCAAAGTTCCTTGATCCTCATCATATAAGATGATTGGACCTGAAGTTCCATCATATAAAAAGATTAGACCTGAAGTTCCTTGATCTCCATCATATAAAAAAGATTGGGTCTGAATTTCTTAGATCCTCATCACATAAAAAGATCGGACCCGAATTGATCAAAAATCAAAACCTGAAGTTTTTTAATCAACTAAGAGAGCAACAGTTCTTTAACTAAATTAAAATGAGGGCTAGAAGTTCCTCGATTCATGTAAATGGCGACCATAAGTTCCTTAATCCATGTACAAATTAAGTATGGACAGGAATTCCAAAAATATGAACCTACAGGTTCTAATGATGTCGATATCGAGAATAAATTTTGAGTACATATGTATAATGTTTTGACCTGAAGTTCAAAATATAAATAATGTGAAGAACTCGAAGTTCTAACACTTTTGTTTGCAAGTTCTGTCATTCCACATTTTCTTCCCTTTGGAATAAGGAAATGGTGAACTTAATAATAAGAAAATAGAGAACTTAGCAAAACTCGATTTTGTTACCATCAACATCATAAGCAACAAATATTTTCATGGATTCATGATGCCTGAGAATTCATGTGTAAGCATATGATTTTAGAAAACATCTTTGCTTAAAAGTTCATTGAATCATATTCATGGAGCTAGAAGTTTTCATTGTTTCTTCATTGATTCATATTAATGAAACCATAAGTTTCCATATTTTCATATATTTAACAAATTGAACTAGAAGTTTCAGGCATGTAAAAAACCAGAAGAAAGGGAACTTTTGTATATATATATACACACACACACGTGCATACACATGAGTTACAACTAAAAAAACAAACAAAACAAGGGGAGCCTTCACAAGCTTATGTGAAACCTCAGTACTTGGCAGTATCATGTGAAGCCTCAGTACTTGGCAGAAACCCAGAAGAGGAAGGCACTAGAGATTGATCATGTGAAGCCTCAGTACTTGGCAAAACTCTAGAAGGATGAGACACCAGAGGATGATCATTTGAAGGCTCATTACTTGGTAGAACTCCAGACGGTGGAAGCAATGGATGCCTTCAGAATAAAGCCACGAACCTCTGATGGTCACTTTGAATCTGACTTTCGGATTCCTATAGCTGGTCTAGCTTTCTTTTCATACTCGTCAAGTAATTATTTGCAAGTATGTGCAATTCACTATTCTCGTGCTTGAGTCCTCTAATATCTTGCCTAAGACTTACCACATGCCATTAATGATTCAACTTGGCGAGTTCGAACAAGTAGATGTTGGCCCATGTTGGATATAGAACTCACACATTAAATACTAAAAGTCAAAGAATCTTGAACAACCAATTCATCAAACCTTTTTTAGAGTATTCTTTTGTCTTTGGGAGTGAGAATGTTCTTAGCTACTGCTGCAGCAGTTATATCATTCTTCATCACAGAGTTCCTTACCGTAAGAGGACCATTAGAGGATAAGAAGGATGGGCGCCAAATATTGTCCTGAAGAAGCACATCTGCATTTTCGACAACATTCAAATCAAACCAACGGTCAAATGGGCAAGCCATTTTAAAAAAAGATGAAAGAAAAGGATGTCAGATAAAGTGAAATCTCATAAATACAACAAAAGCAATTTTCACGGCGGGCAACTTTCTGAGCGTGCTTTTGGATACAATCGATCCCTTTATAAAAGAAAAGGCAACACGACCACTTGTTCAAAAGCTAGATTTTCCTGAATTAATTTCATTGGCACTTCTCAGTCACATTCTCAGCTTTTTTGGATATCAAGGATAACTCTGCCAAAACATCTCTGACAAAGTTGAAATGCGTGGATTTTACTGTACCAACTACACCACTGTTGCCGACAAACGTGAAAGGGATAGTCCCAACAGCACCACTACCTGCTATTTTTGGGAAATCCCTATATGTCGACCTCTGTCCTCTGTGGCAAGGCAGAGCTCTAAAATGTCTAACTTTTCTTCCTCGTTGAGAATGCATCTTCAACCAAGTCTCACAAAATACTCAGTCTTCCTTCTATCTGAGAATACCTCTTCAACCAAGTCCCTCAAAATGCCAAACTCATTTTTTGAGCAAGAAATTTGATCGAGAAGTTTTACAGCATTATCAAATCCTTCTACTTTTTTTTCTTCAAGAGCAAAAATATTTCATATCATGTTTTTTCCTTTGCCCTTGTTCTTGCCTGCAAGACAAGGAGAAAGAAAACAATCAGTCAGAATCTGAAATCAAACTTTCAGTATGGAACTGATTACCTGGGACCTTTGCCTAATATCTTGCCTCGTATTGCTCTCAAGTACTCATCTTCAACTGTTGTTGGAGTCGAGTTTCAAGTCACAAACGTCACAAAACAATTGGTATGTTGTTGGCTTTTTACACTGAAGTTGCCAAACATGGATGAGTTATTAAGAAGTGATGTTTTGAATGACCATTCAAAGGCTGTGCTCCACTTCTGCTATGCAGGAGGTTGAAGTTGAATGATTAGCAATACACCCATATAATTTCAAATAGAGAAAATGAGTGACTGACTAAGTGAATGGAAAGCTAAAGTTCAATGATGGGAATCCTACTCACAACTCTAGCAAACTCTACCTAAAGTCCACCATAGCTAAAGATAAGAACTCAGTTTATATCATTCTGATGATGTAAAGGTAACACAATCTTCACAATTACTAATAAACTATCAAATGCATTAACAAGTTACAAAGATGCTGCATGGATTGAAGTCTCAATAAGACTATCTATGGACTTGGCACTACTAAACTGTTGCATGCCCTAAGCATGATAGTCGCCCACGGATTCAAGTCCCAAAAGATTAATCCATGAACATGGCAATTTTAATATTTCTTATGCCTGAAGCATGATCGATGTATAGGTTCCAATGATTCAACTCCCTAGAAGTGGAGATTAAAAATCTAAGCTCTATAACGCTCTAGAGGAGGTTATGATCCAAACTCTCCAAACAATTCATCAAATAAGAGATGACTATCCTAGAAAAGACATGTAAAGCCCTTGAAGAGGCAAGGATATCCAAAGTAATGAAATGCTTATAAATATGCATGTGCATGCACGTGAGAATTATGGGATCACGAATTAGTGATAACCGATTTTAATTTTGGTTTTACAGTAGCTACTACATTCATCAATGAGCTGTATTGATATTGAGCCATATTTTTTTGTTCGTTGACGAAAAGAAAAATAATTGATCAAAATGGAGAAAGGCAATTCCATTACAATTTAGTAAGAACGTGGAAAAATAGACCTATAACAAAATCACCAAATGATGTTGAACCCAAAAGGTTATATATGGGCATTTGTAATACAGTGAAATATTTCACTCACATGATATATGACACATGGTTCCTAATTGAAACCTAAAATTGTAATACACTCCTGGAAACATGATTTCTCATTATGAAACTTGTTCATTTCAATGGAGAATTATATATATATGCCCGAAGCATATAAGCAAATCTCTCAAGTATACATAGAAGCAAATTGCTCAGTATAAAATTCAAAGGAGAATGTGTCATGAAGTGTAGAAAATCCTTGAAGGGTTCAAATTGTTTAAAGTAAACCTTGCAAGGGTAAAGCATAAATTATGTACTTAATACCAATAAATGGTATAAATTGCCTTAGTGAGTACTATCATTATGATATTGTTGCAACATACTAAATGTCTTGCAAGAGTTAATATTAGATTGGGACTCCTGAAGAGTCTATAAATATTATAAAGTTTTGAAATGAATATTGTCTCGAGTTGCAGATCAAACAATATACCAAAATGATTCTTATCTATCAAAATATTTGTGATATTAAAGAACCATGTGGATTAAAGATTGTTACAACCACCCCCAATTATTCATATGATATGTGGTTTTACCCCAAACTGCCACGTGCCAGCATACTAACTCACCTCCCTTTTCTTTCTTTCGGTCCCCTTACCCCGTCACCCTTCTTTCCTTCTCTCTCTCTCTCTCTCTCCTTCTTCCCTATCCCGTATATCTCTCTCTCTCTTCGAAACTCTCTACAGCTCTCTCATCTTTTCCCTTAGAAACACACACACACACCCAATTGCATACCTACATAAGGAAATCAACCATTCTTATTATCAAACCTTCTCTCTCTCTCTCTCCTCTCCCGTCGCTGCAAGGAGCAATGGAACCCAGGAACTCTCCGGCCGAGATTCCTTTGATTTTCCGGTAAGGTAAGTTCGATTTTACCTTTCTTTTCATTCTAGTGTGAAGTTTAGATGAGATTTATTAAGTTTATCTCGTTAAATTACAAGGTTTTAGAATGAAATCGACTCAAGGGAAGGCACACCCATCTCCGGCGAACCCGTGGGTGTCGAAGGAAATTTCGGTCACCTCCGGCAGTTTCACGGCAAATAGAAGGTATAAAATTACTCTTATCATCTAGTCCTTCATTTTTATACCTAAATCAGAGTCTAAAAATGTAGTTTGCAGTCGACCGGAGCTGGCGGTGTTCTTCCCGACTATACCCAAGCCACCCAAGCCATTCGGCCTTCTCAAATACCTCGGGCCTTAGCCCAGTCTTGGAACTAGCCCATTTCCCTTTTTGGTTAATTGGCATGTGGGCCGTGCCCTGTATGGGCCGTGTTTGTGTGTGAGGTGTGTTTTGGGCTGCATAGTGTGTGTGTGCAGACCCTGTGTGTGTGTATTGTGCATATGTGTAAGTGTGGGTTGGGTTTAAGCCCAAACCACCATTCTTCACCCTAAACCCTTTTAACCTATTAGACCCTAACCCATCCAACCCAAATCCTTTATTTTATTTAGTTCAAGCCCAAATCCTTTAGAAAATCCTTTTATTTATTTATTACATTTTTTGTGCTTAGGTGAAGTTGCTAGTGAGGGAATTCGTAATCCTTATCCGCTGAACTCCACTGCTACGGAGTACTGTGAGTGGACCTCTTCTAAAATTATATGACTTTATTGTTTAATTGCATAAATGAATTGCATGCCTTACGAGTTTATGAACTGATTTTATGTTAAGCATGTTTATTGAATATGTTGATTTTCGTCTTGTGTTTTTGGTGAGGAATTAATTGTTAGCCTATATTGAGCTATAGTTTGATATATCGTATTTTCTATAAAAACCATGAACTGGTAGACTATTTGATGGATGACGATAGGATGCTAGGACATGTTTTAGAAACCCCTCTTTATAGTATAGATGATGGATGACTTTATACTATGAAGTGGTTATTTATGAGAGGCGTAACTATTTGTGCATACCTAGTGGACACTATGCCGCCTGGGGCGAGGATCTAGTGTTAGCAGATAGGTCGAGAGAAATAATCCCTAGCTACGGGCTGAGGGACACAGAGCAGGCATTGGGCCGAGAGTTGGTAATCTCTAGCTATGGGCGCAAAGACCACGATGCTGGCATAGGGCCGGGATAATATATTTAATTCAGTGATCTTACTAGCAGTACACCGCGCTTACGAGACAATATACGAGACGATACACGCGATGATTTATATTATGTTTTTCCGCATTATACCTGTTGAGATGTTTTATGGCATGCTAGAGTTCAGAAAACCTATCATTTATTATGTTAGTAGTTTTCATTATATATAAACCTGGGGGTTAGTATGTTAATAACTGTTTTCATATTATGTATATATATATGATAGACTGGATGTGTCACTTGAGAGGATGTTTCTACTGATTTTAGTTTTATATTGATCAAATCATTGATTAATTCTTGTTGAGTTACTAATGAACTAGTGTCTACTGATTTTAATTTCCTATTGGCTAGTGAATTAATTAACTCTTGATCCTGACCCATCCTATCGATTGGTATGGATCCAGAAAAAGAATTTCTGCTATGAGCAAATGATTTTTGTGAGTGGACTGACTCACAAGACCTTCTGGCTGGACGATCAAAATTAATTTTAACAGTCCCATCAAAATATTGTTCTATATTATCTAAATTTACTAGACTATTATGGATAGCTACTGGCTTACTTTCATTAATTAAACACCAGTCTGAAGGTAGACTGATATCTGACCACCTAATGGTTCTTGGTACTTTAATGTTTGCATTTTCTTGATTAGTTTGAATTAAAAGTGTATGATCTCTCGGACTTTTGGTTAAAGCCGGAAAGTTCATATTTGTGCCAGTGACTTTATAGTAGACTCGATAGATTAATGCCAAGGGCTGTGTTCCTTCAAGGACTTGGTATCCTGAAGTTTTAATATTCAAAGGGAGTGCTTTCATCATATGTGGGTCTGAAAGACTTATGGTGAGGTCTGGAAAACAATCAAAGTAGATAGGTCCATTATAGAGACTCGACTCTATCATACCAAGTATGCTATCACTAAAATTAGTGAATCTAGCATCTCGGAGACATAACAAAATGGAGGTATTAAGACCCTTTCTTGTTAATGGTTTTACGGCTATTTGAACTAAGCCTATATGAATGTAATTATGACCATCTTTCCTATGGGATTTAATTTGTTCAGAAGAAAACAATTGGCAAGTCTCATGTTCTTTACTAAGAGCATAAGCTTTTTCAACTATTTTAACATGATGTTCACTCCTGAATGAGGCTACTGACCATTTCTTTTTGTAAATATTTTTACTTGAGACTTTGGGGATATTCCATTCTCCAAAATCTATACTATCATCAGTTTGAAAATCAAGTTTTTGTTCTTCATTAATTATGTCTGGAATATTGCCTAAACTAGATCTAGAGCTAGTGCTGGCCATTGAATTAGATCTAAATAATCCACTCATAAAATCACAAATCAAACAAGCAAAATACAGAAAACTTAAACTGATTCACCTTCCTCTTGCGCTAGCTAAATCCTTTCCCCGCTCATGCGATCCGCTCATGCCTCTCCTGGGTCTTATTGTTTGGAACACGCCTTACTGTTTGGTTGGGGATTTAAACAAACGACTATGAGGACTGACAGCTAAGATAAACTGTGAATTGAAAGTTTGAATTGGAACTTACTTTGCAGATTATGAAGATACTAATGCAATTACCACTCACTTGGCTCTGATCCCAAATGACGGAAGCCAAATATGTAGATGGATATGAGAAGCTCAAGATATTTGATGAGAATCAAGTCAGGGTTTATAGGGAACCGGAACCCAAATGAATCACTTATAATTACATAAATAATTAGAATCATATTAAAAATAGGTGTAATGTTCATTATAAAATAATGAATTAAAACTAATGATGCAGATATTTGTTTGTAAATAATTTTATTTAAATTGGAAACCAACTTACAATTTCGTCTACTGATGATTGATAAAGAAAACGATGGAGCGCGCAGGCATCCTTGATTGAAAATTAAAATACAAGTGTTTGATAGTTTTGGTGAATGAAGAATGGAGCTGAACTATGACTTCTGTTCTTTTTAGAATTCACAGAGAGTCTCAGCTTGTTCGACGAAAGTCCCCATCTTCTGTGAATTCGTCCCTCTTTTGTAAAGAGAGGGATGATAATTGAGATCCGGGAATCTCGCTATGCATGTGTTGTGTGATGGAAAGGCGCCAAAGGCTGATGAAATTGTCGGACCACTGTAGAATCACGCTTCTTTCTTTTCTGAAATGAAATGATGGCTACTGTTGATGAATAGTGAAAAAAGTGATTTTACTATTTATGAATAGTAAAATATCTGGAATGATTGTTGATGACTGCTACTGCTTTTGATGTCTTCTTCTAATAATTATTACATGGTAAAACTATTTATTCACATGTTGATTACAAATCAAATGGGTCATGGGAATCTTGATAATCTGCCCATGGGGTCTTCTGGCTAGCTGGATTGGTAGGATGTTATGATGAAGCATCTGATGAATTTGAACTTGAATCTTCGTCTTCATCTTCATTGTCTAGTAAAGCTGCTTTTGCTATAAGCTTATCTGCCATTTTCAATAATTGTGAGGATTTCCCTTTCTTTTTCGAACTTGAAGTTTTTGATGATTTGGATTTTCCTTTGAGAGATGATGAATGAGTAATGTCTGATAGTGATTGGGTATTTTCTGGGATTTCTAGCAATGCTTGTGTCGATGTTGTTGGTGGAGATATGTTTGGAACAGGTGTAATTGGAAATTCTGATGAGACTAAACTGACAATTTTTCCATAGTCGAATTTATCCCACCACTTGACCCATCAAGCTCTGTAAATTTCACCTATTTCATACTCATAATTCCATTTAAAAATCCAAGGGACTTTATATTTAGCCATAACTAATGAAAGAAGGGCAATTCTATCATCGAAACGGCTTCTATAAAAATGCTTCTTGAAACCAGATGAAAGGAATTGCATGAGTTCTTCGGGTAGTAGGCTGGCAGTTGGGCCATGAGGTAACACCAGTTTGGAAACCAAGCTGGAAAGTTCATCCTGAAACTTTTATCAAATATAACAAACCATGAATGACTAAAGTCAGATGTTTGGTGAAGAAATATGTTGGTCCAGGCTTGGATGTAGTCAAAATAACTATATTTGTTGTTTGGGATGAGTTCATGTTTGGTATGAAGTTGTTTGGTATGATAGAGGGGGATTCCCCAATCTTGTTCGGTAAGAAATTTGCCAATATGGAATGAGTGGTAAAGAAGTTTGATTGGATGGGTGGTGCTGTAAATGGGTTTAATGGAAACTCCTTCGGTCTCACTGAGAATGGCTTGGTAATATTGAAGGGTTTTGAAAGATTTAGTTGAGACAGTGTGGAAATTGGGGGGTAAAATGGCTTTAACTATTTTGTCTGGCGATTGCCTTTTGTTAATGTGATTTGGAATGCAGAAAAGTTGTTCCATAGGATGTTTCTTAACATATGGGGATGTTTTAGCAAAGCTCAGTGTTCTTGGGGTTGAATGTGATGGCATTGATGAATATGGGTCATATGGGCTGGCTAATACTGTTTGGTAATTTGGTCGAAATTGGCCAACTATTGATCCTAAAGGAGATCCTAAGGGAATAAATCTGTTGGTAATGGCTAGGGCCGATGATGAGGAATCGGGAATAGATTCCTGTTTTACTGGTGGTGGAGGTGGAAGAGTGGCTGGAAGCCTCTTTTGACTATTGCTGTTTTTCCCCGACATTCTTCCCCTGCAGAAATTCTCTAGTTAAAAAATCTGGAATGCAGTTATGGCTGCCTTTAATGTATTCAATGTCAAAATAAAAAATGCTTAATATGGCTTGCCATCGTGCAAAAATCTGTTTGGATGCAATGTTTCGAACATCTTTTTGTAAAACATGTTTTGCAGATTTGCAATCGACATGAACTAAAATTTTTTGATTTAATAAATCATCTTGAAATTTACTAATGCATAATACAATAGATAGTATTTCTTTCTTTATAGTACTATAATTAGTTTGTGCTGGATTCCAAACTCCTGAATGGAAATGAACAATCTGTTCAGGAGACTCAGAAGAAATTTTTTGTTTGAGGATACCTCCATAACCTGCATCAGATGCATCAATTTCAACTATTTTAAAAGAGTTGAGAGTTGGAATGCCAAGACAGGGCAATGTCTTAACATGAATTTTAATCTGTTTGATAACAGAAGTATGAATGGTAGACCAAGCTGGAGGATTATCTTTAAGACGATCAAACAATGATTTACACTGTTGACGAAGATGAGGATAGAATTCTGAAACATAATTTAATGATCCAAGGAATCTTTGAAGTTGGGTTTTATCAGTGATCTGATCTGAAAATTTATCAGCAAATTGAATAACTCGATCTATTGGTTGGATGGTAGACTGATGGATGTTATAACCTAAAAATCTAACATTAGTCTAAAACAGTTTAATAATAGGGGCTGATACAACTAATCCATTGGACTTAATAATTCTAGCAAACAAATGCAAATGTTTCCAATGTTCTTCTATTGTCTTTGAATATATAAGCACATCATCAATATAAACAATTGAAAAATGGCTATATTGATTAAAAATTTCATTCATAATATTTTGAAATTCACTTGGTGCATTTTTTAAACCAAAAGGCATTACATTCCATTCATAATGTCCAAAATGAGTTACAAAAGCTGTTTTGTATTTATCATTTTCATGAATTTAAATTTGCCAAAAGCCTGATTTCATATCAAATTTTGAAAAAATAACTACTTGAGAAAGTCTCTTTATCAAATATCTTTTGTTGGGAATTGGATACCGAATCCATTCCAAAACTTCATTCAAAGGTTTATAGTTAATAACTAATCTGGGAGTTCCTCTTTCTAATTCCGCGTTTTTCTGAACATAAAATGCAGGGCATGACCAATGTGACTTACTCTTACGGATAATTCCCTTATTAAGAAGTTCTTGGATTTCTGTTTTACAGAATTCCATGACTTTTTTACTCAACTGGATAGGTCTAGCCTTAGTAGGTATTTTAGATTCGTTAAACTCCTTTACGTAAGGAAGTTTAACTATATGCTGTTTACGGTGCCAAAAAGCATTGGGGATATCATAACAGACTTCATTAATAAGTTTCTTTTGAAATTTGTCAATTGTTTCTAGCAAAGTTTAATTTGTTAGCTGTTCTTTAATTCTTTTGTGATTAATTTCTTCTTTTAAGAAATTAATTTGTTGTGACTTATTAGTAATAATACTAATAGTTTTTGAAATACTATTTCTTTGTAAATGTCTTAATTTTTTGAGATCTGTTTCCAGACAGAACTCAAATATGACCTTTTGTCCTAAGACTCTGGTGGTAATCCTATTGTGATGTACCTTAAAAAGATATATAAGTGCTAAAAAGGGGAGACCTAAAATAACTGGGTCAGAAATATTTTTTTATTAGAACAAATGGGGTTTTGAAACAAACATCATTTTGGCAAATATGTGCTTTTGGTATTTCATATTTCAAATGCATTGGTGACTAGTTTGCAGCACTAAGTATTTATGTAGACTTATGAAAATATTTAGTAGGTATTAATCCTTCTTGAATACAATTCAAGTCTGCACCTGAATCGATTAAAGCTATGGTTTCTAAATGAAAATCTTCAATTATTATTTTAATTTTAAAATACCATTTTTTAATTCTTATTTTGTCTAAAAGACCTAAGACTAAAATCTCTGTGAATTGAGAACTTGTATCTGAACTGGAGGAAGAACTGGCAAGTTCTTCATTATGAGGATTTACTAACAAATGTGTTTGAACCTTACGAAGTTGTGTTCGAACTTCTATATTTTCGGATTTTCTAAGCCTAATTTCTTCTTTGATTTTATTAATTTCCTGCTGGAGATCTTTGATAGTAATTTCTTTTTTAGTCTTATTAAATCTTTCTAAGGTTGTGCTAAGGGAGATTTTGGGAGTAGAATGAATTTGGCTTGTGCCTGGTTCATCTGAGGAAACTAATTTCTTTAGTTTTTTGAGATAAAAAGATTTAAGTTCTAGGTCATCGACTTTACTTATTAGTTCAAGTAGAAAATCTTCTTGTTCTTCTTGTTTATTAAGGACTGAGATTTTGTTATTGCAACAAGAATCTACACACCCTACCTTGATATTTGGAGATGAGCTATTGCTCAATGAATTATTACTGGAAGAGGATAATTCCAAATCATCTTCTGATTGACTATGGTCTGTATCTTTTAATTCCAAAACTTGGATTAATTGAAGTTTTTCTTCCTTAGAGATCTTCAACTGGTTGATAGTTTTCTTTACTCTACATTTGTTGGCATAATGACCAAATTTGCCACACTTGTAACATTTGCCCCTTTGGGTTTGGTCTTTTGGAAATTTCTTGGAATGTTTCTTCTTCCATTTTGAATGTTTAGGTTTTTCATAAAATTCATTTCTTTGAAAATCCTTATTTTTATGTTTGTTATATTTAGAATATCTTTTGGAATATTTGGCTGGATACCTATTGTAGATATCTGTCCTTTTCTTTTTGTTGGAAGGAGCAATAGGGGGTAACCCGTATTGTTCACAGAATGTTCCTAACTCATACTTAGCGATGGATTTATCTTTATTAACTTGTTTTGAAATTTTCATATCGATACACATTTTCAAGCCTTCTTTCTGGATAATATTAATTATATTTCCATAAGTAAGGGTATGATATGGTATGATTCCTTCTTCATTTACTAAAATATTTCGGATTTTATGTGCAAAAAGATTTGGTAATTCATTTATAAATTTTTCTTTCCAAAATGGTTGATTACTGTCTTCTTTGAGCATGACTCTGGACATGAATACATCTTTGTACCATCTAAAGTCGCTTAGAGTTGGACATCTCAGATTGCTGAGTTGATCATGAATCCTATAGGTGACATTACTAGGTGTTCCTATGAAGTGTTCTATGATTGTGAAAAGAAGGGTGTTAATTGCGTCAGGGACGCTTTGTCCAATATGTTCATCAAAAATTGGTATTCCTTCTTCATCTTTTTTAACAACATTTAAAATTTCATTTCTGGATTGTTCAGTGAGATGTTTCTCCCACCAGGAATGAAGCATTCCAGTGAATCCAGTGACCAGAAGGTCGACTATTTGGGATTGGCTGAGATTATGATTGGTAATATAACTTTTAGCAACCATGGACATATGTTGGAGCTTATTCAGAAGCTCTTGTTCTGACAAACCATGTATATTCCATTCATAGAGTTTATCAGAAGAGACTGAGAATTGGTTTTGAATATTTGTTTCTTCAAATTGAATATCAGGAGGGGTTGGTCGGGATTCCTTCCCCTTTCTACGAGCATAAAGCCCCTAGATCACTTTCTTTATCTTTTATCCCTTCTAAACAGAATAAGTAAGGCCGCATCGCGCCGTTTGAAGTGGCGAAGACCTATGCTAAAGTAAGAAATAAAGTACGTTAATGTTACAAAGTCTGGGAGTGACGAGTGGGCTTGGCAGTGAGGTTTTCATTCATAGACTTGGTGATGGTCCCTTTACTGCAATATTATCTAGTTTGTAATATTCGCGTAATCATACTTTTGATTATGCACTGCATTACACTTTATTGTCTTAACTGTTGTGTGAACTACTTTTTGCTTTGGATTGATTTGATAATAATGAGATTGTATCCCTAAACATGTGTCCCTAAGTAGGGAGGTTGATTAGGACATGCCTTTAGATGACTTTGATTATTAATAAAGAACGTTTTGGTTCAAATTCATTCACATCATTATTATCTTACGATGACTTTCGTCATTAAGTTGGTTTTGTAACGTTCTCTTTTGATGGGGTTTATATTGTATGATTAGTGGTGGCCAGCACATTATGACCTCGTAACTTGTGATTATTGGGGTCGGGGTGTGTCAGCGAGGAATTCTTGTGTTTGGGATGGCTCCTCTAACTTGCAAGAGCTTCTGCATGGAGTTTTGAGTTGGTACACCAAGTTCCAGTGAATGTTGTTAGGTAATCTTCTAAACAGCCCCACAATCCAAGTAGTTAATTCTCTACTGAAGAATGGTTAAAATTGAATGTCGATGCTACTACTAAACTTGCAGATGGTGATGCTCAAAGTCTAGCTACTAGTGTGGATGAGATTAAACTTCACTAAACAGCCCCACATTTCTTTCATTTCCAATGATTTAGTTTGTTTTGAGAATCCTCCTAATATCATACATAATCTTTTCTTTCAAGACCCCAGTTGTGAAATGTGGATGTATTTGCTTCGAATAAAAATTTATATCAAAGAAACCTTTAAATGAGATAAAATCACTAATCAATGTGACAATTTATAATCACTTGTCTTATTGAATAAACTATTATAACCGTCACATTTTGAGTGTGGCCAAAAACAAATAAAACAATAGAAACTTGCAGTATCAAGTTGGTAGCATAGATGGAAAGTTACAAAACGACATTTATAACATGCCGTTCAGGAAGCTCATGGAAGAAACGCAACGCACCAGTCCGTCTCCCGTTTTTGATAAACGGGACACCCGTCTCGAGAAGCGTTGAAAACCCAAAGGGAACACAAGCCCCGTTCGCCCCATACGAGCGTGAACCCACTCACCAACTCCTGGAGCGCTCGAAGCACTCTCCCAACACACGCGCACCACATGAGCGCGTGGTAAATACCGAAACCTGAAAGGCTCCTGGGCGCAACGTCGTTTGAAGCGAAGTGAGGGCGTCCCTGTTTATCAAAAAACAAAGTGGGCGTCCCGATCCTTTCTGCAACCTTCAAAATTTTCCCTCACTTTCCATTTCTGGGATCAAAATCTCTAATTTTACTTTTAAATATATGGGATTTAGTTTTTCCATTTATAGGAAGGTAATTTAATTATTTGAGAGAAATCAACAATTAATTAATTTATTGCTTCAAAAATAAGTTTTCCATGAAAGCATCTGTTTAATTCCTTGTATATTTGGGATTGATTTCCTTTGAAATTTGATTGTGGGTTAATATTTTTTTCTGTGGAGAATTTGTTTTCCAGGTATGTTTGTGCTGGAGGTGAAATTTTTGGGTCTGTAAGTGCAAGTTTTCACTGACCTAGGAATTTGCTGGCTGGGATTTCCAATCAGGTAAACCTTCAAATTTTACTGGTTTGATTATCTCATTTTATTTCCGTTTATTTTGGGTTACTGGTGTGTGTAATGATGATTTATTGGATTGTTGTGTGTAGTTTTTTGTTTTTGTTAATTTGTGATGGAAATGATTGCTGATTGTATGGAGGTATTTGTGTTTCCAAGAGTGTCACTGTTAGACCTTTTCGTTTTGACAGAGCGTTTTTCTAAGCTACTTTAATCCAAGGGGAGGGGGATAAAATGGGGGATAAACTCGGGAGTAAAGGGGCGGAGACACTGCTCTGGCCAACTGCCGTAGCCCGCATTTGCGAGTGTCACTCTTACACTGATTATTGTTTACTTTTTATTTATTTTAGGATTTGTTTGTTTCTATCTGCCTCATACTTTGCAAAATCGATGAGCAGCTGAGTAGTTGTCAAATTTTAGGCTAGATTTCCGAGTTTAGATAAAATAAAAACGAAACTAGATTATGAGCAACACTGGCAATAGACAAGTAGTTTTGACCAATCACTTCCGCTGCCACGGTTACTTTCTAGAATCTGACAAACTGTATTGGCTGCACTGCACTTGAGTTTTCAAACTCTTTGTGGCATTTCAATGTAATCGTGATCTGATGTGTGAGAATACACACATTTGTCACTATGGTTGATACAAGTGATGCTATTGCATTGGAGGACTTCACTTTTTGTTTGGAGGCTAATCGAGATGAAAACTTCACAGAGGAAAAACCTGCATTCTGGCTATCATTGATTTCTTGGCATTATTAAGTATTCTTAGCGAGCTTATGTTTTTGACCCTTTTTTTTGGGCAACCACGTTGTGTCTCTATATTTGAATATGCTTAATGACGTATACAGTTTATTTGAATCAAAATGTGTGCAAAAGTGTTATTGACAAAAAAAAAAGGTGTTTTATTTGTAATACGTGTTAGCGAAGAGGCATATATCGTTTGTTGCTCCTAATGTTTTTATTTCTTGTTATACTCCCTATGTTCTGTGTGCATGCCAATACATCCTAGAAGAGAAATATGCTTATTTAACATGGGGAGTGATTTCCACACTCCTCGTTTCACCTTCTGCACTCCTCCCCTTAATGGCTAAAAAGGAGAGAGGGGAGTGCAGTAGGTGAAAAGGGAGCGCAAAAATCACTTGCCTTTGATCTTTGCAAATATTAGATTAAGCATGTTGTAGTCATGTTCTTCTTCTTGTATTTTCCATGTGCGACCAGTGCAAAATCTAAGATTTTTTATTCTTGGTTTAGAATAACAATTGAACTTGATTTGACTGTCCATATTCTACATAACACGTGGCTCAGTATGTATGGACTTAAAAAAAGTTTCAGGATTTGTTGCATGGTCTGCACTATATGTTGTTACCGTATGGCTAAATAATGCAAATTTGAAATGTGCTTTCACATGTTTATGTGTGCCAAAATTCATTTTCCATGGTAGTAAAGATAAAAGAGATTCAAATTCAGCAGGTTTGGAAAACATAAGTTTCTTGCTTAATTTGTCTATGGACTTGTTGACGGTGAAAGCCTTGGGACTTCATTTTGAACATGCTTTGTCTCTTTCTTTTCTCCCCTCCGAGGGTTTTCTCTTATATGTTGTGTTGTGTGGTCTTCCTGTGCTGTTTGCATACTTCTGGAAAGTAAAGTTTCTATATCTTATTTTATATCAACAATAGCATATTTATATTCTGTTTCCCTACCATCTTTTTCCTTCTGCCACCAGTAATGGAAACTCAGAGTCAAACTGAGGTTACCAGGCAGAACAAGATGCTTCCTCCACAATCTGGAACATTTGAAGATCGTGAAGACCTCGTCAAATATGTTCGTGATTTTGGTGCCAGTCAAGGATATGTGGTGACCATCAAGAAATCGAGGAAAGACAGAAGAGTCATACTTGGTTGTGATAGAGGAGGTGTTTATCGCAATAGGCGTAAAATTGATGAAAGCAAGCGAAAAAGGAAAGCAAGTTCACGCCTTATAAATTGTCCTTTTGAAGCCATTGGGAAAAAGGAAGATGATTTATGGGTACTTACAGTAAAAAATGGGGAACACAACCATGAAGCATTAAAGGACATGTCAGAGCATCCTTATAGTCGTCGTTTTACTGAGGAAGAGGTTAGGCAAATCAAGCAAATGACTGAAGCTGGTGTAAAACCACGCCAAGTTCTTAAGGCCCTCAAGCAAATCAATCCTGAACTGCAGTCAACACCAAGGCATTTGTATAACCTCAAAGCCAAGATACGTCAGGGAAATCTATCAGGTTCGTCATGTTCACAAGATTTTAGTAAATGTTTTTCAAATAGGGTTAAGTTGCTAGAAAGAAAAACCTGTTCCATTGCATAGTGTGTGGGAGGGTAGTTCCATCCTTGTGTGTCACTTTTATTAGGTTCTTCATTCATGGTTAGTATTGGGGTTTGAGGCGGACTTCTTTGCAGGTAAACGGAAATTATTTTTGAGATAAAAAGTACATAGCTACTCATTGGAAACAAAGTCATTTTTCTAGTGGGATCTCTATTATAGTTTTTGATCGACCACTATGATCATGTAAGGGGTAGCTTTCACCACACTTATGTAAGTCAAATATTAGTTCATAGCTACATCGGTATTGGATTCTAATATCACAATGTATGCTGTTTTTTTTTTAAGAATTGGGTAACATATAATGATACTTTTTGCAGAGCTTTGAAAAGTTGATGGACATGTGCAAGTGTACCATACTTAGATTTTAGCTAGAAAACTTGACATAGCAACTTTTGGATCTCTGGAAAAAAAAAAAGGTAGAATAGATCAGAGAGTTTGTCAGTAGTCAAATAACTTACATATATATATATTTTTAATTTATTTCATCAGAAAAAAGTTTCAAGTCATGGAGACCTGACCGATCTGCTCTGGTGAGTACAATTGCTACTGCCAGTGGGGAGTCGTTAAAGCAAAACAACCAACCGGTAAGGTCTGATCTTAAAGGTGGTGCCGTGGTGGAAGGCTGCTTTTCTGCTTGTGCTCTGTCTCTGTGTCTTTCTTTGAATGAGTTGGGTATTACAAACTTATTTTAGATTCACTTGTAGCTGAAGGTTCCTAATTTTATTGGAGGGAAATTCGTTGATTCACAAGGGTGTTCAGTCGTTGATGTTTTAAATCCAGTAAGCTCACAAAGTTCAATCAATTATCATCTTATTTTCTTTTTGACAGACACATATATCACTGGTGTTACTAATTTCATGTTTGATTTCTGAATTAGGCAACACAAGAGGTTGTTTCTCATGTTCCTTTAACTACCTATGAAGAGTTCAAAGCTGCAGTTAGTTCAGCCAAGCAAGCTTTTCCATCATGGAAAAACACTCCTATTACCACTCGTCAGCGTATCATGTTTAAGCTTCAGGAGCTCATCCGGAGAGATATCGTCAGTGATTGGACTCTCATGAACTCATAATTTTACCATATGATTTTTATTCTCAAGTTAT
This sequence comes from Malus sylvestris, assembly GCF_916048215.2. Lineage (NCBI taxonomy): Eukaryota > Viridiplantae > Streptophyta > Magnoliopsida > Rosales > Rosaceae > Malus > Malus sylvestris. The sequence goes on along the minus strand of NC_062274.1, from coordinate 30,270,047 downwards.
TAATCTAAATCTGGACAACACATTATTACTCTTTGCAGGACAAGCTTGCCATGAATATCACCATAGAACAGGGTAAGACATTGAAGGGAGCTGAGAGCGATGTTCTCCGTGGCTTAGGTCAGTCTTTGTACATGTCTCATTGCCATTTCTGTTATTTTTATGACCAGTGTTACAAAAAGTGGGGTGTTTTCCTTTCTTTTACTTTTAGAGGTCGTTGAACATGCTTGTGGAATGGCAACTCTACAAATTGGGGAGTTTGTTCCTAATGCGTCTAATGGCATTGACACATACTGCATTAGGGAACCACTAGGTGTTTGTGCCGGGATATGCCCCTTCAACTTTCCAGCAATGATTCCCTTGTGGGTATGGCGCATTACCTCTCAGTTTTTTTCTTTGGTGGTTTGTTTTCCACATTTTTTAATTTTATTTAGTGCAGGAACAGGTGACAGTTTATTTGATTTTGCTTCCTATTTAAGCTTATGTTGATGCGATTAACTCTTGCATTTCTTTATTCTTTAAACTAAATACATTAGACCAAAAAATTTATTATGGTGACATGATTATCCTTAAACCTCCCCTTGGTATATTTTTTGTGCATTCTATTTTATGCCGGATTGGTTAGTTTTTCTTGTTAATCGCATAACTGCTTTCTTTTGGTACTTTAAGGCCTCATTTGTTGGAGAGGATTGGCTTGGATAGGACTACTAACTATGATGAAGGCATTTTGAAGGAAGAAATGGATGACAACTAATTCATTTTGTCAAAGTTGAAGGTTACTCATGAACAAAAGATCCTTACTAACCCCTACAAAACTGGTAGGATTAGAAGGGACAACTTTTCCTCATGCATAACCTTCAACTTGGAAAAAATAAGGAAGTGTTGTCAATTTCTTCCTTAAAAATGCCTTCAATATAGTGAATAGTCCTACCCAATCCAATCCTCTTTAACAAACGAGGCCTAAGATGAGAGTTTCCTGTGAGTAATGTTTCTTCATTCTTGCAGATGTTCCCAATAGCAGTTACATGTGGCAATACATTTGTTCTTAAGCCATGTGAGAAAAATCCAGGTGATTTTTTGTCCTTCAAACCTGTTGTAGTGATGTTTGTGGAGTGATAATTTGTGACATGGAAGCTGTTATATGCTAAGACTTGTATCAATGTTGATTTGATTTCCTTTATGTATCTTCATGGAAATGAAATCTTATGTTTTCCTTTTCCCTTTATTCTCCCCATATTGATAAATTGAAATGGCTGATATTGTTTTTGTTTAAGGGGCATCAATGATACTTGCAGCACTTGCAAAGGAGGCTGGTTTGCCTGATGGTGTCTTAAATATTGTTCATGGCACCCATGTAAGTTTTGTTGATCAGGGTGTCCATGTATTTGCATGTATTTTCCAGTGTTCTAACCTCCTGTGTTTTAAGTAGAAAAATGAAATAAATATTAATATATAGTTGTACCAATAGAAATTGTATAACATTTTTTTATAAACATGTGTTACTAACAAAGGTGTGGGTCTTTTAGGTTATGTTGTATCCCTTTTGATTGAGTTATGGTTAGCAATTAAAGGTCAAATGTGTTAACTGTTGGTCACTCCCATCGTACCTTATGTCTATTTGAATAGTTATGTGCTGTAGACGAATTAGTAATGAAAAAATGAAACCTGGGGTAGATTTCTAATTAATCATTGGTACATTTTCTGTCTTAAGTTTATCGCTGACAAATTTCTTTTGCTCGAAAATCAATGTGAGCAGGATACTATTAATTATATCTGTGATGATGATGACATAAAAGCTGTATCACTTGTTGGCTCAAATACAGTAAGCTTCTTTCAATACATGGCTTCATGATTATTTACATGTCTGTGATGCCTGAAGATTTGATCCAAAGTTCAAACTTACTCAACACATCAGCACAGACACATATAACCTTGTCAGGGTTCGCTACATATATTCACATGTAGAAAAAACTCAAATTCATTGAAGTTGAATTTACTTTTGTGATTTTCCTTTGGATTTATCTTTTGGTTCAATAGAGCAGAGAACTTTATGCTAGGTTCCCAGGGAAAGAAGCAATAGGGCCAATGTGTGGAAGATGATAATTGAATGTCTAAGGAAATAATGGCCCAAGGACAATTTCTAAATCTGATTATATATTTGCCCACTAAAACACTTAAATCTCATTGCCTTCTTTGGAATGAGTAAGAGCTTTACTGGTTCACTGACTTTAATAAGCCTTTTTTAGCTGAAATCTTACGTTTCCATGCAATTTGGAGATTTAGTAGGATATCAATTTTTTCCTCTCATAGGTTGTCATATCAAGAGGTCGCACTTGGTGCGATGGCAAGTGCCTTCGCCCATGAGCGGTAGGTCTCGGGTTCGAGACTTGGGAGCAGCCTCTCCATAAATGGGGGTAAGGCTAGCCGACATTCACCTCTCCCAGACCCTGCGTAAAGCGGGAGCCTTGTGCACTGGGTACGACTTTTTATAGGTTGTCATATCACTTATGTTTAACTTCAGACTTCAAGTTCTGTGATGGCGTATGCCATTAGACTCTATTTTTTTAATTTCCCCTTTCTCTCTCTTGTAAAGGCTGGGATGCACATACATGCAAGGGCAGTTGCTGGGGGAAAACTTGTTCAGGTGAATACTTGCAGTCTGAATGTTCTTTTCCTCTCCCTCTCTTTATGACACACATAGTCGCGCCCACACACATATCCGCCACAATTTTCTTTCTAACTTGGTATTCTGTCAACTCCTTAGTCCAGTATTGGGGGAAAAAATCATGCAATAATCATGCCTGATGCTAGCATGGATGCTACCTTGAATTCTCTGGTTACTGCTGGCTTTGGTGCTGCAGGACAAAGGTGTATGGCTCTCAACACAGCTGTTTTTATTGGAGGCTCCAGGCCATGGTAATGCATTTTGTTTGCTTGTTCTTATATCATTTCTTACTTTTTCTTTTGATATTTGTCCATCTACCAAGTTGACTACTTCTAGTAGTAGTAGTTAGATGCCTACAGTTGGAATAAGAGTGCCAAATGAAGACTGCCACATTTTAAAACATTGTAGGGTTGAGAATAATTTCCTTTTATTCTAGATGTTCTACTCTTTAATTTGTATGTTATTATGTGAACAATAAATTTATCTGTTTATCATAAAAACTTAACAATATAATAATATATTTATTGGCTCTTTTAAGGTAAAAAAGGTAGTAAGTTATTTTTCAACTAAACTTAACAATATAATAATATATTTATTGGCTATTTATATTTTTCAGGGAAGGCGAACTTGTGGATCGTGCCAAAGCCCTTAAAGTGAATGTTGGAACAGACCCTAGTGCAGACCTTGGTCCAGTTATTACGAAAGAGGTGAATACATCTTTCTGCATTATGTGCCAGTTTTTTTTTTTATAATAAAAGAATTAAACTGGAAGCCTGAGTTTCTGTGTGTATTGTAAGCAGCTAGCTTTCGGCTTGAGTGGATTTTTCTACTTCAAGAGATTGGTGCCTTTTTATTGCTTCTACCTTCTTCTTCATTTCTTTGCCTTCTCTAAAATTACTTCAGCCCTAAACCTTCCATGCTCACTAAAAGTCTTTTCTTCAGATTTCTATCATGCCCACCATAACTATATTTCAACATCACCCCTGATGTCCTGCATCAACTGGCCTCCTTTTTAAGCACTTTAGGGATGTTCCCTTTAGAGTAGTTCGCCTTGATTTGGCTCGAGTTCTGTATCTGAGTGTGGCTTTGCTTGTTTTGCAATTATGTTTTTTCATTTATAAAAATATAAAATAAGTTTCGACAACAATCTTTGAAATCTCTCTTGGAAGCCTGTTATATAACATGTTTAGATGATACACTTAATGTGGTATTATTTAGCTTTTCACATGCTATCTCAATTCACAGGTGAAGGATTCAATTTGCAGATTAGTTCAGACCAGTGTTGAAAGCGGCACTAGACTTATTCTTGATGGGAGAAATCTTACGGTACTTATTTGGTCTCATCATTTTAAGATGAGATCAATCAACTTTTTCCATTAGACTTCTTTACTTGGTTTTTGGAAAACTTGTATAACTAAGGAGCTTGCTCTCTATAAACATTCTCTAAATTGCCCAAACTCAACTTTGTAGGTTCCTGGATATGAGAATGGAAATTTTATTGGTCCTACGATCTTATGTGATGTTACAACCAACATGGATTGCTTTAAGGTAATCTTTTCGTGTTCCCAGTTCTTGTATGTTCTGAGAATGAATAGACTTGGTTAATTACGATTCTCAGTGAAAGAAGAGTTGAACCAAAGACATGGCATATTCTTGACCGCACTGTATCTTGTTATGAGCAGGAAGAAATTTTTGGACCAGTTCTTCTTTGCATGCAGGTATTTTTACTCTCTCTCTCTCTCTCTCTCTCTCTCTCTCTTCCCTCTTCTATGCAGTCTTGTATTCGAGTGAAAGTTTTTCTACAAGTTGTAGATTGGTTACCAATCCTTCTGTTTTTGATGACCAACAGGCTGCTAGCCTAGAAGAGGCCATATCCATCGTAAACAGAAACAGGTACTTACCTGTTTTATGCTTTTAGCATATGTTCAAAGCAATTACGCTTCATGTATGCTTTCCTCCTCTCTCGCATTATGCTTTCCTCCTCTCTCGCATTTCTAAAATTCATTAAGAAATGAGACTTTCTCATCCTTTGTTTCTGCATGCAACTTATGAGAAACATAGCACTCTTTGACAAGCTTTATATTACTATCTGACCATTCCTTAGGTTTGGTAATGGAGCTTCCATATTCACAACATCTGGCATTGCTGCAAGGAAGTTCCAGAATGAAGTTGAGGCAGGGCTGGTAAGCCAACTTGTTCTTCATCTTGTAGGGTTATGAGAACTTATGAGATGATGCTAAGCCCCAGTTTGGGGTTGAGGTGATTTTAAAAAAAGCTCCTATGAAAAAAAGCTGGGAGTGTTTTTGGTGTTTGGTAAACTTAAAAAAAATGGCTTATTTTGGAAGCTGCTGTGAGAATAAGCTGAAATCAAAGGAAAAAGCTGAAGCTGCAATTTGTAGCTTTGGAAAACTGGTTTTTTTTCAAAGCACACAGAACTACAGTGCTCCTTTAATGAAAAGACCCACTATCAGACTGCTTTTTTTTCCAAAAGCACTTTTACAAAAAAGTTTACCAAACACTCTGCTGATTTATTTCACAGCCGCTTATTCTCACAGCACAGCCGCTTATTCTCACAGCAGCTTTTTTTCAAAGCACAGCAATACCAAACCAGCCCTAAATGCGGTTGCGTGCTACAATTCTCCTTGGGTTAGATATAAATTTTTTTATGCCTGCATACATCTGGGATTTTTATGCATATTAATCAATGTAAAGGATGTTAGCTAGAAGTGGGGATGGAAAGTTTGAACTGGGAGAAGTTTGCTGGTTCAATAAACTATTTTTATAGAATCCTCATTAGAACGGGAGAAAGCTTGAACCCATAGAGCATGCTTTCATGGGGCTGACATTTTCTAATTTTATGGTTTGTGACATGCATGTTGCTAACTAACACGAATTTGACATATCTCAGGTTGGAATCAACGTCCCTGTTCCAATTCCTTTACCATTTTCCTCATCTAATGGATCAAAGGCATCTTTTGGTAGCAATCTCAATTTTTCTGGTATAAACCCCTCCTCCTCCCAACCGGCCTGTCTGTCTCTCTGAGGTTGAGGATGGTTGAACCCTTTCTTTAACTACAGTTGCATTCAAAATTACAGGTAAGGCAGGTGTGCAGTTTTACACCCAGATCAAGACGGTTGCACAACAGTGGAAGGATTTACCTAGCCTAGAAGTGTCGCTGGGTCGGCCTCCATCATCTGAGACAGAGATGACAGGTAGAGGCGTGTCTTCGGGTTTGCCTTCAACATCTGAGAGAGATTCACCTAGCCAAAGAGTGTCAGCAGACATGCACTCAGAATCCGAGAGTGATTCACCAAGCCATGGAGCTCCACTGTCGATCACTCCCACGTCTGAGGCAGATCGACCTAACCCAGGAGTCTCATCAGTGTCAACAACCTATAGGAATTTGTCTAGTCAGGGAATTCCCCTCGTCATCCCAGCAACGTCTGAGAGAGATCTATCCAGTGCAGATATCTCTCTGGCTCTTCATCCAGAATCAGAAAGAGAAATACCAAGTCAAGTTGTGTCACTGAGACCTTCCCAGTCCTCAGAGAGGATATGTATGCCACAAATGTCTCATTGGACGGAAACCTCAACATCTCAAAGGACTGAAAATTTGCCTCAGACTTCTCATTGGATGAAAACTTCAAGATCAACGTCCTTAAGGACTGAAAATTTGCCTCCGACTTCTCAGTGGATGGAAACCTCAACACCAACATCTCAAAGGACTGAAAATATTCCTCCAAATTCTGAGAGAAATCATGTGCCTAAGTCTCAGAGGAATGGCAGCACGGCACTAACATCTCAAAGGATTGATACTACTATGGGATTGACTTCTGAGAGGGCATATGTGCCGACCTCTCATGACAACATGGTTCCAGTATCGCACAGAAATGACGGGATAAGCCTTACATCTCAAAGGATTGACGCAACCCTACATCCAACATCTGAGAGGCTATACATGCTGGCAGGATCTCATCTGAATGAGAACACCATTTTTTCAACATCCGAGAGGCTATACATGCCTGAAACATCTCATTGGCATGACCATATGGGTTCAACATCTCAGAGAACTGAAAGTACTCTACATCCAAATTCGGAGAGGATATACATGTCAATAGCATCTCAAAGGAATGACGACTTGGCTGCAGCTTCTCACCGTGCTTCTGATGCTGTTCCATCCAGCTCGGAAAGATTATATACGTCTTCATTAGTTCAGAGAAATGCTGGTATACGACCAATTCCTGGTGCACCTCAGAGGATGTTTCCTCAAAACTCGATAGCTTCGATGGATGAATTTCCCAGCCAGGGAGCATCACTGACTTTACCACCGTCTCAGAGAATATAGGATAGAATGTAGTGGTTTTTATTGTTTTACACGTTTTCCGTTAGGAATCGAATCTCACACCAATGCGAATAAGTGTTGCCTTTTCGGCTAAGAACTTTCTCTTCTATTTTTGCTCATCCTCCTCTTCATTTTAAAGCGAGAGTAAAGGCACTGGCGGCGGTGGCGGCGCCCTGGAGGAGAAATAAAGGGCGAGCGCCGGGAATATAAAAGCAAAGAAACGATGAATCTGGGGTTGCTATCGTTGGAGTAGCACGACTAACTTTACCAAATCTTATTTACCAGGTTCACTAGCTGTTATATGAAAAGTTTTAGTATTTTACGAGAATGAATGGTTGAGATTGAAGATAGATGTTTTAAACAGTTCAGAAAATTAAATCTATTGGCTAAAACACCCGTAGCATTGTATGATACGTAGCATTGAAGTCATCCGATTAATGTTCAAGAAAAAAAGTAGGAAGTTTTAACGAAACACTTCGGAGTACTATTTATTTTTAATGAAAAATCATATTTTTACCTTTTTTTGGTACTATTTACTATACCTTTATCTGTTTTTTTTAAAAAAAAAAAAAAAACTAAATTTTTTTAGAACTTTTTGTTAGTTTTCTTAAAAAAGTAATCTTTTCTGAGGCATCTCATGTTTGGTTATATCCAGCTAAAAAGACAAACAAGGCTAAGTTGCACAAAATATCTAGGTAGTGTCGGTCACATGACAATGTTACTCGAGGTGAAAACAAAATACTTTTAATAATACTAATGTGGTAATATTTGTTGTCAATCTATGTCCCAATCGAACTTTCCATACAAATATCCTTTAATTCGACTAATGAGTGCGGCACTTCAAAACAGTGAAATCGTCCTTCCTCGAGTTTCTTTTAAATAAACACAACAAGGTTAAATAAAATTCGAGTCTGTGCATACATTTGTGGTTAACCGCTTAATATTACAAAACACAGATCTCCAAAGTTGGCTCAAGTAGTGAGAGAGTAAGATAAATAAATTAGGCTTAGTATAGGTTAGGGGTTCAAGTTCATCCAATCTAACTACAAAAATTATATTTTGCCCCCTTAGGTTTGTGTTCAATTGCAACCTCATACATCTTTAAAACATTTTAATATCATATATTTAACTTATTAGTTTCTTTCAATGTCATACAACCGTCAGTCAATCTAATATTCTAGTGGATAGAGTGATGGTTTTCTACCAATGTGTCTCGGGTTCGAAACTCCTCATCCCCTTAAATTATTGTAATAGTCTCAAACTCTCCCTTGATTCGTCGGAGAAGGGAAATTCGTCGAGGGCATCGAAGAAGACGTCATTTTCGTCTTCATTGTTTGGGGTGGGAGGTTCTGAAACTTCCATCGCTTGATCTCGCGATGGAATTCTATTTTTGGACCACAATTCGCACCCTCTTCTTGATCTCGCAATCGAAGGTGATGCTTGTGACGGGAAACGAAGCTGCGGCTATGCTTATGCAGAGCAAAATTATGGATTCTGCTCTCTGAGTGGAGGTTGAGAGATTCGGTGAGTGAAATGGGTATGTGATGATTTTTGGTGGTTAGGGGGAACAAGAAGGAGAGAGTGAGGAGGAACGACCCCAAAAATTAACCACATGGTACAAATTTATACTCCAAATCAGCAAAATGTGAGCTCTTTGCTTACCACCCCATCACTTAACGACCAATTTAACAGATTGATTAATGGTTGTATGAACATTGAAATGAAATAACAAATAAATATATGAGATAAAAATGTTTTATGAGATAACAATTGAATACAAAACCGGAGGGACAAATAATTTACCCCAAAAAATGTCTGAAAAAGTAAATTATGTTGTAAAATTGAGGATATGTGTGCAGTGAAACATAAAGTAAATAAGACACAATATTTACGAGGTTCAGCAAGTGTGCCTACGTCCTTGGGGCAACAATAATACTTTCTTTCATTATCTGAAATAATAGGAGTATAATGATAACTCTCACTATTTTCTCCTCTCTTTCTAGCCCAGCTCACTAATAATTTCTTCCGCATCTCTCTTCTTTCATCTTCTCTTCTCTCTGTCTTTGATATTGAATTGTGTGTTTACAATGAACGAATGAACCTCCTTTTATAGAGGTTTTCATCTGACAGAATAATGTAGCAACACTATTCACTCTATAAAGTTTCTTCAAATAAATATTGCATAAATAGTAATTCATCTGATTTTTCTTCAGATGAATGGTAAAGAACTATTCGTGTGGGTCATCCACATATTACATTACAACACTTCCTCTTGAATGGCCGTATGTCAAATTCGGTTGCCTTGTTAAAACCTTGATTTGTTTTGATGCTCCCCCTGATAAGTATCTCCCCTGATTTCAAATTCTTCAATCTGACTAATTACCAAGTTGATGTAATCTAATACCATGCATGATAGTTGGAGTGTTTGCTTCTAAAGGTGGTTCACATGCGCTTCAAATTTTAATGGGCCACAAGTATTAGCCAAATACATTCATGACTAGCTTCATGAAAATATGTATTTTTAAGAGATATGAAGATATAGCAATGAACCCTTGCTTCCTTGATCATTGTAGAGTCAATCTATTTCCATATGTAAATGCAAATCTTTTCTAAGAACGATTTGTATGCAGACTAGAGAGATATTCAAATTTTGCTTGCCTAATAAGACCATGACTATTAGTGACTTCAATGGAATAGAATAAGCACGTGTCAATTATTTTCTGGAAACATTAATAGATAAACTTTACTTCATTCTAATACCCATATGTTGGTATTGTGTTAAATACATTTGATTCAGTGTATTGTGTTAAATACATTAAGGCATATACTTTACTAAGATATGGTACTTTTGGACCAAGTATCAATTCATTATTTCCCTCACGAGGATGAATGATCTTTCTTAATGTCTAAATATTGGTTAATTATTTGAGCATTCAACTCATGATCTTTGACACGCCCCGACCCTGATATTCTCCGAATACCAAGATAGACACGTGCTGGCTGACACCCGAGGGTGACGAAAGCCATTAATTGATACAAAATTTAAGAATAAGAAATAAATAAGGGTTATGAATTTAAAATACAATAATTTAAAATTTTAGGAACGTGTTCAGAGCATACAACTAACTAGAGTTCTAAAAGAATTAATGTAAAATTGAATAAATAAAAGAATGTGGGTCCTACACCGAGAGGACTCGAATATGCCAATGAGAAAACGTTGACGTCGGGATCGTATGCCTCGATTTTAAATCCTGAAAGGGGGGCGCAAAACAAGGGTGAGTGGACCAAGTTCATATATATATATATACCAACTTACAATTTCGTCTACTGACGATTGATAAAGAAAACGATGGAATATGAGAAATGTACTAAAGGTTTTTCTTTGATTTTTGATATAGAAAGGTTATCAATCTTTGTCTCAATTTTATCTAATTGTTTACCAATTGTATGAAGACTTAGATTGGTAAAATTATTTTGTTCAATAAGTGGTTTGGTTCCTGCATCTTCTTTCGGGATTTTGAAAGGAGTTGCTGGAATAGGTTGGGTTAGGATCAAGAGTTAATTAATTCACTAGCCAATAGGAAATTAAAATCAGTAGACACTAGTTCATCAGTAACTCAACAAGAATTAATCAATGATTTGATCAATATAAAACTAAAATCAGTAGAAACAGCCTCTCAAGTGATACATCCAGTCTATCAACCCCAAACTCAAGAACAAGGAGGACAAACTTCTCCTACTGAATCTGACTTTGAAGCAAGTCATGTTCATCATCAACTTTTAGTTTAAAAAAAACCATTTAAAAAGAATAGTAAAAGGCTCAATGCTGATATTGTAGCCGAAGAGAATATTCCACAAAGGAATATTTTCTGAAACAAATATACTCAAGAAGAAAAATCAGAAATTTATAAAAAATGGAATACCTTTATGGAAACTCATAGATTTGAGGTACTTTTCTTCGATTATGTTGAGAAGTACTACGAGTCTGACAAAAAACTTGAAGTAATAACCAAAGAAAATTGGCTTAAAGAAGACAAGACTATTGTCTCTTCTAGTCATCCCCCACAAGAAACTATTCTCATTACAACTGCTAATAAACAGATTCCAGCAACTCCTTTCAAAATCCCGAAAGAAGATGCAGGAACCAAACCACTTATTGAACAAAATAATTTTACCAATCTGAGTCTTCATACAATTGGTAAACAATTAGATAAAATTGAGACAAAGATTGATAACCTTTCTATCTCAAAAATCAAAGAAAAACCTTTAGTACATTTCTCAGATTCCTCTTCAAAGGCAGTAGCCTTGAAATCATCTTCAACCTCCACAAGTCAAAAAATTGATCAGTTATTATTTGAATTAAAGAAAGAAAAACTGTCCAAACCATAAATCATCCTGATGAATCTCAATCAGTATCATCACTTCCATCCTCTAAACCAGACACTAGTACAGATTCCATTCGAAAAGTTGAACAAGCTTTTCAGAACCTTGAACTCAAAAGGATTAATCATTGACACATCAATCTTACATCTCTTACAAAAAACTGGCCCCGACCTGCAGGTTCATTAACATAAAGCGAGGAGTTCAGCCTAAATGGCAAACTGAAGTTACTTTCAGAACCAGTATAGCGGGAACGCGTCGTCCGTTTCTGCTTCAAATAGGAAGGTTTAGATCTTTCAATCTTATGTCGTGACCTATGTTAAGTCCATAAGATACCACAACTTATAGTGTTCTATGATTCACTTTCGAATAATGAATTGGTAGTTCAATCCTTTTGATTATTCTGCACTTCCTGAGAAGGAAGTCACTTTTTTGGCAATGGATCCACTCTGGTATTAGCATGAACATGAATTTGATTATATTAATCTTCGTTATTCCTAAGGGAAACCTCCACCAGAACCATTCTTAAGACCACCAAGCCATCTTGAATGAGTTCTACTATAAGCTTTCAATGTACACCCAGGGAAAAATCTTTTGCTTACTAAGAAGTGAAACCCTGTGACTAGATCATCCTGAAGACGAATGTGACAGGAAGAAATGACATTTGAAAGTGTTGATCGATGGTAGTATAAAAGATCTGTAACTCCCTTAAATTATTTACATAATGGTTTTCGTTGGAAATGTGCCCTAAAACCAATCATATGATGATACTTTACGGACATTTCACATGTTAAACTAATCTAGTTTAATATCAAGGGCAAAGATTATTGTTTGAGCCGTCTCATATAAATGTTATACGCTTAAACGATAAGTCCAAGGAATATGTGATTGGGAGAATGCGATCTAAAGAAGTTAGATTCATGAGACCATTCTTTCGTAGACACATCCTAAACGTTCTTGATCATAGGATTGCCAATTGGGCATTGACAGTCCGTTAAGATCAGTACGTGCTATGTCTTCTCTCAGGGAGAGTAACTAGTCTCGAGTCATTGGTGTGTGTGACATCAAGACAAGTACGTAGGTGCTCAATAGAGAATGAGTTCACTGAACACGATCAACGAAGAGTTCTCATATTCATGTCACATGAGAACTCATGGTTGGGATAATGCAAAGTAGTCATTTGACCTGAGGCATCATAGTTGTCTTGTGGTTAGGTACTTGATCTTTGATTATGTCAAAGTCACCCCATCCGCGGGTGTCCACGGCATCGTCGGGGTTAAGCCACTTAGTCATGGAAGCGAGTGAATGCGCAACAAGGGATCTCTAACCTTCAAACTGTTTGAGGGAGAATACTCTATGATATGATTAAGAATCTCTGATCAGAGTATGAATGAGATTTAGGAAGTCGTTCCAAATCACATTCAAGGTAATCATATAAGCACACGAATCACATTAGATAGTAGACATGAATAAACTATCAAACCAAACAATGTGGTCAAGAGTATTGTATTAGAGAAAGACCATATTGCATTTGTAATCCTAAACTGAATAGGTTCTCCACCTCTTCTGATTAGCTTGGGTAACCATGATATGCTGCTAGGTGTCACTCATGGTTTGTGGAAGCCCTAAACGTGTATAATCACTAAAGGGAGAATTGAAAGTAAGTTTCAATTCACAATCGATTTGAAATGGTTTTAATCGCCCACTGCCTCGCTAAAAGGAACCTAATGGATCATACACCGTGTAAGGTGGAGATTGAAGAAACAATGGAGATGAGTAAGAATAATTAAATGGTTTAATTATTTATGGCAAGGATTAATTAATATATTAATTAAAGACCTCGGGATAGTTTTGGACCTTAAGGCCCAATGGGCTTCGAACGTCAAACCCATTGACTTAAGTTGTATGACAACTTAATGAATAATGATTCACAAAGGCCCAATTAGCCCAATAATACCCTAAGGCCGGCCATTTAGAGGAAGGGTAGTGAACTTCCTTTTGGGTAGTGAACTTGCTTTATAGCCAAAATTCATTTAGGGTTTTTCTTTTGGGGAAAGGATGAGAACATAAGCTCTCCTTTCTCTCTAAAGTGGCCGGCCTCCTTGGAGGGTTTAGCTAGCAATCCTACTACTCCAAGGTCACTCATTTATTCTCCAATCTAACCTTGGTGAAGAAACTTAGAGGTTCTCAATTTTGGGAACTTGGATAAACCTATTCTTCCATCCAAATCCATGGATCTAAGAAGCAAGGAATGAAGGCTCTATCTCTTGGGTGATTTTCCTTTGCTTATGCAAAGAGGAATCAACAAAGGTATAAATTTCTCAACTCACTTTGTTTTGAGTTGAGTCTTGGTTCACCAATCTACTAGGCTTTGAATTTCATGGTTAATGTTTTGTTTTTAAGTGCATACAAGCATGATTCCGCCTTTTAATTGTTAATTGCATGCTATAGATGTTGCTTAAATGAACATGTTTTTCACAAAATTTCCTTCAAGTGGTATCAGAGCCTAGGTCTAGTAGTTGGTGAATCCTTTTGGGTTTTGTAGTTCATAGTCTTTGATTTAAATGTTGTAATATGTTACAAGCTTTATTCTTGCTTCTTTGAATGTAAATTTTGTTAGAAAATTTGCCATCTCAAATGTTGTAGATGTAGTTCATATGAGCATGAATATTGGAGCTAAAATTTGGTGCCATGTTTTTGGGAATTTTCGGCCAAATCCATAGGGTGGATTTTTGGGTTCTTGTTTGACTTGTTAAAAGTGTTTTCAAGTAACTTTTGGAACCCCTATGTACCCTAGTTTGGTTATATGTTATTTCCCTTAAGTTTGAATGGTTTTGGGATGTTTTTGGGTGAAAAATGTTCATGGAAATTTTTTGAGTTTTTCATGAGTGTTCTTCATTGTTCTTGACATTTTTGCCAAGAACAAAAAGTTTGGTGTCTTGATTCAAAGTTTTGATTTATTTCATAAAGTTTATGTTTTATATTTTTTTTCAAATGTTTAAATGTGTTAGATATTTATTTAGAAAGGTGTAAGAAATATTGGTGGGTGTGTAAGGATTAATTTCCTTTCACACACACCACTTGCATGACATTTATGTCATGCACCACTTGCATGACTTTATGTCTAAAACTACAAATCAACACACACATCACTCCCTTCTCTCCAAAACCGGCCACCCTACAAGTGGGGTGTTTTTGGGGCTTTTATGCAATTACATAAAGTTTTGGTACTTTTGTGTAATTTGTAGTTTGACCCAAAAGTTTACGTATTTACGTAAAGGTCCAAAATCATTAAAGGACAAATTGTTTTGTTCCTTTAATGAAGTTTTTGAATTTGTTGAAATTTTTGGGTTCTAGTTGTAATTACATGAAGTAGTGGACTTTTGTGTTTTTACAAAGTGACCCCAAAAGTTTATGTTTTTGCAACATAGCCCAAAAAGTTGAGGTTATTGCATTTTGGCCCAAATTAGGTTGAGAACAAAATGGTTTTGTCTCTTTAAATGAGAATTGGATTTTCATATCATTTAGCTCCATTTAAATCAATTTTATGGATACAAAAACCAAATGAAAATGTTGCATTCAATTTAATTAGTTAAAGTGTTAATTAATTAAAGGGTGATTAAGAACCTAAGCCTACGATAATTGAGCTATGTGAAAGGCCGTTTCAAATTTGTTTGAACCATGGGAATGAGTAGATTAGATTTTGGTTGTAATTTGATTTGATCAAATGTTGTAAAAGAGCATAAGCTCTTCTTTACTTTAAAGTAATTTGTTTTATTCAAATGTTGTAAAGAGCATAAGCTCATCTTTACTTTGAAGTACTCATTTCTTGTATTATTTGATATGCATGAAAATGGAGTAGAGGGTCCAACGCCCCTAAGACAACACGCCTTAATGTGATTAAACGCGTAACTAAAATCAATCACCATCCCTAGACCAAGATTCAACACTAGGCTCGTGTTGAATCTAAACAAAGGTTCATAGTCATCCTAAGGCCCTAAGGCAACTATATAGTCCATCTAATGAATGCAAAGTTTATGTTAGTAGTATCATATACTCTTGCTTTAAAAACCGTTTTATAAGTAGAGTGGGAGTATTATATACAACTAAATTCAAGCAAATGGACCAATAGTTGTAATAGGACCAAAATTTTTTTAATAAAGATTAAAATAAATATTTATATGTGATGAGACCTAAAACCCTCAACCAAACCATTATTAAGTTGATAAGCGAGAGATGCTTTGAACACTCTTTCGTAGCCTTCCACCGTGGTAGGCTCCAATCGTTTGTGACTCGTACACCGGCTTCACCCTATCATGGGGGAGTACAAAGTGCGTGCTTACACTCAGGAGGAGTCTATATGCATACTTGATGTTGTGAAAGGTAGGCAACGAGAATAGCCAACATCATATCATTGTGAGGTTGTTCTTGAACCCCTACCCGAACTTGCATGGTGGGAATGACTTAACTAAGTGCAATGGAGCCAACATCATATCATTGTGAGGCTACATTCTCTAGAGGCCGAATAAGATGGGTACTTGCAAGAGATGCAAATGAGTAAGCGTACTCTCTCATTATTATTAATGCTACCCAACATCATATCATTGTGAGGTGGGCTTGGTAATAGTGAGTCTCCCATACCTTACTAAGAGTTTCCTCCAAAACTCTCGAATTCCAATGAGGGATATGGAATTTGCCAAAAATAGTGGGTGGTGCTATTTGATTTAAAGACCCAGATCAAATGGCTTAAAATCAATCGATTTATATTCGTTATGTATTTATTTACCAATATATTTGCAAACGCTATCCAACACTTGACAAATAAAAGCCAAAAGCTTTAGTTTCCGGACTTGGTACTACAAAACCATAGATTGTCTTTAATCGCTTGTAAATCTACCTAAGTAGTCTAATCCTCACAATCTTCCTATTGATAATGTATCATTGGAAGAACATGTTAGATAAGTCTATCATAAAGAGGACAACACTTTTAATGTCATAGTTCTTCACTTACAAATCGTTGTATGAAGAAATAAGAGTTGCTTTGAACAACCCTTAGCTAATGCAAACACTAGTGCTTGTTTCTTTGTTAAATGAACAAAGAACTTGAGAAGAAAGCACAAGGGCATGGACACTTTATGTGCCATGATTCTTCACTTACAAATTGTTGTATGAAGAAATGAGAGTTGCCTTGAACAACTCTTGAAAGTTTGTAATTATGTTTAGAACATAATGGTTGGTTGACAAAAATAGTCCATCAACATGGACTTATGATGATTTTGAATCATTGAGTGTTGAAGTGTTAAACCACTTCTAGAAACGGAAACTAGGCAAGGACTTCACCTTTGTGTTCCTATCCAAATGGTTCACTAAGTTTATTGTAAACTATATAGTGAACAATAACCACACACTCTCCAAATCGTTGGAAGTGTATAACACAATTGAAATAAGTTTCAAGAGAGATAGTGGGAGTTTAGGGACCATGACTATTGTAGTCAAAGGAGAAGTCAAATGAAGAAAGCGAAATAAACTCCAAGGGAACAAACTTTCTTTGTGAAAGGATGGACATTGGAAGGGGTATTTGCAAGAAATGTCTTGCAAGTGTCAAGAACACACCTTTCGAAGGTGTTGTAAATTGTTCTTGAATAGTTCAAAACAGTTGGTTCTTCTACTTGAATGCTTGATTCCATATTAGTAACTATGTTTTACAATCGTTGTAAGAATGTGGCTAATAAGAAGTAGAAGATTAATGAGTGAAGAGAAAGTATTTCACATTCGGAAAGTGAATCAAATGTAGATTTTTGCGAAAGCAGATGGTACTTACTTCCCCATATAAACTACCAAAGAAAATGGAAAAACAAAGATTGTCTTTACATTCCAATTGAATAAAGGAACTTAATTCCGTATGTTAAATGGATAAATGTTTTGTTTGACAAAACATTGTTCTTTATTAATGAATGATTAGATTATTGTAATCTAATTAATTATCTCTATAGTAGAGATGATATGGTAGTGTTAACTGTTTAGAATATAACGATGCTTAAAACCCAAAAGGTTGCAAGATAGTGACTAATCCCAACTGAGTTGTGATACCTCTAAAACATAAATTACGAGTTGGTCATAGATGGATGCTATGGATCGTTAGATCCGGATCCAACACCTTCTTATTAAAATTGTATAGAGGCGAAATGTTCGAATCTTTATTCTTTTGGAAAGAAGAAAGAATCACAAAGTTGTTGAGGTTAATTCACTTGGATGTTAGTGGCACTTGTCCACAACATAATACTACTCATGTTGTATGACATTCACCGAAGATCACTCTCGGTTGGACTATAGTTTATTTTGAATAAACACAAGTCCGAATACTTTGCAAAAGGTTTCAAAGAATTCAAGAAATGTAAGTTGATGAGTAAGACGTCTAAAGTATTTGCCTCCTTAGATTTGATCCAAAGAAAGATAACACTTTAGAATAGTTTTCTTGAAAGATATCAAGGAAAGAAGCATCATAAGATAATGGATTTCTCCATTAAGAGAAGAACGAACTTGAATAAGATTTAGTTCGTTGGATATTATCAATTACCCATACATATGATATATACTTCTAAGACAATATGATTGTCAATTAGAAGATCTTCCAAAATTTTCATGACTCCATAGGATGTAGTTGGAAAAAAAGACAAATCTTAATCATGTTAAGATTTGGGGTTGTGTGCTAATAAGCAATATTTGTTTAAGAATTATCTTATGGATATCCTTAAATTAACCTTTGGATATCACTTTTATAAACCAACTAACAAATGTTGTTTTGTTGGGTAGTTCATTGTAATCCTACAATATGATTTGCCTAAGATAGAGCAATGAACGAGAGATAGAACTCAAAGAATGGGTTTTTTGAGAGACAATATGATAATCAACAAATATAACAACCTAGTTCCTATACCACAAGCTCCAAGGTAGTCGAGAATGATTTATAAACTGTCTCAGTTGAATGGTTTGAACTTTATGACTATGTCATAGAGTTACACCTCTTAATTCGAAAGAAATAAGAATGAGAATCCTTATGACTACATTGAGTGTGTATACGACATATACTCAAAGAAATGGTAAAGTACCATTTGACCCGAAATAATGAAACCCTTATAGCTAATTGGTAGCTTAAGGTCACTACAATCAAAGAGATTGGTTGACTTTGAAGAAACCATCTTTTATGTAGTCTTGGTTTCAATTAATTCGAAGATTGCTAGCTACAACTAAATGGTGATTCAATGTTTGAACATTATATGGGTTTCCGAAACCATTATTAAGATAACCTTGATAATATATATGTCTAAAACTATGAATCACAAGACATATAAGTTGTAGAGATCCATCCATCATGAATCTTAGGAAGCTAGTGGGAGCTATAAGCGTCTTATGAGAGAAAGATCAAATCGTTTGATTTCTCATAAAGATGTAAATGAATCTTTTGTTTACTAGGTTTACAAAAGATTAGTGGGAGTTAATCATGTTCCTAAAATTGAATATATATATATATATATATATATATATATATATACACATATATGATATATTAATTTTGGAAATGAAAATAATACTTCTTCGTTAAAGTTATGACCTTAAACATTCTATAACGATAGAATGTATATGGGAGATATAGTCTAAATACATGGGATAGAAATCTATAATGATATATTTCAAGATATAATTCAATTATATCAATCCCTAATAATAGACAAGAGATGCTAGGAAGTTTCTTATATGATAATAAACTTCAATTAGAAGGACGACTCTAGTGAGACTAGCAAGTTGCCCTTCTCAAAGGGAACGTACCCTTTGACTCCCAAAGAAATAATGCGTAAATAGAATCCTTTATGCATACGTAGAAAAGTGATTTATGTATTTCATATTGTATGAAAACATTGATATGAGTTGTACCTAGATAGGTACAAGACGATATCAGTGCAAGCCCATGATTAGAACCACGGCAACTGTCAAGTGAATCCTTAAGTATTTAAGAAATACTAAAGGATAAATTCCTCAAAGAATGAGGAAGAATTAGAGTAACGTAAAGGAAGCGTAAATGTATTAGATTATGAATCTAATCCATCATTGGATGTTTCTTCATTATGAATGAAGAGATAATTAGATATCTCTTTATTATGACTAAAGAGATATTTGGATGGAAACATTAAAAGTAATGACTTTAGTGTGTTCCATTATGAATGCAAATATATTTCCATATGGAAGCTTACAAACAATGTTGTTTGGATGAGAAAGTTCATTTATGAACTCTCTATTCGGTTCCAACCAGAAAGTGTCTCTAGTGTACCGACACTACAACACTAATGGGGTGATAGCTCAAGCCAGGGAATCAAGGTCTCATCACGATCTGAACTCAAATCAGAGACTGAACCACATGATTGAAAATCATGTATAATGGTGACGTCGTTATTCTCAAGGTTGCTTCTATGGATAACATATAGATATCCATTGTCTAGACCTATTACTCAGCCATTTATGAAATGACTACAGAAGAGGTATCATCATTGATGACCAAGCTGATTGGCTCTAGTGCAAGTGGGAGATTGTTGGAAATGTGCCCTAAAACCAATCATATGATGATACTTTACGGACATTTCACATGTTAAACTAATCTAGTTTAATATCAAGGGCAAAGATTATTGTTTGAGCCGTCTCATATAAATGTTATACGCTTAAACGATAAGTCCAAGGAATATGTGATTGGGAGAATGCGATCTAAAGAAGTTAGATTCATGAGACCATTCTTTCGTAGACACATCCTAAACGTTCCTGATCATAGGATTGCCAATTGGGCATTGACAGTCTGTTAAGATCAGTACGTGCTGTGTCTTCTCTCAGGGAGAGTGACTAGTCTCGAGTCATTGGTGTGTGTGACATCAAGACAAATACGTAGGTGCTCAATAGAGAATGAGTTCACTGAACACGATCAACGAAGAGTTCTCATATTCATGTCACATGAGAACTCATGGTTGGGATAATGCAAAGTAGTCATTTGACCTGAGGCATCATAGTTGTCTTGTGGTTAGGTACTTGATCTTTGATTATGTCAAAGTCACCCCATCCGCAGGTGTCCACGGCATCGTCGGGGTTAAGCCACTTAGTCATGGAGGCAAGTGAATGCGCAACAAGGGATCTCTAACCTTCAAACTGTTTGAGGGAGAATACTCTATGATATGATTAAGAATCTCTGATCAGAGTATGAATGAGATTTAGGAAGTCATTCCAAATCACATTCAAGGTAATCATATAAGCACACGAATCACATTGGATAGTAGACATGAATAAACTATCAAACCAAACTATGTGGTCAAGAGTATTGTATTAGAGAAAGACCATATTGCATTTGTAATCCTAAACTGAATAGGTTCTCCACCTCTTCTGATTAGCTTGGGTAACCATGATATGCTGCTAGGTGTCACTCATGGTTTGTGGAAGCCCTAAACATGTATAATCACTAAAGGGAGAATTGAAAGTAAGTTTCAATTCACAATCGATTTGAAATGGTTTTAATCGCCCACTGCCTAGCTAAAAGGAACCTAATGGTTCGTACACCGTGTAAGGTGGAGATTGAAGAAACAATGGAGATGAGTAAGAATAATTAAATGGTTTAATTATTTATGGCAAGGGTTAATTAATATGTTAATTAATCAAACGAATAAGTTCGTTAAAGACCTCGGGATAGTTTTGGACCTTAAGGCCCAAAGGGCTTCGAACGTCAAACCCATTGACTTAAGTTGTATGACAACTTAATGAATAATGATTCACAAAGGCCCAATTAGCCCAATAATACCCTAAGGCCGGCCATTTAGAGGAAGGGTAGTGAACTTGCTTTAATTACAAGTTTGCCACTTCAATGAATAAAGGTATAAATATGACTTTATAGCCAAAATTCATTTAGGGTTTTTCTTTTGGGGAAAGGATGAGAACATAAGCTCTCCTTTCTCTCTAAAGTGGCCGGCCTCCTTGGAGGGTTTAGCTAGCAATCCTACTACTCCAAGGTCACTCATTTATTCTCCAATCTAACCTTGGTGAAGAGACTTAGAGGTTCTCAATTTTGGGAACTTGGAGAAACCTATTCTTCCATCCAAATCCATGGATCTAAGAAGTAAGGAATGAAGGCCCTATCTCTTGGGTGATTATCCTTTGCTTATGCAAAGAGGAATCAACAAAGGTATAAATTTCTCAACTCACTTTGTTTTGAGTTGAGTCTTGGTTCACCAATCTACTAGGCTTTGAATTTCATGGTTAATGTTTTATTTTTAAGTGCATACAAGCATGATTCCGCCTTTTAATTGTTAATTGCATGCTATAGATGTTGGTTAAATAAACATGTTTTTCACAAAATTTCCTTCAGTTTTTGCTTCTTACCCATAGTTAGCATGTATCTCCTCAGGTCCTACTTAAGTATCACATCATAGGCCCCTACCCCAACTCTATCTTCCTTATCAGTGATCCGAAAATAGTGCACATGTACTTTTCAATGTTGTGGGGACGAGACTATGTGACATACTATGATCATGTACAGAAGTGCTAGCCTTCGGCTCGACAATATGGAACGTCTCAACAATTCTCATTCCTTTATAAGGTCCTATAAAGATAGCTAGGCCCAATCATTTCCACCAAAAGAGTTAATATCTCCATTGGCTAAACCTTTTCTTACCCTGCCCTTGGACTCGTATTTTGTTTGTACACAACCAACGAAGGCCTCCCCGACATATGTTGCAACGCCTTCAATAACATGCTCTTATTTCGTCTTTCATAAGTCATCAAATTTGGTGTTTTTTGATCCCCAGTTGCTATGGAGAACAAAGGACGAAATACAATCAATTCCTCTATTTAAGTGGCTCTCGCTTCTCTTTGTTTCGGTTTCTAACCTTTCCCTGGGTAATTCCCAATGTTTGGTACTTTCCATACTTCGTGGGTGCAACATCAACAAATTCGCTCATGATCAAGTTACAACCTAATATCTATGACCATATTATATTAACTGTTCGTATTTCATTCATTCCATCGATATGCTCCCAAGTACCTGTAATTATGCTTCGTTTGTCAGAACCAAGAGGTCTTTCTGTGGAAACCTTCACAAACAATCGTCGTTTTTTTTATGGTTTTTCTGCTTTTCACAGCTGCTCTTTCTACACCCTTGGATATCTGATGCCAAACCGTTGCCCGTTTCCTTATTTCTTCAATAATAGAATTTGCTATCTTTGTGGCGTCTATTGTACAAGTTCATGAAGAAGGCTAGACAAGTGAAATGAGGGAAAGTGGCTCGATCGACAAAAAAGAAAAGTAGCCCAACCCTAGAACGTGGCAGAATAACTATCAATGAATTCTCAAGTGTCCTTGTTCTCGCTATGTCCTAAGCAATCGAAAAACAAAGTGTGAGTGGATCAAGTTTATCTAGTAATAAATCATTTAAACATAATAATTATGTTTTGAAATCACATATATAGTCGAAAGCTATATAATAATAATACTACCATAATAGTAAATAAGTTCTCAATACATCACTCATTATATAAAAAAAAAACAGTAATTAAATCAATCACACAATGTAAATCAAATTGTATAGCAAGCATGTAAAAAGCATCTACCTAATCGATGACTAGCGTCTATTAGCATATCTAGCATCTACAAGAAATATCAGTACCTGCAATAAACCTACAGCTATAGCTAGCTATAATATATATATTAAGCTAGTTAAATGATGGCTCATAAAGCATACAAATTCAAAAAGGAAAGGTTCAAAATTGTCATAAGAAAACACATAATATATAAACAAGAAATCAAAAGAAGAGAAGTGAAAGAGGAAGAAAAAACCAAAAAAAATTATTAGGTTTGGGATATACCTTTGTATGAAATGCCACAATCATCAAACATAAACAATCAAAAAATTTGTGGAAAATACCAATAGATGCCTAACTAAAAATGAAAGAAAATGTGGAATGAGTTTATCTGTTCCTACTCTAATTAAACTGGAATACAAATAACCACTAATATTCTCGTCATCCTCTTCAACCTAAAAAATTTAGTAGAAATATTTAGTGAAAACGCTTAATGGAGACAATAATATTAGCAATGGAGAAATTAGGGGTTAGTGGGAAGATTCTTGAACAGGCCAATGATATACTTTCTCTGTGACAGGAAGATTAGTAGAAATATTCAGTGAAGATGCTTTATGCTGACATGTCAGCATCTTCATTTACATGCTGACATGCTAGTTTTTTTTTTAACAGGTTAAGGATATACTTTCTTTGTGACAGGAAGATTCCTAACTTGCTCCTTGATACCTTAATCTTGAGAAATTTTTCAAAGACCCAAGATTTTTCATCTCGAATTATGTAGATAAATATTTTTGTAAGGTTGCACGCTCATCTGGATCATTACCGATAACTACCATGTCATCCACATATACAATGAGTGATGTAAGCTTCTTGTTCCAACATTTCAAGAACAACGTGATCACAATCACTTAGACTTAGTAAATCTCCCGAACCATGGTCTTGGGGATTGTTTCAACCCATGCAATGATTTTTGAAGCTTGAACACCTTTTGTCTGTGCATATGTGGAACGTTACTCCCTGGTGGGAGTTCCATGTAACTTTTCTGTCAAATCTTGATGTAATAAGACATTCTTCACAACTAACTGCTATAAGGGCTAATTAAGATTTGCAAACAAGGTCAATAAAACATGGATTATATTAATCTTGGCCACAGGGGAAATGTGTCTATATAGTTAATTTCATATTTTTGAGTGTATCCTTTTGCTACCAGTCCTGCCTTGAAGCGATCCATCGTCTCATCAGCTTTGTACTTCATTGTATAGACCCATTTGCATCCCACAGGTTTCTTGCCAGCTGGCAAGTTCGTGATCTCCTAAGTAGCATTCTTCTTCAAAGACTTCAATTCTTCATTCATTGTTGCTTGTCAATGTAGATCAGCTAAAGCTTCCTGCACATTGTTAGGAATATATACAATAGATAATTGATACACAAATGACTTATTTGATTATGATAGATGATTGGTAGACACATAATTACTTAACAAGTATAACACATTAGACTCAGGGTTGGGCTTATGCATCGAATACCTAGTTTTGCATTTAGGGTCGGCTTCATATGTAAGTTTAGGAATACCTCGGTTGACACGGTCAGGTAGATGATGTGGTGATGGTGCATCTGGGATCGAACATGATTGATTTTGGTTATTAGGACTCAAGGGTGGCAAGATCGATTGTGAGGTAGCTGGCGACACAAGGCTGTTTGGTGGTGCAAAAGCTAGCAGTGAGTTGTCAGGCATTGAGTTATCTAGCGATATCAACTCGTCCCTTTCAAGGTTTTCAACATTGTTTCTATGTGAATGATCACCACTTTTCTCCAAGACATTACCACTTAGTTTCAATTCATTCACATCATTGTTTTCGTGTGAATGATCACCACTTATGTCCAAGACATCACCACTAAAATCCAAATCATTCACACCATCTATATCTGGAATAATATAATTAAGAGTTTGAACTTCTATCTGATTCTCCCCTTAAAGTGAAGACTCGGGATTGGCAAAGTACATATCAGTCTCATGAAATACAACATCCACAGTGACAAACAACTTTTTCGTTAAAGGGTGATAACAATGATACCCTTTTTTTATTTGAGGCATACCCTACAAACACACGTCGTAAGGCCCAAGGTTCAAGCTTACTTCTCTACTGTTTATGGATATGAACGAAGGCCATATAACTAAACATGTAAGGTGGAAGATTGGGAACTAAAGGAGCATCAACGTATGAGAAGAGAGTCTGCAACGTTGTCTGAAATTCGACTGATTAGGATGGAACACGATTAATGAGATACGCAGCTGAGGTGAGAGCTTCTCCCCAAAAGGATAACGAGAAACGCGCCTCGAGTGAAGAAGCACGAACAGCCTCTAGAAGCTGACAGTTCTTGCGTTCTGCAACCTCATTTTGTTGTGGAGTGTATGAACATGTAGTCTGATGAATAATACCATGATGATCAAGAAAAGCACGAAGTTCATAGTTTACGTATTTATCACCATTATCACTCTTGAGAACCTGTATTTGTGACTTATATTGTACTTGTACCATTTTGTAAAATTGTTGAACAAAGAAGTAACTTCACTTTTAGACTTCGTTAAACAAACCCAAGTCATATGTGTCCAATCATCAATAAAAGTAACAAGTTAATGAGCACCACCAAGTGTAGCAGTTTTAGATGGTCCCCAAACATCAGAATGAATTATCATAAATAGGAGTGAACTTTTATTCAAACTAGGTGGAAACGAAGTACGATGACTTTTAACCAGTTCACAAACACCACATTTAAAGCTAGAAATATCATGCTTAACAAATAGGGTGGGAACAACCTCTGCAAATAGCCGAATGAAACATATCCAAGTCGACGATGCCACAACCAAATCTCCAAAACTTTATTTCTAATCGCCCTGATCTTCTTCCACTGCAAGAGCTTGACTCAGCATTTAGGTACTGTTCGATGTCAGCTCCAAGTAGTAGAGCTTTTTTTTAGTACCATAACCAATCATCTTGCAAGTTTGAATGTCCTTAAAAACACAAAAAGAAGGCCAAAAAATCACAGGACAATGTACAGCGACTGTTATTTAAGCAACATATAATAAATTATAGTCAAGGGAAGGAACAACTAGTATAAAATCCAGATTCAAGGTATTAGAAAAAAGAGACACTCACGATAGTTTTGGGGATGTTTTAGGGTTTGTACCTGTCTAGAATCACAAGTTATATGTTCAATAACACCATAATCAATTATGCATGTATTATTCATAATAGATGTAAAAACCTTTAAAACCTTACCATCATTACTTGTATGTTCAAAATCTACCTTAGACAATCAATGCACGCGACTGGTTACAATGGGGATCACAAGTCTTGTCCTAATTATTAGGATAGCCAATAAGTTTGAAACACCAATTTTTTTAATGACCTTTCAAGCTACAGTGAAAGCACTTGTTAGATAGAGGGTAGGACAAACCACGGATTAAAGTATTTTCCTTAGCATTGCGGGCCATTTTGATTGCGATGTAAAAAATAGTGAATGAGGTAGAGCAAAAAAGAAAAATGGCAATAAACTTAGAAAAGTCTCCAACACAAACCTATCAACTCGTGTAGGCCTTAAAAACTCAAAAACAATTGTTTTCCCTTTTTTTTTCCAACACTTCTTCTTCTTGTTTTTACTTTTTCTATTTTTTTTTATCTTCCTCCTAGGGACTTCCAAAAACTAGTGCAAATGGTGCTACAGCTAGGTTGCAGGCGAGATGCAGTGGTGAGATACAGCTTTGAGATTGGTCAGGCAGTGGCACGGGGCGCAAACCAGCAGTGGGTTCAAGTTGTAAAGGCTGTAGCAGCGGGTGCGACTCTCTGTTTTCGGGATTGAAGTTCTCGGGTCTAGGTTCTGGTAGACTAATGAAATTTAGATATGGGTTCACTGAAATGGAATGGAGCAAGCAGAGTAGGTGGGTTTAGTCCATCAACGATGGTGTCGCTCGCTAGTCAAACAACTCACAACTAGCGATGCAGCCAGTGATGGAATGACACATTGCATAATTTGGTGGTGTGACTTGGTTATCAGTGGATGAGGGTCAGTAACGACAGTGTCGCTCGCTGATTTAATGGTGCGCTGCATAACTGGAGTTTAAACAATGCACTGCACAAACTTGGCAGCACAACTGGTATGTCTTCTAATGATGTGTTCTACACTCAGAATTTCATCTATAAATTCAGTTTCTAGGGATAAAGTGAAACTAAAAGACAACTTCAAATGGTAAATCAATAAATAAGCCTATTTATTATGTGAGTTACAAATAGCACAAAGCTCCGACTTATAGGACCATCACCAAGTCTATGGGTGAAAACCTCACTGCCACAAAACTGCCTTCTTATAGGAGTTACGAAGAGCACAAAGCTCTGACTTATGCACATCGATGAGTTATTAGATGTCTGCAATACAAGTCATTTCTTTCTAATCCACCTTCTGACGAAGCTTTATGTCTCCGATTGAAGAGAAAATCGTTCTAACACCTAGGCATTCTGCTATAAAGATAGTGTTTGCATCGATTTTGTCTTCAAATGTACCAAAGTTTGATCCACTTTAATTTTGGCTCAATGCTCCAACCTTAAATCCTTACTCGCATTCTCTAGGTCTTCTTGGTAATCTTTTGCTTTTATCTCTTCGAATGTGGCAGCATCACATAAGCGTCTTTTAGGGTCTACTGCTCGACTTAAATTTTCTTAAGTTTCTCCGGTTAAGCTAGTAGTTGTTGTTCCCCTTCAACAGTTCATTCGACTCTTGCACATACATATGCTCAAGTATCTACCCCATTTGGTAGAATAAGGTCATTTTAGTTCTTACGTTGGCCTAATTAACAAAACTAAGAAAGAAGGATAAAAGTGCTAAAATAAATTCACAAAGAACAACGAAAGATTACCTCGTAGCGTCTTGTAGCACTCATCATAACATTTATAAATGACTGTGAACCTTTTTGTAGTCCATGGGAGCAATTGTGGCCCGGAGAATGACCATAGCATAGTCCACATTTTGAAAACTGCTGGCGTCTGTAGGGAAGGCAACGTGATCCACCGAAGGCCTAATCACTAGATAAGGTTGCGATGTCCCCTCGAACCTGGTCAAAGTTGTAGATGAAAGAATGAAAATTCTACAAAGGTTCTCGATAGGTCTAGCTGACTGAAGGGAAGATATAGAAGAAGGTAGAGGTTTGAGCTTAGATTTTGGTGGTGGTTGTTGTGTTGGCTTCACAAACAGAAGAGGTGAAGTTTGTGGCTCACCAACTAAAGATACTAGGGCAGGTGTTTTAAAACTTATTGGCGCTAGAGGAGTAATACGCTTTTTCCTTTTCAAAGGAATATGTTCCTCCTCATCAAGGCTTCCAGACACTGTATCCATAATTGGCAATCGCAGTTGAAAAAATGCGACTAATGGTGTGGAAGAAGAGCTGCAGATCATTTTTGCTCTTTCGGCTCTAAAGTTGAAGAAGTCTTGGGCTTGGAAAGGTGAGTCCTTTTATGTATATCTTGAGCTTCATCCCATTACACGTCTGGTATAGGAAGGCAAAATCCTTTCCACGATCAGTAAAGAGGCCAAGAGATAGTAGCCACTTCCAGTTACGATGGTCAGCGGGAATCTACATTACCCAAATAATTAATTCTGGCCGACACACTCTAATGTTCTCTAATTCATTGCTGAACTGTGGATTGGGAGAAGGGGCAACCCTAACCCTAATTGTGACAACCCGTCCTAGATTTATTAATTTATAAATTTTAAAATGTGAAATTACGAAAACGCCCTAGAGACGAAGGTTTTGACTTTCATTGACTAGCTTGTTATGAGATGTACTAAATATTCTTTTAGCGTATTTTTGAGGCAATTGACGATATGAAGGAGTATGCGCAAGTGGAAGTGAATTTAGAGTGACGAACCGAAAGTATTTTGAAGAAATAACATTTTTAATTATATTATATTATGGCATACTAATTAAGAGGACAATTGTATGTGTGTGATTGGGTGTGTGTGTGTATGTGACGGGAAAGAGGGAAAAGAAAAAAAAGGAGTCGAGAGAAAGAAGGGGGAAAAAACAGGATTGGGCAAAGCTGCCCAATTTGGAAGAAGAAGAAGAAGACAAATCAGGAGAAGAGAAAAGGAGTGGATGGCCAACCAGAAGAGGGGAAGGAGGGAAATGAGGGAGAAGGAAAAGGGGGGGAACCGCTAGGTCTTCTTCTTGACCCGCACGACCCGGCCAAGCTCCAAGGCCGAATTCATCCATTTCCCGACCACTTTCCGATGAATTGTCTCGAACCACTACCTGAAAACACCACCCTAGCCTTCCCTCTTCCACTTCCATCCAAAATTTGAAGGAAATTGGTTGAAATTTGGTG
The DNA here is from genome assembly GCF_916048215.2 of Malus sylvestris. NCBI lineage: Eukaryota > Viridiplantae > Streptophyta > Magnoliopsida > Rosales > Rosaceae > Malus > Malus sylvestris. Next base: position 30,240,682 of record NC_062274.1, on the reverse strand, counting down.
GAAAAACCACCATGGGTGCCGTGGGAAAGTTTGTTCGAAATCCACCAAACCTAAAACAATTTCATTCAATTATCATAACCAAAACACTCCCCTTAAACCCAGGAACAAAGCCCAAGCAGTGGTGGAGGCGTCGGAACACGTTTGGAGGTTGAATTGAAACACACCAATTTCTAGGGTTCTGACGGGTTTTGATGAAGTTGGAGCCCTTCCAGGCCAAATTGGCCTTGGTCACAGGTATGAAAGTTGTTCTACTCATTGAGATCTTCAAATCTGAAAATTTTGGTAATTTTTAGAAATAGTTGAATTTTCCGGCAAGCCGGAGCGGCCGACCGCCACCCGCGGCGGTTGGTGCGGCGGCGCATGTTCTGAAGGCCGCCAGTGCTAGTTTTAGGACATATTTGATGTCTTGAATTCAATTTTGAGAAGTGAATGACGTAGATTGATCATTAGAGGCAAAATTCTCTAAGATACGTTAATAGGCCATTATATGAATCGACGATCCGACCGTTGGAACATCATCAAACTTTGATAGATTATTATTCATAATATTTGAGGAAGATAGGAACTTATGGATTGGGAATCCAATGTATGGATCTCCTCGAATTGGATTTGTAAGTTCGTAAAATAAAATGCTAACCGCCATTTGGTTTTGGCAATTGGCGAAGATCTGACCATTAGATCATTCAGAAACGTTAGTATGTTGTTCTAGAAGCATAATGTGGATCCTTGGAAGTTACGGATCAGAGATCTGATATATAGATCTTCTAGACCGAATTGCGTAGACTTATGTGCAATGTAAGTTATGTATTCTATCAACGAGAATTCTAAGATATGTGATGAGATATCGATATGTCGTATAGGTCACTAGAGGTGACTCCGACTATTATATACTAGCCACAACTAATGAGATATGTGATGAGATATCGATATGTCGTATAGGTCGCTAGAGGTGACTCCGACTATTATATGCTAGCCATAACTGATGAGATATGTGATGAGATATCAATATATCGTATAGGTCACTACAGGTGACTCCGACTATTATATGCTAGCCATAACTGATGAGATATGTGATGAGATATCAATATATCATATAGGTCACTACAGGTGACTCTGACTATTATATGCTAGCCATAACTGATGAGATATTGATATGTCGTATAGGTCACTAGAGGTGACTCCGACTTACATGCTAGTATATATAATGAATATATGTGATGAGCTAACATATGTGGTGAATACGTGATGGGCTAGTAGACGTGATGGATATGCGATAAGTTAACATATGATTATAAATATGTGAAGCATGACTTGAATCAATAGATGTAAATAAAGATGTATATTTTTATATTCTAAGTCTGGAAATTATATAGGTGTTGTAGCGAGGGGTTATAGAAATTTATATGACTTCTATTAAAATTTTAATTACTGGGCCACTCACCTTTGTCTTGTCTTCACCCCCAGGTCTTCTTAGCTGAGCTTTCTTATTGTTGAGGAATCGTGGCGATTCTTAGTATTGAAGATTGTTCAAGGGTACGATTCTTAATTCACTCTTCTGTACTTGCTTATGCTCTAACGTCACGTGTGAAGTGGGTTCATTGCCGCTCACCAGTGCACTCTGGTATTTAGGCACTCTTAGGTTTAAATTTATTCATAATTTTCCACATCATCACACTTTATGGCTTCGTCACCTTCCAGGTGTCGGCCAGCACAGCTTGATTCGGAGTTTTAGTGGACATTCCGGGTCGGGGTATATCACTAACTGATTCTATATCCCCATCCCAATCCCTATCAATTAAGACGATACCTTTAAACCAGTCCAAGTCTTTCCAAAAGACGATGTGGTGTATGGTTCCCAAATGAGGTTGAGTCTGGTTGTGAAGCAGTAATGGTTGTCAAATCCCTTCTTGACATTGTGCAGTACTCTGAATTCCTGGATACCTAGCCTGGTTCTATACCATTGATTAAATAGCTCAAAATAGGTGATAAGTCTAAACACGGGTCGGAGAAAGATTCTAGATAGCCATGTTATAGCATATTAAAATGCTTTTCAAGAATTGGGAAAGCGGGAAGTGCAAGCCTAAATCCAAGAACCAATGGTAAATTCTGGTACATAGAAGTTGAGAATTGGACGATGTGAGAAGCTTAGCATAGATATCCTAGCCGGGTTCCCACCAAACCTTTGTACTGACCCAGAAGGTCCTAACGATCCTCTACAAAAACTTAGCTTTCCTCTTAATTACAAACCCTTGTTAATGGAATGATGTAAGGCAAATTCTTGGAAAATGGTGGCTCAAGGTCAGCCTCATGAAAACCTTATATTCCCTGAGGAGATCCTACCTTATGGAAATTGCTCTTTAATGGAACTTTAGCTTTAGCCAGTCGTGACCAAGAGACCACCGGTTTAGCCTAGTGGGCCGAGAATGCCCAACTTATCAATTTTCCGATAAACTACTAGGGGCTTATGTAGCCCATGCCGAATTAATCCTATTCTGGGCTGAAGCAATGAACCTATTTAAAGTGGCTCATTTCGTAGCAGAGAATCCTATTATGATTTACTTCCTCATCTAGCTACTCTAGGTTGGGGGGTAGGTCCGAGTAGGGAAGTCCTAGACACCTTTCCATACTTTGTGTCTGGAGTACTTCACCTAATTTTCTTTGCAATATTGAGCTTTGGTGGTATTTATCATGCACTTTTGGGACTCGAGACTCTTGAAGAATCTTTTTCATTCTTCGGTTATGTATGGAAAGATAGAAATAAAATGACTACAATTTTGGATATTCACTTAATCTTGTTAGGTATAGCTGCTTTTCTTCTAGTATTCAAGGCTCTTTATTTTGGGGGTGTATATGATACCTAGAAAGGTTTATGGAAGACATCATTGATGATATACTTAAGGGTTTGAAGAAATTTTGAATTGATGGTTGAGAAAAGTTTGAGCCCTTTCTTTTTTGAATAATTTGGGGGTTTTTTTATGAGGATGAACGGGAAAGATTCGAGGTTATATACATTACGTAGTGGAATCATTTAACCATTGAATATGGACTGACTCACTTGCGATCAGTGAATCTAATAGTTAAAACTAGTACAGAACATCAGAGAAAATTTCTTGTTTCTAGTGCACACGCAACAAATGCAAAGCCTTATCATTACAAATTTTGTGGCACGATATTCAAGATTGCACATTTGAATCCTAAGCGCCTCTATTTCATCATCAAGGGTCAGATCACTACATGAAGAAGGAAGACTAAATGGTACGTATTCCAACTTACTTAAAAAAGGCATGGTCCTTGGATAACTATCCATCCTTACGGGGAACAAGTTGCCTTTCCAATGCATAGTTAGGGGCAATTGTGTGATCATAAAAAAGAACATGAAAAAGAAGGCGGATAAAAACCTTTGCCCTCTAGAAATGAAAACAAAAATGATACAAAGAAAAGGGGGGGACTGGAAACCTAAAAGGTCTAAACTTGCAATACAAGCTGAACACCATGACAAGGTTAGGAAAAAAACAAAAAAAAGTGAGACAAACATGTATGTTGAGATGCACATTAATTTGAGAAGTAGAAGCCAAGCAAGCTAACATAGTCTGAAAACAAAACAGCACAAGCCACCGACGGAGGGGAATCATGTCATACCAAAGTTGGAGAAGACAAGCGCATTTTATAAAAATTGTTTGCAACAACATTTTCTTCGCGATATATGTGAGAGACGTAGAAAGTCATCTTTTGAAGCAGTCTAAACAAATTGACCATTGTGTGCAAAAAGGCCAAGGAGGAACAAAATTAGTCAATTGGATAGCGAAATACTAGAAAAGTCACTTTCCAACCAAAGACAATGCCAACCTCGCTGATATGCAAACTCCACACCACTAATAATTGTTGATAATTCTACATAAAGAGTTGTAATGACCAATCTATTGGCAGAAACCACCAAAACATTGACCATAGCAATCCTTGAAAACTCCTTTACATGTAGCAAGACCAGGATTTTCTTTAGACAATTCTTAATTTTAATTCCATAAAAGAATGAATACAAAGATTCATTGGTTCTGGATTTTGTTTGGCATGTGATTTTGGCTTTTGCCTTTATTCTTTGCATGCATGTGTTGGATCAAAACCCAAGTATTTTTCGAAACTATAAAGGTTTTCCAACACTAAGTACATCCTTCGAGAACCTTGATTTGGTGTGGGGGTGCCAAAAAGTGGCCAAATGACCATGCATATACATCTGCTTTGTAGGGTTGTGCATATCTAAATTTTTAAGAAAATTATCACGACCGAGGAAGGAAACTCTTGGCCCTTGACTTTTACGTATGACCTATGGGCATTACTGTGTAAATTACTTTCAAGGTCTAGGTTTTGAGCACGAGGCTCCGCATCAATGATAATGTTTGTAGAGATATAAGTTGGCATAACAGAAACCAAGCTTATTAGGCAAATACTAAGGTTTTAATAGCATGTGGTTCAACACTCACTTGCCGAGTATGGAATTAATGTAACTTGGACATAACTGATCATGAAAAGAACACCTTATTTTCCAGAAATCAAGTCAGATAACATCTTCAGTTATGTAAAAAAAATGAAACTCCATCGGTAGGACTTGAGTAACTGATGAAACACGAACTCTATCAACATTTGTCACAAATGCACTTGAGTGAAATCAATCATACAACGTGTTCGTGGTGGGAATTTCCGTGGGGAATGCTTCCAGGCCGACGAGCACACAGCTCCCCGAGAGGTTGGCACCGGTTGATGCTTTCTGTCGGGCTTCTGCTTTATTGGCGGGCTTGTCGGGCAAAGCCTGTCGGGCAAGGCTTGTCGGGTAAGGCTGAAAGAGAATGACAGAGTTAACTTTGAAAGGTGCCTTTATGGGGCCTTGAATGTAGGCCTTGAGGCTCACAATCAAGATTAACTTTGTATTGCTCAGGCGTGCCACTACCATCTTCAACATGGTAGATGTAGAACAGATGTTTTGAGTTTTAATTATATATATTCGAGACACTATGTTAGTTATTGACAGGTGCCTTTGTGGGGCCTTAGGTGTAGGTCTTGAGGCTTCCCATAAATAACTAACTTAGTACTTAAATACATAAGGTTCCTTTTGTGAGTTATATGGGTCTTATAACCATTATACTTCTGATTACCTGAGCTCAAAGAACAAAATGGATCCAAATAGGTGCCTTTGTGGGGCCTTGAGTAGGCCTTGAGGCTTCCCATTAGAATCCCTTCTATACTCAATGTTCTTGCCCGAGAAATAGGATGAATCCAAATAGGTGCCTTTATGGGGCCTTGAATAGGCCTTGAGGCTTCCCATCAGAATTCATCCCATACTCAGACGTTATACGATCATCATAATATAACAGAAATAAAACTAAGTGGCCCGTCGATTACTTGCGCCCCAAGTAACTTCGGACTTCTTGTTATCAAAGCTTGTAGTGGATGGGTTAAGTCCACATCAGGTTCTTTTTTATGCCTTGAGGCCAAGGACTTTTTAGGGTGATCAAATCTTATATGCCCGAAGGCTTAGAACTTAGATCTGATTTGAACTGTCAAGACATATTCAAATCGGATTCAAGCACTGAGAGAGTCTTTTAATAGCCATATTACTAGAAACAACTTGGATACAACTTGAAGTATACAACATATTGCTAGGCTAATGAATGAAAAAAGACAAAAACAAAGCAGGTCGGGCGAGGTTAACCTTGTCGGGCAAGACTGATCGTCTTGCAACTTCCTATCTTTATGGGTTAACAAAAGGTTTAAAGGCTTAGAAAAGCGGTTGGGAAATGAGTTTGCAGAAAGAAAATCGATACTATAGCAGGCTTTGAGTAGGGTAGCAGAGCTATTACAAAGGGTTTATCCCGAAAGGGACGAAAGCTTGGGCTGACTACAGCTTCGTTTTGAAGGCAAATCTGGCTTTTGAGCAGAGTTTGTGCTTTTGTTTGTTTGTTTGAGTGTCCTTGATTCTGACTTCTCCTTCTCCTTTTATAGCCACCTTGGTTTGGCCTCCTGTAGCAATAATCTTGCCCGAATGTAGTTTGAAGGATAGTGACTCATCAGCTATTTACTTGTACTGCCATTTAAAAGTACTTTTTGGGCTGATTAGCTGGCTGGTCTATACCACTTGGCCATTGGGTAGGTGAGCAAGTAGTCTGCATGGCCTGCACCTAGTCAGAAACGGGCTTCTCTATTTTCTAGGTTTGGGCTGAGCTTCGGGCTTTTCCTTCTCTTTTTGGGCCAACTCCCTTATAAGCTCAAAGTTTAGGTTTTGATCCAAACAGTGCCCCCTTCAATTGATATTTAGCCTGGAATTCCAGGCGCCAATATTAATTGAAAAGCTGCATGCGTCTGCACCCTTGCTCTTGGAACTTGTATCTTCTGGTGGAGATTAACGCCACCCGGAGTCTCTCGATCTTCCCACGACCCTTGAACTACCTTGTGACATTCCTATAAATTCTGGTTCTCCCCACAAATCATCCTCGATCACATCTTTTATCCACCCCAGGTGTTTCTGCTTCCTTAGTTTTATTTCAAAACTGTGAAATGAGTTCTTCAGAGTTTAAGTGGGGTTTCTTAAAACTCCATTTTCATGAGAAAAAGAGTTCTCATCAGATAAATACTATCTCTAACACCCTTAGTCAAACACCCTGCTATCTCCAACACCCTTGGTCAGGCAGTTTCCTCACGACGGTTTGCCTTTCTGTTTGCCGTCGTGATAAATCAGGCTTCACCATCACACGTGGTGGTAACTCTGCCTGAAGATCCCCTACCAGGCGCGTCTTGGCCAAACAACCCGATCACCTGATCAGGTCCTATCCAGGAAGACATCGAAAAACCAGCTGAAAATAACATTGTATCCAGAAGGAATCGAATGTAGTACTTTGAACTTGGATCTGTTTGTAAATATCACCAATTTGTCGAAATGAAATAAACATTATCTTAGCAACTTTTTGTTTTTCTATCTTCTTTTGAATGGTTGGTGATCATACACTGCACCTTGATATCCCGAAGTCTGCTTTACCTTGCGTCCTCCTCAATGGTAACAATCTCTAACATCCCATAATGTAGGACAATATTTTTTTAAGAATTTAACATTAATGGGATGTTTCTGCCAATTCCCTTCGAGGTCCGTCAAGTAGTACCCCCCCTTGTCTAATACTTGACTAACTATGAAAGGACCTTCCCACGTCGGGCTCCACTTTCCAAAGCCCCTAAGCTGAGCTCCAAGAGGAAGAACTGTCTTCCACACCAAATCCCCTTCCTTGTAAGATTTTACTTTCACCCTCTTGTTATATGCTCGGGCAACATCCCTCTTTCCTTCCTGAATATGGTTCAGAGCTTCAATTCGGGTTACATCTAAGTCTTCAATCCCTTGACACATGGCTTCGATGTATTCTTCGCTGTGTAACCCAAACTGATTTTGAATTCTGACAGAACTCACATTGATCTCCATGGGAAGCACTGCATCTTGCCCGAAGGTTAGAGCATAAAGAGTTGTCCCTGTACCTGCCCTCTTGGAAGTCCTGTATGCCCACAGAGTATTCCCCATCTTTTCATGCCACTTCTCCAGACTGTCCAACACCATTCTTTTGATAATGTTCACCAAAATCTTGTTTCTGGATTTAGCCTGGCCATTTGACTGTGGGTAATAAGAACTTGACCGGATCATCTTTATTTTGTAGTTGTTTGAAATTCTTCAACTTCTTTTGAAATAAAAGATGGCCCGCGATCCGTCACTATGGTTTCAGGCACCCCAAATCTATGCAGAATCTTAGTCTCAATAAAATGTTTGACCGTAGTTGAGGTTATGGTTTTCATCGCCGAGGCCTCTACCCACTTGGTAAAGTAATCCGTTGATACAATGATAAAAGTGTGTCCCTTGCTAGAAGCCGGGTAAACCTGCCCGATGAAGTCCATCGCCCATCCTCAGAAGGGCCAAGGCTTAACTATTGGATTCAAAGGTACTGAGGGCACATGTTGGAGAGGTCCGTGTCTTTGACATTCCTCACATCCTCGGGCATAAGACTTGCAATCTTTTTCCATGTCGGGCCAAAAATAACCATATCGCCTAAGCAACCACATCATCTTTGTCCCTGCCTGATGTGCTCCACATACTCCTTCATGTACTTCGGCCATCACTTTTATGGACTCCTCTTGGCCTAAGCATTTCAATAATAACCCGTCTGGAGTCTTCCTTAGTAGGTCTTTCACCCACAAGGCATACTTAGTTGCTTGCTGTCTATTCTTCTTGCTGGTGGGTGAAGAAGGATCTTTCAAATGATGGATGATGGGCGATCTCCAATCTTCTATCTCAGCTTCCTGAACCATTATATCCAGGCTGAATCCCCTTTCCATACCTTCTCTCCTGTACTAGTATGCCTGAGGCCAATTGTGCCATCTCATTGGCTGTTAGGTTGGCTCCCCTGGGAACATGACTTACCGATATATCAGAATCCCAATAACTCAACAATTGTGTGGCCGCCAAATAGTATCCGGCCATGGTGATATGTCTGCACTTGAACTCCCATTTTAGTTGGTTTATTACCAATTCTGAATCACCGAACACCTCAACTTCCATTGCCCCCAGATCCATCAAGATTTCCAAACCAATTATTAAGGCATCATACTTTGCCCGATTGTTGGTATTCCCTTGATAATCCAAGAGAAATGAGTAATAATGATAAATCCATTGAGGGTTGATAATCAAAATCCCAGCTCCTGAAGCCTTCTAAGTATAAGAACCATTGAAATACAGCTTCCAATGAGTAATCCACAAACCAGCCACTCTTCTTATCTCCTGCTGGATCCACTCCTCTTTGCCCGATATCCCTTTGCCTGGCGGGATCCAAACATTAGTAACTTCCAAGGTTCCCGGTATATTGATTATCTCATCTTGAGATTCTTGATGCTCCACCAAGAAATCAGCAATTGCTTGCCCTTTTACTGCCCTTTAAGGGACATACTGGAAGCTGAATTCAGATAATGCTAGAATCCACTTCCCAATCCTTCCTGTTAACATTGGCTTTGACAACATGTACTTTATCACATCTGTCTTGGCGATGATGTGCACATGACAAGGTAACATGTAATGCCTCAGCTTATTGGCAGTAAAATACATAGCCAAGCACAATTTCTCTACTGGGGAATACGTTGTTTCTACCTCGGTCAGAATTCTACTGAGGTAGTACACTGCCTGCTCTTTCCCGCCTTCATTATTCTGAGCCAGCAAACTCCCAATTGATTTATCTGAAGCGGAGATATATAGCTTTAAAGGTTTTCCCCTCTGAGGTGGTACCAATACTGGCGGAGAAATCAAATAAGCCTTGATACCATCGAAGGCCTCTTGGTGTGGTGTTCCCCACTCGAAATTCTCCTTATCCTTCAGTCTTAGCAAAGGAGTCAGCGGCTGGATCTTGCCCGCTAGATTGGCAATGAATCTCCTTAAGAAATTAATTTTGCCCAGTAGCCTCTGAAGTTGTACTTTGTTGGTGGGTGAAGGTGACTCCATTATTGCCCGAGCTTTATTTTTGTCCACTTCTACTCCTCTTTGATGAACCAGGAATCCTAAGAAATTACCCGCTTTCACTCCAAACGTACACTTCTTTGGATTCATCTTCAATTTGTGGATCCTCATTCTTGTTAATGCCTGCCTGAGGTCTATCAGATGCTGTTCTTCCGTCTTGGATTTCACCACGATGTCATCAATATACACCTCATATTATGGCCAATCAGATCATGAAAGATGGCATTCATCGCCCTTTGGTAGGTTGCACCAGCATTTTTGAGCCCAAAGGGCATGACCAAATATTCATATGCCCCCACATGCCCAGGGCACTTAAAAGTTGTTTTATGTATATCCTTCGGGGCCATCTTTATCTGATTATACCCGGCATTTCCATCCATAAAAGATAAGACTTTGTGTTTTGCTACTGCATCTATGGATAGATCTGCCATGGGCATAAGGTACTCATCTTTAGGTGTAGCAGCATTAATATTTCTGTAATCAACACAACATCGTACCGCTTTTGTTACGGCTTTTAAAACGGGTACAATGTTGGCTAACCACTCCACGTATTTGGCTAGCCTAATAAATCCGACTTTTACGAGCCTCTTAATCTCTTCTTTGACCTTTTCTTCTATCTCCTTCGACATTCTTCGTGGTGCTTGTTTAACCGGCTTATATCCTTCCTTGATGGGCATTCTGTGTTCCACCAAGGTTGCATCTAAACCCAGCATCTCAGTGTAATGCCAATCGAAACAATCTCTGAATTCTTGCAAGAGATAGATAATTTGTGCCCGATCCTCACTCTCCAATAAACCACTGATTTGTATTGGTCTTGGGTCCTCCTTCGTTCCTAGCTCAATAACTTCCAAAGGATATTGGACCTCCGGTGGTGGCTTATTAGGTTCTGCACATAAAAATTCAACTAGTTCCAGGCTCTCGGGCAAGTCGTCTGGCTCATCTAAGTCATATATACACTCGGCCATTTGAATGGCTCTTTCCAATTCTTCTTGACAAGATTCCTCGTTGCTTCCATCCTGGCAGGTTGAAGCTCCTACCTGCCATTCCTGCTCTTCTCTGTCCAAGAGCTCATTTTCTTGTCTTCTTCCTTTCCCATACACCAACAGTCGTTTAATCAGGGATTTGATTGCCATCACCTGATCTTTCCTTTTTTGTTCTATCATTGATAGTGTAGGGGTGTTGGGATGATATAGGGTCTGTCCCACTCCTCTCTAGTAAGGAGCATCCCTTGTTCTAGGAGTTTTTGGGCCGTCACCTTGGTAGGGCGGTCGTTCTCATCTGCTCCCAAACACTTCAAGATTCCTACATTGGGATTGTAGAAACTTGCTTCCGCTATATTGGCTGTGGGAAGAAATGGCCGTGATTCGGCCTCTACCATCTCCCAAAAGTCTGGTCCTTCCGCGCTTGCCTCATGATACACAACCACTTGTTGATGTAGGGTGGAGGGTACATCAAGACTTTGGTGGATCCAATCTCTTCCAAGTAAGGCTCCATAGGTGGAGGTGCAGTCCACCACAAAGAACGCCAGCATGATCTGTTTAGACCCTAGATCTACTTCCAAAGGCAATATCCCAAGAGTCTTGGTGATAGCGCCCGAGAAACTAGAAATTGTGAGGTTTGTAGGAATAAGATCCTCTGTGCCTCTCCCCAACTTTTTCATCTGCTTGGCTGGTAATACATTAACAGCTGCCCCTCCATCAATCAAAATCCTTCTGAAGGGTACTCCCTCCAAATGAACTGTTACATATATGGGCTTTAGATGATTGGCAAGTGAAATGTTCGGGCGACTGAACACCATTTTGTCTGTGTAGATCCTTAAAGGACCCTCTTTGGATACTTCAGATGATGTAGCCTCGCCCGACTCTCCTTCTTCTGCTATCTCCATATTAACATGAGCCATCATCGGCTCAGTTCTTACATAATCTTCTTCCATGGCGGCGGGCTGATTAGGTTGGGCAACAAACATAGCAGATAACACATACGCCATGTTTATATGAAAGTTGCTAGGCTCTGGCAGTTCCTCCTTTTTGCTCCCAATCTGGTTCATGAACTCATCCAACCATGCCATAACATCTGGTGGAAGCAATGGTTCTGGTGCCCCCTCCAGCTGATTCACACCTAAACATGGTGTTTGTTTCGGAACTTCCCCGAAGGGATCCTCTAATGATAGATAAGGTTGTTTGTTCTCAGGGGAGATAGTTCTAAAGCAAATAGGCTGCTCTGCCTTCCATCCGGGAGTCGGCATGATAACCATATCTTCTTGAGCCCTCCTCAAGACTCTATATTTCCCAGGGTGTAGGCATTGTGGCACATGATTTCCTTCGCCTTCAATCTTGCTGTTAGCCTTTTCCACCTCATTCTTACTTCTCCAGCGGAGCTAACTGCTCCCCCCAGACGACGTTTTCTCTAACTTTTGATTTTTGGAAGCTTCCGACGTTGCTGGTGTTTTCAAGGAATTCATGTAGGCTTTATGTTGCCTCTGAACCCTTCTGACCATGGAGGCACCCATTTGCTTAACGGGTTGTCCATTCTTCCCGACCACATACCATTTTCACCCGAGGCGGGCATAATTATCTTTTGTGACAGGGTTTGTTATCATGTTGGTCCTCCTGACCTCTCTTCCCATATGACCGTACTGAGAGTGCCCTACACTTCTCTCTTTTGGCTTCTTGGCATCTTTATCCTCTGCCTCCTCAGAAACTTCATGGTTGCGAAATATTTCTGATAAAGCCCTTGGTTGGGAATCGCCTCCTAGTCGTTGGAAGACACTTCGGGAGGTATCCTTTCCTACAGTCCGCCGAGCTTTCTCTTGCGCCTCTTTTATCTTTTGTTCTTCATTTCTCCTGATCAGTTCATGATCTATGAGGGCTCCCGCGGGCGGTATCTCGAGTTCACACTCGCATTGGCACTTACTGCATAGCACCCTTCCTTTGAATATGGCAGCTTTTGGATATTCAGGCAAGTTAACCCCCCTTTTATAGGTTGGTCAACCAGTCTTCTTTCTTCTTCTCTCGTAACCTTCTCTTTTCCCTTCTTCGCCCAAGCCATACTAATCATATTTATAGAGGCCTCTGAAAAGGGATCCGTATGTTTATCCATCACCGCAGCTGCTTCTAGTTGATTGGTTTTATGCCCCCTCTTTTCCCTATCATCTTTCTCCCCAAGATAAGGTAAAGACATAGGGATAGGTGGTCTTAGAACCAGATCATCTTCTTTTCTGGAGCCTGCAGAAGCGTTCTCCTGTCTTTGTAGCATGTGCAACAAAGCAGTTTGGAAATCTTCTGATCCTTTTGACATATATTGCTTTGAGCGATAAATCCCACCGGGCGTGCCAAAACTATGTTTGTGGTGGGAATTTTCGTGGGGAATGATTCCTGGCCGACGAGCACACAGCTCCCAGAGAGGTTGGCGCCGGTTGATGTTTTCTGTCGGGCTTCTGCTTTATTGGCGGGCTTGTCAGGCAAGGCTTGTCTGGCAAGGCTGAAAGAGAAGGACAAAGTTAACTTCAAAAGGTGCCTTTATGGGGCCTTGAATGTAGGCCTTGAGGCTCACGATCAAGATTAACTTTGTATTGCTCAGGCGTGCCACTACCATCTTCAGCATGGTAGATATAGAACGGATGTTTTGAGTTTTAATTATATATATTCGAGACACTATGTTAGTTATTGACAGGTACCTTTGTGGGGCCTTAGGTGTAGGCCTTGAGGCTTCCCATAAATAACTAACTTAGTACTTAAATACATACGGTTCCTTTTGTGAGTTATATGGGTCTTATAACCATTATACTTCTGATTACCTGAGCTCAAAGAACAAAATGGATCCAAATAGGTGCCTTTGTGGGGCCTTGAATAGGCCTTGAGGCTTCCCATTAGAATCCCTTCTATACTCAATGTTCTTGCCCGAGAAATATGATGAATCCAAATAGGTGCCTTTGTGGGGCCTTGAATAGGCCTTGAGGCTTCCCATCAGAATTCATCCCATACTCAGACGTTATACGGTCATCATAATATAACAGAAATAAAACCAAGTGGCAGGTCGATTACTTGCGCCCCAAGTAACTTCGGACTTCTTGTTATCAAAGCTTGTAGTGGATGGGTTAAGTCCACATCAGGTTCTTTTTTATGCCTTGACTTTTTAGGGTGATCAAATCTTATATGCCCGAAGGCTTAGAACTTAGATCTGATTTGAACTGTCAAGACATATTCAAATCGGATTCAAGCACTGAGAGAGTCTTTTAATAGCCATATTACTAGAAACAACTTGGATACAACTTGAAGTATACAACATATTGCTAGGCTAATGAATGAAAAAAGACAAAAACAAAGCAGGTTGGGCGAGGTTAACCTTGTCGGGCAAGACTGATCGTCTTGCAACTTCCTATCTTTGTGGGTTAACAGAAGGTTTGAAGGCTTAGAAAAGGGGTTGGGAAATGAGTTTGCAGAAAGAAAATCGATACTACAGCAGGCTTTGAGCAGGGTAGTAGAGCTATTACAAAAGGTTTATCCCGAAAAGGACGAAAGCTTGGGCTGACTACAGCTTCGTTTTGAAGGCAAATCTGGCTTTTGAGCAGAGTTTGTGCTTTTGTTTGTTTGTTTGAGTGTCCTTGATTCTGACTTCTCCTTCTCCTTTTATAACCACTTTGGCTTGGCCTCCTGTAGCAATAATCTTGCCCGAATGTAATTTGAAGGATAGTGACTCATCAGCTATTTACTTGTACTGCCATTTAAAAGTACTTTTTGGGCTGATTAGCTGGCTGGTGTATACCACTTGGCCATTGGGTAGGTGAGCAAGTAGTCTGCATGGCCTGCACCTAGTCAGAAACGGGCTTCTCTGCTTTCTAGGTTTGGGCTGAGCTTCGGGCTTTTCATTTTCTTTTTGGGCAAACTCCCTTCTAAGCCCAAAGTTTAAGTTTTGATCCAAACACAACGTTTGTCGTAACTACCACTGATTGCTTTCGGAAACTCCATCACCGTTTATAGCAGTGGTCGTTTAGGTCTGTTAATGTATAATATCACGTATGAGGGGAAAGGTTGACAAATCACATTGGGCAGCGTTGCAAAATGCAATGAATGATATGAAAGCCTTTTTTTTCTCTCTCCACCAAGTCCAATATTACACATGAAAAGAGAGGCCAATTGCATTGCACATAGACTTGCACGTTATGGGCTATCAAAATAAAATGAACGATGTGCAACTTAAGGATAGCAATCTTTTGTAAATTGGTGTGAAACACTTTTTTTTTCTATCAGAATAAAATGAACGATGTGCTACTTAAGGATAGCAATCTTTTGTAAATTGGTGTGAAACACTTTTTTTTTCTTCATCTGAGTTGAAATTTTCAACAAAGTTTTATCAAGACTCATATAAATGCACTTTATCATCTATTTGTGTACTTATTTATCTATATATTAATATTGTACATTCTTAAATAAAAATAAAGTAAAAACTCGATAGCAAATAGACACATGCATCAATTTTTAAAAAGTACTTTAAAATAAACTCAATTTGGTTTTGGTTCGAACCAGATTTTTACCGTAGATTGAACCGAGTTGAATGGTTCAGTTTGAGACTTTTTGACTAATGTATTAGGGTTTAGGTCCAAATTGACCGTTTTGGTCCAGCTCATCCCGCTTCACCGGTTTTCCAATCCAGATGCCCACCCCAAGTTAAGATCGAGGGAAAGAATAAATTGTTGTGTGCCAGGGTTTGAATAGACATGAAATTAATATACATGCACAAATCTTCACGATCTAAAGTTAAGCAATATTTTGTCTAGTACTGTGCTGGGCAAACCAGGAAATTAAGTAGGATCATTTTCTTCATTCACTTTCTCACTCTCTTAAAAAGTGTTGTACATCTATATACTATTTCCAAGCGGAAAGTAGTTCATCCATATTCAAACATGTAACAAGACTAAAAAAATAGTTTTTATCACAAATGGTCTTTGAAATTGACTCACTATATGATCTCTGAAATTGAAATTGAATCAATGTGGTCACTGAAAATGAGTGTCGAAAATCAATGTGGTCAGTGTCACAATTTTGTCAAAATTTCTGTTTTGTATTGATGTGACAAATAACTTAGTCCTACATATCTAATGAAATATTTCCATGTGAATTAAAAGTACTAATGGCTCGTTTACTAATCCGTAATTAGAATGGGGCGGAATCAGAATCAAATTCCTGTTGGAGTTGTTTACTAAAACTGTCTGGAATCGGAGCATGAATTTCATTAACTTATATAAACTGTTTCCTAATTCACTTGTATCAGAATGAAAATTAACGTGATGACTAAAATACCCCTATTGTAACTAATCTAATTTATATGCTAATTATTTTTAGTTAAACTTTTTTATTTTTATTTTTTTATAGTAGAAAGTATATTTTTTTCTTTAGTAAAACTTTTATTCTTTTTTTCATTTTTTATTGAAACCCTCTGTCTTACCCCATTACCCAAAAAAAGCGGCAATCAAAAATTAAAAGTTAAAAAAAAAACAAAAATAATAATAACAACCAGCGTTAGTCACGCGGCAATATTTTTGGATTATGATTGATAATTCAATAAACCTTCGAAAAATCAATTAATTAAAATAAAAATAGATATAAAAAGCCTAGCCACTTGGTCACAGCTTGTGTCAACTCACTCCGTATCCTTCCATCGCTTTGTTTTGCAACAGTCCCTTCCAACAAATTTCACAGTCGAGTCTCCTCAGCGGTGCAACGATCGGGTGCGGCGATGAAAAGGTACATTTCCAGTCACCACCAGTTGCCTCCCCTTGCTATCTCTCCCTCCCCTACAAATCCCTCTCTCTTCATATGCGACCGCCTCCCCTTTCCAGTGCCCACCAACCGCTCCCCTTTCCAGTCACAGTGGAGTCTCCTCTGCGGCCGACGAATGATCAAAATTGAAATTCCAAAATCCTCATCTTCTTCCCTTTTGATTTTGGTCATGAAACCATAATCCCGCAGGCCACGAAACCTGCTAAATCTTCCTTTGATAGAGAGAGCAGAGACAGAGGTTGAAGGAAGGAGATAAGGGTATATTGGGCAGAAAAAGTTGATTTCGAATGGATGCTTTCTCAGGGAGTCCGAATACCACCTATTGTTTGGTAGTTTAATTCCGAGAAAATCAGTAACCTGATTCCCCATTTTAGATGGGTCCCACCCACACTTTCCCTCAGTGTTGGTAAACAATGGAATCCCTTGAAAGTAGTGCCCCCCATTCCCTCCTTTCTATTCCCCTTACATAAACACGCTATAAAATTATAAGAAAAACAATTTTTATTATTGTATAATTAAAAAAATAAAAAAGGAGAAAAAAAGGAAGATGCTGATCTTCTTCCCCTCCCATCGTCAACGTCGATCCATTCCGTTAAACACTCAATAATTTTACAGTGAGATGTGGAATGACATAATAAGTGGCAGAGTTTGATGACAAGTGCGTAACCCTCAAATCAAATCTCAAACCGGAAAGGGATCCGGAGAATCCCTTTCACCAAATACACTTAATCACTTAATTTGGGGTTTTAAAATTTGATGTAGCGGTTAAAGTTATTATAAATTTTAAAAGGATTTCATGTTTGTAACCGTTTGATCAAATTTCAAAGATCCGAATTGATTGATTGGATGAATTTAATAGAATTGATCTGGGAGGATCCCTTTCCTCTCAAACCATCTCTCGTTTTCTAATCGGCGCGCTATCTTTTGACCCACAATCTTCACTCTTTACTCTCCACTCCCTAGAACTCTACTACCACCCAAAGCACTGACACAATCCAGTACGATCGGACGGTGGTGAAAACTGCAGAGATAGGCGCATCGAAGAACGCGTCCATACAATCTTTCAGGAGGCCTTCGTCTGGAAGAGGAAGAAGTTCATCATTTTCTATTTAAAGTTTTTCCTTTTATTTATTATTTTTAATTATACAAAAATAATAATATTTTTTAATTAAAAAGATCGTACCCAGTGCACAAGGCTCCCGCTTTACGCAGGGTCTTAATTATTTAAATATTTTTAATTCCCATGGAAATATTTTGTTAGACTTGTAGAACCCAATTATGTGACACATCAGCACATAACAGAATATTTGACAAAAGTGTGACATAATGATTATATTGATTTACGACACCCATTTTGAGAGAATATTGATCGAATTTCAATTTCAGTAACCATCTTGATAGGCTTGGTCAATTTCAAGGACCATTTATAATAAAAACCCTAAAAAAAATGTAACTGCGATTGTTAAATTCTCGAGTTGCACACACAGACACACAACACAGCCTTTAAAACTGGTTGGATGGGTATCTTTGCTATGTTTATGGGTCTCCGTAAACCCAGATTATCCAACTTAGAACACCATGCAATCATGTCAAGTTCTCTCTCATGCTTATTAATAAACTTTTAGCTTTCACACCATGCCTCACTTGAGAAAGCCATTATTTGCTTAAGCATGCTATCTTTGGGTCATCGATACAATCGGGATGTTTCCTAAGACGTGTTAATTCTTTCGAGATATTCCGAGACTTGGCACGAAAGTGAACCAAGGAAGTAAATGAGTACTCACAAAGCCTAAGTTCACCTTGACCTAAAAGTTCTCCAACACTCAGAAGTATGATATGAAAGACAAGTAAGTAATCTTTTATTCAGACAATTCTATGGTTGGTCAATGTTCAGTGAACACAATCTCATAGATGAGTACCTTTATGTATATTTCATGTCACTATATACTTAGTTTGAGACCCATTATTGAATACGATTTAAACTGGCTTTTGCGGATGTTCGATAGTGCATTTGATCATCTTATACCTAGGAACATAATTTATAACTTAAGATCCTTAAAGTACGTATCTCAGGCTTGGAACCTTCTTTACAATCTCATCTTTGCAACTTAAGGTATTCCTCTAACTCATCCTCATCAATAATGGACCTTTCTAATCCATTATTATGTCATGTGCTCGATTGACGACGGATGTTCTCATTTATCCTTGCCGTCGATGACTCGACATTTGGTTGCCATGAGTAAAATGTACTTGTTTATGTATCCATCACTCACTCACAATTAAGCTTTTCAAAACCCTAGCTACCTCCTTTTGGATTATGAGACCTAGTACAACTTCTCTCTCTCTCTCTCTCTAACTTCCAGACAAAGTTATTAATTAGAGAATATTAATAATGGACTCATGCATGATGTTTTAATCTTGTCTTGTCTGTTCATAATTGGCTAATTAATAGCATAATTGAAGGCTTGAAGCTCCCAGTGAGAACACCCTTTTGTTTTTGGTAACTGGGTGAGTGGTACATTGGTACTTACGTACAAGCTATAGTAGTGTCCAAAATTGCTAGATCATACTTTGAATTATTTGTAGTAAACTCTAACGACATATGCCTCAATTAGAAGATACGTCAGCCATTTATGTACACATAATTGAGTATTGGTATCCAAAATAATGGCTAATTAGAGGAAAACATTAGTGTCATATTGAAAAATTGTCACGTAATATAATTATGGGTTAATCTCAGTTTACTACTTTAAAGTTTCTTGATTTTCAACATTTGGTACATGAAGTTTTTTTCATCCCAGAGTGGTACATAAAGTTATAATTTTGGGACACTTTCATATATTCGTTAAGGTTACTGTTAAATTTACCGTTAACTGATGACGTGACATCCACGTGGATAATGACTGGGCGCCACGTGGATATTAAAAAAATTAAAATAATAAAAACTAAAAAACTTTTGGGCATTTCTCCCTCACCTCTTCCGACCTCCCTCCCTCCCTCTCTCCTCTGCACCCACCCTCACCAAGTCACTCCCACACTCCCCCAAGATCCTCACTCTTCCTTCCCACTTCGACTCTCACCAATGGAGGAAGAAGACCAGCAAAAAGCTGCAGATTTTTAAGCTCTGCGGCGACGTTGAGGTTTTTGGTTTCAGGTCGGATTTGTTGAGGGCGTCAATGATGGGGAGGCCAATGCCTTTGGAGTCCAATTTGTCCCACTGGATGCGTCTGGATTCAGGTTCCGGGTTCCGGGGGTGTTCGATTCAGACCATAAGGGGTTTCCGAGGCCTAGAAACAGTTTCATTTCGAGGATGGAGATTGGGCTCATTACAACGTCGGATTCAGAGACGGCTTTTGAGGTGAAGCTGGTGAACAATCTCGGATTCGCAAAGAAAGAGGAAGTGAGTTTAGTGTGTTTTTCTCTAGGAGAGAGAAGAGAGCCGTTTTCCGCCATTGGAGCTAGTTAGCTTGCTCTGATTCTTGAAAAATCCTATAAAAACAAAATTCCTCTGCAAAACAAGAAAAATAACTACTAAATGCACCCAAAATTAAAATTTGAATTGATTTTTACCTAGTAAATTACTCACAAGCTTTGAAGCTGTAGAAATGGCAGAAAGTTGCAGGCTTTTAAGCTCTGTGGTGTTAGAAAACGCTTGGTTGTAGGGGTGGGTATCATGGAAGGGGAAGGGTGTCGGTGGGTGAGGGGTGGAGGGGATGGAGGGGTGGAGCTGTGGAGTCTTAGAGGGGGTAGAGGGGATGGAAGGGTGTTGGGGGGGGGGGGGGGGGGGGAAAACAAAGGGAGTTCTGGGGGCTTTTTTTTTTTTTTTTTAAATTAATTAATTATTTTAATATTTTAAATTTGGGCGAATATATATATATATATATTTTTTAATTTTGAATTTCCAGGTGAACCCCTTAATGACACGTGACGCCTAATCATTATCCACATGGGCGTCACGTCATCAGTTAACGGGAGACTTAACAGCCAGACTAATTGATGGATGAGACTGTCCCAAAATTAACATTTTAGGTATAACTCTTAGACAAAAAAAAATTCATGTGCTAAATGTTAAAAACCACGAAATTTGAGAGTAGTAAACTAAATTTTACCCTTAATTTTTAATGATAAAATATGAGTGGACTGAAACTGTATATTTTAGCATACAATATCGATCTATATGTCATTACGTACACAAAGTCATTATATCACATAAGGGTGATCCGTTCTATACAATAATTTCCCGTTTCATGCAATAATTTCTTTAACACTATAGGAGGTGTTTGTTTGCAGTTGGGGAGTTTTAAAGTGATGTGTGGTTATCTTTGGTTTTAAAAGGGACATTTCATGGGAAGGAATAGACAAAGCTACTGTGAGTGACAGACTTCCCACTGTTACTGTTGTTAGTACTGACTCAGCCTTCTTTCTACCCTTCCTCACTATCAGTACTGAACCTCCTGTCATTGCTGCCCCTTCTTTCACTCTTCTAGCCTACATTCTATCATATCACATCCTAAAGCTTAGATTTCATTTCACCATCAGTTTACTCACCCGGGACACGATGACCCAATGACCCATACCCATTCATGTTTCATCATCCAATAAGTAATTAATTAATCACATTAACAGTTTATTGGCACGTCATGTTTTAATTTAATAATATAATGTTATACAAAATTGTTATTAGCATTTTAAAAATCTCACTTTACATTTTTCATAAGTGTCTATTCCTGCCCCGCCGCACTCTTTCTTATTCTCTCATGAGTTAATTAAAGTGACTTTAATTACTATTGTTAATCAGGTTTACATTGTTGTTTAAACATAGGGGTAAATTTACCACTCATATTTCTTACTAATTCGGAACACGCCTTGTTGTGTTATACAATTTCATTCAAATCATAAGAGGTCTATTAATTTTTATTTACAATAATTTAAAAGTACCACTTATTAACATTGTCGTTTACTCATTTTATACCGTGAAATAGTACATTACGTGATAAGTATTTTTGATACATGTAAAAGTTTTTTTGTTTACAGTGCGGTCATCTATAAAAGTAATTTTTTCTTTTTACACAGTGTAAAAACATGACACGTGCATAGTCCATTTCGAAAATGAAGAAACTTTCCATTGTCACGGAAACACGGGTGGAACATCACGTGTTTTAATGTAAGTGGTATGAAATTTTATTTTTTAAGTTATTAACTTTTTAACACACATATCTCATAATTTGTATAGTGACACATGATGTACCATCTCGTGTGCCGATTACACAGAAAAATCTCATCCGAAAATGAAACGATTATTTTGAATTTGAGTGCTGTGTCACATTTTCCATCTCTTCAAGCATCAGGAACCGATCCATCCAAATTGTTTTGTTGTTTTGGTTGTGGATGTCTTTTATTCTGCCAGCTGCTTATCGTTTCTTCTCAGATCATCTTACTCGTCTCTTCTCCCTCTTTTCCTTTGTCCTCTTCCTCCCCACCTGCATCTCTATATATATAGAAATAGAAACCCACTGCTTTTTTCTACTGTAACTCTCTCTCTCCCTCTCTCCCTCTCTCTCTCTCTCTCTCTCTCTCTCTCCATATATTTCAGCTTTATTTATTCCATCAGATCTAGCTTCTAAAACCCACCTTATTACATATATCAAATTTTCTTCTATTTCTCTCTTTGATGGAGATCACAAGCACTCTTAAACATTCAACATCCATCTCCTTCCTTCCCCTTTCTCTCTATCCATTTCCTGCATGAAACCAATGAATTGACTACAACTTTGCTTTCCCAAAGGAAACTAATTAAACCACCACATCAGAAAACAACACAACCCACTCCCACAAACTAATCAAACATTTCTCTGAAACACAAAATGATGTCCTCAGATACCGCACCGCCGACGAAGCCAAAAGACAACGAGAACCCAACAGAGGGCTCAGGCGGCAGCCGGCCGAAAGCCACGTCGTCATCATCATCGGGGCCAAAGCTGCCACCACCAGAGCAAGCCCTCAACTGCCCGAGATGCGACTCACCCAACACCAAATTCTGCTACTACAACAACTACAGCCTCACGCAGCCACGCCACTTTTGCAAGACTTGCAGGAGATACTGGACCAAAGGCGGCGCCTTACGCAACGTCCCCATCGGCGGCGGCTGCCGGAAGAACAAGAAAATTAGGTCCTCCTCATCTTCCAATTCCAGGCTGTCCTGCAGCTTTGACCCATCAAAAGATTCCGCCGGCTCTTCCTCCTCAGAGAATATGATGCTCGGCGGCTTGAAGTTCTTCCACGGCATTTCCCCCGCCATGGATTTTCAGCTCGGCAGCATATCTAGGCTCCATAATAGCAACCAATTCTCTACAAACCCAGCAACTGGGATAAATTTCAACAACCCATTTCCAGCTTTCGGAGACGTTTCGGGTACTTCCGGATTGAGTACTAGTACTCTTGAGCCATCAGCCGGCGGTGGGACAAACGCTTGTAATAATTCTTTTCTGAGTTTTAATTATCCGCTCACTTTGGGCGGCCGCGGAGGCAGTGCTAGTGGTAGTGGTGGGTTAATTAGTACACAGAATATGATGAGTGCAATGAACGTGCACAGTAGCCTTGCGTCTTCAATCGAGTCTTTGAGTTCTATTAACCAAGACCTTCACTGGAAATTGCAGCAGCAGAGGCTTGCCATGTTGTTTGGTACGGAAGAACATGACCAGTCAACTCAGTTTCAGCTTGAAAACCAGCAGAAAACGCAGCAGATGATTACACCCATAAGCTTGTTTCAGAATCTGGAGGTTTCATCATCCCCAAGACCTGATTATCATCAAGGTGTAAGTCATGGAAGAAAAGAAGGTGGAGATACTGCCACCGAGTGGTTCTTCGGGAACTCTTATGCACCAGCGGTGACTCAGACTCCAACCAACAGCGGTGGTGGTGGCGGCGGAGCCAGCAATGAGAACGCAAGCAACTGGCCCCATGGAATTCCAGCGTGGAGTAGTCAAGATTGGCAGCAGTACAATGCTTTGCCCTAGATCATGAGAGAGAGGTAGATGACAATTTGAAAGCATGATAATCAGAAATTAATGGGGAAAATTTTATTAATTTGTTTAAGAAATTATCTAAGAACTAAAAACACAATTTGGCATATGTTTCCCTTGATGTTGTTTATGCTGGGGGTTATTCATATGCAAAACTGTAAAAGTTAACTGGTAACAAAAGGAAAAGAAAAATTAATGCTAGAGAGACTAAATTTGCACACTAAATAATGTGTTTCTAATAGGAATAAACATGTTTATCAACGTTTAAGTAATAAACTAATTATCAACTTTCATGTCATTAATTTTCAAAATTTTATCTCCAAATTTAGTCTCTCTATCATTACCAAAAAGAAAATAGTACGTTTTGCCGTAATTTCAAGATTATATTTATTTATTATTATCCAGTATTTAACGTAAGGATGACCAATATATGACCCAAAAAAGGTGGTGCTCAAATGTGTGGATATATATGTTCATGGTAGTTTCCCCATTTTCTTATGCATTTTACAATAGATTGAAAGATTGATGTTTGTAATAACAATAAATACAGTAGCTTTCCATGAACTGAAAGCAATTTTAAGCTGGCCTTGCACCAAAATACAAGAAAATCTACTATTTATTAATCTATATATATGTAGACTGAAACAAATAAATTTGTTGTTGCCTAATTAAGTTTCTTCGAACACTTAATCAAGGAATGATTATGAATAGAACAGGATTATAGGATTACATGTATATGAGGTTTTTTAGTACCTTATGAATTCTTTTGGCAATGATGTGGTAATTAAACATCATTTAGGGTTTAAATTGATCTCATTGCTCAGTACTTAATATACTAATTCAGTTAAGAAGGGGTTAAGTTTCTCCCCCTTGTCTCAAAATATTAATCCCATCGGGATCTGTGTATGTAGATTTTGGGGTGTTATTAAATGGGACTTAATGCCATATCTTTGATTTGTTTTATGTTCAGTCGGCGTCTACAACTCTCACTGTCTGGTAAGTAAGTGTGCCTTTGTCTCTCGCGTAGATTCTCTCTCCTTCTCTCTAGACATCTCTATCAGTCAAGGAACTGAGTCTCAGGCTCCATCTTCATCTCTCATTGTATGGAGTAGCAGTAAGGGGCCAGCTAGTTAAAACCTCCACTGTCGGGCCTCTTCCTAGCTCTGCAATAGTTGCCATGTGAGGCAACCTAGCCTGCCTGCTCTCTCTCTCTCTCTCTATAGATCTGTTGCTTATTGGGGTTGCGTTTGTAATAATTAGTATGGCAGTGTGGTGTGATTTGGTGCTGTCTGAAAAAGTGGTGGTTTGAAAGTGTATTCAATGAAGGACTGTCAACATTTGAATCAACCAGAGAGATAGAGAGATAGAGAAAAGTGCTTAGGGTTCGGTTTTTTTGGTTTAAAAAAAATATATATTCATGTGTAGCTTTTTAGAAGTGTTGGAGATCGAGCTCTTTCCTCCGTGCTAATTGCTGTATGCTATTGAATAAAAAATCTTCATCTTTCCATTAGCCAATCCTCTCAATCCTCATTGAGATCCTGTTTCACTTCATTTTCATTTCATTTCATGAGAGAAAATTTTTAATGTGCTAGAAATATGTTTCGGCATTATAAGTATCATAGTATAATTAGTTGAATTTTATTTTTAAAATTTTTAACTCATTGTATCATTACATTTGATGTACCAGACTACATTTGATGTACCATTGTATCCATGAGAGAGGATTTGCTTTTTCACCTTCCAACTTTATTCTGCACTTTGCCTATTTATGTGAAACTAAAAACAGACCCCACGGGCCACAGCTTTCAAAATTATTAGCAGAAATATTGCATAAAGCTCCTACAAAAAGAAGGATTATGCTATCCATACAACCATTCTTATAACTTCTAGCATTTGATTTTTTTCAATTTATTCGATCCGATAGCACACCCCAAAAAAGAATCCTGCATTTCCCCTTATAAGTTATATCCATGTATATTTTACTCAACTATGTATATGTGTACCCTAAAAAGCAAAGCATGCATGCTTTTAATTACTTAATTAGGTATTTTGCGTTTTCCATGCAGCATTCTTACATAAATACATATATGGTTTGCTTGTCCTTTAATGCTTAAGAAATCTTTGCATGGATGAAACCCATCTCTCTCTCTCTCTCTCTCTCTCTCTCTCTCTCTCTCTCTCATCTATGAGGGAGAACCATCAACTTGATTACCATGTCCTGTAAAAACAAGGCCAATCCTTTCTGTCTTCACCTTTCTTAAAAAATGGGCTGGCTAGCTACAAGCAAGGCAAAAAGGTTGTGTGTGTGTGTAAAAAAAAATATATATATATATATATATCAGTTGAGGGTGTTTCAGTTGTGTGTGTATATGTATATATATGTGTGTGTGTGTGTGTGTGTGTGTGTATCTATCAGTTGAGGGTGTTTCAGTTGTGTGTGTGTGTGTGTGTGTGTGTATGTATGTGTATCTATCGGTTGAGGGTGTTTCAGACCCTTTATTGCATCATTCTTTTGGGTTTAGGGTTTAAGGCACTGTGACACCACCAACTCCCAACTGCTAGGCCCCCCATTTACAAATATGCTGCTTCTACTTTTTCATTCATCCTCCTCTCTCTCTCTCTCTCTCTCTCGGACACACATGGATTCAGTAAAGATATATATGAAAAGAAGATATACTCAATACATTATCAATCCTAACCATTCCCAGTATACTTCTATTCTTGCAAATTTTAAAATTTTACATATATATATATACGTAACTCTCTCTGTTTACGTTTTTGTAAACAATTTAACATCCATGCATGCAAAGAAATAATTTTAAAATTATTACATATATATATATATATTAATTAATTTAGAGAGACAGAGACAGATGAGGGGCTCAACAACGGAAGAACATGAAGCTGCGTGATTAACGTGAAGAACTGAGAGAGAGAGAGAGAGAGAGAGAGAGAGAGAGAGAGAGAGACAGACTTTTTGTTAAACTGTGTTTGTGTCAACTGTCATTTTACAAGTTACAACCTAGCTCGAGCTATCTGCAAGAAACTCATGACTCTCCCAGTTGAGAAAATATAGGATGTTTTATATCCTCACTTGCCTTATCCTACAACCCCATTGTGGGCCACCACCTACTATATATATGTGTGTGTGTGTGTGTGTGTGTCCGTTGATTAACCTCATCATCGACATCTACCATCCAATTAAACATGCATGCATATATGTTGTGGGGCCATTTCTAGAAAGAGCACGAAGTTCATGCTTACGAGTAGCCAGACATCTTTCTTTATTTAGCGGCACGTTATTTCAGAGGGCGTCATGCTTCATGATGACATGAAGCAAACGGAGTTGTGGATTACCTCTTTTACGCTCAATGGTTTTTACTAGATAATGGAAGACTAATTAACTTTTTCCTAGATCACATTTCCTAATCTTTTGAATGTCGACTTAATATTTATATAATATTAATTAATCCATTTCTTTGCATTTTGTTATGAAAGACATATATTCTACCGACATCATGCATAGTAAAATTTTATAATGATAAACAGTCATTTAAGTATCTGTAACGTTGTCAAAACTATTCATTTCATTTATTACATATCAAGTGAATTCTTATATACACTAATGCGTTACACAGTCAACATTTTAATATGTCATGCTATGCCCTAAGACGACACTTTCGCATTATTTTATTATAAAGTAATCCTCTTGATTTTTCTCAGGCTAATTTGCAGCAAATGTCCCTTAACTATACCACGAGTTTAATTTTCGTCGCTGAACTCTATTAATAGTTTTTTCCTTCTTCGAATTATGTCATTTGTTGCACTAGTAATCATTTTCATTAGTTTTGTCAACTTTTTCATTAAGTTGAGGGATAAAATAGAAATTTCATCCGAAAATATATGAAAATGAATTTTTTAACTAGAAAGACTTGGCTCCTCAAGGATTGAGGAGGAACTCCTCCTCAAAATACCTCGTGACATATTCACAAAACTTTGTGCTTATGATCGAAACTTCTTAAGGATTAAATGATCTTAGTTTTAATTGATATTTTGAAGAAATGATTTTTACATAGTGATTTATAATATGAACAGTTTCAATTATAAGCGCAAAATTGAGTAGGCAACGAAGTATTTTGAGGAGGAACTCCTCCTTAACCTTAAGGAGCCAAGCTCTTATCATTTTTGAATAAATTAGATTTTTTTGTATGAAAAGACCACTATACCCTTAACTTTGACGGAAAAGAAGAGAAATTTGACGGAAGCACTACTCATACAACACGAAGTTAATTTGAAGAACAAGATAAACTAATATGAGAATTGAGGGATGAAAACATGGGATAAAGTTTAAGACCTTTGCTACCGGGCGCCATTTTTCACAATATCATTGATAATCGAGCTAGCTAGGGCTCAACTGGTATAAACAAATTAGGGCACACGAGAAAGGAGGTTCTTTCCTTTTAAGTAAAACATGGACGTGGCAATTAAGTAAGGATATCAAACATGTCATCATCAAAATCACCATAATATATAGGGTAAATTACACTTTGCCACCTTTTGTTTGAGGTCTATTACAACCTCATACAACATCTTCAAAACATTTCACTTTCATACCTCACTTATTATTTTATTTCAATATAATATATTCGTTACATTTTCTATCTATTGATCAGTTAAGAGTTGATATGGCGGCCACATTTTTTTATTCATTTAAAATATTATAATAACTTACCGTTAAAAAAAAAACACACACACACACACAAACACAAACCCACCTCCCCGCAACCCCCCACCCCTACAAACAAACCCATAAACCTTCAGCCCACCCCCCCCCCCCACGACCCATCTCCCTCTCCTCCACTCTCTTCACCTCCCTTCCCAAAAATCCCATTTTCAATCCTCTCCTCACTCACCATTTCTGATTGCTTCTCTCTCTCTAGGAGATGAGTCCTCAAACCCTAACCCTAATTTCATGCACTCCTCTCTCTTCTTCTTCCTCTTCCTATTGCCGATCGATTCATAGAGACGCTCGCCGGCGGTCTCGCTCCCACAGAAAACGCAGGAGTTTGGATGGAGGGGTGGCTCTGGTGGGATTTTTGGGCGTGGCAGCGGTCTCCGGGAAGGTGGAGGTGGGGTGGGGGGTTGCGGAGGTGAGGGTGGGGCAGGATGGGGTGTTTGGGCTGCAGGGAAGGGGGAGGGTGCAGGGGTTCTGGGTTTGTTTGGTTTTCGCTTCTTCTTATTTATTATTTTTTAATAGGGTAAATATTATTATGTTTTAAATGCATAAAAAAATATTATTTTTGTCATGTGGCACAATTTGGCAGCCACGTCAGCATAAATGTGGATTCCATATTTGCCACGTCATCACTTAACAATTTACTTAACGGATTTTCTAACGGATGTATGAAATTGAAATAAAATGATAAGTAAATGTATGAAATTAAAATGTTTTAAAGATGTTGTAAGGAATTGAAATTGACCGCAAACTTGAGGGAGTAAAATATAATTTACCCTAATATATAATGTTCGTCCTTGCAATAAGTTTTGTTTTGTTGTGTCTTTGATGACCTGTTGGACAATGGGGACACTGGCCCCCACACCCCACCCCTAGGAGAGATTTTTCAATATGACCGGCACACAAGGTGTTACATCACGTGTCACTATAAAAATGGTGGGATTTGTATATTAAAAAGTTAATAATTTAAAAAATAAAATTTTTCATCACTTACATAAAAATATGTGGTATACCATTCATATTCCCGTCATAATAAAAAATTTCTCCACCCATAGAGAACGAGGAAATCGCTTTCATTTGCGTCATCCCTTTTGGCATTTTCCTGCGAGGTCGGAAAGCTGTCACCCCCTTCTCTCTCAGACACAGACACACCTTCCACCAAGCCACCTTCATCATTTCAATTTAGTTTTTTAATTACGGGATTAGATAAGTCATTAATCACAATTTGTATTTCACAAAACTTTGGTACAGCTCCTCTCTCTCAGACAAACACACGCACTTTCCCCCAAGCCACCTTCATCATTTCAATTTAGTCTTATTGGATTTTTAGATAAGTTAATCGCAATTTGTATTTCACAAAACTTTGTACAGCTTTTGACTGCAACATTCAAACCAATATATTTAGTGCTTCTGTTCTGCACATTGAAGTGCAAAGTGATTAGTAAGGGATATATGCGGCATTTCTGCTGGAGTTGCAAAATCTGTTACATCTACATTCTAACGAACCTACAACTATAGTTAATGTTGTATGTGAATGATGGAAATATATTTAACTTCATGTAGTTGCATGATATATAAAGCTAGACTCCTGCAAAGAGGCCTAAGTGGATATAGTCTGTTTAATTTGATATTATGTTTGACTGTAAGCGTTCAACTCAAAATCAATTTCCAGTGGTTAGCAAAATCCCAAATTTATTGAGTTCTTATGCTAGACTTCTTTCGTTAGGATCTCTCAGTATTACAACTTAACCTACGTCCTCTTTGAACAAATTGAATCCCCAACAGCTAAATGATTTTAAAATATGATGATCATTATTTACATGACTTGATTCACATGTGACAAATACTGTAATTAACCATGCAACATATTGTGTTCTTGAAGATTTAGCATAATAGTGCAGAAACGTGGAACGCCCTAAAACTCTCGACTACTCGTACAATATTAGCTAAATAACAGGTAGCTAAGTGATGTAGCCAAAGCCAGCAATGTTCGTAAATGCATCACGCATAGTAGAAAGCTTGAGAGAGAGAGAGAGAGAGAGAGAGAGAGAGAGAGACACGTGATAGAGGTGGCCAGAATCCCGTGAGAGAGCAAACCAGAAACGAAGCCCATGAGCCATAACACATAAAACCAATGTTTTGAGCTGCCATATACATATGGTTACGTACCAAACGTAACATGATCTCACGGGCCTTCCATCCCATCCTTCTCATCTAATACCATAACAACTTCCACCCATCATATGGTAATGATGGCTATTTGTCAAATTTTCACCAAGCTTCAACAATGGCGGAAAGATTTAGTTTAGGTGTCAATTTTATTCATTTTG
Source organism: Malus sylvestris (assembly GCF_916048215.2). NCBI lineage: Eukaryota > Viridiplantae > Streptophyta > Magnoliopsida > Rosales > Rosaceae > Malus > Malus sylvestris. Next base: position 30,210,290 of record NC_062274.1, on the reverse strand, counting down.
AATGGAATTATTAAGATACCTTGAGATTCATTAAGATCATACTTACCAACTAATGCTTGATTTCGTTGAAAGATAGTCGACATGAATAATTGTCAATTGGAAAATTTTCTGGTTTATAAAAATGACTTCCAACAAGAAAATATGCGAGCTCGAACTTTCAAAGGGCAAAATAAATGTAAATTGTATAGCAAATTTGAAATTTAGATTATTAACTGACTTTTAAATAAGTCCCAATCAGTTCAATTTTCTCGTCCATATATAGTGTCCTTAAATCTATTATTTATTTTTTGATAAGGCACGCAAAGGCTGGCACTTAGTAATGAAAGTGGAACTTAGGGTGCGTTTGGTACGCGGGACGGGACGGGACGGGACGGAACGGGACGAGGCGTTCCGTCCCGCGTTTGGTGCGCCAAAAATGGGTGGAACGGGCTGTTCCACGGGACAGATTTTGGGTGTTTTTGCGTTCCACCTCCCCCCCTGGAACGGGTTTGTTCCACGTATGTGGAACACAATGTTTTACCATTTTAAGACAAATATACCCCATTTCTTTTTCAAAAATTACACCTTCGTTCCGTCCCGTCCCGTCCCGTCCCGTCTGCGTACCAAACGCACCCTTAATGAACCAAGTTATGATTTTGTCCCTTCTCGGTTGCCATATCCTTCTGCGCGCGCCCCGCCGCCCTCGATAAACTCACAAATCCAAGAGCATGGCTGGGTTCTGTTCAAAACGGTTCGGTTTTTTGCCAAAACTGAAACCGAACTAAAATTTCGGTTGGGTTTGGTTTGGTTCAAATTTTTTTCGGTTTTTTTTTTTTGGAACTTTAATGAAAAGCACCCGGTACTGTTCACTTTAACGAAAAACCACATTTTTACACTAAAAAGTCAATCCTGGTACTATTCACTTTACCCTTTATTTTGTCCTTATCATTAAAACTCAAAGTTTTCAAGCCCTTTTCATTAGTTTTCCTTTTTTTTTGTTTTGGTTTTTTTTGGTTTGGTTTTGGTTTTTTTTTCTTTTCAAAAAATGATGTAAATGGAAGAAACCTGCCTAATGCCTATCAAGTAGATCGAATTCAAATTTGCAAAACTTAAACAAATACATAAACATATATTCTTCAAGGAAATGTACATCGCCAGGATTCAAAATTCTAAAACTTTAAAATTTGCAAAATCATGAAATAATTCAACAAATTAACTAATTGATGCAAATCGAAACAAAAACAAAGCAAATGGGTTCGTCTAAATGCCATAATCGGACTCCAATATCGCATGCCCACATTAAAAACCCATAAACTGAAAAACAAATAAAACCCAACAAACGGAGATCAGAGATTGACAGCTTCAGTTCAGAGCCACCATGTCTTCTCTTCTTCTCTTGCCAAGGTAAAACTGAAGATGTAGGTGCTGCTAACTAAGACTAACCTCATCCACCGTCAACTACCCATCAGTCCCATATTGTGCCCCTGGACTGCCCCACTGCCACTGTGGTTTGGCTCTCCTCTTTGCTACTGTTGAAATCCACGGAGCATCTTCACAGGAGAAGACTAGAGAGAGATAGTGATTTAGAGAGAGAGAGAGAGAGAGAGAGAGAGAATGAGGAAGCAAAGGCAGAGAGGAAGCAGCGGAAGGGGAAAATGTGTGTTTGAGAAAAGGTGAAAACTGAAATGGGAGTGAGTGACAGCTAGGGTTTGCAAACTTAAGAAATTTTATAAAGCATTAAATATTAGAAGCCGATAAATAACTTACTGGTACAATTATAACAACACAAGGCCTACAGTTAAGTTGGCTTGGAGCAATTATCCCCAACTGGGAAGTTAGGGGTTGAAACCCTGATGCTAACATATTTTTTAGGAATTTATATATGGTTTTTTTTTTTCGGTTCGGTTCTGTGTTCGGACCTCAAAAACCGAAACCGAAACCAAACTGGCCAAATTCGATTTGGTTGGGTTTGGCAGTTTCAGTTCGATTTTTTTCGGCTTTGGTTCGGTTTGGTTTTCGGTTTTTTTTTTTATTTTCGATTTTTTGAACCCACCCCTAGCTGGGCGTGCTCCTTACTCTGCTGCGCACTTATAATATGGAACTGCACAGACCATGAAGGGTACTCCTGTCATTTCATTATGTTTTGCAAATGTGAAGTCGCTCTCTAGTCTCTAGTCTCTATTTACACTCATGACTTTTAAAGGTTTAACTTTTACCCTTTCACTCTTACAGTACTGCAAGTCTGCTAGTGCCACAACGAGAGAGCTCAGTACCTTTTCTACTTCGACATATTGATATTGGGGCTAGTTAGCTTTTATCAATACTAACTGGTAAATGATAATATTAATTAATTAATTAAAGCTATGTTTGTGTGATTGATTTTAAGTGCTAAGAGCACTTCTAGTGTAGTAAGGCCCCTTGGGCAATAGGCAACTTAATCCCCTTAAATGAACAGTAGCTGCCCATGTGCATCTTCACCCCTAAACTAGATAGCCCAGACAATTTGTATTAAAATATTAGCATTTGGTTTAGACAATAATATTTTTGCTATGAATATCTTCGACGGTGGATAACAAATGTGGTCTCTCTTTGTGAACTCCATATCCTAGATCTAGAAGCACCCCCTAGTTTCCAGTTTCAACTGCAGCCCCTTGCTTTGCTTAAGGTAGGCAGCAGCTTGCTACTCCTCATTTTCCTCCTCATTCCCTCCTCTCTTCTCTGCCCCTTCCTTCTTTTCCTTCCCTCTCATCTTTTATGCCATTTCCCCTACCTACATCCACCTTATCTTCATTCTCCCTTTCTAGTCTCCTCCCTTCATTTTATCTTAGTTTTCCTTGAGCCGGGTCTCAACTATCCCCTAAGCTTGTCTCAATTTGGGGTTCACCCTTTATTCACATGCTTTTACTGCTTTTTGTCGTTTAATTATCCTTCCTCCCCCTCTCTAGCTATGATACTTCACCCCCATCCCAGTATGTGCTCGAATCAGCAAACTTCAACAGAAACTGGATATTAGATCCACTTCCCTCTTTCACTTCCCCTCCTCAACCAACATGATTCTTGTCGAGGCCAAATGTTTGGGCATTTTACATACCCCGTTAGTCTCACTTTCTACCTATATGTTACTTTGTTTGTATATATTTGCAGGGGTTCGTGAATGGGACTTGGATCTGGTGTCTACTTTCTCAACTCAGAGGTTGACTCCTCAGAAGATGTGACAGTGACAACGGGGTGGTCTTTGCTTTTCGAGATTAGGGTTTTTTATTGTTTGTTTTTTGCAGGCTTCGAGTCTAAGCTTATGTCGACCTCCATTGTATCTTAGGTTGCAGCTCTCATTTTGCTTGGGCCCTTTACTTTATCTGTAGTTGTTTACCCAGTTCTTTTGGGCCTTGTACTAATTTTTAATGAAATGAAAGATATCTTACTTTGTAAAAAAAAAAAAAAAGCATTTGATGTGATTGTTTCTTGTCTGAGTTTTCTTCCTTACTATTCAAAAACTTAGATTATTGCGATATGACAAGCATGAGAGATAATTATGTTGGAATATGATCATAAGTACAAGTCTTGAGGCTGGCTATTTATTTCACATTGGTACAAACGATATTGTCTATTAAGGAGGAAGTGTGGGCTTAACCTCACAATGTGCCAGCAATAATGTGGTTCAAGTTCGCCTTTGGCAAGAATCAAACCTAAGACCTCTCACTTACAAGTGAAGATGAATACTAGTAGACCGTTGTACTAAATGGTAGTGTAAATTGATTTTTACACTAGTATACAATAAGGTAACTTTTCAGTACCGAATGAGGATTCTATTATGAGAATTGCAAGACTGATTGTGTATAAATAGTGACATCCACTCTCACAAAACGCACGCTCAAATTTGAACTAAGACCTATTGTTAGTTTGAGTACATTTGGTTTTGATAGAGAGGAGAAGGTTTACTACTTTGTTTGTTCATGGCTTTATATTTTTCGACCGCTGCAGGTTAGTTTTTCTTCTAAACTTTTTGTTTGTTTATCGATCTGGTTCTTTATGGTTTATTAGCTTGACTAAGATCTTCTTGAGGCTTTAATTTTCTTACATTTGGTATCAGAGTCAAATACTTTTAGTTAATAAACTCTAATAAAAAAAACATATTAAAATTGTTAAAGCCTCCCAAGAAAGGATAAGAAAACCAAGGTTTTTGTTTGTTTTAACTTTTTGAAAGGCAATCGTTTCGAATTCGGGTCTTGGTTCAAATTAGGTATCGTGATAAACTAGTATGTGTAGCATTTCTATTAAATTATGAATGTGATCGTGTAAATTCTATCATATCTAGGATATCCTAATAGGATTTTATCATATCTTTTAGACTAGATATTATCCTATTAGTGTTGTAATCCTTTTGGGGTAAGAAATTTACTTTCCCTACTACTATAAATAAAGGCACAATGGAGTGAGATAGTACACACCTCACAATTATACATCTCTCTCTCTCTCTCTCTTTGTCCTTTATAATTTTCAATTTGAACTATGATGTCGGTTTAGAGGATGAAATTTGACTACTAAAGTTTCTTTTGGACATCGAAATTGAAATGATATGAAATTGAATTTGTTATGGATGCATAAATTCATGATAGATGCACATAATTGTTTCTGGCAGATTGCGTGTCTTGATTTAAATCGGGTGAATGACATGTCTAATGGTCACCAAATGACCTGAAGTTTTGATATGTTTAACATATATATGTCTACTATTTGTCTCCAAATTTTCGTAATTTTCTGCCATGTATTTTAATTATGATGAATTTATTAGTAACCCATACTCGAATAGCACTTTTACTGGCAGATTGTGTTGGTCTTTTTGAGACGTGACTTTAGACTACTTTTTTGACCCAAAACGGCTCTGTATTTTTATTTTATGAAGATTAGTATGTCTATTTTGATCAGTATAAATTTGGTAGCAATCAAGCTTGTAAATTAATTATGATAAACTCTAAAGTAAGTGTAACTCGTTGCTGAAATTATGTTTGACAACTTTATGTTGGTTGTAATGCCTATTTTATTATGTCTAAAATACAAAGAAATTTTATTTAGATACATCTTTGAAAGAGTGTTTGCCCAAGTGGGAGAATTAGTGAACGAAAATTGGGCTTCACATTCATTAACTTATTTGCAAGTACAAACTCTGCAAACTTAGTGGGAGTTGTTCTAAAATTTTGAGCATTAAGTGGACTTGCATGAATCTATTAAAGTGTTATTCTATCTTCCATGAATTTGTGTTACTCGATTGTTTATAATATGTTTAAGTTGCACAAATGGCTACTTAGTATATGCGTACATTTTTTTGTTACTTGCAATCATTTGGATTTCTTGGTTGATCATTTATTTTGGGGCTCATAAGGACTTAGCATAAATGTGGACTTATTAATACATATAAGATGGTTGTTGGATACATGTTTTGTGTAACAGCAGTGAATGCTTTCAAGCTTAGTTGTACCTTTCATTGAGGTAATACGCATTCATTGACTAAGTAAGGCTACTCCCAAAGGCATATTTTCAAAAGTATGATTTAAGTATTGATTTGCAAATTAAGTAACGATGTTGCAGATCAGTGGGAGTTTGAGTTTCGTGTTAGTAATGCCTTACAGTTGCAGATGACCTATAAGGTAGGTATAGAATCCATGTATTCATTTTAATCTCCAGTTGGATTCATTAAGTCACATTTTTTCGTGTGCTAGTCAATCATCTGATAAAATATATATAAGATATCAAATTGTTATCAAATTGCATATTAAATGGCATGACATGGTTTATGTACTACCTCAGTTGTGAGGATTTCCATCTTGCCCGCAAGTGTTGGAAATCACTATGAAAGTAACTGGTATGGTGCATAGATCAGTGTCAGAAACATATTAATTCATCTTGCTCACAAGTGTTGAATTAATTTGTTTTATGAAGTTTTTGGGATATTTTAGTTGGACATGTGCCTATTTGGTATTTTCAGTTGTGTCCGTTGGCTACAAACATTGTTTGTATTATTACTGATCTAATGAAAGTGATGCATGATTGTTTTGGAGATGTATTCAGACCTGCAGGTTATGGTGGTTTCATTAGATGAAGGATATCTGCATTGGCAGATTTAAGGCTTCGAAGAAGCATAAAGTGTAACTTGTGAGTTACAATAAGGTGGACCTGAGATGATATAAAGTAAGACATTTTGGTTAATTTAAAGTTTATTTAAAGTTTCATCTCTTGATCATAATTTGTGTTTCATGTGAATGAGGATCTTAGCATGTGTGATTATGAAGGTTCTGGGTTGTGTCAACCCTACAACCTTGTTAGTTCCATGTTAAGAAATGCATTTGACAGAAATTGCATTAAGGACGAGATGTAATCACTCTTACATGGCCACTAAAGTGACATTAGTCTCCAATCTCAAGTATAAACGTGAATATTACATTTTGTAGACCAAGTGGGAGAATGTTGGATTTATCCAATATAAATCAACCTTTAAGTGGTCTACTACATGTAATAGGAATGTAATATTGGAGAATAATGTTAATTGTGATTTGATCTCTTAAAGATATCAGTCCTATATAAGGTGTCTTATATTGGAAATAGGATTGATGGAATCCTTAATTGAATATGATTATGATACTTGACTTGGAGGCTAATAAAGTAAGTTTAGGTTTCCTTTATGGATGGAAACCCTAGCTTTTAGCCTATATAAAAACACCGGTCCCTATAAGCCCTAGAACACACAACATAATGCTTTCCATAGAGTAGTTGTATTCGGCTAGGAACTTATAGAAGATTTTGGTGTTGCCGTGTCCTTTCGTGTTCGACTTCCATGGCTACCGTTGGAATCAGGTTAGTCACTCATTCGTTTGTGTTTTAATTGTATAACCCAATAAGGTTAACAATCATACCATACACAAAAGCCAAACAAAAACATGACAGCCAATAATAAAATGGAATGGAGAACTCATTAACCTATATATTAACAATTTTCTTATGTAGATTGCTAACTGACATTCTTAATTATCAAATTCATTAAAACCCTTCAATCTCTTATATGCGACGGTAGCCATCACACCTCAGAACGACAAACCAAAAATCTATCGATGTCTTAAACCTTTCAAAGACTCCACAAACATACATAAAAAATGTCACATCCAGCCCGGACCCCCACCACATCCCAGGCTAGACTCCGCCGTAGCACGATATTGTCCGCTTTGGCCCCAACCACGCCCTCACAATTTTGTTTCTGGTAACTCAAACGAGAACTTCCCAGTGGGTCATCCATCATGGGATTGCTCTCGTGCGAACTCGCTTAACTTTGGAGTTCTTAAGAAATTCAAAGCCAGTGAGCTCCCAAAAAGCCTCGTGTTAGGTAGAGATGAGAATATACATATAAGGCTTACATGATCCACACAACTGGGCGATGTGGGATGTTACAAAAATACATACACTAAATCATTTTTTGTATCTATACACCAATAATTTGACATTCAATACAGAAAACAAATCTATAATCCAGGCTTTAAATACATTATAAACTCAATTAATACAAACAAAGAAAGACCATCGCACCAAACAATTTCATCAAGTCCAGAAATCTGATTGCCTCATCACTTCACAAAACAATATATTTGAAAACAGATTGAAACGAAGCACCACTAAACTGCTATTTCCTCAAAATGAAAAGAAAACCAACTTATCCAGTTACACCTAGGATCCAAACACATAAACAAAACCCTCTAAATTAAAATATGTTCTCCTTTTTCCTGTATTTATATTTATCAAATCATCCCTTTTTTTAGCTTTTTGATACATATAAAGCCATGGTCCTGAAGCTATAAAATGAAGCTAACACAACTTGTACCACACTGACAAACACATTGGACCAACTACTGTCCTAGGCATATCCATTCCTCACTAATCTTTGGGCTTTTAAGCAAATAAAAAATAAAATTTGGTTCACCCACATAACAAAGGAAACTGTCAAAGTAAACTAAAAAATTAATCATGGCTATCCGTATCTATTCCTCACAAAACTCAGGGCTTTTAAAAACACTAAAAGAAATAAAAAATTGTTCACCCACACCAAAAAACGTAAATATCAAAGGCAAAACCCAAAAACTAATCATGCACATTCCTCTTTTTTTTTTTTTTTTTTTTGAATTTTGAGGGAAAAATCGTTGTATTTTCAGGCAAAAATTGAACCACAAACAATAAAAAAACCCTAATAAAAAATAAATTTAAGAGCAAAGAGATCAATTATATACCTCACCTAAAAAGGGCTTGCAAAGTCGCAGTAAAACCCTAAAATTGGAAGACCAAAGTTCCCTGCAACCTGTTATGAACCCAAAATGTAATTGAGGTTTATGCTTTAATTTGAATTGTTAAGAATTGTTAAATATGCCAGTTGGCATTTTAAAGAGTAGAGTCTGTATAAAAGGAGCCCAACTTCCTCTAATGTGGCACATCAGAATTTACAACAAAGAAATTAAATACAAAAAATATTTGGAGCTCGGCTCCTTCCCTCTTCTTCCATAGCTTTCTTGGGCGACTTGCATGTTGATTAAGGGAATTGAGAATTGGGTATTATCAATGGTATCATCCTTCTCGAATCCTGGTTTTCCTCCAGTGCACACCCACCCGACCCGTCTTCCTGCCATGGATGCACGCCTCTCCGCTGCAATCGACTCATTTGAATCTTCGATGCGTGTTGCGATTCGTGATGCGATTCGCCTAGCTCTGGATTCTACACTCACCGCCATTCACAAGGTTGTGACTCCTGTACTCACCGACATCCGCAGTGACCTTGCTCAGTTACACCGTGACTTGGCTCTCGGCATCGAGGGAGATTTTTATCCAGCCTCGTATGTTCCGAGGAAGCTGCATCGATCGAGGTTGGTCACCAAAAACCTCACAACGGAGACGGCAACCCACTCCGAATTCCGTCGACAATCCACGACCATTCCATTCCGCCATTGCTCTCATCTTCACCAATGTTGCGAGCATTGGCAAATTCGACCGTCAAGCCACACTCGAACAAGTCTACTGCATCTACCATCTTGCTTCCGGAATCGAAGACGATGATCTCTACTCCACAGCTACTCCATAAGCACTCGTTCTCAGCTACTACGAAAACTGGACCTGAGGTAGTTCTTAATTTGAGTATCATTTCAGCAACTCTGGAGGCTAAATTCCCTTCTCTTTTGACTGATTACTATGGTGCATACCTGAAAGATAAATTTGGATGGGTTAATTGGTATCTTGTGGGTAAATGTATGAAGAAGAATTTATGTGCATTGAAACTATTTGATGAAATGTCTAAGAGACAGAATGACAATATGTTCATTCAGCCACTGGTTCACAGTATTGAAGTTCTCCATCTCAATTGTCTTGCCATCCAGCTCTATTCTTTTGACTTAAATTGCTACCTGGATTTTGAATATGGAAGTACAATTGCTTAAGGTAAAGCTTTTGCTTGTTCATCTGGTTTTAGTCAGAAGCCTATGTTTGGAGTATTTAGATCCAATCTTGCTCGAACAAGTACTTTTGAAAGTCTAACTCAAACATCACATGCAGCATTTGGGGGCAGTATAATTGGTTCCTCCATGCCAATTGGTGACATATGCTACTGTAATGGCATTCGGGATAAGGGTGGAGGCTCTAAATTTAACAAAATGCAATTGAAGAAGGCAGGTGGTAGTGAAGCAAATGAGGCGTTACATTGCCTTGCTCCTACAATCTGGTAAAAACGCTACTACTCGAATCCAAGTTGAATATGTGATTAGAGAACATAACACTTTGGCTGCCAATGAGTTCATTGAGCTCTTCTATGAATTAGTAGTATCTAGACTTTTTATCATCGTAGAGCAATGAGAGTGTCTGCCTGGTCTCAAAGAAGGAATTGCTAGTTTAATATTTGCCTCTCCTAGGTGTTCTGAGATTTCTAAATTGATTGCACTAACAAATGTTTTTGAGAAAAAGCATGGTAAAGATTTTGTATCTACTGTTGTTCATGTACGTCCCAGCTATGGTGTGAATCGCATACTGATTGACAAGCTCTCTGTTAGAATTTCTATGGGCGAAGTAAAGTTGAAACTCCTGAATGAGATAGCCAAGGAATACCACATTGAGTGGGATACATTGAAATCTGAACAGGAGCTGTTCAAGCCTCCAGAAGAGCTTATACAAGGATGCAATTTTGGTAGTACTACCAGCATGCCTATGCACAGTGTGCAGCCTCAATCTGTTAAGACTAATAAGCCAAACATTAGTTCTTCACACAAAACAAGTAGTGGTGGTGAAAAAGGACATATGCAGTTTGTAGACTCAGCATTAGCTGCTAAAGCAACTGCAACATCTGCCACTGATGCAATGGCTGTTGCACAAGTTGCTGAATATTGGGCCAACAGAGACTGCAATCAGGACATTGATATTGTATCTTTCAAAGAAATAAAAGAAGCTTCCCCATTGAGTTTGACAATTTCTTTACAATCAACGCATGTGGGCAGATTTCAATCTTTTGATCAGTTTCTGTCTCTTGAATATTGTATATCTCTTGCTGACAATTGAGAAAGTAAAGTCAAGTTAAGGGATGAAGACTATTCTCAACTCTTTTCTGAAGTGCATAAATTTGATGATGGGATTTTCGAATTCAACAATATGGTGTCTGCAATTCAAGCGATGGTTACACAGTCTGATGTACTTAAGCTTAAGTTCGATGAAGGGTCTACAATGAGCAAGCTTTGGCTTTTGCATTTGGGTGGCTGTGAAAGACAAGAAAAAACTGAAGTGCAAGGGAAAAGTCTTAAGGAAGCTCAAAACATCAATAACTCTCTTTCAGTTCTTGAGGATATGATCTCAGCTTTGTCAAGAATTAAAGCTTTGGACTGGTTGGGACATGTGGATGAAGAGAATGCCAAGGCCGTATCCCTGCTTGAGAATGTATTGGATCTTAATGATGCTATTGAAGATGAAGTCAAGAGGGCAAAGAATCTGATTAGAGGAATATTTGGTATTGGTTATGCACAGCTTGCAGAAATTTTCTCAAAGTATAGTATGTCCTTTTTGGTTAGTTGTCAACACCTTGTCCCTCAACCTTGGGTTATCAATGACTTTGACGCAGCAATGGTTGTTTGTGTAATATCTGAGTGCGAGCATTCGGGTGCATTAGACCATAAAAAATGCGTGCATACATACTGCAAAAGAGGCAGCGTTTACACCAACATCTTAGTGAAGAATGCCTTGATTGGCATGATAATTGGTCTTGCTTTGAATGGGAAATCTGTTGGAGCACTGGAAATGTTATCACAAATGGAAGCGTCGAGTGATGTGAAGCCGACATTCCGCAGCGGGTTGTCTGCATGCAGTCATGGTGGGTTTGTGGATAAAGGTTTTCACCATTTCGAAGCCATTACTGAAATTTATAAGCTCAGTCCTCGAATCGAACACTACAGATGCATGGGGGATCTTCTTGGTCTTGCTAATCTGTTAAATGAGGTTGAAATATTCATCAGAGATACACCTATTGAACCTGATGTGGTTATATGGAAATCTTTGCTTTTTGCGTATAGGACTTATGGGAGCATAGTTTTGGTAGAACTTATGGGAGCATAGTTTTGGTAGAGTTGGTTGCCAAAAGGATTGGGGTGTTTGAATCCAAAAGTGCTTTTATCAAATTGCTACAAGACAAAGACCTATCTGTAAGATTGGCAACTTGTATGTCTCTTTGTTTGCCTAGTGAAGATGCTAGTTTTTTCAGAAAGAGAATTCATCAATCTTCTCCCTATATGTTGGGATTTATGCCTTAAGTTGATTAAGGAAGTTCAAGAGTTTGACTCGAAGAAGGCTTGGGAAGAATCTGCCAATGAGTGCCTTCTTCGGATTCAACTTGTTGGTGCTTTGAGGACAGCAGCTACTTGGGAGGACTTCCACAATTCCATTTTAAGCCTTGAGGACAAGGCTAATTTTCAAGGGGGGAATATTGTTATGAACCCAAAATGTAATTGAGGTTTATGCTTTAATTTGAATTGTTAAGAATTGTTAAATATGCCAGCTAGCATTTTAAAGAGTAGAGTCTGTATAAAAGGAGCCCAGCTTCCTCTAATGTGGCACATCAGAATTTACAACAAAGAAATTAAATACAAAAAATATTTGGAGCTCTGCTCCTTCCCTCTTCTTCCATAGCTTTCTTATGCGACTTGCAGGTTGATTAAGGGAATTGAGAATTGGGTCTTATCACAACCAAAAAAACGAAATTAGACGAAAGAACCAGATGCAAATCAACACGAAGAAATAAAGAAAGCGTTGAGCAAAATAGGTGAACAGCCAAACTTTACAACAATCAATTTAAGGTCACAGTAATACCCTAAAATTGGAAGATCAAAGTTTCCTGCAACCAAAAAATGAAATCAGAGGAAATAACCAAATGCAAAGCACGAAGAAATAAAGAAAACGTTGAGCAAAATAGGTGAAGAGCCAAACTTTACAACAATCAATTAAAAAAATTTCTTCCTAACCATAAAGAAAATAAAACAACGCATGAACAAACACACCTAAAGCAGAGTGATTGGTTCGTGGAAAATAGCGATGAAAACAGGTGAAACACTCTTCCACACGGTCCGATCAGAATCAAAACCGAAAGACAAACGGAGAAATAGAGAGAAACGACAAAAGACAGAGAGAAGAGTAAAGTTTAAAAATGGAAGATGCTGTTCCTTAGAAAATACAACACGGACTAGGGGTGGGTTCAAAAAACCGAAAACTGAAAAAAATCGAAAATCGAAAACCGAATCGAACTGAAATCGAAAAAACCAAACCGAACGAAAAAACCGAACCGAATTGAAAAAACCGAACCGAACCGAACTCTTTTGGTTCGGTTCGATTTTGATGGTCTAGAAACCAAACCAAACCGAACCAAACCGAAATAATTAAATTAATATTTTTTTAATTTTATTTATTTAATTATTTGATTTTATTATATTAGAATATGATACTTTGGACTGCTGCTTTGGTAGGACTTCTTTGCTTTCCAATTCAAATTGTCTTCTTAGCTTCTCCATCTACAACAAAAATTAGAATTTATACCATTACATGCAATATTTCTAGTTTATATCATTAAGTGCAACACATATATAAGAACACATGTCTCAACTGCACTGCAGTTGATTAGGGAAAGCAAACAACGTATAAAAGTCTCATGAGTTTATTAAACACTACGAGATCAAAAACAAAATTCAAACTTTCTCACCTATGGCCAAGTATAGTAGCTTCCGTGGCCTAACAATTTTGAAAAGTATATTAATATATTCAAAAATATTGATGAACACCTCTTCAAAATTTGATGGTGGTAGAAGCTGAACACAGAATGTAGAAATTATATTATGTAACCACATATATGGATAAAAAAAATTCGGACCATAAAGATAAAGAAAATATCAAAATTTGTTACCTAGACAATAATCAAAATAAATAGTATATTATAGAATGTTTATCTTATTGCTAGTGAAGAATACATGTATAGAGAGAGAGAGAGAGAGAGAGAGAGAGAGAGAGAGAGAGAGAGAGAGAGAGAGAGAGAGATTGAGAGAAAGAGAGGAATGAATAAGGTAGTACTCCATCAGCATCGTCTAAAAAAGAAATCTATTTACAGTTAAACTTTAAATCCAAAATACTTAAAAAAAACCTTTATGTTATAATTCTAGTTGAACTTTAAATGTTTATTTTCATTATCTTTAAGTCTAGTCGGAATATTTATGTTATGATTGTGTTGGATACGTTAAAATTTAAGATTTCAAATTTTTTTTCATTTTTTGAAAAAATAACTGAAACCGAACCAGAAAACTGAACCGAAAAAAAATTGAACCATACCAAACTGAAATTTCGGTTCGTTTTTGGTTTTGGCAAAAAACCAAACCGATTTGAACCGAACCCACCCCTAACACAGACGGAACAAAAATGAGAGGGACAAAATGGCCAATTCACCAGCCAACCCCACTAAAGCCCAAAAAGCATGAAGAGAACGAGGGGTAGAACCGGGTGGGCAATGTTAGGGTGCGTTTGTTGTACCGGACTATCTCGGACTGGACTAGCTTCAAGGACTAAACTGGACTGGCTTAGCATAGACTAAGCTGGACTAACTTAATGAAGCGTTTGATGCAGTGTCGAATTAAGAAGAATAAACCCTATTTGAATTATCAAAACAAAAGAATTCGATACTACGACATCATAAATTAACCAACATGAACCTACAATCAAATCTTAAATTACAGAAGAAAAATTGAAATTAACTAAAACCACTTTTCTATGCCAACACCCAATTCAAACCAAAACCAAACAATTTCTCAGAATTAAAACATAATAATAAATTTCTCCCAAATTCAACAAAAAAAGGGGGGGGGGGGTGGAATTGTATTGCAATCAATCCTTTTGTCCATCGGCATCTGAGGCTCTGAAATCTTAGCCCAGAAATTGAATTGCGCCACAGATTGGAACGACGACGGCGCCACAACCACAAGTTCGTAAATCCGACTGACAACACCACAAATCCATCTTCATCACCTTCGAGCAGTCGTGGTCGACCACAGCCTTCAGGCAGCCGTCTTCCAATTCAGCCTTTGAACCCAGCCTTCAAGGTCTTTGAACCCAACCTTCGAGTCGTCGCTGTCGACCTCAACCCCCAGCCAATCGTGATAATCAAATAAACTTTCCCTTTTCTAACTGATTCACCACCCAAGAAGCGTTCTGTCACCTCGGCGAAGAGGAGTGGGTGCGCCGACATCAATCTGAGTCTGGGTTATTGGTGCAAAGAGATATAGCAAGGGGCAGAGAGAGGAAGCGACGTGCAAGAACAGATGCGTCTTAGCAATCCCGTGGTTATGCGGGGATCTCACTAAGACCTGCTAGCGAGGCCCTTAGTTGAGGCGTATCCGGGCTAATACCATTAAAGCTAATCCGTGGGAGTAACAAACACGGTACTGGACTAATCTTTAATCCAGTTTAGTCCAGTGAAGGCTAACGAGTGCAAACAAACACCCTCTTAATGAACAATAGTCATCCATCGGGTTTTAGAATAAATAAAATATCACTAACATATGCTAACAAGTTGCCATTTTTGTTCCAGAGAGAACCAAGTTATATAAATAGCTCGAAACAACTCGAATTTTTTAATTGAGCTTGGCTCATATAAGAAGCACTTCAAACTTAGTTTCATAGCTTGCACAAAATAAAATAAATAAATTACACAAGCAAAAGCTTAAATAGAGTGATATTCAGTTTATTCAGCTTGTTGTGAATTTTCTTGTGTGAAACAAAAAATAAACCATTCTCGCCAAATTTCATTGAGTCTCTTGAAGATGATTATTTTTTAAATTTGACTCTTTAATATATAATTTTAGTGGTTTTACAGCTTATCTTAGAGATGCTCTTGTCATTAAGCAATAGCTTAACTAACTTTAACATCTTTAACTCTGACATCGCAGCGGGCATGGCACTCGACTCAATAAGTTAATATAAAAAGAACCATGATTTTAAAGGAAGATGATAGTACTACAACCAGTGTGGTCCTTGCATATCGAAGAATATTGACACACCCCGACCGAGGTCAAGGCATGTTGGCCGTCACGTGATAGTAACTATACGAATAATAAAAAAAAAACCAGATTACTAGAGTGCATTACTAAATAGAAAGTGATACGAGTTAGTTACAGCAGTAAACATTCCTAATCAGAGCATAAATTCTAGGTGCAGTCCAATAGGACAAGTACTAGTTATACAGTACCAGGAATGTCCTACTATTAATGAATTAGGTCAGAACAGCTGACAATCCCGAGCCACCAACAACAAGCTTACTTAGAACCTAGAGGGGCGCAAAACAAAAAACGTGAGTGGACAAAAAAAAATGTTTTACAAAATCATTTCATTTATCAATATACTAACCCCTCGCTGTAAAACATGTATAATTTTTCCCAGAATCAGAATATAAGCATATACATAAATGAATGTATTTGAAATCATATAAATTCAGTTCATGCTTCACATAATCATATTCATATTTATACTATGCCAAGATATAAAAGAGTAAGCAATTCAGGTAAGAACAATTTCATAGAAATGTGATATGTTAGTTGGAACTTCAATGGTAGTCTGCACGGTTGAATTCATAGCTCAAACTCAATCTAGCCGGATTCACTACGATGACCTATACGGCAATATACTGCACATAAGTCGGAACCATTAAAAAGGGTATGTACGACAAGATTGGGTGAAATATAATTATGCTCAATTCTATTCTCTTATAATAGCCGGGCGATAAATCGCTAGTCACCTACGAGTCGGAACCATAATAAGGTTTATATGACAAGACTGTGCACTTAAGTTAGATCCAATATGAGCATATAGTGCGGGAGGTGACATAAATAAACAGGCATGTACTTCATATCTCTGGCTAATTCACAATCACCCTAGGTGCAGCTTTATGAGCTCAACATTACTTAATCACATATCACATATCACATCATTGATGATTCACACAACCAAACATAACTTACCTGAACTCACCTGCACCTCCACGGCACCACATTTATACATATATGCAACCATGCAATGCATAATCAAAATATAGAAGCATTTGACATATTATTTCAAAGCATACTTTCTTTAAAAATGCATTTCTGGGAAATATATCAAGCATATAAATATATACTAAAAAAAAAGCCCACTCATCGATATGTCGAAGGTTCGTAGCCCCCGAGTCGCCCGTGGATACGCTCGTCCTCGAGATAAGTCTCACCTATATGCGAATTAACTATAAAAACGTTATTTTTAAAGCACATAGGCAAACTAGCTAATAACTTCTCATACATTGCTCAAAATAGGTATATGAATATACCACAGTGATCTATACAACCTTAGGATCATCCCCATATTTTTAGAATTATTTTTGGACCTCCCACGCGCCGGTAAGGGCACGGCAAAACGCGCCACCACGCGCAAGGAATCCTGATGGATTCCCTAACTACCATTAGGAATATTCCTCGGAATATTACGTTAAAACCCAACATAAACAGTCCAAATTAACTGATGTCGTGAGAAATATTCCGTCCAAACTGACGAAATATTCTGTCTTCGTCCCTGGCGAGTCGCCGGTCGTCGGAAAACTGGGTAAAACTTTAAACTCACTATTCTCACTCGTTTCTCAACCATTTTTCATGAAATTTGAACCAAATGAAAGCTTAGAGTGAGAAGAATGACGTTATACCTATTTGGAGCTTCAAATCTCACGAAATCACGTTGGGAAGCTTTGAAATTCAGACTAAACCTACAACTCTTCGTTTCCCACGATCTCGACGTCCAAATTCTTCAAATGAACTACCCCGAGACTCGTGAGGACTTCATTAAGCTTCCTATGAGCTTATAATTCCTTGAAAACAACATATTTACGTGTGCATGAACAATGCACAATTCGAGGGTTAGGTTTCACGAGGTTTTCGAAGGTTTCAGGTTCTAAAACTTGTACCAATCGACTCCTGAGGTCACAAGGAATACGAAATTGCTTACCTTGGTTTCGATCTGCAAGGTTTGAGATGGTTCCTGGATTTCCCGTACGAAAATGCCGAGAGGAAGAGAGAGAGAAGTCCACGGGAGAGAGAGAAGGTATGTGTGTGGTCCAAAAGCCACCAATAAAAAAGCAATAATTCCCTTACTTCCAATTGGGTCCAACAACTTAGGGAAAAAAATAATAAATGGGTCCAAATCCAACTTAAATCACACAATACACTTTAACATCCAAGGGTAAAATTGTCATAAAAATTATCTTCCGGGACGGGCTGTGACAAATACTGAGTAAAACGTTCAACTTATTTTCAGAGTTAATTAATTTGCTTCTAAGAAATCATTCTGTTTTTATTTCCAATAGAACAAGCGCCACAAAAAAAATTAGAATTCACTCACACCTTGAACACATCCTTCATCTATCAAATATAAGATGACTGAATTAAAACAACTGCCGCAATGCGCATGAACGATTCTAGCAATTCTCTTCCAATTCCCTCATCACATGATGGCTACGAAGGTTCAAGCCATTCCAATTTTCTGTCCATGCATTGTTCAATACGGAGAATTCAAGGTGTTTGCCACATCAATGACAAAGCGGTATTTAACATCAGCCTTGGCAACTCTTTCAAAGGCGGTGTGGACGTAATCCATCGGAATAACTTCGACGTCCGCTGTGATATTATGCTTTGCTGCAAAATCTATCATCTCTTGTGTCTCCTTCATTCCCCCAATTGCACTACCAGCAATAAGCTTCCTCCCTATTAGAGATTTATAGAGTTTCGATCAATCTTAAAACAAAAAATGTAAGCAGAACTAGCCGCTAGGGAAAAAAAATGAACTTACCCATGATTAACGGGAAAACTGGTAGTTCGGGAGGTTGGATTGGAGCACCCACCAGAACTAGTTTTCCATTGGTCTTCAACAACTCGGTCAATGGCAAGAGAGGGTGAGGGGCCGAAACTGTATCGATGATACCGTCCATTGTACCCATGGCAACCTAATTGCATGTAATCACATCTAAGTATGTAATAAACACAAACTTCAAATGAAACGGTCACAATGAGAAAAAAAATTGTGCTCAACAGTTTGACGTCTTACGTTGTTGGACTTTAATTAGATACTGTTAATCAAATTAGTGAATTCTTGTTACAAACATCTCACTGGTGCAGGTCCACAACCGCCTTATTTGGACTTTGTTATCAAATGTTCATTTAACCCAAAAAGGAACTGAATTCTGCAGGTTAAATGGAAATGTCAAATGTTATAAATATACCTGCAATTGCTCCTGGTCATGACTAATCAGAAATTCATCAACACCAAGTTTCTCCACTGCTTCCTTCTTCTTATTCGGGGAAGTACTGATTACAGTCACTTTTGCTCCTACAGCTTTTGCAAACTTCACGGCCAGATGGCCAAGGCCACCAAGTCCAACAACACCCAAGTGCTTACCAGGCTCCATAAGTCCAAAGTATCTCATTGGACTGTACACTGTGATCCCAGCACACAGCATAGGTGCAGTACCTTGTAACAACAAGTTATCTGGGATTTGGACAGCAAAGTGTTCATCGACTACTAGTTTGTCCGAGTATCCACCAAATGTTCTTGATCCGTCTTCGTGGTGTTTGTTGTATGTCCACACCATTTTGGGGCAGTAATTTTCTAAGTCCTGCGTGCAGTTATTGCATGAGCGACATGAACCCACCATGCACCCAACTCCAGCTATATCTCCTACTTTGAATTTTGTGACATTGCACCCAACCTTTGTCACTTCGCCTACAATCTCATGACTACAAAAAAAATTTATGATGTAAAAACTGACAACCGAAAAAGAATTACTCAAAATCGGCTTAATTTTTAGAGATAATACATTGAGTAAGGAAAGTAGGTACGTACCCTGGGACGATGGGATAGATTGTCATTCCAACTTCGTCCTTAGCAAGGTGAAGGTCTGAGTGGCAAATGCCACAATAGAGTATCTTGATGCGGATATCATTATTACCAGTGGCTCTGCAAGTAAAAAGAAACACACATAACACCAACTTGTTACTACTGATGAAACCTGTATCTTACTTATACATCAATAACTTAGAGATGCTAAATTTGTCACCAAATGATATGTAACTACATATTCCATAAATGAACGGTAAAGATGAAAAACTACGATATTGTTTGTTGAAAAAAATTTGATCATCAATGTAGCGCTGATATGAAGAAATAATTGAGTACCTCCTAGTGAAGTGGAATGGAGAGAGAACCCCCGAGGAATCTCTAGCGGCCCATCCATAGGCTTTCACTACTTCCTCTTTTGCAACTGATATTTCTTGAGACATTTTGTATTTAAGATATTGTGTATCTGTGTTTGATAGCTAATTTCAAAAGAGATCGAGTGATTGAAAATATTAAAATCGCAAAGAGTTTGTTCTGTTTAATTGCGTTGAGGGTTTGTTGTGTATTTTGTTGGGGGTTTACGTACATATATATACCATATGGTTGGGTAACATGCAAGAAATGTAAGAATACGACCAAATACATCTTTCTGAAATTGTTAAGAGTCATCAGTGACGTATAATTCAGGTTCGTGGACATTTCTAAAATCTCCCTCGCCTATTCACCCTTTCCCAAGCCAAAGAATAAAGAACATTGACCAAATCAATTGGACGACTCCTTTTCTGGTTAGTATATGATATATAGCACGTTTTTTATGGTGAGAAAAGTTACAATCTCATGGAGATATTTTCCAAGTGCGTACATGTAGTGGTGGATCTAGGAAATAATATTAGGCGAGCCCAGCGCGCAATTTTTTTTTTACCAGAAATAGCATGCATATCGTCATTTCATCGAGTCTGGGTAGGCCTGAATTCATTTGGAAATGCATACTACACATCTGTTAATGCTTCATTTGCAAGGGTAACTAACATGTTCCAAGGCTGCTCCTATATGGATGCTTAACAAAAAAACACACTTATCTTGAACACATTAACAATGTTTGATATCATTGCATCCCATTAATATGTTTGTCCAAAAAATGATGATGTTTCTTTATTCACTGAGATAACCATTTTATTCACTCTTCTTCCAGACATTTTATCAAATAATTGGAGGGCATGTATTGAGCCAACTCTAATCTTCAAAAGGGCAGCACCTAAGATATCCATAGACATTCACCGAAGTTCAAAGAGTTAGCATCCAAGGTATCTATAGACGTTCACCGAAGTTTGAGAGGTCAGCAGACCCCCTGCCCCTCAATGCATCCGCCACTGCGTACATGTTATAATATAGGTTGAAAATTTTCTCCAATCACATTAAAAAAGGTGGAATTAAATTTGCTTTGCCTTATTTAGATTTTACTAATTAAATTTCACTAAATTAATATAGGATTAAGTTCGGATAACTAAATTTTAAATTGGTCTTAACCTTTTAAAACATTCTAAATAATTACATAAAGTTTTGAAAAATCAATATCTGTTAGATTCACTAGTGTTAAGTGATGTCATGAACAAATATGAACGTATGTTTTAACTCTCAAGTCATTTATATAGCTTTCAGTCTCCAAATCAACCCATTTTAGTTTAAGCAAATTTACAGTTTAATTTGGCTTAAAGGGGTCAATTTGGACGATTAGAGCTCCAAAAACGATGATTAGTGAAAACCAACTTTAGTATTTATCCAACTTATCATTTAATGCTAGTAACATCATTACTTAATGTTAGTAAATGTGGGACCATGATTTTCCAAAGTTAAAGTAAGGAAGATCGGAATATAAATATCACAGAAGTTCAGTTATGGACTCAATAGCTTTCACTACGGAGTTGCACAGATGAAGTGATTGAAAGTATTGAAATCGCAAAAAAGAGTACCTTCTGTTTAATTGCGTTGAGGGTTTGTTGTGTATTTTGTTGGGTGTTTATATATATATATATATATATATATATATATATATATATATATTATACTCTTCTAAAAGAAGGTGAAAAATTACTGTTTATTAGCAGTGCCCCACCGGTTTTACCCCTCTCTTGCTGTGTAATTTTTAGGGTTTTTTTGGATTGTGCGGTGAGTTGACGATTTTGCCCCTTCCTTATTTCTGGTGCTGCGTGTTGCTGTTCTTGGAAGGTTGCTCTGCCCGTTATTTTTCTCTTTTGCACAACGTTACCCATGCGTCCTCCATTGTCTTCCACACGTCGATCATCCTTTTCGATTCGATCTCTCCAATTTTCTTTCGCCTTTCCATTTGCTTCTCTCAGCCCTCATTTTCTCAGTTTCCTTCGCGTCTATCGTTCTCTCAAATTTTCTTGGGGTTTTTATTTCTTTCTCTCGGATACTTGATTTTCTCAGTTTGTTTCCGCTGATCTTTTGTTTCTTCCGCGCATTCCACTTCTTTTTCGTCATTTTCGGTGTGGACTTGAAGAGGATTTGTGAAGTGGCTTTGATTTGATGTTCAGTTGGTTTGAACGGCTTTTAGAGTTTGGGATCGTTTGGGCTGATTTGGAGTTTTTTTCAATGGTGAAAAAAAAAATGGTTAACAGTAAATTGATCGTATTTTAATTTTTATTGAATTCAGGTGCCTATGTTCAGTTTTTCGGTTTGATTTGAAGGAATTTCTTGCGCAGAAGAGCTAGGGTTTCTTGGTGAGTTCTTCGGGTTGTGCATCTGGGTAATTTTCTTTTGTTAAAATTTGGGGCTTTTGTTATTGTGGTTTCGGGTATTGTGATTTTGGGGATTTTGTTTGTAGGTTCGGATTCCCCGTCATGCTGTATAATTTTGTTTTGTTTTTTGGCTTTAGGAAATCGTGGTTTTTTGGATTTGGGGCTTTTGATTGCAGCCTTCAGAGCATGTGTATTTAAGGTTAGCGATGTCAAGGCTTTAGAGTTCTGATTTAGAGTTTTGTTTGGTTTTTGGTTATATTGGACTTGAATTTGCTTTTTTGTTGTCCAATTATATTGAAATCAGAGCTTGGGTGTAGATTTTTATTTGGTTTTGATTATAATTTTCTGCACTGATTAGATTTGATAGTTGAGAATAGGTTTGATAACTGAGGGAGGTAGAGGGAGAGAGAGAGAAATTGTGGTTTGTCATTTGAAGTTAGTGGTCTGCTGCTTTAGACTCATTAGTTCAACCTCTGCTGGAGTATAGGTGAATGATGAAGCAATTTGTTTGGTTTTCAGAGACGGTGGTTTTCAGATTATGGGCCTTTTTATTCAAGGTGAGCAATTTCAATTTCTTGGATTATTGAATAATGATCGTGATTGATGTGGAGTTCGTTTGAATGATTTTTGTGAATTTACATTTGGACTTTCTGGAAATTGGGGTTTAATTTCAGCAATTCCAAATTTTTTCTTGGTCTGTACCCCTCTCCCTTCTTTATCGTTTATGAAGCTTTTTAATTTCAGTGATTACCAAGTTATTTAGTTTTGACTGTATTGGTTTTTTATTTACTGATTTTTTTTAATAATTTCGTGTATTTAAATGAGTTGTAATATATAAATTCTTGCTGGATTGAAGGGTTTATCTGTGTTACGATTACAGAACTACAATTCGATTAGTCGAGCATCAGTTTTTTCATCCTTGTGTTGTTCTCAGAGCATCTGCTCTATCAATGCTTTCCTGCCTTCTTTTTTCCAGGCTGAAGCAATTGTGTTGCTGAACACCTCCCACATTCCATCACCACGCAGATAGAGTTTTCCAAACGCGTGAATTACCATTTGTTGAGCAAAAATTGTACACAATATGTAAACAAATAATTCATTTGACACAATTTCACCTTCGTTCATTTTTTCGAAGAGGGTTTTTATTAATTTGAGTTCTACCCATTCTAAGCTACGCACCTATTAATTACAACCCTTCTTTTGGGAAAGGAATACCCTTTGATTCTAATTTGAATAAATCGTAATTTGGGATTTGGGTGTTTATTTGATTTTGCAACTACACCAAGGTTGAGCCCTAGATTGCCTACGTCCCCTCGTTGAGAGATCAAGTCACACGTAGTTCATGATATTTGGTATTTGTTTGGACTTGATGCCCTGTGCAATTTTAGCTCATGCGGGTAAGGAGCGTTTGAAGCCTGGTGCCATGTTTTTGGGGAAATTCGGCCAAATCCAAAGGGTGGATTTTTGGGTTCATATTTGTCTTGTTAAAAGTGTTTTAAAGTGACATTAGGAACCCCTAAGTACCCTAATATGGTAATATGTTGTTTCTCTTAAGTTTGAGAGTTTTTTAGTGAAAAATGTTCATGGAGCTCTTATGGGTTTTCATGGATGTTCTTCATTGTTCTTGTTATGTTCTTGGCAAGAATAAAAAGGTTGAGAATTTTGATTCAAAATTTTTGGTTGTTTAAATAAAGTATTGTTTTGTGATGGATGGTATGTTTTTCAATCATCACTAGGTGTGGACACCATACCTATTTTCTTTCAACACTTTACTTTCCCATGTTTCATGAAACCATGTTTCATGGAAATTACCTTTTTCAAACCAACCCATCACCCATCACTTTTTGTTTTAAAACTTGCAAAAGTATCTCACCCCACTCCTCTATACCAAAACCGGCCACCCTATTAAAGTAGGGTACTTTTGGTGCTTTTATGCAATTACATAAAGTTTTGACACTTTTGTGTATTTGTGTTTTGACTCGAAAGTTTACGTTTTTACGTAAAGGCCCAAAATCACTAAAGGACAAATTGTTTTGCTCCTTTAATGAAGTTTTTGTATTTGATGAAATTTTTGGATTCTAGTTGTAATTACATGAAATAGTGGACTTTTGTGTTTTTACAAAGGGACCTCAAAAGTATATGTTTTGCAATATAGCCCAATGGTTGAGGTTATTGTTTTTCGGCCCAAATTAGTTGAGAACAAAATAGTTTTGTATCTTTAAATAGAATTGGATTTTCATTTCATTTAGCTCCATTTAAATCAATTCTATGGAAACAAAAACCAAATGAAAATGTTGCATTCAAGTTTAATTAGTTAAAGCATTAAGTAATTAAAGAAAGGGTGATTATGAACCTATGCCTACTATAATTGAGCTATTTGAAAGGCCGTATCAAATTTGTTTGAACCATGGGAATGTGTAGATTAGATTTTGGTTGTAATTTGATATGATCAAATATTGTAAAAGAGCATAAGCTATTCTTTACTTTAAAGTAATTTGTTTTGATCAAATGTTGTAAAAGAGCATAAGCTCTTTTTTACTGTGAAATACTTCTTTCTTGCTTTATTTGATATGCATGAAAATGAAGTAGAGGGTCCAACGCCCAATAAGAAAACACGCCTTAATGTGATTAAATGCGTAACTAAAATCAATCACCATCCTTAGACCAAGATTCAATACTAGGTTCGTATTGGATCGAATCAAAGGTTCATAGTCATCCTAAGGTCCTAAGGCAACTATATAATCCTCAATGAATGCAAACCTTATGTTAGTAGTACCATATACTCTTGCTTTAAAAATTGTATACAACTAAATCAATCACATGGACTAATAGTTGTAATATGACCAAATTGTTTTAATAAGATTAAAATGCATGCTTATATGTGATGAGACCTAAAACCCTCAACTAAACCATTATTAAGTTGATAAGCGTGAAAGTGCTTTGAACACTCTTTCGTGGCCTTCCACTGTGGTAGGCTCCGATCGTTTGTGACTCGTACACCGACTTCACCCTATCGTGGGGGAGTACAAAGTGCATGCTTACACTCAAGAGGAGTTCTATATGCATACATGATGTTGTTAAGGTAGGCAACAAGAATGATCAACATCATATCATTGTGATGTTCTTGAACCCCTACTCGAACTTGCATGGTGGGAATGACTTAACTAAGTGCAATGGAGCCAACATCATATCATTGTCAGACTTCATTCTCTAGAGGCCAAATAAGATGGGTATTTGCAAGAGATGCAAATAAGTAAGCGTACTCTCACATTATTATTGATGCTAGCCAACATCATATCATTGTGAGGTAGGCTTGGTAATGATGAGTCTCCCATATCCTACTAAGAGTTTCCTACAAAACTCTCAAATTCTGATGAGGGATATGGAATTTGCCAAAAAATAGTGGGTGGTGCTATTTGATTTAAAGACTCGGATCAAATGACTTAAAATCAATCAATTTATATTCGTTATGTATTTATTTACCAATATATTTGCAAACGCTATCCAAAACTTGACAAAGAAAAAGCCGAAAGCTTTAGTTTCCGGACTTGGTACTACAATCCCATAGATTGTCTTTAATGGCTTGTATATGTAACTAAGTAGTCTCATGCTCACAATCTTCCTATTGATAATGTATCATTGGAAGAATATGTTAGATAAGTCTATCATAAAGAGGACAACACTTTTAATGTCATAATTCTTCAATTACAAATTGTTGTACGAAGAAGTAAGAGTTGCTTTGAACAACCCTTAGTTAACGCAAACATTAATGCTCGTTTCTTTGTTACATAAACAAGGAATTTGAAAAGTAAGTACAAGGGCATGGACACTTTATGTGCCATGATTCTTCACTTACAAATTGTTGTATGAAGAAATGAGAGTTGTCTTGAACAACTCTTGAAAGTTTGTAATTGTGTTTATAACATAATGGTAGGTTGACAAAAATAGTCCATCAACATGGACTTATGATGATTTTGAATCAATGAGTGTTTAAGTGTTAAACCACTTATAGAGACGAAAACTAGGGAATGACTTCACTTTCGTGTCCCTATCCAAATGGTTTACTAAGTTTATTGTAAACTATATAGTGAACAATAACCACACGCTCTCCAAATTGTTTAATGTATATAACATAATTGAAATAAGTTTCAAGAGAGATAATGGGAGTTTAGGGACCATGACTATTGTAGTCAAATGAGAAGTTAAATGAAGAAGGCGAAATAACTCCAAGGGAACAAACTTTCTTTATGAAATGATGGACATTGGAAGGGGTATTTGCAAGAAATGTCTTGCAAGTGTCAAGAACACACATTTCGAAGGTGTAAACTGTTCTTGAATAGTTCAAAACAGTTGGTTCTTCTACTTGAATGCTTGATTCCGTATTAGTAACTATATTTTACAATCGTTGTAAAAGTGTGGCTAATAAAAAGTAGAAGATTAATGAAAGAAGAGAAAGTACTTCACATTCGGAACGTGAATCAAATGTAGATCTCTATGAAAGCAGGTAGTACTTACTTCCTCATATGAACTACCAAAGAAAATGGAAAAACAAAGATTGTCTTTACATTCCAATTTGAATAAAGGAACATACTTCCATATGAGAAATGGATGAATGTTTTGTTTGACAAAACATTGCTCTTTATTAATGAATGATTAGATTATTGTAATCTAATTGATTATCTCTATAGTAGAGATGATATGGTAGTGTTAACTGTTTAGAATATAACGATGCTTAAAACCCAAAAGGTTGCAAGGTAGCGACCAATCCCAACTGTGTTGTGATACCTCTAAAACATAAATTACGATTTGGTCATAGATGGATGCTTTGGATCGTTAGATCCGGATCCAATGCCTTCTTGTTAAAATTGTATAGAGGCAAAATGTTTGAATCTTTATTCTTTTGGAAAGGAAGAAAGAATCACAAAGTTTTTAAGGTTAATTCACTTAGATGTTAGTGGCACTTGTCCACAACATAATACTACTCATGTTGTATGACATTCACCGAAGATTGCTCTCGGTTGGACTATCGTTTATTTTGAATAAACACAAGTCCGAATACTTTGCAAAGGTTTCAAAGAATTCAAGAATGTAAGTTGATGAGTAAGACCTCTAAAGCATTTACCTCCTTAGATTTGATCCAAGGAAAGGTAACACTTTAGAACAGTTTCCTTGAAAGATATCAAGGAAAGAAGCATAATAAGATAATGGATTTATCCATTAGGAGAAGAACGAACTTGAATAAGATTTAGTTTGTTGGATGTTGTCAATTACCCATATATAGGATATATACTTCTAAGACAATATGATTGTCAATTAGAAGATCTTCCAAAATTTTCATGACTCCATAGGATGTAGTTGGAAAGAAAAATAAGTCTTAATCGTGTTAAGATTTGGGATTGTGTGCTAATAAACAATATTTCTTTGAGAATTATCTTGTGGATATCCTTAAATTAACCTTTGGATATCACTTCTATAAACCAACTAACAAATGTTGTTTTGTTGGATAGTTCATTGTAATCCTACAATATGATTTGCCTAAGCGCAAATGAACGAGAGATAGAACTCAAAGAATGGGTTCTTTGAGAGACAAGATGATAATCAACAAATATAACAACCTAATTCCTACACCACAAGCTCCAAGGTAATCGAGAATGATTTATAAACTGTCTCAGTTGAATGGTTTGAACTTTATGACTATGTCATAGAGTTACAACTCTTAATTTGAAAGAAACAAGAATGAAAATCCTTATGACTACATTGAGTGTATATACGACATATACTCAAGGAAATGGTAAAGTACCATTTGATCCAAAATAAAGAAACCTTCATAGCTAATTGTTAGCTTAATGTGACTACAATAAGAGAATGGTTGACTTGGAAGAAACCATCTTTGACATAGTCTTGGTTTCAATTAATTCAAATATTGCTACAACTAAATGGTGATTCAATGTTTGGACATAATATGGGTTTCCGAAACCATTATTAAGATAGCCTTGATAATATATGTCTAAAACTATGAATCACAAGACATGTAAGTTGTAAAGATCCATCCATCATGAATCTTAGCAAGCTAGTGGGAGCTATAAACGTTTTATGAGGGAAAGATCAAATCATTTGATTTCTCATAAAGATGCAAATGAATCTTTTGTTTACTAGGTTTACAAAAGATTAGTGGGAGTTAATCATGTTCCTAAATTTGAATATATATATATATATATATATATATATATATATATACACACACATATATGATATATTAATTTTGGAAATGAAAAGAATACTTCTTCGTTAAAGTTATGACTTTAAACATTCTATAAAGATAGAATGTATATGGGAGACATAGTCTATAAATATGAGATGGAAATCTATAATGATAGATTTCAGGATATAATTGGATTATATCAAGTCCTAATGATAGACAAAAGATACTAGGAAGTTTCTCATATGATGATAAACTTCAATCAGAAGAACAACTCTAGTAAGACTAGGAGGTAGCTCTTCTCAATGGGAACGTACCCTTTGACTCCTAAAGAAATAATGCGTAAATAGAATCCTTTATGTATACACAGAAAGGTGATTTATGTATTTCATATTGTATGAAAAACGTTGATATGAGTTGTACCAAGATCGATACAAGACGATATCAATGCAAGCCCAGGATCAGAACCATGACAACTGTCAAGTGAATCCTTAAGTATTTGAGAAATAATAAAGGATGGATTCATCAAGAATGAGGAAGAATTAGAGTAACGTAATGGAAGCGTAAATGTATTAGATTATGAATCTAATCCATCATTGGATGTTTCTTCATTATGAATGAAGAGATAATCAGATGTCTCTTTATTATGACTAAAGAGATATTTGGATGGAAACATTAAAAGTAATGACTTTAGTGTGTTCCATTGTGAATGCAAAATATATTGCCATATAGAAGCTTACAACAATGTTGTTTGGATGAGAAAGTTCATTCATGAACTCTCTATTCAGTTCCAACCAGAAAGTGTCTCTAGTGTACCGATACTACGACACTAATGGGGCGATAGCTCAAGCCAGGGAATCAAGGTCTCATCATGATCCGAAATCAAATGAGAGACTAAACCACATGATTAAGAATCATGTATAATGGTGACGTCATTATTCTCAAGGTTGCTTCTATGGATAACATATATATATCCATTGTCGAGGCTTACTACTCAACCATTTTTGAAATGACTACAAAAGAGGTATCATCATTGATGACCAAGCTGATTGGCTCTAGTGCAAGTGGGAGATTGTTGGAAATGTGCCCTAAAACCAATCATATGATGATACTTTACGGACATTTCACATGTTAAACTAATATAGTTTAATTTAAAGGGCAAAGATTATTGTTTGAAGCCGTCTCATATAAATGTTATACGCTTAAACGATAAGTCCAAGGAATATGTAATTGGGAGAATGTGATCTAAAGAAGTTAGATTTATGAGACCATGCTCTTTCGTATACATATCCCAAACGTTCCTCATCATAGGATTGCCAATTGGGCATTGACAATCCGTTAAGATCAGTACGTGCTATATGTTCTCTCAGGGAGAGTGACTGGTCTCAAGTCATTGGTGTGACTGACACCAAGACAAGTACGTAGGTACTCAATAGAAAATGAGTTCATTGAACGCGATCAACAAGGAGTTCTCATACTCATGTCACATGAGAACTCATGGTTGAGATAATGCAAAGTAGTCCTTTGACCTGAGGCATCATAGTTGTCTTGTGGTTAGGTCCTTGATCTTTGACTATGTCAAAGTCACTTCATCTGAGGGTGTCCACGACATAGTTGGGGTTAAGCCACTTAGCCATGGAGGCAAGTGAATGCGCAAAAAGGGATCTCTAACCTTCAAATTGTTTGAGGGAGAATACTCTATGATATGATTAAGAATCTATGGCCAGAGTATGAATGAGATTTAGGAAATCATTCCAATTCACATTCAAGGTAATCATATAAGTAAAAGAATCACATTGGATAGTAGACATGAATAAACTATCAAACCAAACAATGTGGTCAAGAGTATTGTATTAGAGAAAGACCGTATTGCATTGTAATCCTAAACTGAATAGGTTCTCCACCTCTTCTGATTAGCTTGGGTAATCATGACATACTGCTAGGTATCACTAATAATTTGTGGAAGCCCTGAACATTTATAATCACTAAGGGGAGAATTGAAAGTAAGTTTCAATTCACAATTGATTTGAAAGAGTTCTAATCGCCTACTGCCTCACTAAAAGGAACCTAATAGATTGTACACCGTGTAAGGTAAAGATTGAAGAAACAACGAAGATGAGTAAGAATAATTAAATGGTTTAATTATTTATGGTAAGGATTAGTTAATATGTTAATTAATCAAACGAATAAATTTCGTTAAAGACCTCGGGTTAGTTTTGGGCCTCAAGGCCCAAATAGGCTTCGAACGTCAAGCCCATTGGCTTAAGTTGTATGATAACTTAATGACTAATAATTCACAAAGGCTCAAACAGCCCAATAAAACCCTATGGCCGACCATATTGATAAAGGAGTGGGTTTTGGACTTATTACAAGTTTGCCACTCCAATGAAGTTATGTATAAATGTGACTTTATAGCATTTTCTTCATTAGGGTTTTCTTTTAGAGAAAAGATAAGAACACAATGTCTCTCCCTTTTTCTCTAGGAGGCCAGCCCCCTTGGACGAGATTAGCTAGCAATCTTCCCTCCTCCAAGGTTACTCATCTATTCTTTGAGTCTCTCCTTGGTGTGGAAAAATTAGAGGTTTTCAACTTTGGGAACTTGGAGAATCCTTTCAACCATCCTCATCCAAGAAATCCATGGAGCTAAGAAGCAAGGAATGAAGACCCTCTCCTTGGGTGATTAGCCTTTGCTTATGCAAAGAGGAATCAACAAAGGTATAAAATTTCTCAACTCACTTTGTTCTTGAGTTGAGTCTTGGTTCACATAACTACTAAGCTTTGAATTTCATGGGTAATGTTTTGTTTTGAGTTCATACAAGCATGATTCCGCCTTTAAATGTTAATTGCATGCCATAGATGTTGCTCAAATAAACATGTTTTTCACAAAATTTCCTTCAAGCATAACTAAACAAAGATGCATACACGGCGTGATAAAGGCCCACGTTGGTAAGCACATCTTTAGATCGGTTCAAGACATCTTCAAGCCACTCCCAATAAAACTCAACAAAGACAGCCTCTCCAGTAGTAGACAAGATGCCATTTGAAGTCATAGCTCCACTACAGATGCGATCACCAAGAAGCTCAAACGAAGCTGGTGAATTGTCACAAACATGGCGAAGGATTCAAGATAAGAATCTTCGATGTACACGCCTTCTTCTTTGTATTTGGTTGACCAAAATTTGTCACTCCCAAGATACTTCAAAAGATCACGACTTGATATGCATTGAGTTGTCTTTTACAGGAAGAACAAGCGCCTTAAGGACAGTCAACGGCGCACAAAGCTTCAACGTCTTTCCATTATCTTGTGAATCACCTTCCTTCGCAAGAATGGTGATGGTATTTCTCTTAAAGTACTTGAAAAACACCATGGCTACAACAAAACAAACAAGGCAACATAAGCATAAGAGTGGGGCAGCAAGAAGAAAAAAAATTGCTTCACTAAAGCAAAAGATATGCGAGGCAAACCTCATGAACGTTAAAGGATAACGATGACAACGTCACAACGACAAAAAGAAATCAGCCACAAAGCTTGAGCAATACAGCAAAACGGGCAGCTATAAGACGATCATTCAAAGCAAGCTACAGTAGCAAAGAAATCCAAAATGCTAAGCCATCACACTACGCAACCCCGCAGGAATTACGCAAGCAGTTTCTTACACTGCACAACAATGTCACCACTGAGGGAAACTGCAACCAACAGGCACTACACAGTGTAACCTCGGTGTAGTATTTTGTAGAGCACCATGAGGTAAAAAGTGACAAACTGCAACAAACTCCAAGTAGCTACAACTCACGGCAATAAGCAGCATACACGGCAGCATCAAGAACAGTGCTTACAACAAGGAAATGTTGTGATACAAACACACACCTAATTGTCTTATAAATAAGGGTCAATTGCTTCCTAATGCTATATGGAGAATACATACCAAATAGCAAAAGGAAAATCAAAAGAATGAAGCACATTCCAGCTACAAGAAAGGAGTGAATTCCAAGCAAAAAAAAAAAAGGCAAGCTGATTTCGGTACAAAGAAAAAAAAAAGTTTTTTGCAACAAAATTAGGAAAAAGAAGAAAAGGAAACAAAGAAATAAGGAAAGAGCTTTAAAATTTCTAAAACACAAAAGGAAAGTACCTTTCCTTTCCAAAATACAAAAGGTAATCCCTCCAATGACAAACCCTGACCTAGATCGAGGCATGCTGGTCGTCACATGAGGGTGACGTAGCCATGTGCACAGTGCGGAAGCAATATTAATATACGAAAATGCGAATAAACAAAAACCAAACCAACTAGAGCACTAAATAAGATAAGGTGCAAGTGCGATACTAAGTGTGATTGCACAACCAGAGCATAAGTAGCCTAAGTGCAGTCCAGAATGACGAATACTAATTATACAACACCCAAAGGTGATCCTACATTGGTGATAATATGTCAGAACCTCCGTTAAATCCTCGTAAGCCATCAACAAGCACTCCTACCTAAGACCTAGAAAGGTGCAAAACAGAAAGTGTGAGTGGGCAAAAACAAAGCTTTTCAAAATCATTTCACTTATCAGAAGTAGTAACCCCTTATTGTAAAACCTGTATAATTCCCAGAAAATAGCATACATGTAAATATATCTCAAAACCTTGTTTAAGATAGCAAATCCATAATCATGCCATGTCAAATATCTCAGCAATGAAATAAGTAAGTCAGATGAAATAAATCAATATGAGATGGTACGTCAGCCGGAGTCACCTAATGTGACCTGTACGGCTGAATCTATAACTCATCAACTAGTTCTCTGCACATAAGTCAGAACCACCTAAAGTGGTCTGTACGACAAGCTGAGTGTAAATAAATACGCTCAAGGGCTACGATCACGTGAAGGTTGTGCGAAGTATTGCAAGTCACCTACGAGTTAGAACCACATAAAGTGGTTTGTACTACAAGTTGGCACCTGCCTTGGATCCAAGGTGAGCGTGTGGTGCGAAAGGTGAACGATCACGTGAAGGCTAGGCCCTGTCCTCGGGCAGAGCACTAACACCGGGGTGCAGGATAACCATCTCTAAATGTATCTCAACACAATTACTCACGACCATCACTACCATTAATATACTCACCTGAAGCTTACCTAGGCGTCCGCAACATCGAACAACAATATATATAACCATACTAATGCATAATTAAACATAGAGAGCATATAAAACCATTTAATTAATGTTTCTAGAAAAAAATACCAAGTATATATATATACTGAAAACCAAAAGCCCACTCACTGATATGGTCATAGCCCCCAAGTCTCGCTTGACTGCACTCTTCCTCTGGATAGGTCTCACCTATATACGAAACAACTATATAAACATTATTTTAAAGCACATAACCAAAACTAGGTAATAACTTTTCATACATTGCTCAATTGGGTTATTTGAATATACCACCGTGGCCTCCTTAACCCCACGAACATCCCCACATTTTTAGAAAAAAATTTTGACGTCCCACTCGTAGGCACGTGCCTGGCACACTAATGGATTCCCTAACGGCATTAGAGAATATTTTGTTAAATATAAGCATATACCGTTAAAAATACCTAACGGCGTTAGCATATTCCGTCAACTTTGATGGAATATTCTCCACCTTCTTTCTTGGTTTGCCAGAGTTCGGCGCCGATGACCTCTGCAACTGCCGGTTTCTGGAAAACTAAAAATTCTAAATTTCTCCTTCGTTTTTCAACCAAGATTCAAGAATTTTATACCAAAATGAAGCTCAAGATGAGAAGAACACATTCTTACCACTTTTAGGTC
This sequence comes from Malus sylvestris, assembly GCF_916048215.2. Taxonomy (NCBI): domain Eukaryota; kingdom Viridiplantae; phylum Streptophyta; class Magnoliopsida; order Rosales; family Rosaceae; genus Malus; species Malus sylvestris. The sequence continues at coordinate 30,176,137 of NC_062274.1, read as the reverse complement.
TTAAATCCACCGGAATCTCACCGGAGAATCCGGCCACCTCTGCAACTCGATGAACTCAAGTGTTCCAACGTCCAAAACCTTCCAAAATTCTTCTAAAAGCTTCGTGAAGATCACTTAAGACCTTCAAAAAGCTCAAAAGTTCATGAAACACTCGCGATCACGTCGAGTGAATAGTGCACCACCTTGCAGCTTCTTGGTTCTCGAGTTCTTGACGTCCTCACGTCAAACCAAACCTATGTATGAGTTCATATGGTTAGAAGGAAGGTGATGATGATGTTTGTAACCTCAATACGTGCCTGAAAGGGTTGTTTCACGAGTTGACCATACAAGTTGTACGGGCAATGGAGAAAATCCAAGAGTAAAGGATTGAAAGAGGGTCAACGGGAGTTTGGGTGTATGTGTGTGGTCCAGATTTTGCCACCAAACAAAACTAACAAATGTCTTAAGTTCCAAATGCTTAGGAATAAAAAAGGATTGGTCGAAATCCAAAGCTTAAACCACACAACACAACTCAACGATTAAAGGGCATAAAAGCCATTTCACACCATCGACAAAATATTTCGGGACGGGCTATCACATCCAAGACAAGGACAAGTCTTCAAGCTTTCCAAACCAAGAGGGAAAACACCCCCTTGCCCAAAAAAATGGAAAGGAAAAGGAAAAAAATGCAAATCCTACTTACCCAAGGACAAGCATTAAATCTTTCCAAAACCTTGAAAGAAATCACTAAAGCTTTCCAAAATCTTGAAGGAAATCACCATCATTACCAAAATTGAAGGAGATTCCTACCTAAGGGAGGAAAAGCATTTTTTTCCCATACCCACAAGGAAAAAATTCAAGTCCCAAAATACACCAAATGTTTTTTCTCAAAAAAATTATGGAAAGTCAATACGCACAATAAGTATGTGCCGATTTATCCATTTTCAAAATTTTCATTCAAGATTAGGCCTCTACAGCCCTTGAAGAAAATTTTCATTTCATTCAAGATCAAAGCCTCAACGGCTCTTGAAGAAATGTTTCGTTCAAGAAATACGCCTCTACGGCCCTTGAATAAGCAAACTAATTCAAGATCAAGTCTCAAATGACCCTTGAGTTATAACATTCACATTGTAGGACTACAAAACACATTTCCTACGTGTGACAAGCACATGCCTACAACGTGCCTTGAAGTGGGGGCATTTGAAGACATGTAAATTTCATTGCATTCAAATGATGCATTACAAAGCTCCACGTGGCATATAACTTGTCACAAATGGACGAGTCATCAATAACATGTGGCACAGATCAAGCAAAGGAAGCTAAAAAACATTCCTAAAATGTGGCAAAGGGGAAGAAAATCTCTTTAAAATGAGCAAGGGGCCCAAATTGCTCCAAAAACCGGAAAGAAAGCTAAAGCATCTTCACAAAACCAGTAAGAATTGAAGATTTCTCCCAAAATAGGCAAGAAAACCCTATAGATTTCAGCCAAGCAAAGGAAAAGGGTTGAAATATACAAAACAAGCCTAAATTCTCCCATGGACGAATCAAGACACAAATCAAAGCCAAATCCACCCAAAGGCATGGCTTTGGAAGTCTATAAATACAAGGTCCAAAGACAAACAAAGGTCGACAATTTCTACATTAAAGGGCAGAAATTCTCACAAAAGGAGAACCTCTGCCAAATCTTTTAAGACTAATACACTGCCAAAGCTCTCTTCGAAGAACGTACAACCAAAGCTGAAGCTTTCTTTCCACCAAAGCTGAAGCAGTCATTTGAAGAATCAACAAGCACTTGTGCCGTTTCTTTCAAGACTTTGTTACAAGCTCAAAACTTGTAACGACGTTCGATTCAAGACTTTGTAATGCCAAGACCCTTTAATCAACAAAGTCCTACATCAAATCTACCTTTGTCGCATCCCTAAACTAGAGGTGAAGACTATCCACACATTGTTTCAAGCTCAAAACTTGAAGCAACCATTCAATCGTTCATCCGAGATCGAGTCATCTCGACCCTTGGATCAACTGTTGGAAATGTGCCCTAAAACCAATCATATGATGATACTTTACGGACATTTCAAATGTTAAACTAATCTAGTTTAATATATAAAGGGCAAAGATTATTGTTTGAGCCGTCTCATATAAATGTTATATGCTTAAACGATAAAGTCCAAGGAATATGTGATTGGGAGAATGCAATCTAATGAAGTTAGATTAATGAGACCATTCTTTCGTAGACACATCCTAAATGTTCCTGATCATAGGATTACCAATTGGGCATTGACAGTCCGTTAAGATCAGTACGTACTGTGTCTTCTCTCAGGGAGAGTGACTAGTCTCGAGTCATTGGTGTGTGTGACATCAAGACAAGTACGTAGGTGCTCAATAAGAGAATGAGTTCACTGAACGTGATCAACGAAGAGTTCTTATATTCCATGTCACATGAGAACTCATGGTTGGGATAATGCAAAGTAGTCCTTTGACCTGAGGCATCACAGTTGTCTTGTGGTTAAGTCCTTAATCTTTGATTATGTCTAATTCACCCCCTCGGGGTGTCACGGCATCGTTGGGGTTAAGCCACTTAGCTATGGAGACAAGTGAATGCGCAACAAGGGATCTCTAACCTTCAAACAGTTGAGGGAGAATACTCTATGATATGATTTGGAATCTCTGGCCAGAGTATGAATGAGATTGGGGAATGCGTTCCAAATCACATTCAAGGAAATCATATAAGCAAACGATTCACATTGGATAGTAGACATGAGTAAATAAACTATCATGCCAAACAATGTGGTCAAGAGTATTAGATTAGAGAAGGACCGTATTGCATTTGTAATCCCGAACTGAATAGGTTCTCCACCTCTTCTGATTAGCTTGGGTAACCATGATATGCTGCTAGGTGTCACTCATGGTTTGTGGAAGCCCTAAACGTGTGTAATCACTAAAGGGAGAATTGAAAATAGTTTCAATTCACAATCGATGTAAAATGGTTTTAATCGCCCACTACCTCGCTAAAAGGAACCTAATGGATCGCACACCGTAAAAGGTAGAGATTGGAGATTAAACGGAAATGAGTAAGAATGATTAAATGGTTTAATCATTTAATTATGGCAAGGATTAATTAATATGTTAATTAATCAAACGAATAAGTTCGTTAAAGACTTCGGGATAGTTTTGGACCTTAAGGCCCAATGGGTTTCGAACGTCAAGCCCATTAACTTAAATTGTATGACAATTTAATGAATAAAGATTCATTAAAGCCCAAAAGCCCAAACATCCCTAAATGGCCGGCCATATTAGATGAATTAGGGTTTTGGTTGTTTAGGTTACTTAAAGAAGTGACTATATAAATGACTTTATAGCCAAAATTCATTTAGGAAAAATTAAGGGTTTATTTTGGGGGAAAATTGGTGAGAATTATCTCTCCATTTTCTCTCTAAAGAGGCCAACACCTTGGAGGGTACATCTAGCAATCCTACTACTCCAAGGTCACTCATTTCTTCTACAATCAAACCTTGGTGAAGAGACTTAGAGGTTCCCTATTTTGGGAACTTGGAGAAACCTATTTTTCCATCCAAATCCATGGATCTAAGAAGCAAGGAATGAAGGCCCTATCTCTTTGGGTGATTAGCCTTTGCTTATGCAAAGAGGAATCTACAAAGGTAATAATTTCAACTCACTTTGTTTTGAGTTGATAATTGGTTCATCAATCTACTAGGCTTTGAATTTCATGGTAATGTTTTGTTTTTGAGTGCATGCAAGCATGATTCCGCCTTTAATTGTTAATTGCATGCTATATGATGTTGCTCAAATGAACATGTTTTTCAAAATAAATCCTTCATCAACAACCTATGCATCTACATGAAATTTGAAGACTGAATCAGGGGGAAATTGTAAGCAGAGATTGTAACCCAACAAATTCATGAATACAAATCTACTTTGTACACGTATTCTTGCTTTATTCGTTACAGGAAATTCGTGTTTACTGCAATGTGTGTGGACAAACATGTGACCAGTTTGTCAATTCATCAACCAAAACCATAAGTATTTATAAGATCCGCATTTTGGTTGGATTAGTCCACATATATTCCTTTGAATCCACTATGAAAAAAGGGTCGTTTCGTATCTTTGCGAGGGATGATTTAGAAAATCAATTTTCCTAATGAGCAAGCTTGGCAAAGTGTGCATGTAGGCACAAGATCTTTACTTCAGGTAAAGAGATGTGTTGTAGCATCATTGTTCGACCTAAGTGTCCCAAAAGGTCATGCCAAAGCAAGTAAATTGCTCAATCACCCGACTCCTGGCTAACCATATGTGGTATGTTCCCAGTTGGGAGGCAGCCCATTGACCCCAAATCAAAGCTTGAGGCTCATTTTTGGAGGTGTTGCAAAGATATTCCCCTCTATTTTCCATTAGTGGTTTCATTCATGATTATTGTCATCTCAAATATACTTAAAACTCATCGACGTTCTTCCGAAACAGAGAGAATATAAGGTTTCTGACATGGTAATTCAGTACCATTCATAGAACAAGAAGTGTACCAATGCTCTTAATCAGGTTGGATAAACCTAAAGTCATTGCAAGAGATGTGATTTAGTTATAAAGTTAGTGTGCATAGTATCGCATTCATCAAGACAACTAACTTTCCCACATTCGTACCTAATCACGTGTTTAATTGAATTTGGTGACATGCATACAAGAAACATGATTCAATTAACTTGAATCCAAGAACATGGAAAAATGTTCACAAAGTAAATGGTTTATTGAGGGGATTCGGCCTACAAGGCCATCCATGTCAAAATTCTACTTTTCCAACAAAGTTCGATGGAGCAAAATTAGTTTCACAATTTGACTACGAGAATGGTACTCCTCAACGACATTGGTAGAGGCATGACCGGGTGCATACCCAATGATTTATTCCATCGAGACAGAAGTAGATTCTGCAAGGTTAAGGTTTGGGAATACTATCTTTTATTCTTGAAGTTTTAGGTCTTAGGTGCCAAGGATCATGCTTTGGGCATGATGCCACACCTTGGCAGGCCCTGATTCTACCTTATGTTGTAAAAACAAACTCAAAATTGGATTGTGAGAGAGACAGACCCTGAATTGGGCTCGGTAGGCTCCAGCCGAAGCTGGAAGGGTCTGTTAGGTAGGTCTCTGTTGAAGCATGTAGTACCGTTCAGTGCATCTCTGTCGAAGCAGAGCATGCCCTTCGGTGTATCCTTGCAGAAGCAGGGCATCACCATTCGGTAGACTATAGCCGAACTGAGTCATATCGTTCAATAGACTCTAGCCTAATTAAGTGTATACCATTCGGTAGACTACAGCCGAATCTGGGTCTTTACCTTTCTCTCACGTTTGTGGTAGTAATCAGATCCAAGAATTTGGTAAACTTCTGCTTTCTACACTATTACTTCAGAAACGAGTTAGAAACATGGAATGACGAAAGAAGATTCTCCAGTCAAAATTTGATCAGATTTATAAACTTCAAAATCGTACTTTTTCATGGATATAATCATGGTGTGCTTCAAGCAATATCTTTCATGATTAGACGGTCCGTATGAGTGAGCCAAAGAGCCATGGTATCCTCGTTCAGAAGGTACTTCCGTTTGTAATGCTTCGGGCATAAGTCTTTGAATAAAGATCATGACAGAGGCTTATTCAGCTCTTCCATGCCATTGTTGGCTACAATGGTTTCTTAGCTTCTTGATAGTCAAGTGGAGATTCATGTCTTGTACCCCACATAAAGTGATTTCTGATAGAAATGTCCAAATAAGGAAAATCAAACTTGTCACAGTTCGACAATCCATTGAATTTGAGGGAACAAGATTATGATTGATGCTATGGGAATGAATCATCCATAAGAATCAAAGTTAGAACATTCGAGTTCTAAGACATGGTTTTCATGAAAAAGGTCAAGTTTTCATGGGTGTATTTGTTTTATGAAAACTTCATGTTTCAAAGGCACTAAATTTGAAACTACGGGTTCAATGTAGTTTATGAATGTTTAGTTAATAAAATAAAGGTTCTTGCAAGAAAAGATGTGAACGGTTCAAAGAAGAGAAATAAATTATTGAATCGTTAATGTCAAAAAATGAGATTCATAGCAATAATTTTAGATTTCTTATCAGATTAATGGACTGTTGTTCACTTTTAATTAATTCAATAGATCGGGACAATTCGGGGTCGATTGTAAAAGCAAAATAATGACTTCGGGTCATATTCACTTTAAATGGCTTCAGGCCAAATAATGTCCCAAAAGTATGGCATCCGGGTCGAAAAACAAGTAAAAATGACTTTGGGTTAAGAACAACAGGCATCCTAGCATTGGATTGCTAGTTACTGTTCACAGTGGGCCCTGTAACAAAGGTTGCAGACTATGGGCTCGGGTAGGCTGCATTAGTAGCCCATATATGCATACAAGCTGCAGGCTTGCAGCAGAGGAAAACAAGCCCAATCAGAAGCAAGCCCAAGTGGGTTATGAGGAAAGGTAACCCAACTTTAGGCTGGCAACAGTTCGTGGGGGAAATGGGCCCAAAAAGGTTGAAGCCCGCTAAGCCTGGACAAGGCCCAGAAGGGTCTGGGTTTGATTCGGGGCATCCCAGTTTTGCTGGGTGCGTGTAATCGCTAAAGTAGCTAAACAGCGCCACCATGTTTATGGTGTTATCAAGCGAGGCCGAGTCGGGGTGTAACCAAAAACCCTTAAGTTGATGACGGAGAACCGTCTCGACATCGAGAAGGTCCACTGAGTTAGATATTAGTATGGAATCTCAAGAATTCGAATGAGATTCTTGACTGGGATCTCTTAGGTTGTCGTTGAGGATGACGATTCTCACCAAACGATGTGACTTCAGGTCATCAATGGTGGCGGTCTAGTTCGATGAAGGAGACAATGAGAGAGCGCTGTCGTTTTTTGTGACCTCGAGTTGGGCTGGGTAGCAGCTTAGTAGCTTGGCTACCTGTCACGGCTTGGTTTGGCAACTCGATGTGAATGCGAGGCTCCAGCGATCGGCTAGGCTTGGCAGAGTGGCTGCAAGCCGCGGATCAGCCGAATTTTCCCTTTTTTTCGATTTATAGGTTTGAAAAACCTTAATTGCTTCTAATTTCTTTCAATTCTTTGACTAACAAATTCCACATAGCAAAAAATTGAGTAATGGATGCGTGTATGTGTGTGTGTATATATATATATATTGACAAATATATCAAATATATCAAACATATACAATATATATATTGGAAGGTAAATATAAATGTCCTTTATTTTAAGCGTACCTAATTGGTAGAAAACGATAAAAGCCTTTAAATTTGTAGAAGATCTTTCTCAGAAAGCCGGAATTGCGTCTCTAATGCTTTGTATCACGTTCAACACAGAAAAAATAAATTGAATCAATATCATGTAGATCAATTCAACAAAATAATAAATTAATCATAAAACGAATGATTAAAACGTAATACTCCCTTGATGGAAAAATAAACTCTCTTTAGCACAGCATCAAGAGCGTGTTGATAACGTGTTGTAGGCATAATTTACTGAACAATTATTGAAGCAAGAAGGGGAGAGAGAGAGAGAGAGAGAGAGTGTGTGTGTGTGTGTGTGTGTGTGTGTGTGTGTGTGTGGCATAGAGAGAGAAGAGAGAGATGTGTAATTGTGAGGTGTGTTCTATTCCACCTTATTGTGCCTTTCACTACTACAAATTTTTACATACATGACGCATTTTATGGGTCATGTTAAAAGTTTAATGACACAAGGGTTTAGCGTCATCTTTGTGGGTGTCATTAAAGATATTTTTAATGACGTTGAAAGAATGTCATGTATTACTTTTAAGGACGCCTAACAAGCGTCATTGAATTAAGAACTTGTGTCATCTATTACCATTTAAGACATGAAATAAGTGTCATAAACATAGGAATAAGCGTCATGATATACTAATCATGACATACACACAGTGTCATGTATAGCTTTTAGAGACACCTAACAAGCGTCATTGAATTAAAAACGCGTGTCATCTATTTCAATTTGAGATGCAGAATATGTGTCATAAACAGAGGAATGAGCGTCATGGTATAGTAAACATGACATCTGTATAGCGTCATTTACCATAGCACTGCAGTGTCATTGAATATTACCAACGACACACAAAGCGTGTCATAAACGATTCAATACATGTCCTAAAATATGTATGATGACATATAAGAAGACTTACATAATTCATCCAAGAAGCAAGATATTTACCTCAAATTAAACAGTATTGCTTCATAAATTTGTAATTCATCCACTACCAAAGTATTACAAAAGACAATATAATGTGTAGAGTTTCCTACTAAAATAAAACTATAAGTTCACTTAATTTAAAATTTCACAAACCAGCTAATCTAGTGTTTCATCTATTGGGATGAAGTCATCAACATACTCAGCCCACTCTATTCTTAACGCATCAATTTCATGTTGAGTGTATGTAGCTTTTTCTTTGAACTGCAACAAATCACAACCAAAGAGAACATGTCAGGACAAAAACTAATTTCAATCATTTAACTAATAAGGAGGTGGTCAATTAGCATCAACTAGCCCAGAAAGAACAAGGGTTCTCTAGTCGTATTTTTCGCTAATGTGTTTTTTTTTTTTCCACTTGGTATAGAGCTAATAAAACGTCAAGCGGTCTAGCAAAAGATTTAAACTTTAAAGGCCTCATCTTGATGGTAAATAACACCAAGCTCAAACACAACATGGCTTAACAAAATCAGCTCTGAACCTATTTATTTATCACATTCAAACGTAAACAAAAGATAGACTAGCATTACAATTTTATTGAAGACAAAAAAAAAAAATCAAGAATTAGAATCTGAATCCAGACAAGAAAAAAAAAACAAACTCATTGATGACTTGAATCAACTCAATACACGAATACCTAGGATGGTTTTGAAGAGCTAAAATCCAATTGGGCATCTTTTGGAAGATTCAAAAGTTCCAATTTCTATTGTAATTAACTTTAATTAAACACTACAAATCACGCTAACAACAATCCATCTCATCATCAATAGTGTGAACATTCAAGTAATTTAGTTCAGTTATGCCGATTTCCTTCATGGGTTGCCAATGATTTGAGTAAAAACCATGGTTAGCTGTAAATTAATTTGCCTGAACTATAAATTACCTACAAAGAACTAATACTAATAAGATAGTAGCGAATACACCCGCTTAAGTGCTCTTTGTAATAGTAGTACTAACCTTGGTAATAATTGAGCAGTTTGGATCATTAATGATTTCCTTCATGTATTTCATCACATAATATCCACATTCTACAGTTCCTTCTTGCAAAGGGCACTGCATATACAAATAAAAAAGAATAAAATGTAAGTTAGTCAGATTAATTTAAAGTCAAAACACAATGTTCCTTACCTTTACTACTTTCCAATTGATGTTTTTTCGACCCTTTATTCCCTTTTGAGCTTTAAACATCTTCAGTGCTCTGCACATAGAGGATAAGAACACATGAATATATACAAATCTTGAAATGCATGAAATAAAGACAAACATATATCCAAATACTTACAGTTCAACAATGTCCTTCATTCCAGGATCTATCTGTATCCAATTAAGCGAGTCCATATAATACACTAATTCCTCATAGGGGTCAATAATAGCCAACAACCAATGAAACCTACAAAACATAGATAATTGCATTCTTTATTACACAATGGTCAACTACTGATCTGTTAGGAACAAAAAATTCAAAACACATAGTACTAATAACCCTTTGTTATACGGAGCAAAAATTAATTGTCCTTTTTTGCAGTTCTGTAATCTAAGAGCCAGTGCATTTGATCTTTGTTCCTTTCTGCCAGCCTTTTGAGAGATTCTGCCAGGATCTACAAATCCAAACAATCCATCAAGATTGTTCTTCTTCAACGTTGACCAAAGTTGCCTACAAAAAAATGAGGCAATTAGTATCTTATCATTACCCAATGTGGATTGCATGCAATAGATTGTATTGTATATAAATTTAAGATTATGTCAAACCTGATGTAAATTGAAATGCAAACAGTCGATATTTCAGCCATAGAACAAAATTGAATGATGTCATCTCCACCAATAAATGTTGTGTGCTCATTTCCAAATAGATCAGATTCCATGATGATAGGCACTGTAACATCCTTATGCATGTTTTGAGCTATGAGCATAAGTGAACGTAAAGCCAAAGGTTGTTTTTGGGATCTTTGTCTGAGGGGAGGATTCGTTCTCGACTTTGCATAGATAGATTAATATAGTGAAATGAGACATATTAGTACTATAATTTTTTCCACATATTCATAAGAAAATCACGTAGGAGTACCTCATCATTTGTCACAACAAGATGCCGTGGCCAAGCTACGTGACTCCCAATTGCTTGTTTGATATTCACAGCTTCATAACTAGGTATTGGAAGAAGAGCATCTTCTTTAATTGCTACATCAATAGAAACACGTAGATTCATAGGCCCAAGTGGAACTCCATGTATTGGCCCGTCTAATGGAATGACTGATCCATATGCAACAATGTTACTAGCAGTGTCTATAGCGAGCTTGCACTGTTGTACCTTAAAAAAATATTTCATTAATAATCAACTACTGTTGGGATTATAGCATAAATAGGGAAGACATAAAAGGCATGTACCTTCTTGATATCAGATATTTTTTCCATGGAATTTGCAATTTTGTTTGTCTCATTATTGATGTTCACATCATATATGTTCTGTTGGTCACTTTGCTTTACCTTGAAAAATTAAATTTAATTAATAATCGCTACTTCAAATAGCCAAGAAGAACAAATACTGCAATGACTATGTACCTTGAAATACTTCTTGATATCACTTTCTTTTTCGTTTGAATTTGCAATTTTGTTCGTCTTTTCCATGATGTTCAAATCAGATATTTCCTGCATATCCTTTTGCTTGACCTAAGAAAAGTAAACTTAGATTAACATGCTACTATTATAGTTAAGAAGAACGAAACTTGCATGACTAGTACATACCTTCATAGCTTCAATCTTATCCATGGTTTTAGTATTCTTGCTAACCTTTTGTTTCACTCTCTTCTTAGACATGATTTCCGGCACATCGTCATGTTTCGCTCTCTTCTTAGACATGATTTCCACCAGATCACCCTGTTTCACTTTCTCAGTAGATGTTTCATTTTTTTCTTTCTTTGCTGTGCAACTAGCTTTCTCAGAAATATGATTGGACTGTACCACATTAGATTGGACTAACTCTTGCATCTTGCTCAACTGATCTGGAGTTAACAAAGAAGCAATCAAATTGAACTTCTTATTTAACTCCTCAATGTGTAAACTTTGCTGCTCCAAATGTGTTTGCATCATTTGTTGTTGACTCGATTGAGTTTTGCATCTTGGAGTCTTGAAGTACAATTTATGACTGATGCCAGTTCCAACACCTCTTACACGACCCGAATATTCAGGTGTTTCCAAAGCAATTGTCAATATGTCATTACTACCAGACGTTCGCAAAGTCCCATCTTCAACGGCCTTAGTTACTTCATCCTATAACAATTGGCATTAGTATGAAATACATCAATTAAGTATCTTTCCCAACCTTACACATAAAACTTACTATTTTATCAGCGCGTACTTTCACCATCTCATTCGTATAGTTTCCCTTTTTATCAACACGCCCAAGCTTCCAAAGCACTGATCGGTCAATGTCAGCAGTGATTCCATAAGCTGATTTCTATTTGGATGAACATATCAAAATTAGATCAGATAGTTTTTATTTGTATGATAATTAAATGAATACAAAAGAAACAGGACATTACTATTTGTTCTTCCAATCTTGCATAGCCTTTTCTAGAAAGTCGATGAGGGTACTTATGCTTAGCTCGCCTCCTCGATTGTTCTTCATGGATTTTCTATCAAATGCAATTCAATAATTAGTCTTTAATAATAGCAAAACACAATATTTACCAAATGCTTCTTACTTAATTTTGAAATCATATATACGTACCATATGCTTCTCTGTTAATCTCGACCTCACAAATTCATCCCATACCGGCTGACGAATGAAATCATAGATTTCTGGTGGTTTCTTTAAGACTTCAGGTTGATCTTTGAACTTTAATATGTACTCACATGTTAGACTACTCTTGAACGTTCGCCATGTCTTTGCAGCACTCTTCAAAACATCCGCTCTGCTGTTTGAATGTACTATAAAGGCTTTCTACAAATGCATAATAGAAATTAATCATTACTTTCACAAAGTCGTACAGATGTAAAAGCTTTTTTTTTTTTTTGTTTAATTTTTTGGAGACATACCTGGACCATGTCCCAAATCTTTTTTTTATAAGATGACTCTACTTCTTTCCAAGTTGGAATTGTAATTGGAACTGTGGTACGCGCCATAACACCAATAAAACTAGCTAGTTTTGCTCCTGCAAGTCCACACGGTTGTCCTTTACTGTTATATCCAACCTCCAACCGATCCCCATCACTTCTACCTTGCACCAACTCTTGCAATTGAGTTGCACCTCTTGGTTTCCTTGTTACAAAATCTTGTTCATCTTCTTCTGAATCTGTCATTTCATCAAGATATTCTGCAAGATTCATTTAAAATCAAGACAATGATCAAATTAGTAAGATGAGGAAGAAAGAAATATAAAGAACCTTAAAGGTAATGTTTGGTTCCTTCAATGAACCTTAAACGGATAGGCTCATGCCAATATTTGGTTGAGGAAGAAAGAAAAATAAAGAAATAGGGCAATTGACCATTCTCCAAAATCATAAAACCAACCTTCATTCAATTCAATTCCAATGTTCATTTCAATAAACAAATACTCCCTAAGTGACAATTGTCAATACTCGAAAAAACATAACAACATGAATTCAACTCCCATTTCCACAAACATTTTCATCATACTTCATCTCAGCCTAATAATCTCTAAAAAATTAAGCCTTACCAATAAGTAACAACTAAACAAGATAAATCCAAAAGTATGGAGAAAATATAAAGTCCTAATGTAATTTTAAAATATGCATTCAACATAGCATTCAATAACATATGAAATAGAGTAGATATTCCTCTGAGTGATATACTATGTATTTTCAACCCAAATGCCTTCGCAGTCATCCCGCATGTAGATATCATCAGACTCCTCAGTTAGTACATCAAATGACTCAACGGGTGGCAATTTAGTAGTAAGACATTCACATTCAATTATAGTATCTCCTAGCTCATCATCATGTAGCCAATCATACTGAGGCCCTGGCAGTACAACCGACCACCTTGAATCCTCTAGATCTGCAATGTAAAATATCTGCTTCACTTGAGTAGCTAAAACAAAACTATCTGACTTATGTCCAATTTTGTTGAGGTCAATTAATTTGATCCCAAACTCTTCTAATCTGATGCCACTTTTATTTTCAACCCAATCACACTTAAATACTACACGCGTGAATGCGTTATAATTAAGTTCCCATATCTCTTGAATCACCCCATAAAAAGTCATATCTGCGATAATAGGATTCTTATCCTTAGCGCTTGAAATTTGCATCGTATTGGCCACTAAGCTTACTCCACTATTTTGAGTAACTTGTGAATCATCACGAGACTTAGTGTGAAAATTACAACCATTAACGGAATATCCAGAATATTTTGTTACTTCATCTCGAGGGCCATGTGCTATCCATCTCAAGGTTTCGGATATGTGATTATTAGGGACATTAAGCTCATCCTCAACCTGCATATGTTTGCATAATTAGTTTGAGTTCATAAACAAAACTGTTAGTACATAAGTACAATGCGAGTTTAATACCTTTTTTTGCAGCCAATAAATGAAAGTTCGATTATGTTCATCCTGAAGCCACTTCAAATTTTTTGATTTTTTGGGGTGCTCCTTAATCAAGTATTTCTTATGCTCCCTGATAATTAACATTGAGTTGGTCAAAAGGATAGGAAATGTTGTAAGTAAATGAAAAAATAATGCTAAGTTAAACTATATAAATGAGTATGAGTGGTTGAACTTACTTGATATAAGGTTCCACTTCAAGTGTGTTATCCAAAACATAGTGATGTGCTTGCTGCCAATACTTTTTATCCGCCTTCAAAAATTTTCCAGCCGATAATGGATGGCCAACATCTTTATGATGTGAACGAATCTTCAACGGAATTCCAATTGGGTCTACCCCTGATAAATACTCGCTACAAACCTCTATAGCTTCTTCTGCAATATAACATTCAACCATACAACCCTCTGGACGATATTTATTTCTCACATAACCCTTTAATATTTTCATGTACCTTTCAAAAGGGTACATCCAACGAAAATAAACCGGGCCACATAAGCTAACTTCCCTAACCAAGTGCACTGTGAGATGGACCATTATATCAAAAAACGAAGGTGGAAAAATCTTTTCAAGCAAGCACAAAGTAATCACCAACTCACTTTGTATTTCATCTAACCTTAAAACATCAACTGTTTTGCTGCATAAGTGACTAAAGAATAGACAAAATCTGGTGATAGCATATCTTACATGCTTTGGCAGTACTGCACGAAGTGCCACAGGAAGTAGTTGCTGCATAAGTATATGACAATCATGAGATTTAAGATTAAACAGTTTCAGCTCCTCCATTGACACAAGGTTTCTGAAATTTGAAGAATATCCTGATGGGACCTTGAGTTCGGACAATGCTTTGCAAACTGAAATCTTCTCAGCCTTAGATAATGTATAAGGTGCTGGGGGAAGAAATGTTTTGTTATTTCCATGTTTTGGTGCCAAATCCGTACGTAGACCCAAAGCAATTAGATCATTCCGGGCTGCGACGCCATCCTTTGTTTTTCCAGGAATGTTAAGTAATGTACCATAGATACTCTCACAAACATTTTTCTCAATGTGCATAACATCTAAACAATGTCGAACATGGAGTGACTTCCAATATGGTAAATCAAAGAAGATTGACTTCTTTTTCCAACGAGTTTGAGCATCAGCCTTTTTATCAATTACTTTTGCCTTTGTTCCACTCCTCACCTTCCTTTTTCCAAGGAGATTTACATTCTTCTTACCCCATGATATTTTGATTCCTTCAACTTCATGCAATATTTCTTCCCCGCTCAACGGAGATGGAGCTAACCCAAACTCTTGAGTACCATCAAATGGTTTTTTTTGTTGTCGGTAATGATGATTTTGTGGTAGGAATCTTCTATGACCAGTAAAGATTACCTTTCTCCCTAACTTTAGCCATTTAGAAGATGTTCTATCACCACATATAGGGCATCCAGAGTATCCTTTCACACTACACCCACATAAGTTTCCATAAGCAGGAAAGTCATTGATGGTCCATAATAACACAGCCCTTAACATAAAGTTCTCCTTATTGTATGCATCATAAGTTTCAACACCAATCTCCCATAGAGTTTTTAAGTCATCAATAAGTGGTGCCATATAAACGTCAATATCATTACCTGGTTGCTTAGGGCCGGATATTAACAGTGTTAACATCATAAATTTTCGCTTCATGCATAACCATGGTGGAAGGTTGTAAGTGACCATAATCACTGGCCAACAACTATATCTACTGCTTAAAGCACTATGGGGATTAATCCCATCTGTTGAAATTGCTAGTCGGAGATTTCTTGGGTCATCACCAAATTCTGGCCACATGTGGTCAACAAGCTTCCATGAGGGAGAGTCAGCCGGATGACGCAACTTACCATCAACTTCTCTATCTTGGGCATGCCATATCAAATTCTTTGCTGTCTTGCTATTATAAAACATTCTTTGAAATCTTGGAATAGGGGGAAAATACCATAGTACCTTTGCAGGTACCCCCTTACTAGGCTCCCTAGAACTTTTGTTAACCTTCCATCTAGAAAAACCACATGTAGGACATGCAATTGCATCTAAATGCTCTTTCCTGTATAGGATGCAATCATTGGGGCATGCATGTATTTTTTCGTACTCAATTCCGAGAGAAAACAATGTTTTTTTTGCTTCATACACAGAGGGGGGTATTTCATTCTTCTGTGGGAGCAAAACTCCTAAAAATTCTAGTAAATCTGCAAATAGTTTATCACTACACCCATTCTTTGCTTTTATATTGTACAATCTGACCAAGGTTGATAACTTTGTGAAGTTTGAACCAGGGTATACAGGCTTCTCTGCATCCTCTAACAACTTCTCAAATTGTTTAGGATTTGACGCAAAATGATCATAAGCTGCTTCCACCATCCCGATAATGTTATCTTCAACTATTTCTTCCCGATTACTCATTTTCTCATTCTTACTATCTGGAACAGCTTCTCCATGCCAATACCATGTACAATAACTTTGATCTATACCATTGAAAAAGAGATCCTCTCTTATCTCTTTAACCGTCCTTGATTTAATGTTACCACATTTTAGGCACGGACAACGTATGTAGTTAATATCAGTAGCGTGAAGCATCGCATAATTCAAAAAGTTTTCAACCCCTTCAGAATACATTTGTGATCTTCTATCCATAGACATCCAAGATTTATCCATCTAAAACAGATTGTAAATGCAAGCCAAAGGTCAAGTACGTATGTGTGTGTAAATGCAGGCTAAAGATAAAAAAGAATTTATTACTTCTTGAATTATTTACAGCTATAGTAAATGCAAGCCAAAGGTCACGTATTGTGTGTGTGCACATAGATTTGCATGTACATATGTGTGTGTGTATAGCAGCGTATAAATAGACGAGAGTGAATTCAAGACAAACTGAACATAAAGCTCATTTATCCAATGTGCACTTGTGGGTTAGATATGTGTGTCTGTCTACCTACAAACAATTGAATGCATTGATAGACACCATACTGCTATTAGCCAACACGAGTTATTATGTCCAGTTCATATGTCACATAAGACCATAAACAGAGCTTATGAGGAGTTTTATCAAACATGTGGTGTGCTATAAGCACCAACTCCCACAAGAACACACAATCTAAAGATTAAAAAAAAAACAAGAAGATAAAAGTAATAGTTAATCTAATTCAGAATTGGTATTAAGGGGATGACAAAGTTATTAAAAAAAAAAAAAAAAAAAACAACGATCATGGCAATGACTAACCAAATCAAATCAAATAATCAATCTCAACTACAATTTGTACAACAACTACTTTAGCAAATGACAAGGCTAAACTAAAATCTGTCCAGCCACATAGCTCCAAATAATCCATACAACTTCACAAAAGAGATTAATATATAAATTATTTTCTAGAAAACCCATAACCATTCCAACAAACTTACCTTACACAATTAGGTTTTGAGTGAAATTTGGGGAAGACAATCAATCTGGTTGATGAAGGCTGGGCGTCCCAGAGAGAGAGAGAAAGAGAGGGAGAGATAGAAAGACAGTGAGTGTTCGTGATGAAGACTCTGTGATGAAGACTCTGGGCGTCCCAGAGAGAGAAAGACAGGGAGAGATAGAAAGACAGGGAGTCTTCCGCCATGAGTCGTGAGGGTTGATATTTCATTCTCTATCTGGGAGTTGGCCTGGGACTGGGAGACTGGGAGTGGGTTGGGTAGTGGAGCAAATGAGTCGTGAGGGTTGGGAAGTTTTGATGAATTCGCATACCAGTCTTTTATTTTAGTTGCGTTTATAAATCTTTCCCGTTGGTTTTTTTAGTTGCGTCATCGATTTATTTTAATAACGTTTTTAATAAAAAAATGTCATTAAAAATTTTAATAAGTGTCATAAAAGCTCTATTTTGTAGTAGTGTTTATTTATTATTTATAGTAGTAGAGAAGGTTAATTCCTTACCCTTTTAGGTTTACAACTCTAATAGGATATTAACTATTAAAGGGAATATTCAAAGATATCCCTGGATACACTAGGATTTACACAATCACATTTCTAATCCAACAGGACTGCAACACATTTAAAGTTGTTTGAGTAGGTCTTAGCAAACCTTAGATGTCAAATGAAAAGTAAAACATCAAATTACAAAAGTTCCTGTAAAATGCATGTTTTGACCCACTAAATGATGTTAAAAGGTTAAGATTCGAAGCATCTTTAATTGTGGAGGTCTCATAAGGAGAAAGGTCTCATGACTCTAATTTCTTTAGATTACATTCTCTTAATTACGTATTCTTTGGTCTTATCGTTTAAGCATACAACATTTAATGAGACGATTTTAAATAATAATCTTTGCCCTTAGATTAAACCAGTTTAGTTTAACATGTAAAATGTCCATAAAGTATCAACTTATGATCACCTTTAGTTTAAATTGCATTTATAGTATAATTGCATAACTTTTTTATTAATTATTTTTTTAATTATATTACTTTGAAAACATTTATTTAATTATGGAATTTTTTAAAATAATAAAAATAAATTTAAAAAGTAAAAAAAAAATCCTAAACCTCGCACGACGAATAGCTTCGTCGCATAACATTAAAAGCAACAAAAAAAATATCGTCACATACTACAAAATGTTCACAACTAAATAATACTAAACCCACCTCATTATCTTATTTTTACACCCACATTATAAATTCACCCACTATGCAATATTAAAAAAATTAATATGCTATTTATACACCCACCATTATTCCTAAAATAACCTTTAATATATCTAAATTCTTTTTTGATTAAATAACAATATTAAAAAGAAACAATCGACCTCTCGTACTCGTCATCAAAGAGAGCAAAATGGGAGGGCGACGAGGAGAAAAAAGTAGGGGAGAGACAGAGAAACAGGGGACTAACAAACTAAATGATCGAAGAGAGATGTGAGAAATGGATCGAAGGTTGGATGTCTTTCTCCTAGTACTCTCCGTCATGTGGGTGCATGTGCTGTTGAATATAGTCATCTCCAGGTTGACTGACCCGTAAGTATCGTCCCCTCCCTCCTTCCTTTGCAATTCACAGTCTTAGTTCATTCCTAGAATCCCTAATTCCATGAGTTGAATTGTGTTTTTTTTTTAGTTTGATCAATGTTGTTGGAGATCTCCAACTTCCCTGATTCAATGTTGTTGGAGACGGGGGATAGAGAAACGGGGTGGGGGAGGGGAAAGTTCGCTGGGCCAATTTATTTTTTATTTTTTTATTATAACTACAAGAACATTATATTGAATTTATAAATAGGGGTCTAAAAGTCTTTTTAATAAGAGTAAATATGTCATTAAATTTTTTATAAAAGGTAGGTGAAGAAATAAGACATTGGGGTGGGCCTAGTAACACTCAAAATTAATTAACTTTTGTTGGAAAACGTTTACTCACAAAGGCCATTGTCGCGCATAATATTACCTAACGACGTAATATTGCGCGATGACATGTTTCCGTTCCCCAATATTTTATGTGATGAATAAGTCCTTCGTCGTGCAAGTAGTTTTGTGCGACGAACTGTATTTTGCTCATCAGGCAAACGATTTTTTCACAAGCTTTGCACGATGACATCTTTGCGATGAATTTTTCGTCACATTAATGTTTAAGGGACAAAAACGTTATTGCGACGAACGTTTCTTCGCGGGAACTGTTAAATGTAGTAATGCTTGCAATTAGGTGTCCAAGAAAAAGATTAAGACTGCTAGGAAGAGCATTGTTAATAGCAGCCAAATAAAATTCAAGACTTTGGAATAAGCTTTGATCCCCCATAAAATCTTCCAGATATTTTTCTCAATAAAATGGGAGGAAGCGGTGGTGGTCACCGTGCTTTTTCTTTGTTGGAAAATCCAATGGTATTCGCTCTTTGCGGTATAAACCCCATTGTTGTTCCATGGCCAGAAGACATCTTTTTCAGTAAAATGTAATTAAAATGAATCCATTCATTCCTTAATTAATTAGTATACACCCACATAGCCTATTACATTGTACTATGGGTCGTGATTAGAAGAGACGTTTATAAAAGAAAGTATACAATAACAACGTAGACCACCAAATAAAACACAATCTATTTTCCTCCCACCACTGTTTGAGTTTAGAATGTGAAAATTTTAAGCGGCAGACTTCAATGTGTTTCCAATGTCGATGACAAATCGGTATCTAACATCGGCTTTGGCAAGACGCTCCATTGCTGTATTCAAATAATCAATTGGAATAACTTCGATGTCAGCTGTTATGTTGTGCTTGCCTGCAAAATCAATCATCTCTTGAGTTTCCTTTAAACCTCCAATGCAACTACCAGCTACTATCTTCCCTCCTGTAATTGCAGAAGAAAGGGTTGTTAATAAAACTATTATCCACTTTAGTTTTCATCCAGAAAGTATGTACAAGAAACTTTTCAAGCAATACTTCTCTTAATAAACAATGTTAGTTTTCCTATATTCAAGTCGATTACAATATATGTCATGTCATAAAATTACCCGCGACCAGTGGAAAAATTGGAAGCTCAAAAGGCTTTTCTGGTAAACCAACCATTACAAGTTTCCCATTAGACTTCAACAAACCAAGTAAAGGCAAGAGAGGGTGGACTGCAGAAACCGTGTCAATAATACCATCCATTGTGCCCATGGCAGCCTACAAAAGTAAAATGACAACATATAGTTAGGTCACCTTAATTATCTATAAACACAGTGACCAAAACCTTGTTAAAGTCATCCAAATGCAAATTAATGTTTAAATATTTACCTGCATTTGATCTTGTTCACGGCTAACCAAAAATGAATCAGCTTTGAGACGATTAATTGCTTCTTCCTTCTTGTTGGGGGAGGTACTAATCACTGTGACCTTAACCCCAAAAGCCTTGGCAAACTTCACGGCTGCATGTCCTAGACCACCTAGACCAACCACACCAATATGCATACCGGGTCTGTCAAGGCCATGAAGTCTCAAGGGGCTGTAAGTTGTGATCCCGGCACAAAGGAGAGGAGCAGCACCATCAAGAGGTAGTTTGTCAGGAATACGGACAATGAAGTTTTCATCAGCCACCATGATGTCAGAATAACCCCCATGTGTCATAGTTCCGTCATGGTACTTTGAACCATAGGTTTGTATCATTTTGGGGCAGTAGTTCTCCAAATTTTTGGAACAATTATCACAAGATTGGCAAGAACCCACCAAGCATCCAACACCTACTTTATCTCCAACTTTAAATTTTTGTACTTTGTTTCCCACTTGTGTCACCGTACCAACAATCTCATGCCTGCATCACCAAATTCAAGGAAGAATAATGGAATATGACTTGGTTAGGAAGCATACAGTCTGATAATATTCAAATGATGTCTTCTCAAAAAAATAATATTCAAATGATGGAGCTTACGACTCTAGGCTCCATGAAAAAAAAGTTGATGCACGTTGATTTGGAATACGTACCCGGGAACCAGAGGATAGGTAGTAATCCCCCACTCACTCTTGATTGTGTGAAGGTCCGAATGGCATATACCACAGTACAATACTTTGAATGTCACGTCTTTCTCGCCAGTTACCCTGATATCAAAACCAATTCGATTTGATTTTAGAACCAACAAAAGAAAAAACTAAGATTTAAGACCGCAAATAGTCAATTAAGAATTTGACGGATACCTTCTTGAGAACTTGAAGGGAGAGAGAACACCAGACGAATCTCTAGCCGCCCATCCAAAGGCCTTCTTCGGGTGTTCTTGTTCAGGAGATTTCGCCATTTTCTATCTCGTAAGTATAAAAAAGTTACACAAACAACTTCTAAAATATGAATATGTAACGTAGTATAATATATAGAATTGAGAGAGAGAGAGAGAGAGCGAGAGAGAGAGAGAACTAGCTACCAATGACGTAGTGCTAGTCTTAAGGGATGTTTTTCTGTTGGAAAGTCAAGCATCCTTTCACATAATCAACTTTCTTGGCTTCTCTTTAATTGGAAATGAATTTTTTTTGGCTGACCAGACATCTTTCCCGCGAAAGTAGAGTGGTGTTTGATTATAATGTTCCCTAATTTTTGGTTGATTACTTGATGCATCAAAAGAGCATTTATATGTCCTTTAGAATTTAAGAACTAATTTTTGTATGACCAAAAAATGCTAGTTTTGTGGTGATTGTTGTGGCATATTGTTTGACTTGAATATCAAAAGTATTATGTCCCTCATGTCGTATTAGAGTTGCATCAATAGAGGATTAGTTTTTCATTACGTGTGGTGGGACACCTCTTAAATTCAAAACAAACAAAAATAAATAAAAATGTAGGGTATTGTTGGAAATTTAAGTAGTCTAAGTAGAAATTTCTTTGTCCCACATTGGTCATTCCCAAAAGATTTCATCACTTTATAAGGCTTTATCCTTTATAGAAAGTGATTGGAATAATAGGCTTTGAAGAATAAAATTGGGCTCATCCTTGGGGTTGGGCTTTGGGGTAATTAATATATATAATTAATTATCAAAAGATGAGCCTGGGACTCTTGGGCTCTGAAAATTAAATTCTTTAATTAATTTCGAATTTAATTAAATTAATTTTTATTTGAACAAAGATGAAATCTGAAGTCAATGAAAACGCAAAGAGCACTGCACCCCATCTGAAGAGATGTCTCCCAGCAGTCATATCCCATTCTTATACCTGTTGTGAACAAGTATAATATCACTATATATACATCTGTCTGCATGGCATTTATAACACAGAAAACATAAATCTCCTTCTATAATCCATAGCATTCTTACTGAGAGTACCATAAGTAAATTCGCCAGAAGTTAAGTTTTCCAGTGCTGGAATTCTAACTTGATCGTTGAATCCTGGTGAAACAAACGTTCGGAGAACTACAATCACTGAGTAGGGGCGAAATTTCTGTTTCAAGGATATTGCGGTAAGCAAGTCTCGATCTTCAATATTTCTGTTTAATATTAGTTCATTATTCATACACTGTTTATTTATTAGCATATATAAATTTATCACAGATTATTGACATATATCCAACAACCTTGAAACAGAAATTTTATGGATCAACAATTTGTAAATGTGAATAGCGTTGTGCCGAAATACTCTTAAAAGCCTGAGAAATTCAAAGGGCTGGACTTCAAGAGATGGCAACAGAAGATGTTGTTCTTCCTGACAATAATGAATCTCGCTCATGTTGTTGAGGAAGAAGCTCCGAAGTCTAATGAGAATCCAATGACGAAAGAGACTGTCATGGCAATTGAAGCTTGGAATCATTCTGAGTTTTATTGCAGGAATTATATTCTGAATAGTTTGGATGACAATCTCTACGACATTTATTCTCTGTGCAAGACAGCAAAGGAATTGTGGGAATCGCTGGAGAAAAAGTATAAGATTGATGATGCCGGTTCAAAGAAATTTGTTATCGGTAAGTTTCTCAAATATATAATAGTGGATTCAAAATCTGTTGTCTCTCAGGTCGAACAAATCTAGAAATTGATCTATGAACTGCACTCCGAGGGATGCGAGATCAATGAGCATTTCCAAGTTGGGGTGATAATTGAAAAATTGCGAACTTCGTGGAATGACTTCAAAATTCATCTCAAGCACAAGCGTCGTGAAATGAATATGGAGGATTTGATCCTGAGGCTATGAGTGGAAGAAAACCACAGAAAGGCAGACCATTCTGGTGGGTTTGCTGCCATTGAAGCCAATGCAAATTATGTTGAGGGAGGATACTCCAAGGCCAAGCCGAAGAAGAATAAGGCTTCGAAAACTAAGCAGTTTGTACAATCTGCCCTTGCTCCCAAAAGCAAGAATCTGAAGAAGATTAAGGGCGCATGCTATGTGTGTGGCAAATCTGGTCACAAGGCACAAGATTGTTATCATCGCAAGGATGGAAATCATACCAATGGAAACAACAACAACCATGTTAACATGGCAACCACCAATGAAGAATTGGCTGCTGTTGTGTCCAAGGTCAACATGGTCTCAAATGTGAGTGAATGGTTATTGGATACTGGTGCTACTAAGCACATATGCGCTGACATAAATCTATTCACTAAATATCATCCTGTTGCCCATGGAGAAAAGCTGTATATGGGCAATTCTGCCTCATCGGTGGTGGAAGGCAAAGGCAAAATGGTACTCAAATTCACATCTGGAAAGAGTCTCACCTTGCTAAATGTGCTGCATGTTCCTGAAATAAGGAGGAACTTGGTTTCTGGACCTATTCTGATTGCTAAGGGCTTTAAATTTGTAATGGAATCAAACAAATTTATATTTACCAAGGGTGGGATGTTTGTTGGAAAGGGTTATGTGGCTGATGGCCTCGTGAAACTCAATGTAATTGCCATTGATGATGCTAATAAAATAAATGTTTCTACTTATATTGTTGAGTCTTCTAATATTTGGCATGTTTTTATTCCATGAAAAGAATGGTTAAATTAGAATTATTACCTAAATTTGAAATTGACTTTAATCATAAGTGTAAACATGTACTGAATCGAAATTTGCTAGGCAAACGAGAAGGTCAATTCTGGAAAGATCAAATGAATTACTTGGATTAATTCATAGTGATCTTTGTGACTTTAAATCCACACCAACTCGTGGAGGAAAGAATTATTATGTCACTTTTATTGATGATTGCAATAAGTATTGCTATGTTTATTTGATTCATAGCAAGGACGAAGCTTTGAATATGTTTAAGACATATAAAGCCGAAGTTGAAAATCAACTAGAGAGAGAAACCAAAGCACTTAGATCCGATAGAGGATGAGAGTATGAGTCTACTGCCTTCTTAGATTTTTGTGCACAACATGGAATTATACATCAAACAACGGCTCCATACACACCACAACAAAATGGTGTTGCCGAAAGAAAAAATATAACATTCAAAGATATGACTAATTCCATGTTAAATAGTTCAGGGCTTCCACACAGTTTGTGGGGGTGAAGCTTTACTTACTGCAAATACCAAATTGAATAAGGTTGCTCTAAAGAAGATTGACGAGTCACCTTATGAACTATGGAAATGACATAAACCCACTTATAAAACCCTCAAAGTGTGGGGTTGCTTAGCAAAGGTGCAAGTTCCGTTACCGAAAAGAATGAAACTAGGACCTAAAACTATTGATTGCGTATTCATTGGATATGCAAATAATAGTTCTACTTATAGGTTCCTTGTTGTAAAATCATCGATTTATGACATACATGTTAACACTATATTAGAATCGGCGGATGCAAAATTCTTTGAGGATATATTTCCTTACAAAGATAAGTAATCTGATTCTTATATAAAGAGGGTTCATGAACTTTGGACCAGATTTCATTGTTTTCTTGTTCGAGAATGAACCTAGAACTTTTAAAGAAGCAATGTCTTCTTCCGAGGCTCTTTTATGAAATGAAGCAATTAAAAGTGAAATGGAATCC
Organism: Malus sylvestris; assembly: GCF_916048215.2. Taxonomy (NCBI): domain Eukaryota; kingdom Viridiplantae; phylum Streptophyta; class Magnoliopsida; order Rosales; family Rosaceae; genus Malus; species Malus sylvestris. The sequence continues at coordinate 30,150,949 of NC_062274.1, read as the reverse complement.
ATTATGGAAAATAACACATGGGAATTGGTTGATTTACCTTCAAGTAGTAAACCAATTGGCCATAAATGGATTTTCAAGAAGAAACTTAAGGCGGATTGAACCACTGATAAGTTCAAGGCATGTTTAGTAGCCAAAGGTTATCGCCAAAAGGAAGGGTTGGATTATTTCGACACATATTCTCCAGTTTCTCGCATAACGTCAATTAGGAGGTTAATAGCGATTGCGGCTACATACAACTTTGATATACATCAAATGGATGTAAAAACAACATTTTAAAATGGAGAACTAGATGACGAAACATACATGGAACAACCTGAAGGGTTCGTGCTTAAAGGACAAGAAAGCAAAGTGTGCAAATTAGTTAAGTCATTATATAGACTTAAACAAGCACCAAAACAATGGCACGAGAAATTTGATCATACTTTGTTGACACATGGGTTCAAAATAAATGAATCTGATAAATGTGTCTACATTAAGAGTAATGATAAAACTTGTGTTATTGCTTGCTTATATGTGGATGATATGCTCATAATGGGAAGCGATAAAAATGTAATAAACAAAACAAAGAAAATGTTGGATTCAAGTTTTGACATGAAACACTTAGGTCAAGCCGATGTCATTTTAGGAATTCAAATTAAAAGAAATAGTGAAGGGTATGTCCTTACACAATCCCATTTGCAGAAAAAAATATTACGAAGGTTTGGTCAATTTGACTGCAAACCTACTGCAACTCCTTTTGATGCTGGATGCAAGTCGGAGAAAAATAAAGGCGATGCCAAATCTCAACTTGAATATTCTCAAGTAATTGGAAGTCTAATGTACTTGATGAATTCAACTAGGCCTGACTTAGCTTATGCAGTAAGTAGGCTTAGAAGATATACAAGTAATCCGGCACAAGATCATTGGGATGCTTTAGTAAGAGTGTTAAGGTATTTGAAAAATACACTTGACTACGGATTACACTACACAAAGTATCCACCTGTTGTAGAAGGCTTCAGTGATGCCAATTGGATTTCTGACACTACAGAATCCAAGTCGACAAGTGGATATGTTTTTACCTTAGGAGGAGCAGCAATATTTTGGAAATCCTCTAAACAGAAATGTATAGCTCGGTCCACCATGGAGTCCGAGTTTATAGCTTTAGATTTGGTTGGCGAAGAAGCCGAATGGCTCAAAAAATTTCTGGAGGATATTCTAATGTGGCAAAAGCCGGTAACTGCTATATGTATACATTATGACAGTATGGCCGTGCAATCAAGGGCCAAAAGTCATGTATACAATGGGAAGTCACGACACATCAGGCGTCGACATAATACTCTTAAGAAGTTTCTCTCCAATGGAATAATATCCATTGATTATGTGAAGTCAAAGGAAAATATAACTGATCCTTTGACAAAAGGCCTACCAAGAGAGCAAATATTATTTACATCGAGAGGAATGGGTCTCAAGTTAATTCAATGAATCGAACAAGGCGAAAACCTAACCTAGCTAATAAGAGATCCCATGGTCTAGGTTCAATAGGCAAACTGGTTGAGTTTGATTCAAAAGTTGAACACACAACTTACCTATTCTTATGATAATATGTGTGTTGTCTATTGAAGTTTGAGGGATTATGTTTTATACATTTAATGACATTAATATCTTGTTATCAAGAGGAATATGGCAGACTATTCTTAATTAATGTCACCTATATAGGAGTAAATGAGGCCACATTTATGAGAATTGACATGGCTAAATTCTCTACAGGTCCTACGAAATCCAGGATTTGTTCAAGGTCGAAATGAACACAACCGTATGAATTGACGTGTGGCAAACATGATATGTGTGTAGCATATTGTCTCGTTTTACTACTGCGGTGGAAAGTTCAAGATCTTCCACATTCACTGCGTCACCAAGTAAACCCGATATGTTTTCACTAAGGTAAGTTCAAGTCCAAAAGACACTTCACCCGATGCATATGATGCTTATTCTCTCTTAGTTTTAGGCAGCCTAGTCATACATTTGCATTCAAATGTGGGGTAATTGTTGGTGTTTGGAGTTTGAATGAAATTTCAACTGAAATGTGAGGTATTGTTGGAAATTTGAGTAGTTTGAGTAGAAATTTCTTTGTCCCACATTGGTTATTCCCAAAAGATTTCATCACTTTATAAGGCTTTGTCCTTTATGGAAAGTGATTGGAGTAATAAGCCTTGGAGAATAAAATTGGGCTCACCCTTGGGGTTAGGCTTTGGGGTGCACTAATTAATTGGTAATTAATACATAATTAATTATCAAAAGATGGGCCTGAGGCTCTTGGGCTCTGAAAATTAAATATTTTTAATTAATTTCAAATTTAATTAAATTAATTTTTATTTGAACAGACTCATCTTTTCAGATGAAGTCTTAAGTCAATGAAAAACGCGGAGAGCACTACACCCCATCTGAAGAGATGTATCCCAATAGTCACATCCCATTCTTATACCTATTGTGAACATGCATAATCTCACTATATATACATCCGTCTGCATGACATTTAGAACACATAAAACATAAATCTCATTCTATAATCCATAGCATTCTTACTGAGAGTAACATAAGGAAATTCGCCAGAAGTTAAGTTTTCCGATGCTAAAATTCTAACTTGATTGCTGAATCCTGGTAAAACAGACGTCCGGCGAACTACAAGCACTGAGTAGGGGCGAAATTTATGTTTCAAGGACATTGCGGTACGCAAGCTTCGATCTTCAATATTTCTGTTTAATATTAATTCATTATTCATACACTGTTTATTTATTAGCATATATAAATTTATCACAGATTGTTGACATATATCCAACAGCTTTTAATAAAAGCGCTTAGAGTAGTATAAGGACCTTTCTAGATAAGCAATTCCAAACGGGTCCACAAACGTCAGTAATTAGGTCATAGAAAGAAAAGCACCTAAATTAAACATGGCAACTTGTTCAAATCAATCAAATCCTGATTATTAACATAGAGAGAAGGGGTGCGTTGTCTGCAGAAAGAGGTTATAAAAAATTAGGGTGCTATTCTCTCCAGATCACAACATTACAACAGCCTCTCATCAACATGTCTCTCATTGGACACATTGTGGAGGATGTAAAAGTGTTGTTGTTCGGGGTCACTGGAGTTGTTCTTGCCCACACTCGCCTACATGCTAAGGGAATTGTCCATCGTTTAGCTCACCATGCCCTTCAGGTTGATGGTTCTTGTTCTTGGTTTGAAAAACCTCCTAATCTTATTGTTGACCTTTTGGTGAAGAAATATAACGGTTGAGTGAGCTATTCTTTGCCTCAACCCTACTTGTTGCATTGGATGTACTGTTGTGGCCTTTTCAATGAATCTATCGTTGCTTTCCACACACACAGAGAAAAGAAAAAAAAAAAAACCATATAAGGAAACAAAGGGAAATGAAGATGTATTGTCACAATTTTTACTGTGATCTTAAGCCCCACGTTTGCAAACTTGTTTACATGGGCGTACCTAAACCAACCACAGCCACAAGGTGTCGGTTTGCTAACATCTATTATCGCAAGTTTTTGTTGTTGAAATAATGAAACTTACGTGTACACAACGATACCAAAAATAAAATAAAAACAAATCTTTAACCTCATTCTCTCTTGAACCTCATTCTCCCATAGCAAGCGATGGATTACCATGGTGCTTAAAATTTTTTTGTTCAACTCGTAATGTCCCAGGTTTAAACCCTTATTCTTCATTTTAGTGTAACCCTATAGTAGTTATTGTTTGTAATTAGATTAAAAAAATAAAATATAAAAAATAACTCATTTCCAAATAAAAGCATGCCATTTTATTTAGAATCCAACATCTGGACCAAGTTGGTTTCGTAATGTATAATTTTCACACGAGAAGTTTACCAGACAACAAAATTGAACAACTTAATTAAACCCAATTTCTTCCTTCAACCCGGCCACAATATCCAACAACAGATGATGCAAAATTTAAGAGCTAGATATCAACGTGTTTCCAATGTCGATAACAAATCGGTATCTAACATCCGCTTTGACAAGGCGCTCCATGGCAGTGTTCAAGTAATCAATTGGGATAACCTCAATATCAGCTGTTATTTTGTGCTTGGCTGAAAAATCAATCATCTCTTGTGTCTCCTTCATACCTCCAATGCAACTACCGGCCACTATCTTCCTTCCTATATTTAGAAAATAAACGTTTGTTAATAACATAATACACTGGTTATAATGCACAATTACAAGGTTAAAATCGAAAGCAAACTTAGAAAATATGACCTATCACCGGTTGTAAAAATGTACAACTAGACGTAAGTGAAGTGATAAACTATGAGAACAGTGATATGCTTACCCATGAGCAAAGGAAAAACTGGAAGCTCAAGTGGTTTCTCGGGTGCACCAACCATCACAAGCTTTCCATGAGACTTTAACAAACCAATCAAAGGCAATAGAGGGTGGTGTGCGGAAACCGTATCAATGATACCATCCAATGTCCCCATGGCAGCCTACAAGATTTACATGACGACATATAAGATTATGTTAGAATTGCTCTGTCCCACATCGGCCAGAAGACTTGAGAACAAACTCTTTAAATAGAATTACCCCACTCCAACTAACACTGAGACTTTTTGTATTAAAACCCCACACCTTGATGGATTGCCCACGTGGCCAAGTGGGGATAATATTGATATTGTTGGAGTAGGCCCATAGCTCGTCTACTTGAAATTTAAGATAGTATCAAAGTTAGGGGACGAGCCAGTACGCCCGTCTACCTAATCAATTTAAAGTACAAAAGCAAATCCTTCAAATAATCACCTGCATTTGATCTTCATCGCGGCTAACCAAAAATGAATCAGCATGAAGATGTTCAATAGCTTCTTCCTTCTTATTAGGGGAGGTACTGATCACTGTGACCTTAACCCCCATAGCCTTGGCAAATTTTACCGCGAGGTGCCCTAGACCACCTAGACCCACCACGCCCACATGCATGCCTGGTTTGTCAAGTCCGAAATATCTCAAGGGACTGTAAGTTGTAATCCCAGCACATAGGAGAGGAGCAGCACCATCCAGAGGTAGGTTTTCTGGAATGCGGACTATGAAATGCTCATCCGCCACCATGATGTCGGAGTAACCTCCACATGTTATGGTGCCGTCAAGGTTCCTGGCACCATAAGTGAGTATCATTTTGGGGCAGTAATTCTCGAGGTGGTTGTTACAACTGTCGCAAGAGTGGCAAGAACCCACCATGCATCCAACACCTACTTTGTCTCCAACTTTGAATTTTTGTACTTTGCTTCCCACCTCTGTCACTACACCAACTATTTCATGCCTGCATTTCCCATTTATGTTCATACTTAGTTAAACTAATATCATTTTCTTATTAGAAGAACTCATTAGGACTAATGGTAAAACTTTGATAATTCCAGCAAGTTAAACCTAGGGGTAATTTTTATTTTAGAAAACTTCATTTTAATCCTTAAAAAATATGAGTTTGAGATTTTAACCTTGTGTAAGATTAAAATCCAATTTTAGTCCCTAGTACATTTAATCATATCATTTATTAGTTATATTTTGATGTTTTATTTATTTATTTATTTTTATTTTAATGTATCAATTACATTTAAATTTAATTTTTATTTCATTCATCATAATATATTTTAATGTCTACATTTAGGTAACTAATTCTTTTATAATATATATTCCGATAACAATTTTGTATGTTATTCATTTAGGTACATTAATATATTTGAATATTTCGGTATATCCATTGGTACAAACATATAGTTACATTGATTCAATATAATGCATTTCGTTACGTACATTTTGGTACACATATTTGAGTATTGACTTTTAGGTACATTAATTCAATATATTATATTTTGGTAAATACATTTAGGTATGTACATTTTGGTACATACATTTCGGTATTGATATTTAGGTACAAACATTTCGTTATTGACATTTAGGTACATACATTTCGGTACGTACATTTTGGTACATACATTTCGGTATTGACATTTAGGTACATTAATTCAATAATACATTTCGGTACATACATTTAGGTTCATTATAATATATTTCGGTACAATCATGTAGGTACAAATATTTCAGTACAAAAAAAGTCAATTTTATATATTTCGGCATAGTTATTTCTGTACACTTATGTATTTATATATTTTTGTATCACAAATGTCTTTTAATATTTTCTCATTTACGTTCATTTATAATTAAAAAACAAAATATGTGCATATTAATAAAATTAAAATTTAGTATGGAGAGATTAAATAAAAATACACATTAAATAACAAAAATTGAATGTAAATTTTAATAAAGGCAGTATTCAAGTGATTAAATTGAATATTTAATCTAGCACCAGGTTTTTTTTTAAATTTTAATCTTTTGTAAGGACTAATGTTCAAAAACCCCTTTTTATTTTATCAAACCCCATTGCCTCATTAAAAAAAAAAATTAATAAAAAAACAATTAAAATTAAAAGATGATGAGTAAAAACTTTCAGATTGGTCTACTATCTTTTTCCTCCACTAACTTCATTGAAGATGCTCTTAAATCAGTTGTTGTCACTTGTTAGCAATCAAATAAAGTCCCGATGTTACTGGAAAATAAAGAAAATATGACCCAGCTATACAGGCCACAGCTCATCAGGGGACCATCATATATCATGGTTGTTCCACCTTAAATGATTGCCACATGGATTTATATGGCCATCAAATAATTAATTTGGCTCAATGACTGTATAGCTAATTTAGCAGTGTGCAGTATGCGTCTGTATAGTCACTTTCGTCTGTATTCAGCAATAATATTTACCAAAAGTGCGGACTATATTGGCGAAGGCATTAAAAGGATAAATATACACATTTTTTTCTTTCCTTATAAACATTCTTATTTGATCTTATCCTTTGTTTTTATTTAACTTTTTAAATTCAAAAATCAAGTGATCAACAATAAAGATGGATGTGAGCGTGTGAACGCCTATTGCCTAGTGTGTATGTGTATATTTATATGAAAATACCATTTTAAATAGATGTCGATGGAGAGGCGAACTTCTTTACGAATGTTATTATGGATTTAGGTCATTTTACCAATGTTACTTTATTTATGGGGTAGAGCTATTTCCTCCATTGCTTGAAATACTTGTATTTTAAGGTATTGATTTCAGTTGTAACACGGATTAATTTCAGAGTCTAAACCCTACCCTAGTTTATTTCTTAAACAAAAAATAATATAAACAAATCTTTATAGCATGCTGCATGCATCGTACTTAAGGGTTCTGTTTCTATGAATTCCGCCAACATAAACAAATGGAAAATGCTAGCATCACTCTAAACTAATTACATATTCTATCGAATTAATTGTATGAAAATTTAAATAGCACTTCCAATTTTTTGTTGGTTGCTCAATAGCTCTCTCTATCTTCTATATATCCGAAGAAAAGAAAACATATGTTTGACTAACCAAACTCAAAGTCATGCCACTGAATTAAAAAGTTGAGAAGAAATAAGTACCCGGGAATCAGAGGATAGACAGAGGAACCCCATTCATTCTTGACCATGTGAAGGTCCGAATGACATATCCCGCAGTACAGAACTTTGAAACAAACATCTTTCTCTCCAGTTTCCCTGTAACGAAATTAGTTCAATTTAGACATAAATGAAAACTCAGATCTCGTAAAAGTAATACTACCCAAAAATTATAACTATTAACTTCTTCGGTACTTATTGGATATGTGGCCTTTTCATCTTTTATGTGACACGTTCCATGGTGTTACAGTAGCCATAATGAAAACTAACTCTTTATTGTAATTCTAGTTTATGAATATGTAAACACTCCCTAAGGATTGTATTCAAACAAACATTTCCGCACGTGGTTATACTCCTTTTGCACAACCTGTTTATTATGAAGCTTAATTGATTTTTTATTTTATATTTATTCTATCAAAAGACCGACGCCAGATTATGGTGTGCAACATCAGAAAATAGGGGAAATAAAATGGGTTTATGATGTTTAAGACGTACACATAAACAAATTTGAGAGAAATAAAATCAAACGAAAAATAAATAAATGGGAGAGCTATAAAGAATAATAATAACCTTCTTGAGAATTTGAAGGGAGAGAGAACGCCAGATGAATCTCTAGCAGCCCATCCAAATGCCTTCTTTGGGTGCTCTTGCTCTGGAGTTACCACCATTTTATTTTTCTCAAAAGTAACAAAAACCAACTAAAACTGAATTCCACTGAATATATGAGACAATAGACAACTAGAGCGATGGTGAGGGAGGGGCAATTGAAAAGAGGTGTATATATATAGAGAAGCGGTGAGGATGGTACGGTGACGATTGGGCTGGGCTGACGTACTGGCTGAGCAAATCGAAAATCGTAGTGTCGTTTTCGTACATATTGCAAACTTCATTTCATTGGCCGGGATGGCAACTTTACTTTGCCTCTGAGAAGTGAAAAGTAATGACGTCTTCCTTTTGTTGGGAGAAATTTCCACCACAAATTGGGCATGCGATTCTAGAGGGGTCGGTTCTAGACTAGAACTGTATATAGTGAGAGTAATAAAGAGGAGTAGATAAATAAGAGGGCTATAGGGCTAAACATAATTTATTATTTAAATTTAAAAACTACAACTTATATTTAAAAACTACAACTACAATTTAAAAACGACAAATTAAATTTAAAAACTACAAATTAAATTTGAAAACAACATTAACTTAAATTTAAAAACTAAAATAACATAAATTTAATATTTATAATCAACATCATCTTCATCATCTGCCATTGTAGGAGTATAGTCAGAGGTAAACAACTGCCGTCGGCTCATAATTTCTTTTTTTTTCCTATCAAAATAGGCCTTACTCATTGGAGTGTAATTCGAAGTGTTCATTTCCATATTCTTATCATCCATCTCTTTTTGTATTTGTTTGGCCCGTTCTTCATGCTTACATTTCCTTTCTTCCGCCTCAAGGGCATTTTGCTCCGCCAATAATCACAATGAGGCCGCCACTTCATGTTGAGCGGCGTAATCATCATTTGCCTTGCCCTTTTCCTTCAACCTTCGTGCCTTGTTTCGTCCTATAGCCCTAGGTATGGAACCTTCACCCGAAGACAGATTTTCTACCCTTGTTTGTTGAATGGTTGGAGATCCATCTTCATTCATATCTGCAGTTGAGGATGTAGTTCCGTACACCGGCATTGGAGCTCTCTGTGGTGGATCTTCAAATAACACCCACCATTTACAAATTTCCCAACAATTGTGAAACTGAAAGGGTTTCGAGCTGCTCTCCATATACAATTCCGCCTCTTGGCGAACCTAGAAAAAAATTAAAGGAAATTAATTTATGAAATTAAATGTAATATAATTAAATATTTAAAATAAATTGTGAAAACACTTACTTCGTCGTAGTAATTAGCGCCACTTTCATGTCTATTTGCGGCTGCTAACAATGCTTGATGTCATTTGTTCAAACTTGGCTAAAGATGTTTCTTCCATCTTGAAGAAAAACTCTCGTGGTTTTGAATATTCATTGGAGTGGTGCCTTCATAGAACTCTAAGTATTTTTTGGATACACGAGTCCAAACACCATCATTTGTTTGACAATTCCCCCTCACACTATCTTCTGACACCCATCTATAAGCCTTGCAAAGAGCTTCATCTTCTTTTCAGGTCTAAGCCCTACCTTTCATTGCAGACGAGGCCATTTGAAAATTATTGAAAAAATTGAAGGATAGATTTTTGAAAGAGGAAGGAAAATATGAGAATTGAAATGGTGTAGGAATGGTGAAATTTTTGTGAGGAATGGTGAATAAATGGTTTAGGTATTTATAGGAAAAAAAAATAGAATTTTTTGAGAATTTAAAAAAAAAAATTGAATCCAACGGTAACTGGCGCCAGCTAGCCATTGGATTCAAAATTCTTTTTAAGAATTCCTGTCAGTTATAACCGACAGGATTAAGCAGTTTTTTGGCCAGCCCCAGGCTAGCTGGCTGGCTGCTTGCAACAAACCGTCCAGCCCTCCAGCCGTTTCCGATTCCGTGGGGCCCTCTCAGATTCCACAGCCCTCTGGCCTAGCCCTCGGTTGGAGACAGTTTTCGTGCTATTTTCAGCCTTCTGGCCCTCTGGACCCTTCGGTTGGAGATGGCCTTAGGTAAGATGTAGAAATTGTAGAAGTGTGCACAGGCAGAAAAAGAAAAACCAAATATATTTCAAACTTTTGTTTATCGAAAGCAAATTCTATATTAAGTTGTTTTGTTTTCATATTAAAGATTTTTTTTTTTGAGTAAAATTAGAACATTTTTTTTATATATACATTCTTCTTTATTGTTCTCTCTTTCACTACTATTCTTCTTTCCGTTTTTCTCTTTTAAACTTTATCATGTCCAAAACATTTAAAATCCAAATAGCTATCAAACATTACCCTGGGTTAAGTGTCATTTAGGGTTCTAAAATCAGAGATTTCCACACACACAGATAAGATTTATATAGGCCCTTTAAGAAAAGGGATCTTCATTATTTTAAAAATATGAGTATTGGTTGTGGGACTGTTTGGGCTCAAAATAATATTTTGGGCCGAGCTTAGTGTTGTTCTCAGCCCAGTAACATTCATCTAGAATCTTATCATGGGCTGTCTAGTTAAGGTCGCCCGAATCTTGTTGCTAGGAGGATTGGTTTAGATAAGAGTGAGGTAGTTGAACCTTAGTGCAACAAGGAGTCTTAAAGCTGAAGATGCTTAAAATTAGGGGATGAATCTGGTTCGTTAAAGAGCTTGGTTCAAAGTCATATAGGGATTAGGATTGGCCGAAACTTGATCAGATTGGGTTGAGGAGTTCTAATCCGAGTACATTTCTAGTTTAGCCATGAAGGGGTTCACTGCTATAACAAGAGAAATGAGTGCATTATTCAGGGCCCCTCTAAATCAACACACAAATTGCCCTGCACAAAGCTTTTCAACAACCTTGAGATTTTTCCCTCTTCCCATTTCTTCCCTCCAACACATCTTCAGTTTGGATAAACAGCACTGTGAAGGCAATCGGCGACATTTTCAGTTTGGATAGACAACACTGAAGTTGCAGAATCAGCTGACTGAGGAGCACTTTCAGTTTGGATAGACAACACTGCTACAAGGCTGATTGGTTATTTATCCAAGTCTCGGTGAACAAGGATTTCCAAGTCCTTGTTGGTAGAAGTCATCTCATCAGGCTTCTCGGCGAAGTGAAGTGTTACTAGGTTATTAGGCTCGGCACATTGAAAGCCGAGTTTTATTTTATGATTGGATATTCACAAGTACATTTTAGAGTTCGACATTCAAACGGCCGAACCACATTTACAATCAAGACATTTTTCTTTTTCGAGTAATTGTGTCTGTACTATCTGGTACCAGTTCAGTGAACCTAACTCTCACGAATATAATTATCGAGACCAAACCTGGTGCCGACAATTTGTGAATTTCAAAGAAACTAGTAGCCTTGTCTTCAGGCTCTAGAACCCGAAGGCCGAGACGTGTTCCTTCCCCAGCCGTAATCGCAAGATCAAGAAGTCAGCAGCACGCCCAACACTATATCAACATATTTTACTCCCCGACCGAACTCGACTGACGACTTGGCAGCCCTGCAGTTAACCGAATGACGTAGTTAAATTATTAATTACTCGCCCTACGCACCATGTAGTCTTGGTAGTTCTTATTGTCAACATTTTGGCACGCCCAATGGGACCTAGTGCTAAAACTACAAAGTTCATGAAAATTGAAACGCAGTCGATAAAAAAGAAAACAATCATGGGTAAGTCAACGACTAATCTTCCACATACAGTCCAAAGCGCAGGACACGATGGCTTATTACAAGCATATAATCCTCATGCTGCCGTGACACCTGAAGCCACAGGTACAACACGCCGAGAAAAGGAAATTAATGTCAGCGGTCAGACTCATGATGCAGAAATCCACATCAAAATGATAAAAGGCATTTTTATTGAATGACTAGTAGGAGATTGTGGCAATGACAATGATGAGGCCTCCGATCCACCATCTAGATCTTTTCTCCGGCTACGATTTGAGGAACAATCCTTATAATTTGAGCAAATGTTCAGCCGAGAGGTAAAAAGCATACTTGAAGAGATGTGTGATAATAGCGTTGTGCACAACAGATTGCTCGAAGTTCTGGTTAATAAATTCCATGACATTGGACCCACCGATCGACCTAGGCAACCTTATCTTCTAAAGGATAATCCCCTTTCAGTGATACAGGCCGAGACAGGATCTGCTCAGCTCAAAATTATTGACTTAGAGAAAAATGGTGAATCAAGCAGCAGATTGGTTAGAACTGATCAAGGAGCAAAAGCGGTGCCTGTTGACATGGTTGAAGTTCAAAGAATGATTGATTTAGCCTTAAAAAAAGGGTCGAAGTTTCCAAAATTCATTCACCCATATTCAGCCTTTGTAGAGAGGTTCGAGTATCCTAAGAGATTCAAGATTTCAGACTTTAGCTTTTTTATTGGAGAATCATCTTTTCTCCGACTATTCAATTTCTCGCTAATTGGCTCAGCATTCGCATGGTACATCAACCTCTCACCCAACTCCATTCAAAGCTGGGAGGAATTAGTCGAGAAATTTCATGAGCAATTTTATCAGCCAGGGATGGAAATCTCAGTCTCTTCTTGGGCCAGGATGGCTTAATCATCTGACAAGTCACCAATGGAATATCTTACGAGGTTTCAGTCGGCAAGAAACTGGTGCCGAGTACCCATCCCTAAAGTCGAGTTTGTTAGGCTCCCTTAAATGGTGAGATATGTATGAACTGGCTCAACATATCGAGCAATATGATTATTTGCTCCAAGAAGAGAAAATCTCAAAATCCCCAACTCAAAGGACGATCTACAAAAGCCCAATGTTAAGTTATGCATCGACCAAAGGCGAAGAGTCCCAATATGCCAACATAGATGTGGCCGAGATAGTAATTAACAAATCGTACGTATGCAAAGCGTTGGTTCACGCTAATTCTAAAGATGTCAAAACCCATTCGACCTCTGTGGAAGCCGCCATCAAAACGTCAAAGGTCTACACATTTGACATCACCAAGGCTGATGCCATCTTCGACCAATTGTTACTTGCAAAAATCGTCAAGCTTTGACCAGGGCATAATATTCCCAAGGTCGAAGATTTGAAAGGAAAGATGTATTACAAATACCACAACTCAAACAACCATACGACAAATAATTATGTTGTATTTCGCGACACCATCCAAAGCTGAATTGATAATGGCAAACTCATCTACCCAAGGACAAGAGAAAAGAAAAAGGTGAATTCATCTTGATGCAGTACGTCCCTAAACAGAATTCTCGACCATGATTGAAAGTTGATCTATCTTCGGACGAGCCACCTAAATACTTTTTAAACCCAGCTTATGCCGAGTCAATATCGGACTCCAACACAGAGGAAACTGACAGGCTGATGGTTTTATGTAGTCAGTGTAAATCAAACGTCATCATAATTGAGTCGAAGGAACAGCCACTTCTTGCTGAAGCATCGCAACTGGCGCTTGCAGTTGCAGCAACATCTTAAAAAATGCTCACTGCAAGCCAACGCCAAAAAGTTTTCGTTAACTCGGTCCTTAAACACAAAATAACAAGCTGTCTTTGGCTAGATGACGACTTGATTTCAACTCGCCATTTTACAATGAAGATTATTATGCGTGCAACTCTACCAACTTAAGTTCACCTGCAAATCGGTGAACATTCAAGTTGTTGGAAATGTGCCCTTAAACCAATCATATGATGATACTTTACGGACATTTCACATGTTAAACTAATCTAGTTTAATATCAAGGGCAAAGATTATTGTTTTAAGCCGTCTCATATAAATGTTATATGCTTAAACGATAAGTCCAATGAATATGTAATTAGGAGAATGTAATTTAAACAAGTTAGATTTATGAGACCATTCTCTTTCGTATACATATCCTAAACGTTCCTGATCATAAGATTGCCAATTGGGCATTGACAGTCCGTTAAGATCAGTATGTGCTATGTCTTCTCTTAGTAAGAGTGACTGGTCTCAAGTCATTGGTGTGACTGACACCAAGACAAGTACGTAGGTGCTCAATAAGGAATGAGTTCACTGAACACGATCAACGAAGAGTTCTCATACTCATGTCACATGAGAACTCATGGTTGGGATAATGCAAAGTAGTCCTTTGACCTGAGGCATCATAGTTGTTTTGTGGTTAGGTCTTTGATCTTTGATTATGTCAAAGTCACTCCATTCGCGGGTGTCCACGGCATAGTTGGGGTTAAGCCACTTAGCCATGGAGGCAAGTGAATGCGCAACAAGGGATCTCTAACCTTCAAACCGTTTGAGGGAGAATACTCTATGATATGATTAAGAATCTCTGGCCAGAGTATGAATGAGATTTAGGAAGTCGTTCCAAATCACATTCAAAGTAATCATATAAGTAAAATGAATCACATTGGATAGTAGACATGAATAAACTATCAAACCAAACAATGTGATCAAGAGTATTGTATTAGAGAAAGACCGTATTGCATTGTAATCCTAAACTGAATAGGTTCTCCACCTCTTCTGATTAGCTTGGGTAACCATGACATACTGCTAGGTGTCACTCATGGTTAGTGGAAGCCCTAAACGTGTATAATCACTAAAGGGAGAATTGAAAGTAAGTTTCAATTCACAATCGATTTGAAATAGTTCTAATTGCCCACTGCCTCGCTAAAAGGAACCTAATGGATCATACACCGTGTAAGGTAGAGATTGAAGAAACAAAGGAGATAAGTAAGAATAATTAAATGGTTTAATTATTTATTTATGGCAAGGATTAATTAATATGTTAATTAATTAAACGAATAAAGTTCGTTAAAAGACCACGGGTTAGTTTGGGCCTCAAGGCCCAATGGGCTTCGAACGTCAAGCCCATTAACTCAAGTTGTATGACAACTTAATTCACAAAGGCCCAAAAAGCCCAATAGAACCCTATGGCTGGCCATTTAGAGGAAGGGTAGTGAACTTGCTTTAATTACAAGTTTGCCACTCCAATGAATAAAGGTATAAATATGATTTTATAACCAAAATTCATTTAGGGTTTTCTTTTGGGGAAAGGATGAGAGCACAAGCTCTCTTTTCTCTCTAAAGAGGCCGGCCACCCTTGGAGGGATTAGCTAGTAATCTTTCTCCTCCAAGGTCACTCATCTCTTCTTCACATCTTACCTTGGTGTGGAGACTTAGAGGTTCTCAATTTTGAGAACTTGGAGAAACCTATTCTTCCATCCAAATCCATGGATCTAAAAAGTAAGGAATGAAGGCCCTCTCCTTGGGCGATTAGCCTTTGCTTATGCAAAGAGGAATCTACAAAGGTATAAATTTCTCAACTCACTTTGATTTGAGTTGAGTCTTGGTTCACCAATCTACTAGGCTTTGAATTTCATGGTTAATGTTTTGTTTTTAAGTGCATACAAGCATGATTCCGCTTTTTAATTGTTAATTGCATGCAATAGATGTTGCTTAAATGAACATGTTTTTCACAAAATTTCCTTCAAGTGGTATCAGAGCCTAGGTCTAGTAGTTGGTGAATCCTTTTGGGTTTTGTAGTTCATAGTCTTTGATTTAAATGTTGTAATATGTTACAAGCTTTATTCTTGTTTCTTTGAATGTAAATTTTGTTAGAAAATTTGCCATCTCAAATGTTGTAGATGTAGTTCATATGAGCATGAATATTGGAGCTAAAATTTGGTGCCATGTTTTTGGGAAAATTCGGCCAAATCCAAAGGGTGGATTTTTGGGTTCATGTTTGACTTGTTAAAAGTGTTTTCAAGTAACTTTTGGAACCCCTATGTACCCTAGTTTGGTTATATGTTATTTCCCTTAAGTTTGAGTGTTTTTGGGATGTCTTTGGATGAAAAATGTTCATGAAGCTTTTATGGGTTTTTCATGAATGTTCTTCATTGTTCTTGACATTTTAGCCAAGAACAAAAAGTTTGGTGTTTTGATTCAAAGTTTGGATTTATTTCATAAAGTCTTTGTTTTGTGCTTTATCAAATGTTTTAATGTGATTGAAATTTTGAAAGGTGATAGAAATGGTGATGGGTGTGTAAGAAGTACTTCTCTTACACACACACCACTTGCATGGCTTTGACTTTGTTGAAAAATTTCAAAATTTTGCATTCCTCACTCTCTCTAAAACCGGCCACCCTACTAGTGGGGTGCTTTTGGGGCTTTTATGTAATTACATAAAGTTTTGGTACTTTTGTGTATTTGCACTTTGGCCCAAAAGTTTACGTTTTTACGTAAAGGCCCAAAATCATTAAAGGACAAATTGTTTTGTTCCTTTAATGAAGTTTTTAAATTTGTTGAAATTTTTGGGTTCTAGTTGTAATTACATGAAGTAGTGGACTTTTGTGTTTTTACAAAATGAGCTCAAAAGTTTAAGTTTTGCAACATAGCCCAAAAGGTTGAGGTTATTGCATTTTGGCCCAAGTTAGGTTGAGAACAAAATGGTTTTGTCTCATTAAATGAGAATTGGATTTTCATTTCATTTAGCTCCATTTAAATCAATTCTATGGATACAAAAACCAATGACAATGTTGCATTCAAAGTTTAATTAGTTAAAGCGTTAATTAATTAAAGGGTGATTATGAACCTAAGCCTATTATAATTGAGCTATGTGAAAGGCCGTTTCAAATTTGTTTGAACCATGGGAATGTGTAAATTAGATTTTGGTTGTAATTTGATATGATCAAATGTTGTAAAAGAGCATAAGCTCTTCTTTACTTTAAAGTAATTTGTTTTGTTCAAATGTTGTAAAAGAGCATAAGCTCTTCTTTACTTTGAAGTACTCATTTTCTTGTTTTATTTGATATGCGTGAAATTGGAGTAGTTGGGTCCAACGCCCAATAGGAGAAAAATGCCTTAATATGATTAAACGCGTAACTAAAATCAATCACCATCCCTAGACCGAGATTCAACACAAGGCTCGTGTTGGATCTAATTAAAAGGTTCATAGTCATCCTAAGGCCCTAAGGCAACTATATAGTCCATCAAATGAATGCAAACCTTATGTTAGTAGTACCATATACTCTTGCTTTAAAAACCGTTTTACAAGCTTAGTGGGAGTATTATATACTACTAAATCAATCACATGGACCAATAGTTGTAATAGGACCAAAATTGTTTTAATAAGATTAAAATGAATGTTTATATATGATGAGACCTAAAAACCCTCAACCAAACCATTATTAAGTTGATAAGCGAGAGATGCTTTAAACATCTCTTCGTAGGCCTTCCACCATGGTGGGCTTCAATCATTTGTGACTCATACACCGTATTCGTCCAGTTCTGGGGTATGCAAAGTATGTGCTTACATTCAGGAGAAGCCTATAAACATATGATGAAGTGAAGGTAGGCAACGAGTATGGTCAATATGATATTCTTCTGAGGCCATTCTTGAACCCCTACTTGAACTAGCATGGTGGGAATGACTTAACTAAGTGCAATGGTGCCAATATGATATTCTTCTGAGGCATCATTTTCTAGAGGCCAAATTAGATGGGTAATTACAAAAGTTGTAAATGGCTAAAGCGTTATCCTCTCATCATTATTGTTGCTAGCCAATATGATATTCTTCTGAGGTGGGCTTGGTAATGGTGAGTCTCCCATACCCTACTTAGAGCTTCATCCAAAACTCTCGAATTCCAATGAGGGATATGGAATTTGCCAAAAATAGTGGGTGGTGCTATTTGATTTAAAGACCCGAATCAAATGGCTTAAAATCAATCAATTTATATTCGTTATGTATTTGTTTACCAATATATTTGCAAACGCTATCCAAAACTTGACTAAGAAAAGCCGAATGCTTTAGTTTCCGGACTTGGTTCCACAATCCCAAAGATTGTCTTAAATGGATTGTATATGCACCTAAGTAGTCTCATCCTCACAATCTTCCTATTGATAATGTATTATTGGAAGAACATGTTAGATAAGTCTATCATGAAGAGGACAACACAAACAACCAATGCTTATTCCTTCGTTATATGAACAAGGGAACTTACGAAGATTAGCATAAAGACAAGGACACTTTTAGTGTTGTTAGTTCTTCACTTACAAATCGTTGTATGAAGAATTAAGAGTTGCTTTGAACAACCCTTAGTCAATGCAAACACTAGTGCTTGTTTCTTTGTTAAATGAACAAAGAACTTGAGAAGAAAGCACAAGGGCATGGACACTTTATGTGCCATGATTCTTCACTTACAAATTGTTGTATGAAGAAATGAGAGTTGCCTTGAACAACTCTTGAAAGTTTGTAATTATGTTTAGAACATAATGGTTGGTTGACAAAAATAGTCCATCAACATGGACTTATGATGACTTTGAATCATTGAGTGTTGAAGTGTTAAACCACTTCTAGAGACGGAAACTAGGCAAGGACTTCACCTTTGTGTCCCTATCCAAATGGTTCACTAAGTTTATTGTAAACTATATAGTGAACAATAACCACACACTCTCCAAATCGTTGGATGTGTATAACACAATTGAAATAAGTTTCAAGAGAGATATTGGGAGTTTAGGGACCATGACTATTGTAGTCAAAGGAGAAGTCAAATGAAGAAAAGGAAATAACTCCAAGGGAACAAACTTTCTTTATGAAAGGATGGACATTGGAAGGGGTATTTGCAGGAAATGTCTTGCAAGTGTCAAGAACACACCTTTTGAAGGTGTTGTAAATTGTTCTTGAATAGTTCAAAACAGTTGGTTCTTCTACTTGAATGCTTGATTCCGTATTAGTAACTATGTTTTACAATCATTGTAAAAGTGTGGCTAATAGGAAGTAGAAGATTAATGAGTGAAGAGAAAGTACTTCACATTCAGAAAGTGAATCAAATGTAGATCTCTGCGAAAGCAGATGGTACTTACTTCCTCATATGAACTACCAAAGAAATTGGAAAAACTAAAGATTGTCTTTACATTCCAATTGAATAAAGGAACTTAATTCCGTATGTTAAATGGATAAATGTTTTGTTTGACGAAACATTGTTCTTTATTAATGAATGATTAGATTATTGTAATCTAATTAATTATCTCTATAGTAGAGATGATATGGTAGTGTTAACTGTTTAGAAAATAACGATGCTTAAAACCCAAAAGGTTGTAAGGTAGTGACTAATCCCAACTGAGTTGTGATACCTCTAAAACATAAATTACGAGTTGGTCATAGATGGATGCTTTGGATCGTTAGATCCGGATCCAATACCTTCTTATTAAAATTGTATGGAGGCGAAATGTTCGAATCTTTATTTTTTTGGAAAGAAGAAAGAATCACAAAGTTGTTGAGGTTAATTCACTTAGATGTTAGTGGCACTTGTCCACAACATAATACTACTCATGTTATATGACATTCACCGAAGATCGCTCTCGGTTGGACTATCATTTATTTTGAATAAACACAAGTCCGAATACTTTGCAAAAGGTTTCAAAGAATTCAAGAAATGTAAGTTGATGAGTAAGACGTCTAAAGTATTTACCTCCTTAGATTTGATCCAAGATAAGGTAACACTTTAGAACAGTTTCCTTGAAAGATATCAAGGAAAGAAGCATCATATGATAATGGATTTCTCCATTAAGAGAAGAACGAACTCGAATAAGATTTAGTTCGTTGGATGTTATCAATTACCCAAATATATAGGATATATACTTCTAAGACAATATGATTGTCAATTAGAAGATCTTCCAAAATTTTCATGACTCCATAGGATGTAGTTGGAAAGAAAGACAAATCTTAATCATGTTAAGATTAGGGGTTGTGTGCTAATAAGCAATATTTGTTTGAGAATTATCTTATGGATATCCTTAAATTAACCTTTGGATATCACTTCTATAAACCAACTAACAAATGTTGTTTTGTTGGATAGTTCATTATAATCCTACCATAGGATTTGCCTAAGATAGAGCAAATGAACGAGAGATAGAACTCAAAGAATGGGTTCTTTGAGAGACAAGATGATAACCAACAAGTATAACAACCTAGTTCCTATACCACAAGCTCCAAGGTAGTCGAGAATAATTTATAAATTGTCTCAGTTGAATGGTTTGAACTTTATGACTATGTCATAGAGTTACACCTCTTAATTCGAAAGAAATAAGAATGAAAATCCTTATGACTACATTGAGTGTATATGAGACATATACTCAAGGAAATGGTAAAGTACCATTTGACCAGAAATAATGAAACCTTTATAGCTAATTGGTAGCTTAAGGTGACTACAATCCAAGAGAATGGTTGACTTTGAAGAAACCATCTTTGACGTAGTCTTAGTTTCAATTAATTCGAAGATTGCTAGCTACAACTAAATGGTGATTCAATGTTTGGACATTATATGGGTTTCCGAAACCATTATTAAGATAGTCTTGATAATATATGTCTAAAACTATGAATCACAAGACATGTAAGTCGTAGAGATCCATCCATCATGAATCTCTGCAAGCTAGTGGGAGCTATAAGCGTCTTATTAGAGAAAGATCAAATTGTTTGATTTCTCATAAAGATGTAAATGAATCTTTTGTTTACTAGGTTTGATGTGAAAAATAAGTTAACACACAAAATTAAACCCTCTTTTTATCAAATGTAGTAAAGTATGTAAGTAGGGATCGTTCTAGGCCGGGGATTAGGAGGGATTGCTAAACACTTGAAAACTGACTTAAAAACATAAAAACAAAATTTAAAACACTAAACTAGACTCAAAGAATGCAAAACTATACTTTAAAATACTTAAACAAACATAAAATTCAAAACAGCAACCTAATGACTCAAAACTGCCTAAAAACCACTTTCTGGACAGTTTTGAGAACCTAACAAGAACTTGGACGAAGTTGGATGAAAACTTGAATCAAAACACTTAGAAACACAAATCAAAACACTTTCTAACTAATCTAAGACTTCAAAATAAAGGGGGATTTGTTTTGGACGAAAATTGAAAACAAAACAGAAACTTTAAAACAAAACAGATTGTAAAACGTTTTTGGATGAAAAGGATGGATAAAAGGCTAGTTAGGAGGTTCTTCTCCACACATGACACACTTGCAAACAAAATGATTTTCAGTTGTTCTTTCAATAAATTATGAAACTCAACACCCCAAGTTAATTAGATACGCTTAAATTAACCTTCAAGTTCTCCTTAAGTTAATGAATTGGATGGAAAAACGCATACAACAATTCAAAGCATTCCTCAAAGGTTCCTTACGTGATGAGCACAATAAAGATACAATCAAGAATCATGAAGCACAATGAGAACTATAAGTGTTGACGAGGCATTCGTTACTATGATGAGCATGAAACTAGTGCCAAGAATTCATTCAACGCGATCGTTTTCAAGCGACCTTCACTACTTGTGATTATAAGATTGTAACTATTAGGTGAAACTCCCTCATAATCTAGCATCATATTCATGCATGAAAACTAAGCGTGCACTCTCAATCACCATACACAAATAAGTTATCAATCAAGTAGATGAACGAATTGAATCCGCAACTTATGAAATAACAACTGAATGTAATCAAATCATATTGCAAGCATGTACATGGTTTCGAATCACCCCCCAACTAAGGGGGTTTAGTTCCTCATTCTTGCAATACAAAGATACATAAAATTAGACATTAAAATCAAAGGAAAGAAAACACCTAAAATGCTCCAACTTGGAAAGCAAGTGCATCAATGGATCTCCCTTCCTCCTTGTTGCGGCATGAAGCTTGTGGACAGATTTTTGGGTGGATTTATGGTGTAGAATGGATGAGGAATGATATGGAGGGGTTTAGGGTGAGTGTGGAAGAGTGTTTGATGGTTGGAAGGTGGTGGAGAACTAGGCAAAGAGGGTGGAAGAAGGTGGAGTGGCTGTTATGTTTTCTAAGCACTAGAATGGTGTTTTTGGGGTGTTTTGCTTCCTAGGGTGTGTATGGACGAATTTCTGTGATAAAATGATGAATATGGGGGATTGTTCTTTGGCCAAGGGGTGTAAACATGTATTTATAGGCCCCAAAAACCTTAGAAAATCAGGTTAGGCTAGGGATGAAATGCATGGCAAGTTGGTGTGTGTGGTGTGCAATGGTCCAAGGGTGAAAATGAAGTGATGATGCAAAGTGTGAAGGGTAAAATGGAGTGGTGTTGCAGCTAGGGAGCATGAATGATTGTGTACATTGCATAGAGATGGAAAGGGAGGTGAAATGTGTCAACAAATGGGTCAAAGGTGCAACAACATGTGTGACACATGCCATTGGATTCCAAATGTGAATGATGGAGCATCAATTGGTGCATGTAATGGATGTAAAGATTGTCTAAAATCTAATGGGTGAAGGGAACAAGAGGTATCAAGCAATTGAGTGAAATAATTAAATGAATTAAAGCATGAAATCAGAAATTATGTAGGGGACAAGAGTGATCAAGCATGGCATAGGAATCCAAAGGGAATTCTATGTGTTTTGCATGGCAAGGAGTGTGCAACTTGGAGTGACATTTTTGGGCTGAATTCTTTATCTTTTGGACACTAATTCTTCACATTCTTGGCCTCTTTAGTTCTCAAATTCGTCCATCCACTTTGGCCCATGCATTTGCTATCCATTCCAAGCCCGAAACATGCTCCAAAGGCCTCCAAAATGCATCTTCTTGCATACTTTGTACTTAGAGTCTTTCACTTTGCATGTGGGCTTCTTTGCATGTGTATGAGTTGTCATTGTTTATCCTTGCAATTACACACACACACTTGCACACACATATGCCCAAAACGTCCATCCTCATGCATGCAATCCATTTGAGCCCAATATTGATCCAAGATGCACCAAAATGCACTTTTCTTGCCAAGGTTGTTATTAAGACCTACAAACAAATGAAAATGGCTTTAAACACTAAAATAACTAAAGAAACACAACGTAAACGCACAAGAACAAGCCAATTAAGTCGCATAAATATGCTCCTATCAAATTCCCCCACACTTAGCTTTTGCTAGTCCTCGAGCAAAACAAAGAAATAAAACGAAACAAAACAAATAAAACACAACCTAAACCTTCCAACATTTGCCTCAGGGATTTCCAATGCACATGACATGTTAAAAATCATTATCCCCATAGATTTGAGTCATCTTTACACTTAAGCACATACTTAATCATAGTCACCACTTACTAGTTCACAATTAATCAATTAAAACAATGTTTTTGATGTAGTAACATGCCTTAGAGAATTCACTCAATTCCTTACAGGATATGCACTCAATTTTCACTCAGATTTTCCAACTACACACCCTATACTAGTTATATGTGAGAAGATTGATGTAGATATGAAAACGAATGCTCACATATATGTATCACAAAGAAAGCAATTTCTGGAGTTAATAAGCATGTTTAGATATGATCTCATGAATGAAATGCTATTACTTAGACGCGAGAACCAGTGACACCATATGCTCATACCAAATTCAAACTCCACAAATTGAAACACATAACACTTAAGATTGAAGTCAAAGGTTGTAACGGGCTTGGGGTGTTGGCTAACAAATGAAGGATAGGGATAACAAACGTTCTTAAAGCAATAGCAAGAAAAGTAATGAAATGGAAATTTAGAATTCACTTAGATTGCTGTAATCAACTTTTAAACACGAAGGGAAGATTCAAGCAATATTTAGGGCCGAATTCAATGTTTTGGACCCTTTCTTCAACAAGCAACACTTTAAAACTCTTTTTCACATATTTTTCAACTCCTTTTCTCTTCACAGCTCTTCTTCTTTTCATTCTATTTTTCACGAATCTTTCTTTTCTACTCGTGCCTTATGAATGATTTTGGCATACACACACACAAGAATCACTTCCCCCACACTTGTTTTCTGCCATACATTAATCAAAAGGAATTCAATTTGACTCATACTTTACTATGCTTCAAGAACAAGGGTATGGATGGTCCTAAACTAGGCTAGGTAAGGATAATGTGGTTTAACAAAGAATGTAGGCTATCAAGGCTCAATGGGGTTAACTTAAACATATAACGATATGGGATACATGGCAGTTTGGCTTTGGTGGTGGTAACTACACAACTTCATCTTGAATATGTGTTATGCAAATCAATAGCATGCTTTGAATGAAATAGGCATGAGTTCTAGCATTTGGAACTAAATGATGAAACGCCTTCTAAGTAATAACCAAGCAAAGAATAATGAGATCATGCAACGACTTTAGAAAACAATAATGCACAGATTTTAACTCTCCAAATAAACATTTAGGCTCAATTCTCACAAGGTTGTAGCGTTAGTTTGAGTTCTTTCCTTCAAGCATGTTACAAAAAACTAATTTTTTTCTTTTATGATTACATGTGATTTCATAAGTTATAACCACAATCACGCATAAATAAAGAGTAAATCAAACTTTCATCCATGTTTATAACTCTCTTTAACAGTCATGCAATTACAAACTGAATCCTCATCATTGTGTTGGAAGGTACCCTAAGACACAAATAAGCGCACAAAAACAACTCTTTTTTGGATTTTCAAAAACAATTTTTCAAATTTTTATGAATTTTCGGATTTTTATGTCAAAACACACTGAAACACTCCAAAACAGCTTAAAAATACTTAAAACAACAAGGAACAACACTAGAAGTAATGGGTGATAAATTTCTACGAATTTCATGCAAAACAATGGTTACTCCCCCCACACTTAAATCAAACATTGTCCTCAATGTTTCAAGCATATACTCACACCAAAAACAAGCAAATAACAAATGACAAATAAACATGACAAATATGGCAAAGTAAAAACCAGACAGAGTAGAGTTTAAGAACGCAAATCTGGTTTTGGAGATAGTTGATCTTGTTGACTTTCCACAGCTTTGCTCTTTGGTGATGTTGCAGTTCCTTATTTGTTCTCCAAGCAGATGTGGCAGCCGGTGGATGGATGAATAGTACAAATTACGCGCTTTCTGACAAAGCTGCCCGTAATTTCCGCAAAGCTGCAAGTTGCATGTGACTAGTGACGACACGTCTGGACAAATTGATCTTTTGAAATCCGGGGTTCGGCTTGTGGTTTCTGAGCATGCCCATTTTTTGAGAAATGAAACGCCTCTTTTGAGAAAAGAATCCGGCTTTTGAGAAAGGAGCCTCGACTCTTCGATTTGCGAGAGGACGCTTCTTCGATTTCTGAGGAGCGCCTCTTTGATTTCTTCTTTTTATAGAGGCGTTAATTTTGTTCCACAACACACTTGAGCTCCCTCCTGTAAACACTCCATTCTTGCACTTCCGAAATCTTAATCTGTCCGATCTCTTCTTTCTCCAAAACCTCTGAAAAATGTATGGCCCTTCTGATTGTCGTTTTGATTTGAACCTTGGTGAAGGTGCAGCCCCGCCTTCTCCAGACAACATATGGCGCCCGTCCTTCATATCCCCTACTGGTCCTCTTACCGTTGGGGATTCGGTGATGAAAAATGACATGACCGCTGCGGTGGTGGCCCGGAACCTTGTCACTCCCAGAGATAACAGACTGCTCGCTAGACGGTCTGATGAATTGGCGGTTAAGGAGTCTCTGGCTCTTAGCGTGCAGTGTGCGGGTTCTGTGTCCAACATGGCCCAACGCCTATTTGCTCGAACTCGTCACGTTGAATCGTTGGTGGCTGAAATATAGAGTCTCAAAGAGGAGATTAGAGGACTCAAGCATGAAAATAAACAATTGCACAAGCTTGCACATAATTATGCCACAAATATGAAGAGGAAAATTGACCAGCTGCAGGAAACTGATGGTCAGATTTTACTTGATCACCGGAGGTTTGTGGGTTTGTTCCAACCGCATCTGCCTTCGTCTTCTGGGGCGGCACCGCGTAGTGAAGCTCCAACTGATCAACCTCCGATACCTCCTCCTTCCGTGGCCCCATCGACTGCTGAGACTCCGCCGACTACTGCAGCTCCGCCGACTACTGCGACCTCTCCCAAGCAGCCTTTGTGAAGGCTTTCTCTTGTATTATGCTATGTTTCTTTATTTCCCAGTTTGCTGTTCATTTCCACGAAGTTTAATGTTAAAATCCTTTGCATATTTGTTAATGTTTCAAAATAGAAAGTCACAACCAAAAATAATTAAACAAGTAATAAAATTGACAATCAAGCAGAATAAATGGGATGCCTCCCTTAAAGCGCTTGCTTTAACGTCTTCCAGCCGGACGATGAACACAATTACTCACCACTGGAGCCCACGGCATGCAAGGGAATGTCCTCCACAACATGCTCAACAAAGTTCTCATAGATTACATCCTTGAACGGAAATGGATAGTGATGTTTGTTGATGGGTGCGTTGTGTTGCCTAAGTTTCATGTTCATACGCCCACCATCGGGGATTTGCTTGGGTACCTGCACCAAAGAAGGGAACCACCTATCAACTTTAATGGAAATTGGATTTGGATTAGGTGGCTTACCTATGTGTTGTGATGAAGTAGCAGCAATGTGAACATTCTTCCCCATGGTGCGTTCGGCCAATTTGAGCATTTTGAGAGCAGTGGCCGTATGGTCCTTGTGCGCCACTCCAATTCCCTCGTCTTGCATGGTTCTTGATGCATCCTTTGTGCCTGGTGCTGAACGGTCCAGTCCTATCTTTTCAATTTTATCAATGGCACAACAAGAATGAACAACATTAGGAGTCTCAATGGATTCAGAAATTTTGAAACTAATCATGTCACCACCAAATGCCATAGTGACCAATCCTTTGGCCACATCAATCTTCGTTTGAGCCGTTTTCATGAATGGCCTTCCAAGGAGGATGGGCAATGAAGGGGCATGGTCCGATTCATCCATTTCGAGGACATAGAAATCTGCCGGGAAGATTAAATGATCAACCTGCACTAAAACGTCTTCCAAAACTCCCTTTGGATAAGCGTTAGATCTATCGGCCAATTGTATGATTACACCATCATTTTTCAATGCTCCTAAGTTCATAGATGCATAAATGGAATATGGCATAACATTTATAGAAGCACCTAAATCAAGCATGGCAGATTTGAAACGGGTATTACCAATGACACACGGAATTGTAAAACTCCCCGGATCTTTGCATTTGGGGGGTAGTTTATGTTGCAAGATAGCGGAGACATTCTCACTTACATGTACCACATCTTTCTCCCGGACACGTTTCTTTGTTGTACAAAGCTTCTTTAAACACTTGGCATACTTCGGGATTTGCTTTATGGCATCAAGGAGGGGAATGTTGACATGCACCTTTCTAAATGTCTCTAGAACATCTTTTTCCTCCTTTTCGTTCTTTGATTGCAAAAATCTGCTAGGAAAGGGGACATTGGGCAGATTAGTGTTCGAAATCACAACATTTGGAACATTCTTACCTGAGGTGGACGGATGGGATGTCTTAGATGGCTGCGGCATGGGTGATGGTACCCTTGCCGTGGGGTAGGTGTTCTCATCTTCTTCGAGTTGTATCTTCTCATCTTCCTTGTTTCTCACCTCTTTTCCACTTCGTAATGTGATAGCCTTTGCAGATTCGAAGCCACCCTTTGGATTGACCACCGTAGTGCTTGGTAACTTACCATTTTCACGGAATTGCCCCAAAAATTCGGCCATTTGGCCCATTTGCTTCTTCAACTCATTAACCTCCTTTGCTTGGTTCTGCATTCCCTGCGCCATGGTGGTTAGTAACTGATATGTTTTATCATCATTCATAGACGTACCTGGGTTAGTTTGGGAAGATTGTGCCTGAGGAGGTGGTTGTGGTTCCATTGGCCTTGGAAAGAAACCCGGGGGTTGTCGGAATCCACTTTGTTGGCCATATTGTGGTGCATCTCTCCATCTGAAATTGGGGTGGTCACGCCATCCCGGGTTGTATGTATTGGAGAAAGGATCATTCCTTGGTTGGTTTTGATTCCCATAACCCACAGCATTGGCCGATTCCCATCCTCCATTCTCAATTAATTGAGGGCATTGATCAGATTGGTGTCCTTGAATGGAGCATACACCACAGATTGTAGTTCCTTACGTTTTGGGGCCTTCAACCAACTGCGATAACATAGACGTAAGGTTAGCCATTTGGGATTGTAACTCAGAAATAGAACTTACCTCATTGACATGATGTGGCCGTGGGGTGTCTCTTTGCCCAACACCTTCATATTGTTGTGCATTGAGTGCTCGATTCGCAATGAGAGTTTTGGCATCCCTAGGTGTCTTATCCACTAGAGCTCCTCCCGCGGAAGCATCCAACATTTTCCGTTCAAGTGGTAAAAGACCTTCGTAAAAGTATTGAAGAAGTAACTCCTCCTTCATCTGATGCTGTGGACAAGAAGCAACAAGTGATTTAAATCGTTCATAATAAGATGGAAAAGATTCACCTTGGCTTTGCTGAATTCCACTTATTTTTTTACGAAGAAGAATGATGCGAGAAGTTGGGAAAAACTTCTCCAGAAACGCCCTCTTCATACTCTCCCAAGATGTAACTGTACCGGGAGCCAACTCGTATAACCAATCCTTGGCTTTGTCCATTAAAGAGAATGGAAAAGCCTTCATCTTTAAAATACTTCCGTCAACGGTAACCGGAGTCATACTTGAGCACACCACTTCAAATTCCTCCAAATGTTTGTTCGGATCCTCCATGGAAAGCCCATGGAACTTTGGAATGTGGTGGAGCAAACTTGACTTTAACTCGAACTCTTCGGTTTTACCTTGAGCAGCCATGGGATATTGGATACACAATGGTGCAGCATTATCCAAACCCAAGGCGGCAAGCTCCTTGAGCGTACGGTTGTCCATGGCTATACCTTGCTCTTCTCCACCCACTTGTGTCGTGGCCTTCTCTTCAACCTCAACTTCTTGCTCTTCTAATTCAGGCTCGGGACTAGGAGGATTAGACTCTTGCAATTTCTTTTTCCTTCTCAAAGTCCTCTCAAAATCACCATCAAAGTCGGAGATATGCTCACGAACAGGTTGTGAGCTACGGGTCATAAACTAGTACCTAAAAACAAAGAAAACAAAACAAATCAGCAACTTAAACAGAAACTTAAACAAAATACAATAATTCGAAAGAAAACAATCCAAGAGATTAGCAAATTTGCTAATCCCCGGCAACGGCACCAAAATTTGATGTGAAAAATAAGTTAACACACAAAATTAAACCCTCTTTTTATCAAATGTAGTAAAGTATGTAAGTAGGGATCGTTCTAGGCCGGGGATTAGGAGGGATTGCTAAACACTTGAAAACTGACTTAAAAACATAAAAACAAAATTTAAAACACTAAACTAGACTCAAAGAATGCAAAACTATACTTTAAAATACTTAAACAAACATAAAATTCAAAACAGCAACCTAATGACTCAAAACTGCCTAAAAACCACTTTCTGGACAGTTTTGAGAACCTAACAAGAACTTGGACGAAGTTGGATGAAAACTTGAATCAAAACACTTAGAAACACAAATCAAAACACTTTCTAACTAATCTAAGACTTCAAAATAAAGGGGGATTTGTTTTGGACGAAAATTGAAAACAAAACAGAAACTTTAAAACAAAACAGATTGTAAAACGTTTTTGGATGAAAAGGATGGATAAAAGGCTAGTTAGGAGGTTCTTCTCCACACATGACACACTTGCAAACAAAATGATTTTCAGTTGTTCTTTCAATAAATTATGAAACTCAACACCCCAAGTTAATTAGATACGCTTAAATTAACCTTCAAGTTCTCCTTAAGTTAATGAATTGGATGGAAAAACGCATACAACAATTCAAAGCATTCCTCAAAGGTTCCTTACGTGATGAGCACAATAAAGATACAATCAAGAATCATGAAGCACAATGAGAACTATAAGTGTTGACGAGGCATTCGTTACTATGATGAGCATGAAACTAGTGCCAAGAATTCATTCAACGCGATCGTTTTCAAGCGACCTTCACTACTTGTGATTATAAGATTGTAACTATTAGGTGAAACTCCCTCATAATCTAGCATCATATTCATGCATGAAAACTAAGCGTGCACTCTCAATCACCATACACAAATAAGTTATCAATCAAGTAGATGAACGAATTGAATCCGCAACTTATGAAATAACAACTGAATGTAATCAAATCATATTGCAAGCATGTACATGGTTTCGAATCACCCCCCAACTAAGGGGGTTTAGTTCCTCATTCTTGCAATACAAAGATACATAAAATTAGACATTAAAATCAAAGGAAAGAAAACACCTAAAATGCTCCAACTTGGAAAGCAAGTGCATCAATGGATCTCCCTTCCTCCTTGTTGCGGCATGAAGCTTGTGGACAGATTTTTGGGTGGATTTATGGTGTAGAATGGATGAGGAATGATATGGAGGGGTTTAGGGTGAGTGTGGAAGAGTGTTTGATGGTTGGAAGGTGGTGGAGAACTAGGCAAAGAGGGTGGAAGAAGGTGGAGTGGCTGTTATGTTTTCTAAGCACTAGAATGGTGTTTTTGGGGTGTTTTGCTTCCTAGGGTGTGTATGGACGAATTTCTGTGATAAAATGATGAATATGGGGGATTGTTCTTTGGCCAAGGGGTGTAAACATGTATTTATAGGCCCCAAAAACCTTAGAAAATCAGGTTAGGCTAGGGATGAAATGCATGGCAAGTTGGTGTGTGTGGTGTGCAATGGTCCAAGGGTGAAAATGAAGTGATGATGCAAAGTGTGAAGGGTAAAATGGAGTGGTGTTGCAGCTAGGGAGCATGAATGATTGTGTACATTGCATAGAGATGGAAAGGGAGGTGAAATGTGTCAACAAATGGGTCAAAGGTGCAACAACATGTGTGACACATGCCATTGGATTCCAAATGTGAATGATGGAGCATCAATTGGTGCATGTAATGGATGTAAAGATTGTCTAAAATCTAATGGGTGAAGGGAACAAGAGGTATCAAGCAATTGAGTGAAATAATTAAATGAATTAAAGCATGAAATCAGAAATTATGTAGGGGACAAGAGTGATCAAGCATGGCATGGGAATCCAACGGGAATTCTATGTGTTTTGCATGGCAAGGAGTGTGCAACTTGGAGTGACATTTTTGGGCTGAATTCTTTATCTTTTGGACACTAATTCTTCACATTCTTGGCCTCTTTAGTTCTCAAATTCGTCCATCCACTTTGGCCCATGCATTTGCTATCCATTCCAAGCCCGAAACATGCTCCAAAGGCCTCCAAAATGCATCTTCTTGCATACTTTGTACTTAGAGTCTTTCACTTTGCATGTGGGCTTCTTTGCATGTGTATGAGTTGTCATTGTTTATCCTTGCAATTACACACACACACTTGCACACACATATGCCCAAAACGTCCATCCTCATGCATGCAATCCATTTGAGCCCAATATTGATCCAACATGCACCAAAATGCACTTTTCTTGCCAAGGTTGTTATTAAGACCTACAAACAAATGAAAATGGCTTTAAACACTAAAATAACTAAAGAAACACAACGTAAACGCACAAGAACAAGCCAATTAAGTCGCATAAATATGCTCCTATCAAGGTTTACAAAAGATTAGTGGGAGTTAATCATATTCCTAAATTTGAATATATGTTTGATATATTAATTTTGGAAATGAAAAGCATACTTCTTCGTTAAAGTTATGACTTTAAACATTCTATAACGATAGAATGGATATGGGAGACATAGTCTATATACATGGGATGGAAATCTATAATGATATATTTCAAGATATAATTGGATTATATCAATCCCTAATAATAGACAAAAGATGCTAGGAAGTTTCTCATATGATGATAAACTTCAATTAGAAGGACGACTCTAGTGAGACTAGCAAGTTGCCCTTCTCAAAGGGAACGTGCCCTTTAACTCCCAAAGAAATAATGCGTAAATAGAATCCTTTATGCATACGCAGAAAGGTGATTTATGAATTTCATATTGTATGAAAACATTGATATGAGTTGTACCTAGATAGGTACAAGACGATATCAGTGCAAGCCCATGATCAGAACCACGGAAACTGTCAAGTGAATCCTTAAGTATTTGAGAAATACTAAAGGATAAATTTCTCAAAGAATGAGGAAGAATTAGAGTAACGTAAAGGAAGCGTAAATGTATTAGATTATGAATCTAATCCATCATTGGATGTTTCTTCATTATGAATGAAGAGATAATCAGATATCTCTTTATTATGACCAAAGAGATATTTGGATGGAAACATTAAAAGTAATGACTTTAGTGTGTTCCATTATGAATGCAAATATATTGCCATATAGAAGCTTACAAACAATGTTGTTTGGATGGGAAACTTCATTCATGAACTCTCTATTCGGTTCCAACCAGAAACCTAATGGGGCGATAGATCAAGCCAGGGAATCAAGGTCTCATCAAGATCCGAACTCAAATGAGAGACTGAACCACATGATTGAGAATCATGTATAATGGTGACGTCGTTATTCTCAAGGTTGCTTCTATGGATAACATATAGATATCCATTGTCTAGGCCTACTACTCAGCCATTTTTGAAATGACTAAAGAAGAGGTATCATCATTGATGACCAAGCTAATTGGCTCTAGTGCAAGTGGGAGATTGTTGGAAATGTGCCCTAAAACCAATCGTATGATGATACTTTACGGACATTTCACATGTTAAACTAATCTAGTTTAATATCAAGGGCAAAGATTATTGTTTTAAGCTGTCTCATATAAATATTATATGCTTAAACTATAAGTCCAAGCAATATGTAATTAGGAGAATGTAATTTAAACAAGTTAGATTTATGAGACCATTCTCTTTCATATACATATCCTAAACGTTCCTGATCATAAGATTGCCAATTGGGCATTGACAGTCCGTTAAGATCAGTATGTGCTATGTCTTCTCTTAGTGAGAGTGACTGGTCTCGAGTCATTGGTGTCACTGACACCAAGACAAGTACGTAGGTGCTCAATAAGGAATGAGTTCACTGAACACGATCAACGAAAAGTTCTCATACTCATGTCACATGAGAACTCATGGTTGGGATAATGCAAAGTAGTCCTTTGACCTGAGGCAATGTATTAGAGAAAGACCGTATTGCATTGTAATCCTAAACTGAATAGGTTCTCCACCTCTTCTGATTAGCTTGGGTAACCATGACATACTGCTAGGTGTCACTCATGTTTTGTGGAAGCCCTAAACGTGTATAATCACTAAAGGGAGAATTGAAAGTAAGTTTCAATTCACAATCGATTTGAAATAGTTCTAATCGCCCACTGCCTCACTAAAAGGAACCTAATGGATCATACACCGTGTAAGGTAGAGATTGAAGAAACAAAGGAGATAATTAAGAATAATTAAATGGTTTAATTATTTATTTATGGCAAGGATTAATTAATATGTTAATTAATCAAACGAATAAAGTTCGTTAAAAGACCACGGGTTAGTTTTGGGCCTCAAGGCCCAATGGGCTTCGAACGTCAAGCCCATTAACTCAAGTTGTATGACAACTTAATTCACAAAGGCCCAAAAAGCCCAATAGAACCCTATGGCCGGCCATTTAGAGGAAGGGTAGTGAACTTGCTTTAATTACAAGTTTGCCACTCCAATGAATAAAGGTATAAATATGATTTTATAGCCAAAATTCATTTAGGGTTTTCTTTTGGGGAAAGGATGAGAACACAAGCTCTCTTTTCTCTCTAAAGAGGCCGGCCACCCTTGGAGGGATTAGCTAGTAATCTTTCTCCTCCAAGGTCACTCATCTCTTCTTCACATCTTACCTTGGTGTGGAGACTTAGAGGCTTTCAATTTTGAGAACTTGGAGAAACCTATTCTTCCATCCAAATCCATGGATCTAAGAAGCAAGGAATGAAGGGCCTCTCCTTGGGTGATTAGCCTTTGCTTATGCAAAGAGGAATCTACAAAGGTATAAATTTCTCAACTCACTTTGATATGAGGTGAGTCTTGGTTCACCAATCTACTAGGCTTTGAATTTCATGGTTAATGTTTTGTTTTTAAGTGCATACAAGCATGATTCCACCTTTTAATTGTTAATTGCATGCTATAGATGTTGCTTAAATGAACATGTTTTTCACAAAATTTCCTTCACAAGCCACCTGAGTCACGCAACCAACGTTGGTATAGCCACAAATCCTCTACAAGTGCATATACCGCGTTGTCTAAATTGCAGAAATGCCGCCACCAGAGAATAGACTATATGGCTCACTGATAAGTAGCCCAAGCTACCCCAGCCACCAAATGGCAGTCGAAAGAAATGGTGGGTAATGAAGATGACTAACAACCTCCATCAATCATGACCGAGCTACTTCAAGGAAAAAAGGTAATCGATCATGATTTTGAAACCACAATTAAAGAATCTGAGAAGCAAATCAAACTCCTAGGGAGATGAAAGCTCACTTTGAGCACTTACGGAAGGAAGCCAAAAGCAAACTTCCTCCGCTACCCCCACAAGAGCCATTAATTAAAGTTAGACGAAATCGCCACCCGCCGTTTTTCGGTGAGGCTTTGCAATACATACAGAAGTTGCATAAGAAGCATTCAGCTAATGACTTGTATGGCCTACAATAAGCATGCCAAGAGTCTCTTGATCTTGCATTAACCTGCCCTGATGTCGAACATATTATCCAAAAGTGGTCAGATTTGGGAATGAAGACTAGGTTCCAACATATAGGCAAAGCCTGAGTTCTCGGCTTTGAGGTAGAACCATATACTGATATTGATATTGCCAATCTTCCTTTCTCTTTCGAGGACGTCTAATATTAGCGGCACCATTTTGAAGTTTTCTCAACCATTTCCCTCTTTGGCCTTATGGCCGATGAAGAAAAGCGCGTGGCATGATTACATGCTTACCTGGACACAAGAGATGTCAGCATCGCATACCAAGAGTAGATTGGCAAAGCTTTACAAGTGCAAGACCAAGTCTCAACGCCGAAATAGCCAGTGGCCAAGCGAGTAATGCCCATAAGCAAAATATCTCACCCAAAAATCCAAAGGACGAAGATCACGACCTGATGGGCCTTTCGGTCCTTGACAACATAGAAATCAGCATGGTCCATGTCTTACCCATAGAATTCTGACTGACCATATCTAAACTAAATTTCTTGGACAATGACGTGATTGCCGAGAAGGCCACACAGGTCGATTTTGTGGTTACCAAAGAAACTGAGCAAATAAGCAAAGAGGATAAACTTAAAGCAATTTTCGCTGAACTGTTTCATCGTTTTTCATTTAATCTTTATCACTTAAAGTAGTTGTATGTCACGGCCCATATTGAAGGATATCCGATTTGTAAAAATTTTGTCGACTGTGGAGCAACGGTCAACATCATGCTCATTTCTATCATGAAAGCATTATATTGCTCCAAAGACGAACTCATTCCATCAAGGGTGACCATGAACAACTTTGTTGGTGATAAATCTCAGACTAAAAGAGTGCTTCATTTAGAGGTGAGTATCGTAGGTCGAAATCACATGACCGCGTTTTTTAAAGTCGACTCAAAGATTGAGTATAATGCATTGCTTGGTCGTGACTGGATCAACCAAACTGGTTGTATCTCTTCATCATTATATCGAGTCCTCATCTTCTGGGACGATAAATCTGTTGTAGTTTATCTGGCTGATAATCAATCGTTTGAAGCTAATATGATTCAAGCTCGTTATTACGATGATCATGTAGGCTACATCACCCTTCAAGGTTTCAACGAAGAAGGATGATCGACTCGAATCTCAGTTCAACAAGCCATCAAGGTTGGCACCGAGACTGTTCAGCAAGATTCGACGAGACTATGGTTGGCTAACTTAATTGACGATCATGATGCCTCATACTAAATAGGATAGACGTCGGGCCTGGGTTTCATCTATCATGGAATGCATGCTGGTCCATTGGTATACTATTTCCAAGCAACCAAATTTTGGCCTGAACTTAGTAGAGTTCTGCTCTGAAAGAGACAACGGTCCAATCCTATCACTTGATAAAGTCCAAGCTACCCCAGCTGAGCTAAAAAATAGTCGGCCCCAAGTCAAAGATCCATTAAACAAAATAAATGTTGGAACGCCGATGACCTTCACCCTTTATTTATTAGTTCTTTGTTACCCCAACTTATGAAAGTTGAGCTTTGTAAACTGCTCAAAGAATTTAAAGATTATTTCGCTTAGAGTTACCATGAGATGCCTGGTCTGGATCTAACACTCGTCGAACATGAGTTACGCATCAAGGTTGGTTGTAAACCTTTCTACCAACCCCCCCCGGCCGACGATTCTCAACCGAAGTTTAGCTCAACATAAAAGATGAACTCATTTGACTTTTAAAGGCCAGTTTTATTCGGACGGCTCGATATGTCAAATGGTTGGCGAATATTGTCCCTGTTTTAAAGAAAAGTGGTGCTCTATGTATTTGCATTGATTTTTGTAATTTGAACTTGGCAACCCCTAAAGACAAATATATGATGTTAATTTCAGACTTGTTAATCGACGATGCAGCAAACCACGAGATGTTATATTTCATGGACAGTTATGAATACCATTTTTCATAACCAAATTTTCATTGCTGAAGCCGATGTCCACAAAACTGCTTTTCGTTGCCTCAGGACACTCAGGACCTACGAATGGGTTGTTATGCCTTTCAGACTTAAGAATTCTGGTGCCACATATCAAAATGCTATGAATACCATTTTTCATAACCTGATTGGCACAGTCGTTGAGGTATATATTGATGATGTTGTGGTCAAATCGAAGCACCGCCAAAAACCTTAAGATGATCTTCAGCAAACTTTCCTTTGTATGCGTTAATATAATCTTAAAATGAATCCTGCCAAATGCGCCTTTTGTGTATCGGCAGGCAACTTCTTGGGTTTTCTTGTACATCATCATGGCATCGAGGTAGATGAGAATAAAGCTCGAACGATCATTGATGCTCCACCCCTAACAACCAAGAAGCAATTACAATCTTTACTCGGCAAAATCAATTTCCTCCACCATTTCATTTCTATCTCTACGAGGAAGATGAAGGTTTTTTCCACACTCTTGAAACTTAAGGATTCTGACAAATTCGAATGGCGCAAAGAATATCAGGACGCTTTCAAGCAAATCAAGGCCTCCCTCACCACCCCACTTGTCCTCGTGCCACCGTAACATAGTAAACCTCTTAAATTATATATATTGACTGCCGATGAATCCATGGGTTATTTTCTTGTGCAAGATAACAACATTGGGCTGGAACAGGCCATTTTTTATCTTAGCCGGAATCTTAACTCAGATGAGATAAATTACTTAGTCGTTGAGAAACTCTGCTTGGCTTTGTTCTTTGCTATGTCTAAACTTTGGCATTACAAGCTCCCTTTTGTTACTCAGGTCATCACCCAAACAGATGTTATTCGCTATATGCTTACTCGGCCAGTAGTGAAAGGCTGAAATGGGAAATGGACAATGGCGCTGTCAGAATTTAGTTTGCAATATGTGCCCCAAAAAGCTGTCAAATGACAGATGCTGGTCGATTTCTTAGCTCAATGTCCTTCCTCATACGGTTTTAGGGGCAACAACGTCGAAATTGGCATGGTGGAAACACGTGATAATTATTAGACGATGCATTTTGACAGCTCTACTACCTCAACCTCGGCCCACATTGGAATCATCATCTAGTCCCTTGATCACTACCGATATGTTTTTCTCTAAAGTTGAATTTTGACTGTGCAAACAATCAGGCCGAATATGAAGCCCTCATCATCAGCCTTAATATCCTTTAAGACTTGAAGGCAACTCGCATACTTGTCTTCGACGATTCAAAACTTGTGATTAACCAACTTAATGGGACTTTTCGTTGCATGAGTTGTACTCTGGTGCCCTATCATATGGTTGCCAGCTATTTAGCTGAATCATTTGCAAGCATTACGTTCAAGCACATCTCACGAGTTCGAAATCCTGACGAAGATGAGTTAGCTCAAATATCCTCTAGAGCACAACTCATGGGGGGCAAACTGGGTCAGGCCTTACCAGTGGTGCGATGTCTACACCTGGCTTTAGTTAATCAACAAGTTCTCCAACACGATCACGTAATCCGTACATGAGTTATGTCTTTACCTTCACTGTTGGAACGAAAGGATCCTATAGATATTTGCACAGTCAAGACATTACCAGAAGACTGGAGAAGATTAATTATGCAGTCTCTTGATAATCCCAGTGGCAAACATGACCACAAAATAAGGGTACATGCCACGAACTACATCATGTGTCAGAATGAACTATATCGAAAAGGTGAAAACAATCTGTTGTTGTTATGTCTCGGCCTAGAAGAGGTTGCCCAAGCTATTATAGAGGTACCTGAATTCGGACGCAAAACACATTAGACATGGTTATTTTTTGCCGTGTATGTTAAAAGATTACATTGAATACGCACGAGGTTATGTACAATGTCAAATCCATGGGCCCATACAAAGGGTCCCGGCCGAATTACTTCACTCGGTTACTAAGCCATGCCCGTTCAGAGGATGGCCCATGGATGCAATCGAAAAGATTACTCCATCTTCCGAATTGGCAAAGCATGCATGGATACTTGTAGCGATCGACTACTTCACCAAGTGGGTTGAAGCAAAATCATATGCCGAGTTAACATCTAAAGAGGTTTCCAATTTTGTGGAAGAAAACATCGTGACGAGATTCGGCATACCTGAAACAATTATAACAAACAACAACATGATTTTTACGATCGACAGGTTTAAAGAATACAAAGCAAGTTTGAAAATTCAGCTTGAACAGTCCACGCCATATTACCACAAGCAAACGGACAGGCTGAAGAAAGTAATAAAGTTATAATTGGTATCCTTGAGAAAATGATAAAAGAAAAGCCTGGCATGTGGCATTTGAAGTTAAACGAGGCATTATAGGCAAATCAAACTTCACTCTAATCAGCAACAGAAACAACCCCATATGCATTAACTTATGGACACGGTGCTACCAGTCGAGCTAAGCATAAACTCGTTACAAGTTATTAAACAAAGCAGTTTGTTCAGTGTCGAGTATAGTCAGGCCAATAGTTGGACGATTTGGAGGAAGCTCAGCTCGATGCCTATAACTTACTAGTGGCGTATAAAAAAATTGTCGAACGAGCTTATAATCGACGAGTTAAGCAAAAGACGTTCGGTGAAGGTGAGTTAGTGTGGTAAACGGTGTTTCCAATAGGGATTAAGGATCCTAGATTTGGGAAATGGTCGCCGAATTAGGAAGGCCCATTCATTGTCCACAAAGTTCTCGGCAATGAGGCATACCACCTCAAGGATCTCATAAATTACCAATCAATGGGAAATTCTTAAAGAAATATTATCCTGTTACTCGAGAGATGCAAGAATAAAGGATTGATTTCATTAATTTTCAAAACGCGTGCACACAAATTTACAAAAAGAAATTGATCGGCCTATAAGCCGGCACACAAAAAATCCTAAGGAGTCGTAGGAAGAAAAGCTTCAAGAGCAGCTTTCAGTTTTAGCCCCTTCACTTCGCCCATCATGACCTCGGCCTGTCGTGTTCTTTTGTTAGCCTTTAGTTGCTGTATCTGTTTCGCGCCAGCTGTGTATTCTGCCAGGCGAGGTTTATTCGACTCAAAATCCTTTTCAAGCTCAAAAGTAACAGCCAACCTCTAACGATGAAGTTCGGCGATTTGACGATCAAGGTCAACCAATCTCTCATTCTTTGCCTTTATTACCTTGAGCTCTGGTCAGATAACTTCGTAAGCGACCATTGCAGCCTTAAGGTCATCATCTGCCAGAAGAGTCTTCTTAAAAATAGTGAAATATTGTCGAGTTATTTCCAGGACAGTTAACAGATGAACAACACTCTCATTGCTCAACAAGTCATCGGCTGCAAGGTTGTTCAAGCACTTTTCCACGATGTTGAGACCTTTACGTTTGATTTGTGAGGCCAAGAGAAACAGAAGTTTCTGCAGCTTGGCGAGGGTGCTAGACTCGGTCGTGGTTGTAAAAAGCCCAGCCTTTCCAAAAGCTCTAGAGAGAAAAGCATCAAGCTCGACTTCCCATAAAGGCTGCACAGAAAAGATTTGTTAGAGAAAAGAGAATTCATATAGATGGCAGAGAAAGAAGTTGTGTTAAACGTGCCAAGAAAAAATTTCGGCAATGTTTGCTGGTTTGTTAGTTGAACCGAGAGAGCTTAAAAGCTGAGCCCAGTGTTTAAGGCAGCCTTTCAATTCATGTGATCGATGGAGGTTATCTATGTTTAATGGCCCCTAGGGTGGCCAAGAAATATAAATAACACCTTTCAGCGCATAAAATTTTTGGTGAAATGAGCAATTGGGCACCTGACATTTAATGTTTTTCTTAGTTCTAAGGTAGGAAATTAATAAAAAAAAATAATGATGAGTTTTACGAAGGTCAAAGTGACCTCCTGAGGAGGGATGACGAGGTTCTGGTCCAAGGGATAAACCGGCATCTCTGTCTTTGCTTCTGGTTCAACAAAAGGTGCTGCTTCATGTCCCAGACCTACTTCGACCACTTGGGGCTAGACCTAGCCAGCGGCCTCGACCATCGGTTGCAGATCAGCCAGAAGGGATGCGACACCTTTTCCTTTGTCCAGAGGCAAAGAACTTGTACTGGGTTGTTCAACCTATCGATGGCTCCTCACTAACGAGGGTACTTCGCTCTCGTTCTCCTGATCATAAAATATGATTGTTCGTTAGTTGGGAGATCCAGTCAAAATGAAAGAAGAACATTATTAAAGGAAATTGCTATACCTCTTCTTCCAAGACGTTCACTGGATTCTTCTTTGGATTGGGGGAAAGGTTTCTTTCAGCTGTGGTTGTTGCTTTTTCTAGAGTAACGGCTACTGGGCCAACATCAATAGGGGAAATGGCCAGCCCCGGAGTTGCAAGTTCCTCGACCACTACGGTGACAACCGATTCAACTTCAACAGCGGCTTGCGTGGTAGGTCAAACCATGATCACCTGGTCCATGGTTGGGGTGGTGCTGTTGTTAAGACCTAGATAACAGGAGAAGGGAGAGGGATACTAGGAGTGGTCGCTCTTGTGGTCTGACTTGAAATAACATGAATTTCCCATTTTCCCTTCTTTGCCTTTTTCTTGATACATTTTTGGGGTTAGGTAAGGTTACCAGTTGTCTCGGCCTCCGGGCAAGGTTTTTTGCTCGGTGCGATCGGCGTAAAAATGGCCACTACTGGAGTTAGAGTGGCCTTTTCACCTAAGGGACTTGTGATAGTTACAACCTTCTTTGGAGGAGAAGCGAGTTTCTTTTTGGTTGTGACTATCGCAACCACATCGGCCCCGTTTTATTGCACGACCACCTGTAATAGCTAAGCCTGAGTCAGAATTAAGTTTGAATAAATAAACATAAAAATAAAAGATATATACCTTGAGCTGTTTCTTTGGATTTTGGAGCAAGAGTTATCTTTGGTGAATTGCCAAAAAGCTTCTTTGAAGTTTCCTCGACCGAAGCACCGAAGAAATCCTTGATGTAAGCATCCCACTAATCGACGATGGTGCTGGTACAAATGAGTCTCTGGAGTATTTGACCGAAGGTGAAATTTAGTGCATCGTTCTTGGAATTCCTGCTCGGCTTCCTCGCATTCCTTCTTCGAGAAGCCGAAAAGACATTCTCGGCACAAAAATGAGTGAGAGGTGAGGAGTGGCATAGGACAGCCTTAAAGGAAGCCTAATTAACGAGCCATAAAGTTGGGATGGTAGACTTCCCAACTGGATCGTCTAGCATTGCAACCAAAGGGAAGGTCATAAGCTAGGGTAAACGACCCCCAGGACTGTCGAAAGTCAACTTCCTCTATTTCTCCCATGCTGATGTGGGGAGTTTGATGGAAGACAAATATTTCTGGCAACGACAAATTCGTCGTCTGATAGAACTTCAAGGCCAAAGAAATACTTGAAAATGTTT
Organism: Malus sylvestris; assembly: GCF_916048215.2. NCBI lineage: Eukaryota > Viridiplantae > Streptophyta > Magnoliopsida > Rosales > Rosaceae > Malus > Malus sylvestris. Next base: position 30,109,102 of record NC_062274.1, on the reverse strand, counting down.
TCGGCCGAGTGAGTAGGAATGGGGCGCAAGGCCAGTTGAAGACCCATCGTTTCAGAAGAGTTGAAGCTTGGGATTTCTGGCTTCAACGTGGAATAATATACCTGCAACCAAAGTTGGAAGGCCCAGAGTAGGCCTTTTTGGTGTGGATCGATCTTCTGAACAAAGGCATCGGCTAAGCACCAGTTGAGGTTAGTGAGGATGGCTAGGCTGAAGGCTAGGACATGGTCGCTGGCTAGAGCTTCAGCCATTGGCATATTTTCGGCCTAGCACTTATTTAACTTGGTACAAAAGGTGAATTTATTGTACCAGTAAAACAAAGCCTTGTGCTCTCCTTTCTTGAGATCTTCATTCTTTGAACTAACAAAGTGGTTAATTAAGGTGCTATAGTTAAAGAAATTTTTGTGCACTTTATGTAAATCTTCTTTTGACGGCTCATGATCCTTCTTTATCAAAACCTCAACAACACAAACGTCGAAAACTTCTTTCAGATCCAGATCAAACTGATACCGAGAAAGCTTGGTATCAATTAGGAGACCGGATGGAGAAATACCGAGTATGGATGTGATGTCCAGCACAGTTGGACCAATGGGGCCGAGAGGAAAAACCATAATGTTAGTGATCGAACACCAGAAGCTCAGGATGGCCATCAAGAGCTCTCGATCCATGTTGATTTCAAAGGTCGAGAGTTTGATAGTGTAAAAAATGCTAAGAGTTTTCCACTCACCACCAAAGTGTAGCTCCATTCGGGTGACCCAAGCAGCCCAGGTCACGGGGGTCGAGGGCCAGGCTTCTTGAGGTTTGGTCGATTTCCACTTTGACCAATCATACCCTCGGAATAAGGGTTTTAAGCAATGGGCTTTCAGCATCTCGGTGATGATTTATAGGACGTTGTCCTTAAAGAGTGATCCCAGAATCTGGTGAGTGGTGTTTGAATCACCCTTAAATCGAAGGGTTTTGATGGCACTCCGATTGATGAAGTCTTGGCATTTGTTGCATTCCTCGGTGAGCTTAGTGATGAAAGTATTGGAGGCCATTGATAAAGGTTTGGAGTTTTTCTGGGTTTCGAGGTTTGGGTTCTTTTTCTGGGTTGGGAGCAAATGGCAAGAATTTCTGAACGTTGAAAGCGTGAAAGTTGGAATGTTGCTGGGCAGAGTTTTTATAGGCAATTGGGAGAGAAGAACAATGGTTTATTTTTAAGAAATGAATGGCAAATCCAACCGAAGAATTTTGTAATCATAACGAATCTCTTGAAAATCTAGGTGAAGAGGCAAAAAAGCACATTAATTGAGGTTGCACGATTGTGTGTAACGACGAAGTTTGTGACGAAGAGACGTTTCGGTGTCTGCACGCCTCGAACATGCGAGTACGCATTGTTGAAGATGGACAGTCATGATGAGGAGCTGCCTTGTGTCAAGAAAACTAACAGAGGTGAGAGGTCGTGCTGTCAAGGGCTGTAACATTCATCTAGAATCTTGTCATGGGCTGTCCAGTCAAGGTCGATCGAATCTTGTTGCTAAGAGGATTGGTTTAGATAAGGGTGAGGTAGTCGAACCCTAATGCAACAAGGAGTCTTAAAGCTGAAGATGCTTAGAATTAGGGGATGAATTTGGTTCGTTAAGGAGCTTGGTTCAAATTCCTATAGGGGTTAGGATTATCCGGAACCTAATCAGATTAGATTAAGGAGTTCTAATCCGAGTACATTTCTAGTTTAGCCATACGGGGGGTTTGCTGCTATAAATAGAGAAGGGAGTGCATCATTCAGGTCCCCTCTAAATCAACACACAAATTGCCCTGCGCAAAGCTTTTCAACAACCTTGAGATTTTTTCCTCTACCCCTTAATTTCAGCCAACACATCTACAGTTTGGATAGATAACACTGTGAAGGCAACCGGTGGCATCTTCAGTTTGAATAGACAGTACTGGAGCTGTAGAATCAGCTGACCGATGAGCACCTTCAGTTTGGATAGACAGCACTGCTTCGAGGTCGACTGGTTATTTATCCAAGCCTCGGTCGACAAGGATTTCTGAGTCCATGTTGGTGGAGGTCATCTCATCAACCTTCTCAACGAAGTGAAGAGTTACTAGGTTATTAGGCTCGGCACATTGAAAGCCAAGTTTTATTTTATGATTAGATATTCACAAGTACATTTTAGAGTTCGACATTCTGACGGCCGAACCACATTTACTAGGTAATTATACTCTCATGAATATAATTACCGAGACCAAACCCGACACTGACGATTTGTGAACTTCGAAGAAACTAGCAGCCTGGTCTTCAGGCTTTAGAACCCGAAGGTCGAGACGTGTTCCGTCCCCGGCCGCAGTCGTAAGATCAAGAAATCAGCGACGCGCCCAACGCCACATTACTCCCCAGCCGAACTCAGCCGAATAGTTGGCAAACCCCGCAGTTAACTGAATGACGTAGTTAGCTTATTAATTACTCGGCTTATGCGCCACGTAGGCTTGCTAGTTTTTAGAGTCAACAGGGACTCACTCTACATCGAACTTCAACAATCCGAACCACTTATTTTGAAAGTCTTGATTCATAGATTATCCTTGCAAAAATTACTCTAAAAAATTAGTAAATTGAAATTCACAGAGAAAAAAGTAAATTGAAATTCACAGAGAAAAAAGTAAATTGAAATTTACTGAAAATATAAGATAATCTCAAAATTTATTGATTGAAAATATGAAAGATAATACACCATAGCGTCTTAAAGGAGATTTAAAAATGCCGGTCAACTCTAGATTTTTTAGGAGTTCAAATACGAAACGAATTACACCAATAACAAAATACTGAAAAACTTGGAAAATCATAATGCTAATAAAACAGGTAAATGATAGAATTCGGCTGAAATAGCTCATATGTCAAAGTTTAGGCGTGATTTAGACTGGTGGCGTCGTCCCATATACTTTCTTATTTGAAATATTAAATGGCCAATACAAACAAAATAAACGTGCCAGGCACAAATCAACCTACGTGGATGAAATGTAGTTACTTAAGACCTTACAACAACTTTCATTATTCCCCTTCTTGAGTCTTCAAGCTTCGCTAGCAGCCAGTGTGTTTGCAACATCAATGACAAATCGGTATCTTACATCATTCTTAGCAAGACGCTCCATTGCTGTGTTCACGTAATCCATTGAGTTAACTTCAACCTCCGCCGTTATGTTGTGTTTTGCTGCAAAATCAATCATTTCCTGGGTCTCCTTCATGCCTCCGATTCCACTACCGGCCACAGACTTTCTTCCTAGATTCACATTTTGATAATCATTTTAGATTCTAGGCCGAAATAATGTACGAGATAATATACAAGTCAAATTATCCAGGAGTTTTATACTTACCCATGATTAAAGGAAACACATGGAGATCTAGTGACTTTTCTGGTACACCCACCAGAATAAGCTTCCCATGGGGCTTCAAAAGACCAAGTAAGGGCACAATGGGATGCGCAGCTGAGACTGTGTCGATGATGCCATCCAATGTGCCTATGGCAGCCTGCAATTGAAACTCATCATACACTGATGAACTAATCTCGCTTAGTCCTCTAGTTACTTGAAAAAAAAATATATAAGAGGACTAATTTAGTGAGAGCAAAACGACCAAACATATCATCATAATTAAATTGGCTAGAAATTAACCTTCATTTGCTCCTGGTCGCAGCTAACCACGAAGTTTTGAGACTCTTGTCCCACAATGGTGAAAACAAGATTCCAAAGTACCTTTATATATGTTTTGTCTTCTACAATATTAGTTATGTGTTGGACCCCTTGGAATGGGAATTGAGGCTTGGGCCACCATTTCTGTGGATTGGGCTTGATGATTATACCATAATATTAATATTAATTAATATTAATTAATCAAGACAAGGGCCTAAGAATTAAAATTAATCTAATCAATTAGTTTTAATTTCGAATTAAGTTTTTAATTAAATTAATTAAAAACGTTTTGATTAAAGATACAACCTTTTGTAGAGAGTTGTAAAGCTTCAGATACATCCAAAAGGTATTTGAAGAGGTATGAAAGAGCCTATATAACTGGAGTCCTCAGTTCATCATTTTTCATCTTTTCTTCTTCCTTTTCTTCCGTACAAACTTTCCGGAGAGAGTAAACACACAAAGCAATTCGCTAGAATTCTATAATCCAATGCGGGTTGTAGGATTAGGTAGTTGTATCCTGGTCGAGCAGACGTTATAGAACCACAAGCACAAGAGTGGGACGGAATTACTGTTCGAATGACATAGCTTTTACGCTAACCTCTACCTTCTGTAATCAAGTTAGTACTGTTGATATTCTTATATTAATTTATGTATTTATTGTATACTTTTCATTCTGTATAGCAAGTACTTTTTGTGAAATAAAATTGTGAATTTCAAGTTTTGTTTATTTCTGTTATATTGTTTATTTCTGAATTGTTCTCCAACATGAATCAGCCCCAAGTTTCTTCAGAGCGTCATCTTTCTTGCCAGGGGAGGTACTAATCACAGACACTTTTGACCCAAACGCCTTAGCAAATTTCACACCGGTGTGACCAAGCCCGCCAAGGCCTACAATGCCAACATGCTTACCAGGCTCAGATAAGCCAAAATATCTCAGGGGACTATACACTGTGATCCCAGCACATAGTAGAGGAGCACCAGCATCAAGTGGCAGGTCAGGTTCTCGGGGAAATGAACAATGTAGCGCTCATTGGCGACCATTGTGTCCGAGTAACCTCCATATGTGACAGTTCCGTCGGGGTAAAGGGAATTTTAGGTAAGAATCATTTTGGGGCAGTAGTTTTCAAGATTGCTGTTACAGCTCTCGCAGGCATGGCAAGCACCAACCATGCAACCTACACCCACTTTGTCTCCTATTTTCACTTTATTCACCTTGCTTCCCACTTCTGTCACTTCCCCCACAATCTTATGCCTGAAAATTAGCAAATTAAAATCCAAGTTTATTTTATCGTTACTTGTTTTGGATATATACATATCAAAATATTGCCCACATGCTATATATGCATGTTAGAGCACTCGAGAAGAGTTTTTGTAGAGAAAAAAGTTGCAATGATTTAATTTTTTTTTAATAGTACTACTGTATAATGATTTTCCTCTTTTTTTTTTTAAGAAAGTAGTATTCGGGACGGAACCAAAATTGAAAATAGGGGAGCCACAAGAATAAATTTGTACCACAAAGCATAAAATTGTGCCAGGTATATAATAGACTTAAACTAAAGCCGCGGGGGGTGGGGAGCGGGGGCCTGCAGGCCCTTACTATGATTCGCCTATAGCAGTATTTATGTTTACTTGTGAGAGGTATTACAACAACAACAACAACAACAAAGCCTTTTCCCACTAAGTGGGGTCGGCTATATGAATCCTAGAACGCCATTGCGCTCGGTTTTGTGTCATGTCCTCCGTTAGATCCAAGTACTCTAAGTCTTTTCTTAGAGTCTCTTCCAAAGTTTTCCTAGGTCTTCCTCTACCCCTTCGGCCCTGAACCTCTGTCCCGTAGTCACATCTTCGAACCGGAGCGTCAGTCGGCCTTCTTTGCACATGTCCAAATCACCGGAGCTGATTTTCTCTCATCTTTCCTACAATTTCGGCTACTCCTACTTTACCTCGGATATCCTCATTCCCAATCTTATCCTTTCTCGTGTGCCCACACATCCCACGAAGCATCCTCATCTCCGCTACACCTATTTTGTGTACGTGTTGATGCTTCACCGCCCAACATTCTGTGCCATACAACATCGCTGGCCTTATTGCCGTCCTATAAAATTTTTCCTTGAGCTTCAGTGGCCAACGACGGTCACACAACACGCCGGATGCACTTTTACACTTCATCCATCCAGCTCGTATTCTATGGTTGAGATCTCTATCTAATTCTCCGTTCTCTTGCAAGATAGATCCTAGGTAGCGAAAACGGTCGCTTTTTGTGATCTTCGCTAGATTGCTCCGGTCATTAGTGTGGATAAGTATATAAATGGATAGAGATATGAAAGCAAACACAAGATGTACGTGGTTCACCCAGATTGGCTACGTCCACGGAATAGAAGAGTTCTCATTAATTGTGAAGGGTTTACACAAGTACATAGGTTCAAGCTCTCCTTTAGTGAGTACAAGTGAATGATTTAGTACAAATGACATTCGGAAATATTGTGGGAGAATGATCTCGTAATCACGAAACTTCTAAATATCGGAGTGTGGTGTCGTCTTGACTTGCCTTATCTGTCTCATAAGTAGATGTGGCATCTTCTCTGGAAGTACTCTTCCTCCATCCAGGGGTGGTATCTTTAACTGGTGGAGATGCACAAGGTAATGTATCAATTTCACTTGAAGCTTACTTGTAGTTTCAGGCTTGGTCAAGCGCGATACAAACCATGTAGTAGGAGTCCCCTAAGTCGCCGAGCTAGGGGGTCTGCTGAAAGAGGTGACAGACAAGGTAAGCAATCAGAGCTCCGACTGATTGTTCACCTTCTCCCCATCTTGCAGCAGCATGAAGGATAAAGAGAAGAAAAATGAGAAGAGATGATATGAGATACTTTTGCTTTTGAAGAAGTAACTTTCCACAGGCTTATTCTTGAACTGAGCTGGAGGGTTTTCTGGTTTCCTCCAAAGTATAAGGCCGACTGAAGAATTTGAGGGTCAAAACAAGTCCATCAAATCTAGAGTACGTTCCACCCTGCTGATATGGGATACTTTTGCTTTTGATAGAGTAATGGATGTATCGGCACGTGTGCTGTTACGCTTGTCTCCACATGCTTCCTTGTATCCTTCGCACTTGCCCTATCTGTTCCTCAAGCAGATGCGGAATCTTCCCTGGAAACATAAGATGTTGAAGATGAGTACTCGAGAGCAATGCCAGGTAAGTAATCAGGTAAGGGGTTCCAGGCAGTCAGTTCCTGGCTGGAAGCTTGATTCCAAGTGCTGACTGATTGCTCTCTTTCTCCTTGTCTTGCAGGTAAAAACAAGACCAAAGGAAAAGACAGGGAAAAAGCATGATATGGGATACTCTTGCTTTTAACCCTGATGATATGAGATATTCTTGCTCTAGTATAGCTTGTTTGCAGAGGTATTATCGGGGGGAAAGAAAGCTGAATATTTCGAAAGGCTTCGTTGGGAGTGCCCTCTCAGATATAATGAAGGGTTGAGCATTTTTGCAGGTCTGCCTGTCCGTTGGGGATGGAGGTCGACATATATAGGAGTCTCCCTAACAACAAGTAGTAATGCTATTCCTTTACCCTGCTTGGTCATAGCACGGTAGTGGGAGCTGCCAGTTTCACATGTTTTAACTCTGTCAGAGCACTTTGAAAAAGTGGTCTGTGGTATCTGGCTCTCGAGATTCGGAGAACGATGCCTCATCGATTTTTGAGAAAGCAATCATGCTGGGGGTCTGGCTCTCGAGATTCGGAGAGCAGTGTCTCTTCGATTTTTGAGGAAGTAATCATGTTGGGAGTCTGGCTCTCGAGATTCGGAGGGCGGTGCCTCTTCGATTTTGGAGCAAGCAATCCTGTTGGGAGTGTTGTCTCGAATGTGAGTAAAGGTTGGGCATGTTTGCTAGTCTACCTTGCCACGAAGCACAGAGGTTGACACACAGGGACTTTCCAATTATCCAGCAGTGGTACTGTTCCTTTACCCTTGTGGGTAATAATATGGTAGCTAGACCTTCAAAATTTATGTGTCTAAACTTTGCTAGTGCTGTTTCTTTGCTATTCTTTTACCTTTCTTGGTCAGAGCGATGTAGTGGGAGCTGCAAGCTTCACGTGCTCAACTTTGGCAGAGAACTTTGGCAAAGTTATCTGTGGTACCCATGAGCTATTGTTGCGTGTGGGAAGTGGGTGATTGAACAGTAAGATTCATGTGCTTTCTACTTCACCAGAAGTCTTCGACAGAATGCCCATAATTTCTGCAAAGCTGAGTGTGCGTGTGACAGGTGCTGACAAGGCTAGAAAAGTAGGTGCCTCTTCGATTTCTGAGATCGGCCCTCGTGGTCTCTGAGCAGCCCAGCTTTTGAGAAAGCGAGCGCCTCTTCGATTGATTCGGAGAACGATGCCTCATCGATTTTTGAGAAAGCAATCATGCTGGGGGTCTGGCTCTCGAAGATTAGGGGAGCAGTGTCTCTTCAATTTTTGAGAAAGTAATCATGTTGGGAGTCTGGCTCTCGAGATTCGGAGGGCGGTGCCTCTTCGATTTTGGAGCAAGCAATCTTGTTGGGAGTGTTTTCTCGAATGTGAGTAAAGGTTGGGCATGTTTGCTAGTCTACCTTGCCACGAAGCACAGAGGTTGACACACAGGGACTTTCCAATTATCCAGCAATGGTACTGTTCCTTTACCCTCTCTTCGATTTTTAAGAAAGTAGTCATGTTGGGAGTCTGGCTCTCGAGATTCGGAGGACGGTGCCTCTTCGATTTTGGAGCAAGCAATCTTATTGGGAGTGTTTTCTCGAATGTGAGTAAAGGTTGGGCATGTTTGCTAGTCTACCTTGCCACGAAGCACAGAGGTTGACACACAGGGACTTTCCAATTATCCAGCAGTGGTACTGTTCCTTTACCCTTGTGGGTAATAATATGGTAGCTAGACCTTCAAAATTTATGGGTCTAAACTTTGTTAGTGCTGTTTCTTTGCTATTCTTTTACCCTTCTTGGTCAGAGCGATGTAGTGGGAGCTGCAAGCTTCACGTGCTCAACTTTGGCAGAGAACTTTGGCAAAGTTATCTGTGGTACCCATGAGCTATTGTTGCGTGTGGGAAGTGGGTGATTGAACAGTAAGATTCATGTGTTTTCTACTTCCCCAGAAGTCTTCTACAGAATGCCCATAATTTCCGCAAAGCTGAGTGTGCGTGTGACAGGTGCTGACAAGGCTGGAAAAGTAGGTGCCTCTTCGATTTCTGAGATCGGCCCTCGTGGTCTCTGGGGAGCCCAGCTTTTGAGAAAGCGAGCGCCTCTTCGATTTCTGAGATCGGCCTTCGTGGTCTTTGAGCAGCCCAACTTTTGAGAAAGCAAACGCCTCTTCGATTTCTGAGATCAACCCTCGTGATCTCTAAGCAGCCCAGCTTTTGAGAAAGCAAACGCCTCTTCGATTTCTGAGCAGGCGCCTCTTCGATTTCTGAAGCTCCGTCGAGTGCAGATTTTTATAGGGGCTGGCATTAAGTTCCAAAGCACACTTGAATCTCCACCAGTAGAAGCTTCATTCTTGCACTTCTAAGATCTTGATTTGTCCGACCTCTTCTCTCTTCAACACCTTTGAAAATGTCTGGCCCCTCCGACCGTCGTTTTGACTTGAACCTTGTTGAAGAGACAGCCCCGCCTTCTCCAGACAACATATGGCGCCCATCCTTCGTCTCCCCTACTGGTCCTCTTACCGTTGGGGATTCCGTGATGAAGAATGATATGACCGCTGCGGTGGTGGCCAGGAACCTTCTCACTCCTAAAGATAACAGACTACTTTCCAAACGGTCTGATGAGTTAGCTGTTAAGGATTCCCTGGCTCTCAGTGTTCAGTGTGCAGGTTCTGTGTCTAATATGGCCCAACGCCTATTTGCTCGAACCCGCCAAGTTGAATCATTGGCGGCTGAAGTGATGAGTCTCAAACAGGAGATTAGAGGGCTCAAGCATGAGAATAAACAGTTGCACCGGCTCGCACATGACTATGCTACAAACATGAAGAGGAAGCTTGACCAGATGAAGGAAACTGATGGTCAGGTTTTACTTGATCATCAGAGATTTGTGGGTTTGTTCCAAAGGCATTTATTGCCTTCGTCTTCTGGAGCTGTACCGCGTAATGAAGCTCCGAATGATCAACCTCTGATGCCTCCTCCTTCTAGGGTTCTGTCCAGTACTGAGGCTCCAAATGATCCCCCTCCGGTGCCTTCTCTTTCTGGGGCTCTACCGACTGCTGAGACTTCTCCTAAGCAACCTTTGTGAAGGCTCCCTCTTGTGTGTTTATTTTGACTCATGTATATGTACATATTTGTAGCTTATCGGGGATATCAATAAATAAGCTTTCCTTCATTTCAACGTATTGTGTTAAATACACCAAAGCCTTCTTCGCTAAGTTCTTTGAATTTTCTTTTGTTGAAACTTGTATGTTGAAGCTTTCTGAGTGGAGCATGTAGGTTGGGGTAGTGTTCCCTTAATTTCCCGAGTGAGGAAAACTTCTCGGTTGGAGACTTGGAAAATCCAAGTCACTGAGTGGGATCGGCTATATGAATCTTAGAACGCCATTGTGCTCGATCCTGTGTCATGTCCTTCGTTAGATCCAAGTACTCTAAGTCTTTTCTTAGAGTCTCTTCCAAAGTTTTCCTAGGTCTTCCTCTACCCCTTCGGCCCTGAACCTCTGTCCCATAGTCGCATCTTCTAATCGGAGCGTCAGTAGGCCTTCTTTGCACATGTCCAAACCACCGTAACCGATTTTCTCTCATCTTTCCTTCAATTTCGGCTACTCCTACTTTACCCCGGATATCCTCATTCCTAATCTTATCCTTTCTCGTGTGCCCACACATCCAACGAAGCATCCTCATCTCCGCTACACCCATTTTGTGTACGTGTTGATGTTTCACCGCCCAACATTCTGTGCCATACAGCATCGCCGGCCTTATTGCCGTCCTATAAAATTTTCCCTTGAGCTTCAGTGGCATACGGCGGTCACACAACACGCCGGATGCACTCTTCCACTTCATCCATCCAGCTTGTATTCTATGGTTGAGATCTCCATCTAATTCTCCGTTCTTTTGCAAGATAGATCCTAGGTAACGAAAACGGTCGCTCTTTGGTATTTCTTGATCTCCGATCCTCACCCCTAACTCGTTTTGGCCTCCATTTGCACTGAACTTGCACTCCATATATTCTGTCTTTGATCGGCTTAAGCGAAGACCTTTAGATTCCAACACTTCTCTCCAAAGGTTAAGCTTTGCATTTACCCCTTCCTGAGTTTCATCTATCAACACTATATCGTCTGCGAAAAGCATACACCAAGGAATATCATCTTGAATATGTCCTGTTAACTCATCCATTACCAACGCAAAAAGGTAAGGACTTAAGTATGAGCCTTGATGTAATCCTACAGTTATGGGAAAGCTTTCGGTTTGTCCTTCATGAGTTCTTACGGCAGTCTTTGCTCCTTCATACATATCCTTTATAGCTTGGATATATGCTACTCGTACTCCTTTCTTCTCTAAAATCCTCCAAAGAATGTCTCTTGGGACCCTATCATACGCTTTTTCCAAATCTATAAAGACCATGTGTAAATTCTTTTTCCCATCTCTATATCTTTCCATCAATCTTCGTAAGAGATAGATTGCCTCCATGGTTGAGCGCCCTGGCATGAACCCGAATTGGTTGTCTGAAACCCGTGTCTCTTGCCTCAATCTATGCTCAATGACTCTCTCCCAGAGCTTCATTGTATGACTCATTAGCTTAATACCCCTATAGTTCATGCAATTTTGTACGTCGCCCTTATTCTTGTAGATAGGCACCAAAGTGCTCGTTCGCCACTCATTTGGCATCTTCTTCGTTTTCAAAATCCTATTGAAAAGGTCAGTGAGCCATGTTATACCTGTCTCTCCCAAAAGTTTCCACACTTCGATTGGTATATTGTCTGGGCCTATTGCTTTTTTATGCTTCATCTTCTTCAAAGCTACAACCACTTCTTCCTTCCGGATTCGACGATAAAAAGAGTAGTTTCTACACTCTTCTGAGTTACTCAACTCCCCTAAAGAAGCACTCATTTCATGTCCTTCATTGAAAAGATTATGAAAATAACCTCTCCATCTGTCTTTAACCGCGTTCTCTGTAGCAAGAACCTTTCCATCCTCATCCTTGATGCACCTCACTTGGTTTAGGTCCCTTGTCTTCTTTTCCCTTGCTCTAGATAGTTTATAGATATCCAACTCTCCTTCTTTGGTATCTAGTCGTTTATACATATCGTCGTAAGCCGCTAACTTAGCTTCTCTGACAGCTTTCTTCGCCTCTTGCTTCGCTTTTCTATACCTTTCACCATTTTCATCGGTCCTCTCCTTGTATAAGGCTTTACAACATTCCTTCTTAGCCTTCACCTTTGTTTGTACCTCCTCATTCCACCACCAAGATTCCTTTTGGTGTGGGGCAAAGCCCTTGGACTCTCCTAATACCTCTTTCGCTACTTTTCGGATACAACTAGCCATGGAATCCCACATTTGGCTAGCTTCCCCCTCTCTATCCCACACACATTGGGTGATTACCTTCTCTTTGAAAATGACTTGTTTTTCTTCTTTTAGATTCCACCATCTAATCCTTGGGCACTTCCAAGTCTTGTTCTTTTGTCTTACTCTTTTGATATGTACATCCATCACCAACAAGCGATGTTGATTAGCCACGCTCTCTCCTGGTATAACTTTGCAATCCTTACAAGTTATACGATCCCCTTTCCTCATTAGAAGAAAATCTATTTGTGTTTTTGACGACCCACTCTTGTAGGTGATCACATGTTCTTCTCTCTTCTTAAAGAAGGTGTTGGCTAAGAAGAGATCATATGCCATTGCAAAATCCAAGATAGCTTCCCCATCCTCGTTTCTCTCCCCAAAACCATGGCCACCATGAAAACCTCCATAGTTGCCTGTCTCCCTGCCCACGTGTCCATTTAAATCTCCTCCTATAAATAACTTCTCCGTCTGAGCAATTCCTTGCACCAAGTCTCCAAGATCTTCCCAAAATTTCTCCTTCGAACTCGTATCCAACCCTACTTGAGGTGCGTACGCACTAATCACATTGATAAGTTCTTGTCCTATTACAATCTTGATTGCCATGATTCTATCTCCTACCCTCTTGACATCTACAACATCTTGTACCAAGGTCTTGTCCACGATGATGCCAACACCGTTTCTCGTTCTATTTGTGCCTGAATACCAAAGTTTAAACCCTGAGTTTTCTAGATCCTTTGCCTTACTACCAACCCACTTAGTTTCTTGTAGGCACATAATATTTATCCTTCTCCTCACCATAACTTCCACTACTTCCATAGATTTTCCCGTTAAGGTTCCTATATTCCACGTTCCTAAATGTAAATATATTTTCTCATCTTTAAGTGTATTGTAAATGATTTAGATACTAATTTTATTTTCTCATCTTTAAGTGTAAATATATTGTTATATATAAGAAAAGAAAAAAAAAATTATTTAGTAGTTTGGCATAAATGGGGGTAAGGCTAGCCGACATTCATCTCTTCCAGACCCTGCGTAAAGCGGGAGCCTTGTGCACTGAGTACGACCTTTACGACCTTTTTAGTAATATACGGCCATAATGAAAAAACTATAAATGGTTCATAAAAGGTTGCTTATACCAAATAATCTATCGACGTACATGGAGAGGTTTTTCTCTTTGCCCATAACACAAACTGGTACACTACATGTAATAATACAAATACAAAAAATATACTTTTAAATGTTCTTTGATGTGTATTGTAATGTTTGATGTACTAGTTTGTATTCAAACTATACTGAAAATATCTCGTGTATGTGTCAATACCTTGTCAATAAGGAATCTATACTACTATATAAAGTCAACTGCCCCATTTGGGGTCACAGGCTTCACCAAAAATAATTGGACAAAAATGACCTCCAAACAAAACAATTTAAAAAGCAGCCCAAAATAATGCATCAAATAATGCAGGGATATTTTCGTCACATAAATAGTATTTTTTTTATAATTAAATTTTTTTGTGCTGCTTTTTTTTATAATTAGTACCTCACAATGGGCTAGCAATAATGTGATTCAATCAATTGTTTATCAAATATTATTTTCTCTATTTTTAAACATGTTTAAAACATCTTAAGAGGTGTAGTGCTGGTTATAAAACAGGTGTTCCGTGCCTAATAATGTGATTTAATTAGTTGACTAATAATTGTTTTTTTTTTAAACAAATGATATTATCCACTAAGGAAAAGATGGTCGACTTAACCTCACAATAGACTAACAATAATGTGATTCAAAAAATGTGTAATTATGTGTAGCACGCTGTAATTCAACGAAAGTTAGTGAAATATACAGTGGACCGAATCATCGAAAGTTAATTTAGTCCAATATGTCTTTTTAGTTCCTCAAGGCCAACTTTTAACCAGTAGTTGCCAATGCATTACATGTAAAACGCATTTACACCATTGTTCTAAAAATCCCTGCTTAGGCGCTAGGCAACTAGTCATCGTCCCAATTAATGCCTAGGTATTTGAAAATTAAGAAAAGGTGCCTAGACCTGCTGAGGCGTCCGCCTAGACCGCCTAGACCGCCTAGGCACCCGCCTAGCCCTCCTAAACCCGTCTAGACACCTGCTTAGGTTGCAACTCACTTAGATAGAAAATATATAACTTTCCTTTTGCAGTTTATTGTTTCCAAAAAATTGCAAAAGACTTATTGAACACTTAAATAAACATACATTATATGTTTGCTCCTCATGTTTTCATTATATTCTAATACTTCATAATATATATGTGTGTGTGTTATATCATTCTATTTTCTAGTTTATGATGAAATTATATATATTTTTAAGTATAAACTGACACTTATTTATACGAAATATAATAGATTTATTTAAATCCGTCTAACTGCTTAGGTAATAGGCCCTAATCTTTCGCCCGACTAATACCTAGCATCTTTTAGAACCAAGATTTACAAAAAGAGTCTCCAAAGCCTCCATATAATAGTTGCCAATGAATTACATGCAAAACGCATTTATATGGAGACAAACACTGAAAAGCATTTCACAGTACAATTATTGTGTGGGGACTTTCGACATTGCATTTACATCATTCATCTAAACCACATATTTGATTGCTCACTTGTGAGGACCTGGCTTCTATGCCCTTCCAGTTTCTATATACTCTTATCTTTTTCTATTTGTACGATCACGGTAAAATCACGTTAATATTTTATATTACTATTATTTTTTGTTTTATTATCTCTATAAAAAAATCAATATAAAATGTTGATGCGGCTTAACTATGACAGCACAAAATACGAGAGGATGAGAGTGTATGAAATTAATAAGATATAAATTGACATTTTCTTATCAAATATGTTATTCTTATCATATTTTATATTATTTTTTTAATAAGAATAACGATAATAAGATCAAATTTTTAAACTAAATTTTATAAACTAAATGATGTGTCGCCAATAAGAAATAAGCACGTTAATTTTAATACTTAAGTAATAATTTGTCATCAAATGATGTGGTTGTTGATAATTGAATTATTACTTAAATGTTGATTAACATGCTTATTTTTTATTAGTAACACATCACTTGATTTGCATATTTGATTTAAAATTTTGATTTCTCTAATATTACCCTTCTAATGAAGATGAGAATCACATGTGTTGATGAGCCCTACATATCATCAAATAAGTGAATTGCAATTTATTCAGATAAATTTTCAAAATAACACCCAAGATCCATATTATATTGACATTTTCAAACTATAATTTAAATACAATTCAAATCTTATATGTTCAAGATAAGTTTTTCTATATGTTGAAGATATTTCATCCGATTCGAATTTGATTATTTTCGATACAAATAACAAATCGGTAATCCACATAATAAACGAATAAAATATGGATTAAGCCAATTTGATCCCTTTGCGGATCACTTGCGATTATCATTATAAAACGATCTTTATAGTGTTAGAGTATGAGTGTGAATGTCACAGTTTAGTAATAATCATTGTTATTTCAGATTGGTATAAAGAGGCCTTAATGTGCTTATAAGAGTTAATTCAACTTTGGTTTGGATTGACTATTGGCTTGAGAATAGAACTCATACTTGTACAAGGATTTGGTCTTGTATTCCTTGTAGGATTATTATAGGGTAATCTAGATTTTGTAGTATAAAAACCACAAGCCACTGCTCTCACAAAAGCACGCTCTTATTGTTCCAATTACCTATAACTTGGAGAGCATTGAGTTTTGCAGAGAGGAGAAGGTTGTGTGTAGAGGGTGTCTTGGTATGCGTCAATGTGACAGTTGAAGAAGATGGAGAAGTCGGATTGCACACGCAGTGCCACGGCTTGGTGCTTTACGTGTCCTGTTGTATTCTTGAACCCAGTTCCTCCTTGAAACCCTAGCAGTCATGGCTTCTTCTTCCTCTATTTCCCTTTAATTGTTTGATTGGTTTATTGTAGTTATATTTGTTATATCTGTGATCCTAGTAACTTGTTGATTTTCATATTAAATCTTACATGTGGTATCAGAGCCTCTCAACTCGTCTAGGATTCAGAATTTCGATCATGTTGTATTATTTTTTTCTGCAGATACAAATCTGCTAGGGAATTTGCAAAGCTTGGGGGGTTCGGATTAAAGAATTTGATGAGATAATGAAGCAAGGGTTTATTTCGAAACGTCATCTCAGTGCTTCCAGAAGGCACTAAATGAGGGGCGGGGAAATTATATGTATCACAAGTCTTTCAAAGTGGCTGCTAAGGTGCATTGCTCTCTAACTTGACCTCCTGAAAATGCTTGGTTTTGTTGCTAGAATTTTGTGTTGGCATCCATTTTGCGGTAGCAAGACGTGTAATTATTTTTATAATTACTTTTCTGACTTCATGATTCTCATGTAATTATCAAAAATGGTTTTGTTTTGCTTTCATGGGAAAACATGAAGATAAGTTTTCCTAGCCATGTCGTGATAATGATTAATTGAGAAGCAACAAAAATAAATGCATATATATAGTGGATGCCAATTGCTTTGTGATTTATACATCATAGCATATTTGAATGAAATATGTATATATATGGAGATAGCATTCGTGCATAGACGTTGTAATTATGGGCATGCGGCTTTATCTATATCAAATAAAACTTGCATAAGTTTCTCTGAATATTGATGCATGCATGCATACAAGAAAATATATGAACAGATGAATATATAAGGTAGATGTTTTATTGACCGCCTATAATGAGTCTTGTGACAATAAACTTTTAGCCATTTACAAAATATATTTTCTATTATGAATCGGAAAGCAAATAATTATTTTGTCATCTTATTGGAAATTCATAAGATTAATGATATGCAGCTATCATTATTTTCTCTAAGGACTTGCTTACGAATCTGTATATAATTGATGATGGTGTTGACAATGAATTAAAGGCATGAAGATCTTTAATTTGGATTATTGTCGACTAATCTTATCATGTATATATCGATGCATGCTTAATGTATATGTATATTTGTGAGTTCATGATGCATGCTTCCGTTATTATATTTTGGTTGAAATCACAAATTGGGAGGAAGATGAACTTCGAGTTTTCTAGAAGAAATAGTGGTCTTGATTATCTCATTTTAATCAAGAAATATTGTTGTGATATATATCCAAACATTATCAAATTTTGGTTAATCTTGCTCGATGGATATTGAACTAGATATTGAACTAGTTAAGATCAAATTGAAAGCAAAAATATTGTGCTTGCTATTCTGATTTTGATCATTGTTGAAACTGGTGATTTTGGATTTATGTGAGATAAGTTTTTCCGAATGGATTGTGACTATCTTTTGATACATAGACTGTTTTGCATAATGGTTTAGGTGTATATGACTAAAATGA
Organism: Malus sylvestris; assembly: GCF_916048215.2. Lineage (NCBI taxonomy): Eukaryota > Viridiplantae > Streptophyta > Magnoliopsida > Rosales > Rosaceae > Malus > Malus sylvestris. Next base: position 30,091,551 of record NC_062274.1, on the reverse strand, counting down.
GATTATGCAATAGGTAAGGAATCGGGAATCAATTGGTTCATATCTCCGGTTTCTTTATCGGTTGTGCAATATATTCTGCTTATGCTTAAGTGGGAGAATCATATGTTCGAATGTAAGCATAAGGCTAAGAGTATTTAGGCCAGCCATTATAATTCATATGGATGCTTAAAAACCAGTTTATGGTTTTATTGAAGCAATTGGTTGAATTATTTGTGTTACTTAATTTGTTTAAGTAATGAGAACGATCCTATTATGTTAGCATTCAAAAGGAAACGAATTTGGTTTCCATATGGATTCTAATTAGTCATTCATTGTATTGGAATGATTTTTAGTTAATATAGTTGCTATTAACTTGTACTTAACTTGGTTGTGTTGAGTATGGCCTAGATAAGTGGGAGCAAATTGGTTTGGTTTTGCTATAATGGTTCACATAATTACAAAGTGCAGATTAAGTATGTTGTAACTTTTGAGTTAATTCTGCGATGTAACAGAAAAGATTCTTAAGTTCAATACTTTAAAATGCTTTGGTAAGTTGTAGTGAGGTTAAGCTTTTGTTATCCAAAAGATTTGGTGATATGATAAAGCTGTTGATTGATATAACTGTGATGTTCATACAATTATGAACAATTTTAAGAGCCTACTGTCAAGAATGTTTGGTATTTTTTAGTTTGGGCTATATGAGTAGGAGTAGACGTCTTGGTTTACTCTTGAGCTTAGATACATTGATATGAACATGAACTGGACATTGTGATTTATAAGTTAAATCTGTATTTTGTGTTGCAGAGGCAATTATAAATTCATTGTTTTGGTTTATGTAAGCTGGTTGTATCTATGTACTAGTGTGTTGATGAATGACTTATGTGATCACCTTTATATTGAATTTGAGATGATTATTTACTATTGTGAATCATACTCAAGTGGGAGAATGTTAGAGTATGAGTGTGATTCTCACAGTTTAGTAATAATCATTGTTATTTCATATTGGTATAAAGAGGTCTTAATGTGTTTATAAGAGTTAATTCAACTTTGGTTTGGATTGAAACTCTACTATTGGCTTGAGAATAGAACTCATACTTGTACAAGGATTTGGTCATGTATTCCTTGTAGGATTATTATAGGGTAATCTAGATTTTGTAGTATAAAAACCACAAGCCACTGCTCTCACAAAAGCACGCTCTTATTGTTCCAATTACCTATAACTTGGAGAGCATTGAGTTTTGCAGAGAGGAGAAGGTTGTGTGTAGAGGGTGTCTTGGTATGCGTCAATGTGACAGTTGAAGAAGATGGAGAAGTCGGATTGCACACGCAGTGCCACGACTTGGTGCTTTACGTGTCCTGTTGTATTCTTGAACCCAGTTCCTCCTTGAAACCCTAGCAATCATGACTTCTTCTTCCTTCGCTTTGGAAGATAAGTTTATTTCCCTTTAATAGTTTGATTGGTTTATTGTAGTTATATTTGTTATATCTGTGATCCTAATAACTTGTTGATTTTTAGATTAAATCTTACATATAGTCTATAACTTATAGATTAAACTAACTGTTTATTTGTATTAATTTACTGGAATAGAAGAAGATAATTGTGTTAAGGTTAATATGAATACTAACGGAAAAAAACTTGAAAATTTTGAGTTTTAATCAAAATGACAAAAAAGTGTTGTAAGTGAATAGTACCAAGAGTGACTTTTTAGAATAATAATTTGGTTTTTCATTAAAGTGAACAGTACCGAGTGTTTCGTTAAAATTCCCTAAGTTAATTTTATTTTATTTGTTTTCCTCTTATTTTTTATTTTTATGCTCCCTCTCCTAAATCGTGTTTTTAGCAAAGAAAAAAAAACATATATATATAAGCATAATAAAGTCTTGGCATAGGCATATATAGAACTGAAATGACAGATCAGGTGAAGAATATAATGGAAATAAAAAAATATATATTAACAAGATGGATTAGATTGAAGGTTATATATATATACACAGACGTACGTACCCAGGAACCATAGGGTACATAGAGATCCCCCATTCATTCTTGATGTTATGAAGATCAGTGTGGCACATCCCACAATACAACACCTTAAACCTCACATCCTCATCACCTCTTGGTCTGTACATACACACATATCATATCACACGCAAAGGTTTTCAGAGCAAGAACTAGAGGGAAAAATTAAGAAAAATATATATAAATTAAGAATCTGAAAAACAAGTGATTGAATATATTTATAATTACCTTCTTGAGAAGCTAAAGGGAGAGAGCTAGCCAGATGCGTCTCTGGCAGCCCAACCAAATGCCTTCACAGGATGTTCTTGTTCTAGAGCCTTTTCCATTTCTAAAGCCCTGAGTGCGAGTGAGGAGAAAGTGTGGTCTCTCAAGTATGTGTGTTGAGTGCTCCACAACAAGGTTAGAATCCTTAAAGCTTCGGTATAAATATAGAAAAGCAGGGGGCGGGGCCAGTACGCAAAGCCAGAACTAATATAATACTAGATTTGCCATCTCAACTATCTTTTTGACCTTTTAAATGTGGACGCTTGTCACAGTAGTGATTTTTCACAAAAGTAATAGGAAAGTAAATGCATTATAGACCGAAACCTCTAGTAGGTTGATTCCATATACAATCAAATAATACATTTCTACATTATGTATGACGAATATTTTTTCTACGCCTTGATGCATAACAACATTTTCCATGATGTACGAACTCTAGTTTATTATTTTTTTACTATTATATGTATTGTATATTGCATATATTTGTCAATATATATGCAATATACAATACATATAATAGAAGCATGAATTATTTTTTTTTCATTTTGAAAACCCTAAAATCGAAAAACAAAAAACAAAAAGAAAAGGGAAAATCGATGTCATACTACGCCTAGCTGACTTCCAACCGAGTCGCATTGCACCAAGTCTACAGCTTGGGCATGCGCCCCACAACGATATTGTTTCAACGTCTGGACCACAGCAACCCTCTAGGCTTGCTATTGCGCACGAGAACTTGGCTTGTGCTTGGGTTTTCTTTCTGCTGGGCATGCAACCCTTGGCTGCCTCCAGCAACCCTTCAACTTTCTAGGCTTTAAAAGTACTTAGGGGATCATTAATCCCACATTAGCCACAATCTTAAGTAGAAGTACTTTTATAGTTAAATAAGATTTGGGCCTAACCCATGGACCTTGGGCTTTGGCTTGGGTACTTATTAATTTCTCAAAGATGGCCTTTCGGCCTGTATTTGATTGACTCTAACAATGTTTACATCGTGCTTAAAAAGTGGGGAGACTGCCACCTCTTAGAAAAGCATAAGAGGCCATGGCGTGAGCAGCCATATTACATGATCTTAGTGTAAAAAGAAAACTAATAGTGTCTACAACGGTAGTTAAAGTCTGGATATTATGAACAACCACCCTTTTACCTTAAATAGTCTCAATAAGCTTTGACACGTCTGATTCCACAATTACCTTCTTCCTCCCTTATTTGAGCAGAGAATGTGGAGCCTTCTAACAAGCAATCTTCAATCCATGTTAAGAAGTACAACAACACTATCTCCGGTTATCAACAATGAGGAGCGGGTGGTACCTACACAAGAAAAATATTGTCGGAATATGTTCTCTGAAGTTCACTAGGTTATTAGGGTTCCTAGATACTTAGGGTTTGGTCAACTATCGCCTTTTTATCCAGCACGTTATGGGATGATCATTGCTTAATTTATGGGCTACCTTTATCTTGTCAACTTTCTTATGATTAGTAATTTCAAATTACTTGTAGATTACAATTACCAATTAGTCAACTTCTTGATTCAAGGAGCTGTCTCTTTATGTTTTAGTTTAAGCCTAATAGCTAGGGGCATGATTTAAGGGATTAGTCATCATGTATGATGACCTCTCTTGGTTTATATACCTTGTATCTCCTATAATGTTTCCATGAATGAAATACAACAATACAATTGGGAAATCAACATGGTATCAAAGTAAGTAGAATAACATGCCTCTACAATACTGGTGTTTGTTCATTGTTTCTTCTTCAACAATGGCTGAAGATAACCCATTTGGGTCTAAGGCTAAAAGCTGTCATGTTTCGTCTTCTTTCAATCAATCAGATGTAGATGCAAACCCAAACCAAAAGTTGAGTTCAGTTCTATTTAAATGAATTCAATTATTTGTAGTCTTGGTCAAAGGCTTTTTCCCTGGCCCTAGGTGGAAGATCAAAGCTGAGATTCATCAATGGAAGCATTTAAGTCCCTGAAGTTACATTTCCAACATATGAAACATGGCTTAGCAAGGATCAAATTGTCATGTCTTGGCTTCTTAATTCCATGGAATGAAAGTTGGTTAAGATATTCAGTTATTCAAGGTTGTAGTCAAAGAGATGTATGGAGATCAAAACAATGTTGCTCGAGTGTTTCAATTGAAGAGAGACGTTACAAACTTACAGCAAAATGGGAAGCCATTTGTCCAACTGCTCGGAAGCATGAAAGGTATGTGGAATGAACTTAAAGTATATCGTTCCATACCACTAAAGTTGTAGTGCTGTTGAAAAGAGTTGAAGGAGACAAAATCTTCCAACTTTTGTTCAGCTTGGGGTCTGAATATGAAGACCTTTGTAGTCACATATATGAAGACCTTTCACATACTCATAAACCCATAGCAACCCTCATTTGCAAGTGTAAGAACCCTCACTTGAAATGTCATCACTACAATGTAACAGAACATGTCAAGAATCGTTGTTGGATCCTTCACCCAGAATTAAAGCCAGAGTTCATGAAGTTTGATAAAGGAGTTTAGAAGAAGCCACAACACATTGTGTACAAAGTCAACCATGCTGCTTCTTTCTTTCTTGAAGTGACTGACTTACTAATGCAGTTGTCCTTAAATCCAACAGCCCTCATTAGCGAGTTTACTATGTACATCTAAAGTAAGAAGAATAATGATGAAGCTTCCACTTCAAGTGAAGGAAATTCAATAGCATTGCTAGGAAAGTTCGCTAGATTATTGGTTGACCATCAAGATATCTAAACTGCTCTAAAATTTGAACAATATGCATGACTTATAGGTCATTGATTCCGGTGCCACATACCATATGACAAACCAAATTTCTAAACTCTATAAGTTTGAAATTTTTTTCCAAACCTTTACATGTGTTTGTTGCAAATGGAGAAAGTGTCAAAATATTAGGGAAAGACAAGATCAATCTAATCTCAACCGTATCGAGTCAAGTACTTTATATATACCCTTGTTTTTCAACTACCCAAAGGTTTCTGTGTCAATTCAATTCTAGCATAAGATAAACAGTTATGGCATCAAAGATTAGCAGACACTTGTCATATGTCTAAGTTCACTAGACTTGCTCTTGGTTTATCCTCCATTAAGACCAGTAAAGTGTTTGAACTTGTACACTCGAATGTATGGGGACCATTTGTTGGATCCTTTGATGGCTATAAATACTTTGTTACTTTTGTTGATGATTTTTCAAGAGTCACTTGGTTATATCTTCTGAAATTTAAGAGTGAAGTCATTGAAATATTTAAGGATTTTCATAACCTTGTAAACAACCATTTTGATTCTAAAATTAAAACATTATAGTTTGATAATGCATCGAATACACGTCTCATAACATGCAGCAAAATTTGAACACTCATGGAATCATGCATCAAACAAGTTGTGGTGGGCTTGGCCGAGAGGAAAAATCTTGACTTACTTAAGACAACGAGAGATTTGATGATACAAATGAATGTTCCTAAAAGATTTTGGCCTCAAGGTGTCTTGACTGCAACCTACCTCATTAACATGTTAAAGTTCTTTGATTGAAGTCACCTATGAAAGTGCTTAAAGGAAGAAAAGTTGATAACTTCAAAGTATTTGGATGCATTTGTTTAATGCACATTTAATGTCAGCATAGGGACAAACTGGACCTTAGGGCTAACAAGTGCATTTTCCTTGGTGATCCATTATCTCAAAAGGGTTACGAGTGCTTTAACCTTATTTTGAGAAAATTAAAGGATGTAAAGTTTCTAGAGTCATATCCTTATTATAACATAAAACTTGATGTTTCAAGTGAGGGGGAGTCCCTCCTTGAATTGTTTCCTTTGCCGAACAATGCATGTCTTTTTCTTAAAGCCCAAGCAACACAAATTGCCTCTCTTTATGAAAGTGATGTCTCACCCACTGAGAAAATCATTGAGGCATCGACAAGTGATGAATTTCCTCAACCTCCAAATGTTGAACATGCTGACATAGAAGATGATCAGCCACTATCAACAACAATCAGACGTAATCCAGCTCGTGTGAACAGTTATGCGGTTATGAGAATAAACGGTTATGGATAAATAACCATGGTTATCCGGCTGCCATAACCGTTGCTCATCCCTAGTCACATCCCGGCCCGAGCCCCCACCATATCCTGAGCTCAACTCCGCCGTAGCAATTTATTGTTCGTTTTGGGCCCCGACCACGCCTTCACGGTTTTGTTTCTGAGAACTCACACGAGAACTTCCCAATGGGCCACCCATCATGGGATTGCTCTCGCGCAAACTCGCTTAACTTCAGAGTTCTGATAGAATCTGAAGTCAGTGAACTCCCAAAATGCCTCGTGCTAGGTAGATATGGGAATATACATATAAGGCTTACATGATCAACTCCCTTGGGCGATGTGGGATGTTACAATCCACCCCCCTTAGGGGCCTGACGTCCTCGTCGGCACACTTCTGACCAGGGATTGGCTATGATACCAAATTGTCAGATCTCGACCAGGGATTGTTCGCTTTAGGCCTCGACCACTCCCTCACGGTTTTGTTTCTGGGAACTCACATGAGAATTTCCTAGTGGGTCACCCATCATGGGATTGCTTTCGCGCGAACTCGCTTAACTTCGGAGTTTCGATGGAACTCGAAGCCAGTGAGCTCCCAAAAGGCCTCGTGCTAGGTAGAGATAGGAATATACATATAAGGCTTATAGGATCTACTCCCCTAGGCGATGTGGGATGTTACACAATGTCCTACAAATGATTGTTTCTAAATCAAAGGAAGTAAATCCCAGATCTTCTCAAAGAAACTAACATGGGTGATGCAAGACATGTTCACATTCCTCTTGATAGCAAACTAAAACTTAGCTTGGAAGGTAAGTCACTCCCAAACATTGACTATTATTAAAGGCTAGTGTGTAAGCTAATCTACCTTATCATAACTAGACCTGATATAACCTATAATGTTAGCATAGTTTAGTGAAAGAATACTAAGATATATATCTCAAGGGATTAGTTGGTTGTGGTATTATCATAACGAAATATGAAAGCACTCAATGGCTAGGGTATTGTGATGCTCACTAGGTTGGGAACACTATTGATAGTAAATCCACTACTGGATATTGCACATTCATTGGAGGTAATTTGGTAACTTGGAAGAGTACAAAGCAATTAGTGATTGCAAGGTCCAATGCTGAGGCTGAATACTGAGCAATAGCCTCAACTGCTCGTGAGTTAATATGGGTCAAATGTCTCTTAGAGGATTTAGGGATTTTTACATGTCAACCTATGTCTCTATACTGTGACAACCAGGCAGCAATGCACATTGCCTCCAAACCAGTGTTCTATGAAAGAAAGAAACACGTCAAAGTGGATTATCACTTCGTTTGTAACCATGTCCAAACTCAAGTGCTTCAACCTTGTTACATCAGAAGTTGTGATTAACTAGCAGATATCTTGACCAAACCCTTGGTCACAAATCAATTTTAGAGACTCATTTTCAAGCTTGGTTCTATCAATCTTCTGGACCCATCTTGAGGAGGAGTGTTGGAAGATGTTCTCTGCAGTTCACTAGTTTATAAGGATTCATGGATATCGAGGCTTTGGTTAACTATCGCCTTTTTATCTAGCATGCTATGGGATGATCATTGCTTGCTTTATAGGCTATCCTTATCTTGTCAACTTTCTTGTGATTAGTGATTTATGATTACTTGTAGATTACAATTGCCTTTAGTTAACTCCTTAATTCAACAAGTCGTTTCTTTAGGGTTTAGTTTAAGTCTAATAGCTAGGGCCATGATTTAAGGGATGAGTCATCATGTGCAACAACCTCTCTTGCTTTATATACGTTGTACATCCTGTAATATTTCCATGAATGAAATACAACCATACAATTTGAAAATCAACAGATCTCGACACTTAAGTTGGTAACCCTAAAGCAAGTGAATCTTGAATTTTAGCACTATTTTGAGACTCAAGTATTGTACATGAAACAACTTGCCATCAAATATTTCAATAAAATGGTGTCACTAAGCGCAAAATCTACATCTATTATATATTGCCCATGTCCTTATTGAGTCCCATGCCCTAGTGGTTATTGGGATGATGATATTCTTACTACTGAATCGAAACTCATCTAAGGTTTTGAACTTTTAAACTTCATTACTGACTTTGTCTACTTATTGCCCTTTACCATTTATATTGATGCTCACTCCACAAGTGTTTAGATGTTTTGCTTTTGTTCATTTCCATAAGAATCAGTGTACATAGCTTGATGGACTAGTCCCTGCAACAGTTTGTGTGAAGAACGCTTTCCTTCATGGTGATCTCAAGGAGGAGGTGTGTATGGACATTTTCCTTGGTTACACATAATACACTCATCTTGGAGTGGTGTGTAAATTAAGAAAGACATTATATGGATTTAAAATCCCTGGGCTTAGTTTGGTAGGTTCTGTATGACAGTCACCCTAATTAAAGGTCATATTTTTTTCCTTGAAGCATCGTGAAGGTAAAGTAGATGCTCTTATTAATAAGGTAGATGATAGGATTGTTATTGTGAATTATAAAGAAGAGGTTGAGAAATTCAAAAAGTATCTAGCTATAGGATTTGCGATGAAAGATTTGGGTGGACTAAAATATTTTTTGCTAATTGAAGTGTCTAGATCTGCAATTGGAATATTTTTTTATCCCAAAAGGAATGTATCATTAGTTTGTTAACAGAGACATGGATGCTTGATTGTAAGCTTGAAGATACTCCTATTGTTCAAAATCATCACTTGGGAGAATGTCTCAATCAAGTTTCTACCAACAAGGGCTAATAATAGAGATTAGTAGGAAGATTGAATGATTTGTCACATACATGGTCTTATCGTGCATATGATGTTAGTGTGGTGAGTCAGTTTATGGACTCTCCAAGTGAAGATCACATGAATGCTGTTATTTGAATTCTTAGATATTTGAAGTCTCCAACAGGAAGAGGAATTATGTTTTCAAAGAGTGGCCACTTGAGGTAGAGAGATTTACTATGCAGATTGGGCAAGCAATATTACTGATAGACTATTTAGTTCAGACGATTTTCCTTTGTTGGAGGAAATTTAGTTACATGGCGTAGCAAGAAGCAGAAGGTGGTAAGTTTGTCTAATGCAGAAGCTGAGTATAGAGGCATCGCAAAGGGTAAGGTATTATGGTTACATTGTATTAACATTATCATGTTAAGTATGTTGAAGTGGATTGACATTTGATTAAGGAAAAGTTGGAATAACAGATTGTTAAGTTTCCATTTGTGAAGTCCGAAGATCAACTTGCAGATATCCTTACGAAGGTAGTTGCTTTTTTTTTTTTTTCCTTTCATATAGAAGGCAATTGCTAGTTAGGCATATTATGACTCACTTGGCAAGTTCGGCATGAGTAACATCTATGAACCAATTTGAGAGAGTGTGTTAACATGAGTCTTACTTGATGCTATTGCATTCTATAGTGCCTTTATAAATAGTTTTCCCACTTCCTCGTAAAGTCCTTTTGTCATCTCTATAAATACCTCCACATTGGAGAAGAAGAAATGTTAGAATTATTTCATAAACCCTCATTCTATAATTTAGCACATAATTCACCTCCAGAAATCTCTCCTACAGCTACTAATGATTGGGGTGGGTGGAGACCACTGTTCTAAAAATCGGCCTAAGCGGCTGCCTAGGCACTAGGCGGTGGAGGACCGATGAGATTTAGGCCAAAACAGGCCAAAAAATGTGGTACGGCCTAGGCGGGTTAGGCGGGCTAGGCGGGTTAGGCAGGCTAGGCGAGCTAAGTGGTCTCTAGGCGGTTCTATTTTTTTTAATTTTTTTTAAATAAACTTAAAGGGTTTTCTAACCTACTAAAAAAGAACATATTATGAATCAGTGATTTTCAATTTTGGTTATGGGTTTTTCTTATTTTCATTGCATTAGTTTATGATGATGGCAATGCCATGATGCCTTAAGTTTTAAGTTTTAACTTTCCCAAAGTCTTAATATAAATATAATTTTTATTTTTTAGAGTGTAAGTAGGCACTTATTGTATATGTTATATAATAAATTTAATTAAATTCGTTTAGTCGGCCTAGGCGCTACGCTCCAACCCACCGCTCTACTAGCGTCTAGCGTTTTTTAGAACCTTGGTGGAGACCATGAGAAACATTTTGGCTCTTAGCTAGGAAGAGAGAGTAATGCTTTCTTCCTTCAAACAATTCATGTATACTTGCTTTTGCAAGAGTTGGGAAGCATCAATTAGGTACACACAATAAGCCAAAAGCATGAAACACTCGAAACGTATTAATTTAGACAAAAAAAGCACTCATGGGATCTTCAACAAAACAAGATGGATTCAGCAGCAGCGGAAACAGAGGCTCCAGCTCTCCATTGTTTCTTCTTTTCCTAGACAAACAGGACAACCAGTCTCCTCAACAACCCCTTGACGTAAGAGATTGCGTTTGATGGGCAAAAGATTATTGCAACACCTCCATAGAAAGATCAAAGATGACTGCTCAGTTTAAAAGAAGTGCAGAATGGGTTTTTATAGGAAAGTTTTGAGTTTACTCCGTTAAGTACAAAAATAAAAAGGGGTCGGAAGTGAATCAATCGACCAAAAAGTTTTAAACTTAAAAGTGAGCTATATATGCCCCTCCAGTTATCATTTTTCTTTCTGGAAGAAATTTGAGAATCAAGAGTCAAGACACTTAATTAGAAGGAAGATCTTGTGCACTGTCATGCTTGAAGGAATAAACTGCTGGAGACAAAATCAAATCCTTTATATATATATATATATATATATTTTATTTCTTTTTTGTTTTTTTTTTGAGGAACAACCAATCCTTTATTTATTAAAAGTACCTCAGCAACAGGATTGCATTATTAAATATAAACACTGCAAGTAATGGGATTGACTTATGCCTAGGCTCTAATTATTGTAAACAGAAAAAAAAAGTTTGAGGAATGGGATTAACTTTTATATATGATTACTTCCTGCGGTTCTCTTTACACTACTTTTGTCTTGAAGAAGCATCTACATGTCATGGAAGTGATCATACTGGTATCGGAACCAATATGATCACTTTCGAGGAGGGGGTCCTTCTAGTCGGATATAGTCGTACATCACTCCTTCGAAAGTGCCCAAGCTCCTTGACTGGGTAAGATAGATGGCGTTGTTTCCTTCTCGTAGTTGATAGCTCGGTCCAATAATACTGAACAACCAGTACAAACCATGAATTCCATGCCTAGCTACGGCATTGTCCCTCCCGATTAGCCCTGTCGTAAAATGAGGTGGGAAGGCGCTCTGGTTGTTGAATCGAACCTGGTTCCAACACAATGTCAAACACAATTAACCATCAACTATACTAATGGTATGTCATTTGCAAATTGTTTAGCATTTTATGTTAAAACAGTACCTGAACTTCTGCATTAGTGGCTGAGGCCAATGCTAACTGGAGTGTATAATTTCCTGGATTTGTCAAATTTTGAAGTTCAAATAGAATTTTCCATGTTGTTGGTTCATACGTATGATTTCCGATGTTCCTACAGTGCTTGATTAGATTAGCAAGACACAAATTTGTAATCCCCAATAATGCCGGGAACAGTTGCATACAAACTATAATTTCCAGGTCGAGCATCTTTGATAAGGAAATAACCTTGCTCATTAGCTTGAGTCCAGAACTGATAACCCTGTAAAAAAAATTGTAGCAAATTATAACAACTTGCATTTGACCTCATAATATTCACACTAAGGGGTCATGACATCATCTCCTGTTTGGTGCTTTTTTCGCGTTTTAGTAAGAACAAACAAGACTAGAATAACAAAAATGTTACCAAACGGTTACCATGTAACATAAGCGAATAAAAAGTAGTGTCACAAATTACCTTGCTTTCCTTTTGCCATGATCCCGCATTTCCAGTTGCAGCCAATCCTACATATGCGGAACTTGCCCAGACATGGCTCTTGCTGATGTACCTAAAACAAGAAGAACGTTTATACTTACAGTGGAAAAAATCGAACCTTTTGAGGAAGAAAAAAGGGAATTGAAAAAAAATTGAAGTGTCAAAAGAGGAAAGTACCAATCCTGTACTAGTAATTGACCGGCAACTGATCCGCGTCCGCTTGAGCTAGGGAAGTTTTCTGATTGAGTGAAATTGTATGGCCAGCTATTGACTTCTTCAGCCAACTAATAACATCATAACGGTCAATATGAGCTGAATTTAAGTAAACATAAATCCTTCGTTACAAAGGAAATGTGTGGAAATATTATTACTGTACCTGCTCATTAGCATTTTCCCAGAGAATAGTTTCATTTAAGGTCGGAACTGAATTGAGATACACAAAGACAGGCCCAAAAACTTTCTTCCATGCCTCACCTTCTACAAATCTCATCCCAACTTCCTTCCCAGCCTAGTGCGTACTAACAAACATCTGGATCAAGTGAATTTGACAAGTAATTAAGATAATAGTATTATGAATATTGATCAAGCGAATTTGACAAGTAATTAAGCTAATAATATGATGAATATTGGGCTATATGGGTGAATGGAGAGATTTTATGCTTGTACTTACAGAGAGGGCGGTTGGGCCTACATGAGAGGTGAGGTCTTGCTTGAACGGCCCAGCTGTGCGAAACTCATCACTAGGTATGATAATCCAAAAGCCTACAACTGGGTTAGTGCAAATCTATCCATGGACCTTGTTATCTTTGTTCTCAGTTGAGTATTGGTATTTGTCGTCCACCTACAAATCCAGATCTAGTGTTAAATTAAGGGATGTAAATCAAATGAATATTAGTTTAGGGACAAATTTACAATAAAGAATTCTAAATTTTACTCTAATTATTATACAACTTACTAAAATATGAAATAAAAATTAATTTTTTCTAATTATAGATGAAATTTGAAATAAAGTGAAGATGGCTAAGTACGTGGTACCTCTCCTCTAAGGTCAGGATTGCTTGGATTGGTCAAAAGAACAGCTTCAGGATAGGCAAGTTTAATACCGTTTTCACGGTCCTCGGCTGTTGGCATGATCCTTTGTCTGTCGTCAGATACAACCATAAACTGAAATCTGCATTGTAAAATGGAACAAATAAACTTAAGTTTTTATTTTATAATTGGTAAACTGAAGCAGTGCATCAAACTATAATAATATATAGTAGATTCATAGTTTCCTATAAAAAATCAGCACACAATGTCGATAAATCCAATAATTTTTTTTTGAGTAAATTGTAGCAATGGTCCCTAAATTTTAATCAAATTGGAGCAATGGTTCCTCAATTAAAAATCCATTACCATTGGTCCCTCAACTTATTAAAATGTATAGCTATAGTCATTTTCATCAATTTCTTCAAATTTTTGTCAAAATAAGTTATATTGGTATAACCATTTATATAATTATGGTCCCTCAACTCATCAAAGTGTGTAATTATGGTCATTTTCGTCAACTACGTCAAAAATTTTGTCAAAACGAGTTATGTTGGAATGACCATTGCTACAATTGGGTTAAAGTTAAGGGACCATTTCTCCAGTTGAATTAAAGTTGAGGGACCAAAGATAATGAATTTTTAGTTGAGGGACCATAGCTGCACGTTTTGATGAGTTGAAGGACCAATAGTAATGGATTTTTAGTTGAAGGATCATTGCTCCAATTGAGTTAAAGTTAAGGGACCATAGCTACAATTTACTCTTTTTTTTTTTCCATTTCACACTTGTCTGGTTGAAGTTTGTAAACAATTCTAATTTGATCAATGTCCACTTCTGGCCACCCTTCAGGACGCTCAAATATGGAATATGCATAGAACCCGGCGCGACCACGCTGCATTATGTACCTGCATCAAAGTTTAAAGTAAAGTTAAGATAACTTCAAGCATAATTGTAATTACATCCTCTGTACTTTTTTCTCTCTATTTTGGGAAAGGTTAATACCATACCTTTTGTCAACATTCATGGAAAGTGTGGCATTACCGAGAGAAACATCGTAGGTTTGAATAAAAGAAATTTCTATTTGATCGGCCCTCGCTGTGATAACTTTAAATCTTGTCCCTTGCAGTCTGCACATGAGTAGTATACATAATTTTAGCTAAAAGTTTGAGACATTTTATTTTTCCAACAGAAAAATATATGCAGATGAAAGGAAGGAAGAGACCTTACTTGTCCACACCTTCTGTCTCTCGGTTATTCCAGACATCATCCCAATACCTGTATGATAGGTTTGACATAAGTTAAAGTCCAAACAAGTGCAAAATCATATAATCTATGATTAGTAAACAAAAACAGATTTAGTCTGCTATTTTTATAAAATTTGTGTGTTACCCTCTATTATTTTCATGATTCTTAATTTCAAGTAAGTTGTCGATTCCCTTGTACTGGATTCCAATGACGTCTCCTCCGGGATGAGAAAATGTAAGCCGGACAATGCCATTATTCAGCACTACCTAAAAGACACATAAACTGTGATCAGGTGACCCTTTGGCAATGGCATGTAGATGTTAAGAAAATTGATGTAAAAACAAGAAGTTAGATGACCAGGAAAAAGGAGATTCAAATGATAGACTTACCAGGTTGTTAGTCTTTGTTAGCATGTTGTTGTACCAAGTATCTGATCCAGTAGCGCTCCTTAGTGCTCTTCTGCAATTACACAGTAAATATTTCATTAATAACTCTTATTAAATTATTCGTTTATGCAGATGTTGACAGGCAATTTCAAGGACAAACTGCAATAAAATACAAAATTAAAAACAAAACCAGAGAAGGGGAATTGCCGGTCAATAGAGCAGTTTGATAACAGGATAAACAGAAAGTGTTGCTTTTCAAAACAAAGAATTCAATGGGATATAATTTTGACCAGCCTTCGTGACGATTAAGTAAATTAGTACGTTCTAAAGAATTTAATGAATCAAAAGAATGGGCCAAAGTGTTATTAGTCCCAGGTTGAATTGACTAATGTCCATCCGTTTCATTTACGTCGATAATTTAATATCTTATAAGTTTTTCGGAAGAAACCTACACGCAAGTTATTAACAAGGACATTATTACCACAAATAACTATTTTTCGTCTAGTGAATGTTGTTCTTGTGAATTGCTAGTAGTAACCATGACCTAGATTGCACAGAAGGTAAACGGCAAAGCATAGTGGTCCTACAAACATCCAAGGTGTGAGTGCAATTATTTTTTTTTTAAATAAATGATATTATATATAGTAAGATGAGATGAATTTAATCTCACAATGAACTAACAATAATGTACTTCAAATTCGTCTTTGTCGAGAATCTAACCTAAGACATCTAAATGAAGAAAAATTTTATTATACTAAATGGCAGATATGAATGCATTTATTCAAGTATCTTTTGTAACATTCAAATTCGAGAGAGAGAGAGAGAGAGAGAGAGAGAGAGAGAGAGAGAGAGAGAGAGAGAGAGAGAGAGAGAGAGAGAGAGAGAGAGAGAGAGAGAGAGAGAGAGAGAGAGAGAGAGAGTTACAACCTCCTAATTAGACTCGGTAGTTTCTGACATGACACGAAAATAACGATTACAACCTCCTAATTAGACCCGGCAGCTTCTGACACGACACGAAAATAACAGGTTTTGGGTCAACACGATAATTAATCGGGTCATTATCGGGTGACCCATTAATAACAAGTTCTTCACGGGTATACACAGGGGTAACACATGGGTAACCTGTTTCGACCCGTTAAGAAAAAAATTATTTTGATAATTTTAAAGTTTAATTACTAAAAGATTTATTATAAAATACAATAGCCAAATTAATATATACAATATATTATATATTAAATATATAGTTTTGTATTATTATTCTATACAAGTTATAAAAAAAAAAAGGTTTTAGTCATTATTTATTTTTATTATGAGAGTTCCTTATTATCAGTACTAGGATAAATTTTATTTAACATGTTGTTGTCCAAAATTAAAATAAACTAGTATAGTATTTGTATAGGCAAGAACTAAGAAGACATACATATAAGTATGAAAAATGTGAAACAATATATAAACACTCGTGATTCATCACTATTCCTCCACGAGTAGATAATGGTTACACTTACATTATCGTTTAAATTTTTAAAATCCTCCAAACCCTCATGAATAATGTTTTTTGTTTGAGGGAAAAATTAATAAAATTAATAATAATTATTGTAGAAGTGTAAAAAATGTAAAAACATATATTTACATTCACTCATAGTGACAATCAGGCCTGGCAATTCCTGACACAACCCGATAACCCGACACGACACAACACGAAATTAACAGGTGTTTGGGTCGACACGATAACGAATCGGGTTGTTATCAGGTAACCCAATAAGCACCTATTAAGATAACGGGTTGATTCAGGTATACACGTGGGTAACACGATACACGATAAGCAGAATATTAATTTTATAATTTTATAACCCTAAAAAAATACTATAATTATATATATATATATATATATATATTAATATAACAATTTTATACCCCTAAAAACTATAATATATATATATATATATATATATTAAATTAACTATAATAATTATACCCCCAAAATATTAACTATAATAATTATATATATATATATATATATTAAATTTTATAAAAACTATAATAATTATTAATTAATATAAACTAATAAAAATGGTGAGAAATTTTATTTTTTTAAGTTATTAACTTTTTATCACACATATGACATATCCCACTATTTTTATAATGACACATGATGTACTACTCTGTGTACCGGCCAATTATACGTACAAAATAAATAGATTTAAAGGAAAACTAATGAAAATGGCTTGAAAACTTTGAGTTTTAATGATAAGGACAAAATAAAGGGTAAAGTGAATAGTACCATTATTGACTTGTTAGTGTAAAAATGTGGTTTTTCGTTAAAATGAACAGTACCGAGTGCTTTTCGTTAAAGTTCCCTAGATTTAAATCTACTTAATATATATACATATATATATATATACACCATTGAACTTGATGGGATACGAATTATACAAAACTAATTTCAACGATCCAATCGTCAAACTTGTTTGTATGTGCTTCGAGATCGTATCAGTAAAAAATCGCAAAAAACAAACATTCAGAGATCAAGTAACCGAACAAAGTTTTTCGATGGTTATAAACTGAAAAATCACGATTTAACGATTATTTTAACTCCGATTTTGATTATTTTTTATAGCTACACTCCTTAATCCTATATGAATACAATGAATGAATTCGATCTTCAATTTAAAATATTTACACTAGAATGAAAGTATAAATAAACTCTTAAGTATTAGTGAATTTATTGTTTTGATGGGATACTCATTCTACAAAACTAGTTTCAATGATCCAACCGTCAAACATGTTTGTATATACTTCGACATCGCATACGCCAAAAATTGCAAAAAACAAACACTCAGAGATAAAGTAATGGGACAAAACTTTTCGACGGTTATAAACGAAAAATCACGATTTAACGGTTATTTTAACTCCGATTTTGATGATTTTTTACAGGTACACTCCTTGACCCTATATGAATATCATGAATGAATTCGATCTTCAATTTAAAATATTTACACTAGTGGATACCACAAAATTTTATGTTATACTTAATGAAAGTATAAATAAACTCTTAAGTATTAGTGAATCTATTGTTTTGATGGGATACTCATTCTACGAAACTAGTTTCAATGATCCAACCATTAAACATGTTTGTATATACTTCGAGATCGCATACGTCAAAAATTGCAAACAATAAAAACATTCAGAGATCAAGGAACGGGACAAAACTTTTCGACGATTATAAAAAGAAAAATACGATTTAACGGTTATTTTAACTCCAATTTTGATGATTTTTTGCAGCTACACTCCTTGACCCTATATGAATACAATGATTGAATTCGATCTTCAATTTAAAATATTTACACTAGTGGATACAAAAAAATCTTATGTTATACTTAATGAAAGTATGAATAAACTTTTAAGTGTTAGTGAATCTATTGTTTTGATGAGATACAGGCATTCTACGAAACTAGTTTCAATGATCCAACCGTCAAACATGTTTGTATATACTTCGAGATCGCATACGCCAAAAATTGCAAAAAACAAACATTCAAAGATCAAGTAACGGGACAAAACTTTTCGACGATTATAAAACAAAAAATCACAATTTAACGGTTATTTTAACTCCAATTTTGATGATTTTTTACAGGTACACTCCTTGACCCTATATGAATACAAAGAATAAATTCAATCTTCAATTTAAAATATTTACACTAGTGGATATCGTAAAATCTTATGTTATACTTAATAAAAGTATGAATAAACTATAATAATTATATATATATTAATTTAACAATTTTATACCCCTAAAAACTATAAAAATTATATAATATAATTATATATATATATATATATTAAATTAAATTTAAAAAATTGATGACCATTGGATCGGCTGAGATCAAGCTAAAGTTCCAAACAATTTCATGATGATCGATGTAAATCGAGGATTTTGTAAATTGAGGTTTAAACTTTTGAGAAAGACTTCACAACCTAGAAAACAAAAAAAATTTCATTTTTCATATCCTTGCACATTTAATATTTGTAATAGATTAGTAGTGTGTGTATTATTTTTTTATTAGGCACTTATTTTCGAGTGTAGATATAGTACTTAAACGACAAATGTGTTTTAATGTTTTGAAGTAATATTTATGTGGCAATGTGTGGTATGTGCAAATTTAAGAAAAAAAAATATTTTTCTTAATGGGTCATAACGGGTCGGGTCACTTTACTCGCTCGACCTGTTAAGGACCTGTTAAGTGATGCGTAAAATAACTTAACACACAAAATTAAACCCTCTTTTTATCAAATGTAGTAAAGTATGTAAGTAGGGATCGTTCTAGGCCGGGGATTAGGAGAGATTGCTAAACACTTGAAAACTGACTTAAAAACATAAAAACAAAATTTAAAACACTAAACTAGACTCAAAGAATGCAAAACTATACTTTAAAATACTTAAACAAACATAAAACTCAAAACAGCAACCTAATGACTCAAAACTGCCTAAAAACCACTTTCTGGGCAGTTTTGAGAACCTAACAAGAACTTGGACGAAGTTGGATGAAAACTTGAATCAAAACACTTAGAAACACAAATCAAAACACTTTCTAACTAATCTAAGACTTCAAAATAAAAGGGGATTTGTTTTGGACGAAAATTGAAAACAAAACAGAAACTTTAAAACAAAACAGATTGTAAAACGTTTTTGGATGAAAAGGATGGATAAAAGGCTAGTTAGGAGGTTCTTCTCCACACATGACACACTTGCAAACAAAATGATTTTCAGTTGTTCTTTCAATAAATTATGAAACTCAACACCCCAAGTTAATTAGATACGCTTAAATTAACCTTCAAGTTCTCCTTAAGTTAATGAATTGGATGGAAAAGCGCATACAACAATTCAAAGCATTCCTCAAAGGTTCCTTACGTGATGAGCACAATAAAGATACAATCAAGAATCATGAAGTACAATGAGAACTATAAGTGTTGACGAGGCATTCGTTACTATGATGAGCATGAAACTAGTGCCAAGAATTCATTCAACGCGATCGTTTTCAAGCGACCTTCACTACTTGTGATTATAAGATTGTAACTATTAGGTGAAATTCCCTCATAATCTAGCATCATATTCATGCATGAAAACTAAGCGTGCACTCTCAATCAACATACACAAATAAGTTATCAATCAAGTAGATGAACGAATTGAATCCGCAACTTATGAAATAACAACTGAATGTAATCAAATCATATTGCAAGCATGTACATGGTTTCGAATCACCCCCCAACTAAGGGGGTTTAGTTCCTCATTCTTGCAATACAAAGATACATAAAATTAGACATTAAAATCAAAGGAAAGAAAACACCTAAAATGCTCCAACTTGGAAAGCAAGTGCATCAATGGATCTCCCTTCCTCCTTGTTACGGCATGAAGCTTGTGGACAGATTTTTGGGTGGATTTATGGTGTAGAATGGATGGGGAATGATATGGAGGGGTTTAGGGTGAGTGTGGAAGAGTGTTTGATGGTTGGAAGGTGGTGGAGAACTTGGCAAAGAGGGTGGAAGAAGGTGGAGTGGCTGTTATGTTTTCTAGGCACTAGAATGGTGTTTTTGGGGTGTTTTGCTTCCTAGGGTGTGTATGGACGAATTTCTGTGATAAAATGATGAATATGGGGGATTGTTCTTTGGCCAAGGGGTGTAAACATGTATTTATAGGCCCCAAAAACCTTAGAAAATCAGGTTAGGTTAGGGATGAAATGCATGGCAAGTTGGTGTGTGTGGTGTGCAATGGTCCAAGGGTGAAAATGAAGTGATGATGCAAAGTGTGAAGGGTAAAATGGAGTGGTGTTGCAGCTAGGGAGCATGAATGATTGTGTACATTGCATAGAGATGGAAAGGGAGGTGAAATGTGCAACAAATGGGTCAAAGGTGCAACAACATGTGTGACACATGCCATTGGATTCCAAATGTGAATGATGGAGCATCAATTGGTGCATGTAATGGATGTAAAGATTGTCTAAAATCTAATGGGTGAAGGGAACAAGAGGTATCAAGCAATTGAGTGAAATAATTAAATGAATTAAAGCATGAAATCAGAAATTATGTAGGGGACAAGAGTGATCAAGCATGGCATGGGAATCCAAAGGGAATTCTATGTGTTTTGCATGGCAAGGAGTGTGCAACTTGGAGTGACATTTTTGGGCTGAATTCTTTATCTTTTGGACACTAATTCTTCACATTCTTGGCCTCTTTAGTTCTCAAATTCGTCCATCCACTTTGGCCCATGCATTTGCTATCCATTTCAAGCCCGAAACATGCTCCAAAGGCCTCCAAAATGCATCTTCTTGCATACTTTGTACTTAGAGTCTTTCACTTTGCATGTGGGCTTCTTTGCATGTGTATGAGTTGTCATTGTTTATCCTTGCAATTACACACACACACTTGCACACACATATGCCCAAAACGTCCATCCTCATGCATGCAATCCATTTGAGCCCAATATTGATCCAACATGCACCAAAATGCACTTTTCTTGCCAAGGTTGTTATTAAGACCTACAAACAAATGAAAATGGCTTTAAACACTAAAATAACTAAAGAAACACAACGTAAACGCACAAGAACAAGCCAATTAAGTCGCATAAATATGCTCCTATCATTAAGATAACGGGTATGACATGACACGACCCGTTAAGATAACAGGTTTTACACGAAAACGACATGAACACAACATACATGACCCGTTTGCCAAACCTAGTGACAAGCTTTACAACTTTCATGAAGGGGTCAGCTTCAAAATCCAACACTATAATCCATAAACCTTAAATTTTAATTTAACCGTCGATTGTCATATACGCTTTATTCTTCTTACTAAATTTCATATGAAGCGTAAATGTAAACAACAATCAATGGTTAAATTTTGATCTATGATTTATATGATTATAGTGGAGAATTTCGAAGTTAAGCTCTTTATGAAAGTTGTAAAGCTTATCATTACGAGCGTTTATATATATTTTCTATATTTTTTTATATTTCTACATTAATTAAAAAATTATTAAAGAAAATGTGCAAGGTTCCAATGTTTTAATGTTCCAATGTCCTTAATTTAGCAAAATTTTTGAACATTTGATATTTTGTAATGTTCTAATGTTTTTTTTTATTATGCTCTTATTTTGGGTATGTATATATATACTTAAAAGAAAAATACGTTTTTATATTTTGGATGTGACAATATGATATGTATATACTTATTTAGTATTATGTCTTTCATTTGATTATTTATTAGTTTAAAATATATTTTCCTTAATGGGTAACGGGCGAGTCATTTTACCCGTTTATTTTAATGGGTGTTATACGACATAATCCGTTAAGATATCGGGTATGACACGAAAACGACACAAACACGGAAAACACGACACGAATGTCAGGTCTACTCCTAATAAGTTATGACTCACAAGACATACAATGAAATTGAGTAAGAGAAATGGCGTTATAAAAGGACAATGATTGTTTGCCCTCCACTTTTGATGCTCTCCTTGTGCCCTCTTGTTTTGTGTGGTCATGGTTAAGCCACGTTAACATTTTATATTGTTTCTTTTTATAGATATAATAAGACAAAAATGAATAGTAATACAAAATGTTGACGTGGCTTAATCGTGACCACATAAAGAAGGCACGGGAAGGGCACCGGAAGTGGAGGGCAGAAATCCTTATCCGTTATAAAAATGTCTTTAGCAGGATGGGCCCCTAATTGTGAAGACTTATACGAGAGCAGGAATATACATGTTGATTTAAGACTTGAAATCGAAGTCGAAGTCTCGTGAGGAAAAAAGCGCACAAAAAGAAAATACACGGAAAACTAGAGCTTAAATATAGAAATATCGTTGGTATTAAAAAAAAAAAAAAGAGTTTTAACGAAAAATTTACGGTACTGTTTACTTTAATAAAAAATCATATTTTTACATTAAAAAGTCAACTATGGTATTATTCACTTTACCCTTTATTTTATCCTTATCGTTAAAACTTAATTTTTTCAATCATTTTTCATTAATTTTAATATAAAAATATAGGAATATTAAAAGCATTAAATACAATAAAACATTCTTGTAAAGAAAACAAAAAATCTATTTGGAATGTAGTTGGTTCTCTAATAAGAGTAATGTTAAGGAGGCTAAATTTTTAGATAAAATTTATAAATCAAATTCCATGAGTTGATAATTAAATTACTACTTTTTTTAAATAAACAATATTATCTACACTAACAATAATCTGCTTCTTCAATAGTTAGCCAAAAGAATTCAAAGAACCGTTATTTATAGCCCACAAAATATAACAGTTATCAACTCAATTCAGAGCTCGTCGTCCTCTCTCAGAGGTTTCACCATTTAAAAGGCAATGCACGACCCTCTCTCTCTCTTTTGCAGAAAGAGCTTGCCTTTTCCTCCCAATTAAGTTTTGGAATCTATATTTTTCCAATCACCAAGGATTCGAAGAAAAAAGAAAGGGAAGGTAGAGGATGAACGAACCTTACAGAAACCGTCGCCAAGTTACCATCATCAGATAAGAAGAAGAGCAAAGCGAGCATTCCTATTATCCCAAGGACCCAACTCCTTTGCCGTACCTTCTCCATTTTCGAACACCCTGCAAATTTGCAAATTTTAACAGTATATATCAAAAGGTATGCAATATTGGTATTGATGAAACAAATATATGCAAGGTTAATGGAAATTTATAATCACAACAAACGAGCTCACTAGCAAAGTTCCAAAGAAAATTGTTATTGTACCTTGATTAACTCAAATTATTCGAGTTCTAAGACAAATTCCTATATATATCTATGGCCGTCTTTTCTTTTGGAAGCAAAAGAAAAACTATAAAGTGGGACAAAGCACAAAAGAGTTTATCATATTAGAATGTACCTACCTCCCTCCCTCTCTCTCTCTCTCTCTCTCTCTCTCTCTCTCTCTCGTTTCTCTGTTCGTTACTAACCTACCTCCCTCCCTCCCTCTCTCTCTCTCTCTCTCTCTCTCTCTCTCTCTCTCGTTTCTCTGTTCGTTACTAAATTCTTTTTCTTATCCTTTAAGGTTTCAAAAACGTGCAGACAAATGCCTCCAAGTGAATGAATGAGCTTTATATAACCGCAGGTGGAGAATGAGTCCTGCTCCCTTTTGGCATGTTACACTACGTATCGCAATTTTGGTGCATGAATTTCCAACAATCACCCCTTGAGTCTTTATGTATCATAGCTTCTATTAAGACAACCCACCTCTTTTAGTTAAAAAACTAGCCTCTCCGCACGCACTAACGTGCGTGCGAGAGGCATTTTTGCATCACGGGCGCTACGCGGTCCTAAAAGTGTATTGTGTTATTCTTTTTCATTGTAATTGTCAATATATATTTTAATTGTATTGTGCAAAGATGAACTTTTTCTTTATCAGGCATGTCCTAAAATGTTGTCAAGTTTTTGGTTTTCACTTTGCGTAAAGTAATGATTTAAATGTTATTCATGCAATTGTCAAACAACATGAGATATTTGGATGCAAGTTCCTATCTAAAGTTCATGAACAATGGTAAGTAGATGTATATAAATAAAAAAAGAGTAGATAAAAACATTAAGTAGCTCTTCTCTGTATTGATATTAATATGCAAGTTACTGTTATTGCATATATTTTTTCCCCATGTTATCTTTTCTTTTGTCAAAAAAAAAATTGTGTTCGCTTTCTTTTTTGGGTTTGTGTAGGAATACGAAGAAAAAAAAATAAAGTGGATTTCATCAAATCAAGAATGGACACAACTGATAGGAGCAATAATTTAGTTTTACATAATGAATATCTAGTTAATGCTTGACTTCACGAATAAAGACATTATTGATTTCACGAATATTGAATATCTAGTTGTCAAGTTTTTCGTCCTTCCGCCATGCTTGCCATCCGTTTGCTTGCACATGATGCTTTAGATTTTCATGGTTAATCTGCAAGCAATGATGATAAATTAAGAAGTCTAATTGATTAAGATGTGAATAATGCATTATAATGCACAATCCCAAACATAAAGATTGTAAGCAATTTAACCTAAATACCTTTAACTTCGATAATTTTCCCATAGCAATACTTTTACTCCAGTTACTTTTAGAATACTGAAAGATAAATAAATTGTCAAGTTTGAAGTAACTAATTGTAATCATGTTTACAAAATGAAATAGTAAGAAATGTTACCTTAATCTTGTACTTCAACCTTTGTACTTTGAGACGGGTGTGATGCTTGTAAAACTGATAGAAAAATGCAATTTTATTTCTATTTGAAAATTGAATGCAATTTGAATTGATAGTATACATTCATATGAAAATAAGAGAAGAGTTACCGTATTTAGAAAAGTTGTTTGATCACTATTAATCTTTTTCCTGCACCCATAAATTGTTTTTTAAATTTGATAATTAATTTGTAGAATGATATGGAGAATGCAATTAAACGTAAATAGGTAAGAAATGGTGTTGTACCTAATTTTTTGGACTTTATTCCAAATGCGTATGATGTGAGGAGTTGTTGAAGGTTTTAATTCTTCTACCGCCTTTTTCATACGCCACCTATATATTAAAAGTATATATAATGTTAGATTTCTTATAACAAATTTAATGAAGAATTTAGAATACATACTGCTCATGCTTCTTTTTTTTTTCCACTCTTTGAGAATCAGTTGGCTTAGATCAGTAGTTTTTACTCCGACGGATATCTCCCAACCAGGTGTAAAAATAGAAACACGTCTATTTGGAATCTTATCAATAGGTAGTTCCTTCTTCATTTCTTGTGAGTATTCTTGTAAATATCCTAAGAATAAAAACAAATAAATTTTTTAATTAGCATGTATAGTACAGTAAGTGATTACTGAAGAAAAGAAAAAAGGTCATTGAGGTCAGAACTCAGAGAAACCATTAGCGCAATGCGATAACCCTCTCGACAAAAATCCTTATTATTTGCCCTTTGCTCTGCCCGCCACCATCATCACACCAGATTAGTACCCTTATATTCTTTCTCTCTCTCTTGCCCTCCCCCCCCCCCCAATAACCCTATCGGCAAAAATCCTTATTATTTGCCCTCTGCTCTGCCCGCCACCATCATCATACCAGATTGTACGCAGAGGCTAAGGCTTTTGTAAGTACCCTTACTCTCTCCCTCTCTCAATTTTGGCTTAAATTCATGAATTGTAAAAGAGGGGCGAAATTGGTCCGCATGCACCGCCTGCACTGAACACAAATAATGGAAAAAGCCCCCCCTTGCACGCACAAAAAATGGGATATGTCAATGAATGTTCAACCTCTGCCCATCCCCTCCATCAAGGTTAGTAGGTCAGAAGTTGATTTAAAATGTGAAATCGATCAGAGAACCTAAACTGCAGCCGAAATCATATCCTTTATAAACAAAGAAATTGAACATTTCCAGAAACCTAATTGGATGAACAAATAACTTTTATTGAATTTACAAAAGTTGAAGAGAACGAAAACTGAAAAGATGAATCACTAACCCGATGAAATTTTTCGATTTCCGGACATGCCTTTGTTCTGAAAGCTCAAATGTTTTACTAATTTCTGTCACTGAGTTTGTCGATCCTTTTTTGTTTGGAATGAACTGAAACCGCACAGCAAACTCCTGAAAACCAAAATTAGCCTCCTTCCGATTACTCATCTCTAAATACTGGTGGTATGCAGGTGGTTAGTATTCAACCTCCCACCAAACTCAGAGCGTGGAAATCTTTGGGGGAGAAAACTGCCCACTACTGCTTAGCAGTTTGAGAGGTATGCGGGTTGTTTTTCTTCTTTTTTTAATTTTTTGTTTTCCTTTCCAATATTTTTTGGATTTGCTTTATTTTTATTTTTATATTTTCTATCTACTGTAACCTTTTTTATACTTCTTTTTTACATATATGGTAAAGATATCTTTTTTCTTTTTTTTTTCTTTTTTTCTTTTCGTAATTTCTGTTTTTAAACTGCCCAGCAGTTTGTGAGGGTTAATGGTTAAGCACATCTGTTATAGATTTTTTTTTATTTATTTGTTTTCTGTTCAGTTATGGTGTTTTTACCAGTTTGTCCTCATTTTACGATTTTTCTGAATTTGGATTATGAAGAAAACAAAGGGGCTTTCTTGGTATTTTTGAATGTTTCACCAAACTGGTCTTCTCCCTTTATATATATAGATAAAAGGGCAATTTTGCCATGCAGTAATGTTTTTGTGGGCATAGGATGGTAAGGTGACCTGAAATTATTGACAAATATGAGAATTTTGTTCCAACTTTTGACAAATTTTGACGGTTTGTAAACTAAAATATGGTTGAAATTTCAAATGAGTTTATTTCTCCGGAACTGTTTGTGCTGCTATACCAAAGTTTTACATATTTGGGAAGTGGCATGCCGCATGCCGTAATGAAATATTATAATTGCCTATGGGTATTTGGTAAATAGCAAGCAAGCATGACGAACGGGTGATAAGAAAGGTGGTAAAGTGTTTGTGCCTAACTTTTAGCTACTAAATGCAATCATCATATATCAGGTGAAGGCTTTCCCATAGATGTGTTTTTTTTTACTTCAATCATGACTGCTTACATCTGCTAATTATCCACGGTAACTAGGTTGACCACTTAACCTAATCCCGTTAAACCCTACCACCTACAAAGCTCAACCAGCGACAATGGGTAAAGCACATACTAACTTTAAAACACTGTTCCTTGACGTTGCTTAGGTTTGTCAAAACTTGAGACTCAGAAATCCTCAGTTTTTTCTAGACTATGAAAAGCCAGCTCATTAAGACCTAGTTTGGGAGTGAGGTGCTTAAAAAAAAGCACCTATGAAAAAAAGCTGTGAGGGTTTTAGGTGTTTGGTAAACTGAAAAAAAAAGGCTTATTTTGGAAGCTGCTGTGAGAATAAGCTGAAATCAAAGGAAAAAGCTGAAGTTGCTATTTGCAGCTTTGGAAAACTGGCTTTTTTTAAAAGCACACAGAGCTACAGTGCTCCTTTAATGAAAAGACCCACTATCAGACTGCTTTTCTTTCCAAAAGCACTTTTACAAAAAAGTTTACCAAACGCGCTGCTGATTTATTTCACAGCCGCTTATTCTCACAGCACAGCCGCTTATTCTCACAGCAGCTTTTTTTCAAAGCACATCAATACCAAACCAGCCCTAAGTCTTCTGCATAATATTCAGCTTTAACCCCACTCGAACCAGAACCAGTCAAATGTAAATTAACTAACTCAACTTGGATGCACGATTAACAAACGTTCTATAGTGTCAGAATGGAAACCAGTTAAGACGCAATATCTGATTCATTCTAAAACACCATGACTGAGTTTTGTATAATATTAGAACATAAACCGTACCTCGAAAAAGCATGTCAGCGTTTTGTTCTGCCTGAAACGAATTTAGTATTCTTGCCAATAATATATCAACTTTTTAATTTTTGACAACCAATAACAAGTTAAATGTGTGTTCCGGTACGAAATGAAATAATATTATCTTAAATTCCGATGGTTTCACATTCATTAACACATAAAGAATAAAATAATGTATAATTCAGACTTTAAAATTCGTAATTTAACTTCAAAACCAGGAATTGAATGATAAATCAGAGTAGCTACTAGCTAATCCAATTTTCATTTCTAACTCCTTTACGATTTGTTTACTTTCACCTTTTATTACGTCCACCCCCATTTTTATATGACACCAAAACCCAATAACAATATATTCAAACAGTCAAACTGTAGAGAAATTTCCAACAGAGAGCCCACCTATTACTCGCAACGGCAGGAATAACAAATAAGAGAAATAAATCCAAGCTGATGTGACTCCAAACGACATTGAACAGAGGAACAACACTAATGTAATTTCACTGATAAAAAAAACATAAAAAAAAAAACCTACATGTAATTTCACAGAAAGCCCCTCCCGCGACATTGATCTGAACCAAGGAAGAAAATATCGGTAATATCGGAAATATCGGTAGTCCGAAAACACGGAAATATCGATGGAAATATCGGTAAAATATCGATATCGATAAAAATTACATGGAAACCACGGAAATTGTAAGAAAAACTTGGAAATTTTTATTGAAACTTTGTAGGATGTTTATTTAGTCAATTATCTATTAGTTTATCACAAAAAATTGGAAGGAAATGCATTGCATGATGGATTTAACATTATCAAGTTGATTATATAGCGATCTGACAAATATTGTGAGTGTAGAAAATATGTAGTAATTAATGAAAGAAGTCTAAACACATCATAATCATTTATATATAATGAATTAATACAATATTTTACACTTTAGTACCACATAGAGTTCCTATGAGGTTCAAATTTTTCACTATCTTCATCATCTTTATGTGTAGAATGAGTGTATTGTGAAGAGTAGTTATCAAATGATAAATCCCCAAAATAGTTTTGCATGTAATTGTTAATATGTCACCCATATGGATCCGAGATTGGTTGAGGTTGTCCATAAGAAAAATCATTTGAAGATTGAGGCTGGGATTGTTTCCATGAGTCGCTCGATTCCATCCCAACAGGAATGGGATATGAAGGGTAGGGAAATGATTGGTTATGAGTATAACCATAGTTACTATTTTCCAATCCAACAGAGTCTGAAGTTCTAGATAACGAGTCATCTTCTTGACTTGACAAAATCCCCTTGCCTCTTTCTCTGCAAGTATAGTCCTTCCCTATGGCACCAATTCCTGGTCCTGCCCGCCTACTGCCATGGTCATCATCCTGTGTTGCATGCGTGAAGTTTGCCTCACCAGTGAAGGGGCTCATATATCCGGGAGGTGGTGGTCCATAATAGTTTCCATATCCACCACCACTACCTCCAACTCCACTACCTCCAGCTCCACTATGTCCTTCATCATTCCCACCTCCGGTGGTAGGTGAGTCTCCTGATCTTGTACTAGAGCTATCATTAGTATCAGCACGATGTTGTGGTTGTGTAGGATTGGAAGAAGGTGGAATTCCAGTGTTTCTTGGTCTTGGGTGCAAAAGTTCTTCGAAAGAGTCAGAGCTGCTAGATCCCACCTCCTCCTCTAATACTCTTTCTACATTTATCCCTTCATTACGTGCTTCTTCAGCAACTCTAGGAGCTGGGTTGCCTTCATCATCATCTAAATGAAGAGGTCTAATCCATTGAAAAATTTGGTTACCCTCCGTATCATCATCTTCACCAACAATATCAAACACATATAGTGGGTCACCACGGTCGACATTATCGATTTCTGCTTCCTTATCTCGAATTTGAAGCTTCATGTTGTAGTAGCAATAAACTAATTTTTCCAAGCTACTATGAGCCAACTTATTTCTTTGCTTTGTGTGTATGAGTGCAAATGTGCTCCAATTTCTTTCACAAGCAGATGAGGAAGCTGTTTGTGATAATACTTTTATTGCTAACTTTCTCACAGTTGGTGCATCGGTCCCATACATGATCCACCATTCAGCTACAATGAAAAATAATGTTGATAAGCCTAATAACTCCAACAAATTCTATTATAAACTTATAGTGAAATATGTTTATACTCACTAGGAGACATATTTGTTCGAGCAGCAACTGATGTTGGTTCTCCAAATGTTTTTCTTGCATCTTTAAACCATGTTAGCTGAATACAATAAATTGTGTTAGTTTAATCCAACAAAGTAATTATTATAATTTAAGTAATTGTGTACCTCATTTCCAAATTGGCCAACTGCTGGTGATGCAGGGTCTAACTTAGAGTATACATTATGTACAGCACGTATAAGGTCACCATCATCTCCAACACCGGGTCTGTATTGGTATCGGGGATTCAAATAATATGCTGTTCAAAGAAACACATACTCTAATAAGAGAAATAATACTTATGCAACTAAAGAAATGAATTGCAAATTATGACATAATTTATACCTGCTGCATGCAAATCGTGGTATAATGTTTTATACCATCGGTCTTCAATTATTTTTATGACCCACCTTGCACCATGTTTTCTTTCCAATTCATCCTTCACTACACGCATCAACTCATATACTGCCCCCATAGTAGGATACACTTCTGTGTCAACGATCCGTAAAACTTTGTAAAGAGGTTCAAACACTTGACACACATGTTCTGTTTAAGTCCAAAAAGCATGATCAAGCACTATACTTTCCACCATACGACCTGTATTTGAGCGGCTGAAATTGTGGTTGGCCCAATCGTCACTAGTGAATAGTTGCTTCAACCCTGCTTTCTTCTTGAGTAGGCTGTTTAATGCAATATAGTTGGTGGCGAATCGAGTGGTAGCTGGACGAATAATTTCTCCTTTGCAAAATTCACACATCTTTGCCAACAACCAACCGTGATTGTAAATATAATTTGTGATCGTTCTAGCTCTTTTGACCACAGTAGCAACATTCTCTCTCTTCCTCATTGCCTCAAACATGAGATCAATACAATGTGCTGCACATGATGTCCAAAACACATTATGATGCTTCATTAACTTTTTTCCAGCTTTGACAAATGCAGAACCGTTGTCGGTCACGACTTGGACAACATTATGCTCTCCCACCTCCATGATTACATCCCTCAATAATTTGTAAATATACTTGTAATTCTTTATATGGTCAGAAGCATCAACAGACTTCAAAAAAATTGTCTTTCCTTTGGAGTATACCATGAAGTTGATGATAGATAATCTGGTTGGGCCGGTCCATCCGTCACACATGATTGTGCAACCATTAGTTTCCCACTTTGACCTCAACTTGTTAACATACTCGCCAATGTCTTTATACTCCATATCCAAATATTTGTTTCTTATCTCATAGGGAGTGGGAGGTTGTACTCCAACACCGGCCTGTTGACATCCCACTACCATATTTTTGAAATGATGTGATGATGCCTTCGCAGCAGGGACATTTTCATAGATAAAGAACTTGCTAATTAGACGCCCCATTCCCTCCTTCACATTACCTCCCATGAAATAACTCCAAACACTCTTTTGACGTGCGTTGGATGACTTATATA
The DNA here is from genome assembly GCF_916048215.2 of Malus sylvestris. Taxonomy (NCBI): domain Eukaryota; kingdom Viridiplantae; phylum Streptophyta; class Magnoliopsida; order Rosales; family Rosaceae; genus Malus; species Malus sylvestris. The sequence continues at coordinate 30,059,782 of NC_062274.1, read as the reverse complement.
AACTTGGGGCTATTGGTGGTGTTGGTTGTGATTCTCTAAGACTGCCTCCCCGTCTCATTTGTGCACCACCACTTGTCCCGGAACCTTGTCCCCTATTAGGAATTTTATGAAGGTGTTCTCTTTCCCATGCTGACTGTTTGGAGGCACGTAATGCTTGTTTCAAACTGCGTCGTTCTTCAGGTCCCATGTCATCATCACATTCGTCCTCATCGTCATCATCATCACTGTCAACCGCTTGGCCATAGACTTCTCCCCGTAGCCCAGCTCGAATATTTTCCATTCCCTGTGTTATCTTTTCCTTCTGCTGTTTTTTATTTTTTAATAATGTGCTGATGAATGCCTTCACTTCTGGGGGGACATTATCGCATCGTTGGACATTTTTTGATGGATCTAATCCACTAAGATGATACTTCAGTCGTGTCACTCCGCCACTCTTCATTACCCGACCACAATATTTGCAAATTGTGCCATGTTTGTTTCCGTCTATTGGGTCTCCATGTTCCCAAGCTGGATCACGTTTACTGGACATCTTAAACGTACCTATATTTATTTTTCATGAAAATTAGACAATTATTTTTTGATAAAATAAGAGAACCTAAATAATAAAGTTATTCTACAGAAGAATTAAATACAAAGTAAAGAAAATGATTGTAAAAATTTAAGTAATTATACAAATAATATGGAATAATAAAACCTAATATTAATGAATAATAATCCAATTTGATAATAATAATCCAATTTAATGAATAATCCACCAATTTGATAAAAAAAATAATCCTAATATAAAACATGGTGATGAATAATAATCCAATTTGATAATAATCCAATTTAATGAATAATCCACCAATTTGATAAAAAAAAAATCCTAATATAAAACATGGTGATGAATAATAATCCAATTTGATAATAATAATCCAATTTAATGAATAATCCACCAATTTGATAAAAAAAAATCCTAATATAAAACATGGTGATGAATAATAATCCAATTTGATAATAATAATCCAATTTAATGAATAATCCACCAATTTGATAAAAAAATAATCCTAATATAAAACATGGTGATGAATAATAATCCAATTTGATAATAATAATCCAATTTAATGAATAATCCACCAATTTGATAAAAAAAATAATCCTAATATAAAACATGGTGATGAATAATAATCCAATTTGATAATAATAATCCAATTTAATGAATAATCCACCAATTTGATAAAAAAATAATCCTAATATAAAACATGGTGATGAATAATAATCCAATTTGATAATAATAATCCAATTTAATGAATAATCCACCAATTTGATAAAAAAAATAATCCTAATATAAAACATGGTGATGAATAATAATCCAATTTGATAATAATAATCCAATTTAATGAATAATCCACCAATTTGATAAAAAAATAATCCTAATATAAAACATGGTGATGAATAATAATCCAATTTGATAATAATAATCCAATTTAATGAATAATCCACCAATTTGATAAAAAAAATAATCCTAATATAAAACATGGTGATGAATAATAATCCAATTTGATAATAATCCAATTTAATGAATAATCCACCAATTTGATAAAAAAATAATCCTAATATAAAACATGGTGATGAATAATAATCCAATTTAATGAATAATCCACCAATTTGATAAAAAAAAATAATCCTAATATAAAACATGGTGATGAATAATAATCCAATTTGATAATAATAATCCAATTTAATGAATAATCCACCAATTGGATAAAAAAATAATCCTAATATAAAACATGGTGATGAATAATAATCCAATTTGATAATAATAATCCAATTTAATGAATAATCCACCAATTTGATAATGGTGATGAATAATAATCCAATTTGATAATGAAAATGGTAAGGGAAATAAAATAATAAATAATATTAAACATATTAAAATTATCCTAGGGAATAATTATACAACATTACTTAATTACTTACAAAAATTAACATGTAATGGTTAACATTACTTAATTACTTACAAAAATTAACATGCAAGTATTAATTACTTAAAAAGATTAACATACGAGTCCACACAAATTTATTTGTTGTTGTATAAATTGCAATAATATAAATTTAAGTTTGTAAACTTACCTTAAATATGGAACCCTTTGTGTTCAAGCTTTGGAATGGATCTAGAATGACTTTGAAAATGGTAAGTGATAGGAGCATATTTATGCGCCTTAGTTAGCTGGTTCTTATGCATTTTTGTTATGGTTTCTTTGTTAAAGTAGTCTTTTAAGCTACTTTCTTGTGTTTTCAGGTTTAGCGGACGTATTACATGAAATGATGCAATTTGGAGCTTTTGGAGCAAAAAGTGAGCTTGAAGTGAAAAGGACATGCTTGGAACGCAAGGATGGGATGGAATTGAAGAGTTGAAGATTTGAGGTTTCCTACTTGAAGTAGGAAAGCTATGCCTAAAAGTTTCCATTTTGGGTCGATCTTTCCTAAATCGGAATTGGCAACCAAAGTTTCTAAAAGTTGGAAGTTTCTATTCTTGGAGGTTTCCATTTTCGAGAGTTTCTATTCTTGGCGTTGGGCTTTTAGATGACCTAAACCCAAATTTCCTTGTGGACCTTCAACCCATGCCGAACCCTAGGGCCTAATCAGCTAAAATCTGCCATGTTAAACCCTAGTCCATTCCTCCTAAACCCAAGCCGCACCTTTCCATCCTAGAAGCCTATTTTACAAACCCTAGCCCATGTTCACTTAAGTGCCGCACCTAACCCTAGCCCATCTGATTTCATTAGGGTTTTAGGTGCTTATATATTTGTGTTTTACCACCCTAGCCGAACTTCATCTACTCTCTCCCTCTCCATATTCAGAAATTCGTCAAAACCCTATTCCCCACTTTGCCGCAGCCTTCATCCATTCCAGCCACCATTCTCCACCTCTATACACCATCCTACACCTCCATACACCACCCACACACCTTGCCGCACCCCCATACCATCCTAATTCCCTTCCTACATCAAAAATCACATCCAAAAACCCCCAAAACCATCTCTGCCGCAGCAAGGAGAAGAAGAAAGAGGAGCTTTCTGTGCAGATTTCAAAGTGGACTTCTTTGGCATTTTAGGTGTAATCTTTCTTATGTCTTCGATGTTTCAATTCAATAAACTTTGTGTTGTGAGTATGAGGAACTAAACCCCCTTAGTTGGGGGGTGATTCGAAACCATGTACATGTTTGCAATTTGATTCGATTACATTCAGTTGTTATTTCATGAGTTATGGATTCAATTCGTTCATCTATTTGATTGATAACTTATTTGTGTATGTTGATTGAGAGTGCACGCTTAGTTTTCATGCATGAATATGATGCTAGATTATGAGGGAGTTTCACCTAATAGTTACAATCTTATAATCACAAGTAGAGAAGATCGCTTGAAAACGATCGCGTTGAATGAATTCTTAGCATAAGTTTCATGCAATTCATAGTAACAAATGCTTCGTCAATGCTTATGTTTTTCATAGAACGTAATGATTCTTGCTTGTATCTCTATTATGCAATTCATGTAGGGAACTTGTAGGGAATGTTTTGGGTTGTCGTATGCAATCATCCAACTTAATAACTTGTGGAAAAACTGAGGGTTAATTAGTGCAATTCACGGTTAACTTGGGGCGTTGAGTATTCATAGTTTATCGGAAGAACAACTGAAAATCGTTTTGTTTGCAAGTGTGACATGTGTGGAGAAGAACCTCCTAACTAGCCTTTTATCCATCCTTTTCACCAAAATCGTTTTTACAATCTATGTTAATTAAAGTTTCTGTTTTGTTTTCAATTTCTGTCCAAAACTATTCCCCCTTTATTTTGAAGTCTTAGATTAGTTAGAAAGTGTTTTGATTTGTGTTTCTAGGTGTTTTGATTCAAGTTTTCAACCAATTTCGTCCAGATTAGTGTAAGTGCTCAAAACTGCCCAGAAAGTGGTTTTTAGGCAGTTTTGAGCCTTCTCGTTGCTGTTTTGAGTTTTAGGTTTGTTTAAGTGTTTTGACTTTTAGTTTTGCATTCTTTGAGTCTAGTTTAGTGTTTTTAACTTTGTTTTTGAGTGTTTAAGTCAGTTTCCAAGTGTTTAGCAATCCCTCCTAATCCCCGGTCTAGAACGATCCCTACTTACATCTTTACTACAATTTGACAAAAAGAGGGTTTAATTTGTGTGCTTAATATATTTCGCATCAAATTTTTGGCGCCGTTGCCGGGGATTAGCAATTTTGCTAATCCCTTGGATTGTTTTTGTTTCTTTTATTTCACTTTGTTTCTGATTTTGTTTAAGTTCTGACCTAATTTTGTTTCTTGTTTCTTAGGTACTAATGTATGACTAGAAGCTCTCAAACGATTCGTGCGAACATCTTGGAGTTTGACGACGATTTTGAGAGGAAGTTGAGAAGAGCTAGGAACCAACAAGAACACCATCCACCCAACTCCGAATCTGACCTTGAAGAAAACGTACAAGAAGAGGAGGAAGAAGCCACGGCAGGGATATTTGAAGAAGTCCAAGGCATGGCCATGGACAATCGTACACTCAAGGAGCTTTCCGCCTCAGGTTTGGATAATGCCACACCCTTGTGCATTCAATATCCCAGGGCTGCCCAAGGTAAGACAGATGAGTTTGAATTAAAGTCAAGTTTGCTTCATCATATTCCTAAATACCATGGCTTGTCCATGGAAGATCCTAACAAACATTTGAAAGAATTTGAAGTAGTTTGCTCTAGTATGACTCCCGTCAATGTTGACGGAAATATTTTGAAGATGAAGGCTTTTCCATTCTCTTTGATGGATAAAGCCAAGGATTGGTTATATGAGTTAGCTCCCGGAACTGTCACATCGTGGGAAAGTATGAAGAGAGCGTTCTTGGAGAAGTTCTTTCCAACTTCTCGCATCATCCTCCTCCGCAAAAAGATAAGCGGAATTCAGCAAGAAGAAGGTGAGTTTTTTCCTACATATTATGAACGATTTAAATCACTTGTTGCTTCTTGTCCACAGCATCAGATGAAGGAGGAGTTACTGTTGCAATACTTCTACGAGGGTCTCCTACCTCTAGAACGTCAAATGCTTGATGCTTCGGCGGGGGGAGCATTGGTGGACAAGACACCCATGGCTGCCAAGGTCTTGATTGCTAATAGAGCGTTGAACGCTCAACAGTACGAAGGTGTAGGCCAAAGAGGACCCCCACGGCACCAAGTACATGAGGTAAGTTCGACTTCCGATCTTCATTCACAATTGGCTAATCTTACTTCACTTGTGTCTCAGATGGCCGAGGGCATGAAGATGCAAGGAACAACTGTATGTGGCGTATGTTCCATCCAAGGACATGTCTCTGAAAAATGTCCACAGTTGATTGAAAATGGTGGATGGGAAAGCGCCCATGCAATTGGGTTTCAAGGGCAAAACCAACCAAGGAACGATCCATATTCAAACATATATAATCCCGGTTGGAGAGATCACCCAAATTTCAAGTGGAGGGAGCCTCAGCAACCTCAGAACCAAGGAGGCTTTAGGCAACAACCCCCGGGGTTCTTTCCCAAAACCTACGGCCCACCCCAAAATCAAGCCCAATCCGGCCCAAGTGCCTCAGGTACGTCTCTTGACAATGATGCACTTCTTAAGATACTAACTAAGTTGTCTAATGGGCAGGAAGATCAAGCTAAGGCTATGCAAAACCAAGATAAAAGGGTGGATCAACTTGAGAAACAAATTGGGCAGATTGCCGAGTTTGTAGGTAAGTTTCGAGATCCCGGATAACTCCCTAGTTCCACCATTCCAAATCCGAAGGGAGGTTTCGAAAGTGCCAAAGCTATCACCCTAAGAAGTGGTAAGGAAGTTGGGGCAAGTTCTACACCAAAAACAGGTCATAAGGAGGATGAACTTTTGGAATTGGAAGAGGAGGCATCAAAGCAGCCCACGGCAAAGGTGGTTCCACCTTTGCCGCAAGTCCCTAATATCCCAATTCTGCCCAATTCGTCCCAAAAAGGTAAGAATGTGTCCAATTCAGTTCATACTAATGTTTTCCCTTCAAATGTGCCTTTTCCTAGTAGGTTCATGCAAACGAAGAAAGAAGAGACAGAAAAGGATATCCTTGAAACCTTTAGGAAAGTTCAAGTTAACATACCTTTGTTAGATGCAATCAAGCAAGTTCCGAGGTATGCTAAGTTCTTGAAGGAGTTGTGTACCACGAGGAAGAGGATGGCGACCAAGGAAGTGGTCAAGGTAGGTGAGAATGTGTCCGCCATCTTGCAACGCAAATTACCTCCCAAATGTAAAGATCCCGGTAGCTTTACCATTCCTTGTGTTATTGGGAATACTAGATTTGAATCTGCCATGCTTGATTTAGGTGCTTCTATAAATGTTATGCCATATTCCATTTATGCATCTATGAACTTGGGAGCATTGAAAAATGATGGGGTAATAATACAATTGGCCGATAGATCTAACGCCTATCCAAAGGGAGTTTTGGAAGATGTTCTTGTGCAGGTTAATCATTTGGTCTTCCCGGCGGATTTCTATGTCCTCGAAATGGATGAGTCGGACCATGCTCCTTCGCTGCCCATTCTACTTGGAAGGCCATTCATGAAGACGGCCCGGACAAAGATTGACGTGTATAGTGGAACTTTGTCCATGGAATTCGATGGGGAAGTTGTTAATTTTAATCTTTCTGATTCCATTAAATACCCTAGTGAGGACCATTCATGCTTTTCTATTGATATAATTGACTCTTTGGCGCAGGGATATCTCGACGATTTAAATGACGATGCGCTTGAAAAAGTCATTACACGAGGCATGGAGCTCAAAACAAAGGGGGCAGATTGCTTGCATGCCCACGGCATACATGAGTCATCCCAGGCCGTGCCCCCTAGTGAGGAATTACTTGAAGTTGTGGCTGCCCTTGAGTCCTTACCTAAGCTTGATGGTAAGTATACTAACCGTGAGTCCATTCCCATTTCGACTAACAAATTGCTTCCATCTATAATTCAGGCACCTATCCTTGAACTCAAGCCTTTGCCAAGCCATCTGAAGTACATTTTCTTGGGAGAAAAGGAAACACTACCTGCCATCATTTCCTCTTCCCTCACGGCACAAGAGGAGGAGAAGTTGCTTCGCGTTTTGAAGGAGTTCAAATCTGCTATAGGTTGGACATTGGCCGACATCAAAGGTATAAGCCCTACGACTTGTATGCATCACATATTTCTTGAGGAGGGGGCCAAACCAACTAGAGAGGCTCAACGCCGTCTTAACCCTCCGATGATGGAAGTAGTGAAAAAGGAGATCATAAAACTTCTAGATTGTGGGGTTATCTATCCAATCTCGGATAGTAGGTGGGTTTCGCCGGTTCAATGCGTACCAAAGAAATCAGGAGTGACGGTGGTAGCTAATGCTGAGAATGAGCTTGTTCCTCAACGTATTCAAACCGGTTGGAGGGTGTGCATTGACTATAGGAAGCTAAACACCACCACGAGGAAGGACCACTTCCCATTGCCGTTCATTGACCAAATGCTTGAGAGGTTAGCGGGTTATGCTTTTTATTGTTTTCTTGATGGTTATTCTGGTTATAATCAAATTGTCATTTCACCCGAGGACCAAGAAAAAACCACTTTTACATGCCCGTTTGGTACCTTTGCATATCGTCGCATGCCTTTTGGTTTATGTAATGCACCTGCTACATTTCAAAGATGTATGATGAGCATATTTTCTGATCATGTAGAAAAGATAATTGAAGTGTTTATGGATGATTTTAGCGTATTTGGTGATTCGTTTGATAGTTGCTTGCATAATCTAAGTGTGATCCTAAAACGTTGTGTTGAAACTAACCTTGTACTTAATTGGGAAAAGTGTCATTTTATGGTTAAACAAGGTATCGTTCTAGGTCATATAATCTCTGAAAAGGGTATTGAGGTTGATAAGGCGAAAATAGATCTTGTACGTCACTTACCCTCTCCGACTTCGGTTAGAGAGGTTCGTTCGTTTCTTGGCCATGCAGGATTTTATCGTAGGTTTATCAAAGATTTCTCGAAGATAGCACAACCTCTTTGCCGACTCCTACAAAAAGAAGTGGCGTTTGAATTCACCAAGGAGTGCACGGCATCATTCAACCAACTCAAGGAGTTGTTGACCACGGCACCCATCATTGTTCCACCGGATTGGAGTCTACCTTTCGAGCTCATGTGTGATGCGTCCGACTATGCTTTAGGAGCTGTTTTAGGACAAAGAAAGGACAAGAGGCCGCATGTCATTTACTATGCCTCACGGACGTTGAACGATGCACAATTGAACTACTCCACTACGGAAAAAGAACTTCTTGCCGTTGTCTTTGCTTTAGATAAATTTCGATCATATTTAATTGGAACTAAAGTAATTGTTTTCACTGATCATGCAGCTCTGAAGTACTTGCTCACCAAAAAGGAGGCCAAGCCACGGCTAATTCGATGGATATTGTTACTTCAAGAGTTCGACATAGAGATTCGGGACAAGAAGGGAAGTGAGAACGTGGTGGCTGACCACCTAAGCCGAATGGTGCATAATGAGGAGTTGGTGCCGATTTTGGAGACATTCCCCGATGAACAACTGTTGTCCATTAAGGTTAGTGCACCTTGGTATGCCGATATTGTTAATTTTTTGGTGTCAAAACGTATTCCAAGTGAGTTCACTAGGCACCAACGTGATAAACTTAGGCATGATGCACGGTTTTATGTGTGGGATGATCCGTACTTATGGAAATTTTGCCCCGATCAGATTATACGTCGTTGTGTGCACGATTCTGAATGTCATTCAATTTTGAGTTTTTGTCACACATATGCATGTGGAGGGCACTTTGGTACACAACGCACAACCCTTAAGGTGTTACAATGTGGATTTTATTGGCCTAGTATTTTTAAAGATGCTAAAACTTTTTGCTTAACATGTGATAAATGCCAACGAATGGGTGGTATTAGTGCTAGGGACCAAATGCCGCAGGTTTCTATCCTAAATGTTGAAATTTTTGATGTTTGGGGTATTGATTTTATGGGTCCTTTTCCTTCTTCGTATGGTTTTACATATATTTTGCTTGCGGTTGATTATGTGTCGAAGTGGGTGGAAGAAAAGGCCACCCGAACTAATGATTCTAAAGTGGTTGCAGATTTTATTAGAACTAACATTTTTGCAAGGTTCGGAATGCCACGAGTGATCATTAGTGACGGAGGGTCACACTTTTGCAATCGGACCATTGAAGCGTTATTGAGGAAATACAGTGTCACCCATAAGGTTTCTACACCTTACCATCCTCAAACTAATGGGCAAGCCGAGGTTTCCAACCGTGAGATCAAGCAAATCCTAGAGAAGACCGTTGGGCCAACGAGGAAGGATTGGAGTCTACGACTTGATGACGCACTTTGGGCATATCGTACGGCGTACAAAACCCCCATTGGGATGTCCCCCTTCCGACTTGTCTATGGCAAGGCGTGCCATCTTCCTGTTGAATTGGAGCACAAAGCACTTTGGGCCATTAAGAGATTTAACATGAACCTCGAGGAAGCAGGAAGTCAAAGGAGATTGCAATTGAATGAGCTTGATGAGATACGGCTTGAGGCGTACGATAATGCAAGCATTTACAAGCAAAAGACCAAAGCTTTCCATGACAACATGATCCGTGGGAAATCATTCTCAATTGAGCAGAAAGTGCTATTGTTCAATTCCCGGTTACGGTTGTTTCCCGGTAAGTTACGTTCTAAGTGGATTGGACCGTTTGTTATTACTAACATATCTTCTTATGGTGCCATCCAGATTCAAAGTCTCAAAACAGGTCATGAATTCCGAGTGAACGGACACCGTTTGAAGCCATATTATGAGAACTTTGTTGAACAAACCGTGGAGGATATTTCTTTGGGTGCCGTGAGCACAAATGGAGAATAAAAGGGCTTTTCGTCCGGCTGTACGACGTTAAAGAAAGCGCTACTTGGGAGGCAACCCATGCAATTCAACAAAGGAAGCCCAAGGAATCACTCCAATTCCAGATTTGCGTTCCTAAACCCTTCTCTTTGTTGTTTATTTTGAATCTGCCTATTTAGTTGTTGTACTTGCTGTTTTATGTTTCTTTTTGGTTAGTTTGATTTTATGCTTGAAACATTGAGGACAATGTTTGATTTAAGTGTGGGGGGGTGACTAAGTGTTTTAGATGCAAATTCGTGGGATTTTATCACCCTAAACCTGAAGACTTGTTCCTTGCTGTTTTTAAGTGTTTTTGAGCAGTTTTGATGTGTTTTAGTGTGTTTTGAAGTAAAAATCCGAAAATTACATAACAATTTTAAAAATTTGTTTTAAAAACCCAAAAAGAGTTGTTTTTGTGTGTTTGTTTGTGTCTTAGGGTACCTTCCAACACAATGATGAGGATTCGGTTTGTAATTACATGGCTGTTAAAGAGAGTGATTAACATGGATGAAAGTTTGATTTACTCTTTGTTATGCTTAGTTGTGGTTATAACTTATGAATTCACATGCAATCATAAAAGAAAAAAATTAGTTTTTGTAACATGCTTGAAGGAAGAAACTCAAACTAACGCTACAACCTTGTAAGACTTGAGCCTAAACGTTTATTTGGAGAGTTAAAATCTGTGCATTCTTTGTTTTCTAAGTCGTTGCATGATCTCATTATTCTTTGCTTGGGTGCTACTTAGAAGGCGTTTCATCATTTAGTTCCAAATGCTAGAACTCATGCCCATTTCATTCAAAGCATGTTATTGATTTGCATAACACATATTCAAGATGAAGTTGTGTAGTGACCACCACCTTAGCCAAAAAGCCGTGTGCCCTATGTCATTGTGATTTGTAGGTTTTAACCCCATTGAGCCTTGTTAGCCTTCGTTATTTGTTAACCTATGTTTTCCTCACCTAGCCTAGTTTAGGACCATCCAAACCCTTGTTCTTAAAGCATAGTAAAGCATGATTCAAATTGAATTCCTTTTGATTTATGTTGGCAGAAAACTAGTGTGGGGGAAGTATTTCTTTTGTGATTTTGTGTGCCATAGGCACGTGTGGAAATAAAAGAAAAAAAAAAGAAAAGAAAAAATTCGTGGAAAAAGAAGAAAATGAAGAAAAAAATTTGAAAAGTGTGAAAAAGAGTTCCAAAGTATTGTTTGTTGAAGTAAGGGTCCAAAACATTGAATTCGGCCCTAAGGAGTTGTTTAAGTCTTCCCCTTGTGTTTTAAAGTTAATTTCTGCAATCTAAGTGAATTCTAAGTCTCAATTTCATTACTTTGTTTACTATCGCTTGAAGAACGTTTGTTTTCCCTATCCTTTCCTTGTTAACCAACACCCCAAGCCCCATTACAACCCTTAACTTCTATCTTGAGTGTTATGTGTTTCAATTTGTGGAGTTTGAATTTGGTATGAGCATATGGTGTCACTGGTTCTCGCATCTAAGTAGTAGCATTCCATTCATGAGATCATATCTAAACAGGCTTCTTAACTCTAGAAATTGCGTTCTTTGTGATACATATATGTGAGCATTCGTTTTCATTTCTACATCAATCTTCTCACATATGACTAGTGTAGGGTGTGGAGTTAGAAAATCTGAGTGAAAATAGAGTGTATATCTTGTAAGGAATTGAGGGAATTCTCTAAGGCATGTTACTACATTCAAAGCATTGTTTTGATTGATTACTTGAGAATTAGTAAGTGGTGGCTTTAATTAAGTATGTGCTTGTGTAAAGATGACTCAAATCTGTGGGAATAACAATCTTTAACATGTCATGTGCATTGGAAATCCCTGAGGCAAACGTTGGAAGGTTTAGGTTTTGTTTTGGTTAGTTTGTTTCGTTTTGGTTTCTTTCTTTTGTTTGTTTTGCTCGAGGACTAGCAAAAGCTAAGTGTGGGGGAATTTGATAGGAGCATATTTATGCGCCTTAGTTAGCTGGTTCTTATGCATTTTTGTTATGGTTTCTTTGTTAAAGTAGTCTTTTAAGCTACTTTCTTGTGTTTTCAGGTTTAGCGGACGTATTACATGAAATGATGCAATTTGGAGCTTTTGGAGCAAAAAGTGAGCTTGAAGTGAAAAGGACATGCTTGGAACGCAAGGATGGGATGGAATTGAAGAGTTGAAGATTTGAGGTTTCCTACTTGAAGTAGGAAAGCTATGCCTAAAAGTTTCCATTTTGGGTCGATCTTTCCTAAATCGGAATTGGCAACCAAAGTTTCTAAAAGTTGGAAGTTTCTATTCTTGGAGGTTTCCATTTTCGAGAGTTTCTATTCTTGGCGTTGGGCTTTTAGATGACCTAAACCCAAATTTCCTTGTGGACCTTCAACCCATGCCGAACCCTAGGGCCTAATCAGCTAAAATCTGCCATGTTAAACCCTAGTCCATTCCTCCTAAACCCAAGCCGCACCTTTCCATCCTAGAAGCCTATTTTACAAACCCTAGCCCATGTTCACTTAAGTGCCGCACCTAACCCTAGCCCATCTGATTTCATTAGGGTTTTAGGTGCTTATATATTTGTGTTTTACCACCCTAGCCGAACTTCATCTACTCTCTCCCTCTCCATATTCAGAAATTCGTCAAAACCCTATTCCCCACTTTGCCGCAGCCTTCATCCATTCCAGCCACCATTCTCCACCTCTATACACCATCCTACACCTCCATACACCACCCACACACCTTGCCGCACCCCCATACCATCCTAATTCCCTTCCTACATCAAAAATCACATCCAAAAACCCCCAAAACCATCTCTGCCGCAGCAAGGAGAAGAAGAAAGAGGAGCTTTCTGTGCAGATTTCAAAGTGGACTTCTTTGGCATTTTAGGTGTAATCTTTCTTATGTCTTCGATGTTTCAATTCAATAAACTTTGTGTTGTGAGTATGAGGAACTAAACCCCCTTAGTTGGGGGGTGATTCGAAACCATGTACATGTTTGCAATTTGATTCGATTACATTCAGTTGTTATTTCATGAGTTATGGATTCAATTCGTTCATCTATTTGATTGATAACTTATTTGTGTATGTTGATTGAGAGTGCACGCTTAGTTTTCATGCATGAATATGATGCTAGATTATGAGGGAGTTTCACCTAATAGTTAAAATCTTATAATCACAAGTAGAGAAGATCGCTTGAAAACGATCGCGTTGAATGAATTCTTAGCATAAGTTTCATGCAATTCATAGTAACAAATGCTTCGTCAATGCTTATGTTTTTCATAGAACGTAATGATTCTTGCTTGTATCTCTATTATGCAATTCATGTAGGGAACTTGTAGGGAATGTTTTGGGTTGTCGTATGCAATCATCCAACTTAATAACTTGTGGAAAAACTGAGGGTTAATTAGTGCAATTCACGGTTAACTTGGGGCGTTGAGTATTCATAGTTTATCGGAAGAACAACTGAAAATCGTTTTGTTTGCAAGTGTGACATGTGTGGAGAAGAACCTCCTAACTAGCCTTTTATCCATCCTTTTCACCAAAATCGTTTTTACAATCTGTGTTAATTAAAGTTTCTGTTTTGTTTTCAATTTCTGTCCAAAACTATTCCCCCTTTATTTTGAAGTCTTAGATTAGTTAGAAAGTGTTTTGATTTGTGTTTCTAGGTGTTTTGATTCAAGTTTTCAACCAATTTCGTCCAGATTAGTGTAAGTGCTCAAAACTGCCCAGAAAGTGGTTTTTAGGCAGTTTTGAGCCTTCTAGTTGCTGTTTTGAGTTTTAGGTTTGTTTAAGTGTTTTGACTTTTAGTTTTGCATTCTTTGAGTCTAGTTTAGTGTTTTTAACTTTGTTTTTGAGTGTTTAAGTCAGTTTCCAAGTGTTTAGCAATCCCTCATAATCCCCGGTCTAGAACGATCCCTACTTACATCTTTACTACAATTTGACAAAAAGAGGGTTTAATTTGTGTGCTTAATATATTTCGCATCAGTAAGGGAAATAAAATAATAAATAACATTAAACATATTAAAATTATCCTAGGGAATAATTATACAACATTACTTAATTACTTAAAAAAATTAACATGTAATTGTTAACATTACTTAAACCCTTAAAAAATTAACATGTAATTGTTAACATTACTTAATTACTTACAAAAATTAACATGCAAGTATTAATGACTTAAAAAAATTAACATACGAGTCCACACAAATTTATTTGTTGTTGTATAAATTACAATAATATAAATTTAAGTTTGTAAACTTACCTTAAATATGGAACCCTTTGTGTTCAAGCTTTGGAATGGATCTGTAATGGTTTTGAAAATGGTATGGGAAGAAGAAGAAACGAAAATTCTGTGAATGCCTTTGATACTCCACCACACATACATTGAAAGAATGTAAGTATATAACAGACATTGACACTGTTTTGCATGTGAAAGAATCTTACTGACTGTCACACGATTTCATTATGAAAGCAGTATTATTTGTTGTCCATGCTCTGAAATTGCAAAAAGTTATTTGGATCATTGGATCAGAGAGCTAGAGATAGGTTTTGAATTATTTGGTTTTGAATTATTTGGAGCATTGGATGCTTTTTTTTTTCTTACACGCCACCATACAGACAGTCAAAAACAGTGAAGAACTCACACTCCACCACACACACACTTCGAGACCCCCCACACCACACCACACACGCACACCACACACGGAGCTCAGTCTCTCTCTCGATCATTCCTTTCCTTCCTTTCTCGAATCGTCTCAATCTCTATCTTCTCTCTCTGACCCTTCGTTCTCAGTCTTCTCCCTCCCTTCCCCCTTCTCCAGTTCTTCCACACACACACGGAGACATCATCTCTCGAATCTCGATCCATCTCTCGATCCTCCTCGTCCGTGTCTCCCTCTGCTCCTCCCATCTCACCCGCCCTAAACCCAGCCGTCGACACCACTCGATAACCGCCTTCTAAACCACCTTGTTCCATGGAGATCGACCAGAAATCATCGTAGTCCCAGCCGTCGACACCACTGAGGAGCACGACGTTGTCCCAGCCGTCTTGGATTCGTGAGGAAGACGATGTTCCCAGGCTCCTACTTCTCTTCTTCTCGGCTTTTAATTTAAATTTTTGTACAGATTTCAATTTTTCTGCATGTTGCACCATTGTTGTACTGAAATCGATTTTAGGGATTTAGGAATTAGGGATTCTATTTTTGTACAGATTGCGATTTTTCTGCATGTTGCTTGATTTTTGTACTGAAATCGATTTTAGGGATTTAGGAATTAGGGATTCAGTTCATTTGCTTTGAATTCGAATTTGGGGATTTAGGGATTCGGTTAATTTGCTCCGGCGTTCTTCTCGGCTTGTAAATTACAATTTTTGTACAGATTGCGATTTTTCTGCATGTTGATTTTTGTACTGAAATCGATTTTAGGGATTCCTGTATTGTAGATTCAGTTCATTTTCTTTGAATTAGAATTTGGGGATTTAGGGGTTCGGATTATTTGCTCCGGCTTTGTTCTCCGATGAGTCCATACAAAATATCGCGATAGTTTCGAAAATATCGCGATATTATCGATAATATCGATAATATCGCGATATTTTTCCGAAAACAAGTTGGATAGTTAATAAAATATCGGGGTCCCAAAAAAACGATAATATCGGCGATATTTCGCCGATATTATCGATATTTTCTTCACTCATCTGAACACACTTTGCTTTAAACCACTACTTTTTGCATATTTCCATGCCTAGTACCTCAAATGGAAAATTTTCATACATTTCTAATAGCAGAACCATATTCGTTAATACCATGGCCTAAAATATCCATAATATCACGATATTTCCATTGAAATTTTCGTGTTTTTGAACTACCAATATTTCTGATATCATCGATATTTTAAACCTTGCTATACCATGCAATGTATAAAGTGTAAAATATTGTATTAATTCATTATATATAAATGATTATGGTGTGTTTAAACTTCTTTCATTAATTACTACATATTTTCTACACTCATAGTGTTTGCCAGCTCGCTATATAATTAACTTAAATCAGTTATATCTATCATGCAATGCATTTCCTTCCAATTTTTTGTGATAAACAAATAGATAATTGACTAAATAAACATCCTGCAAAGTTTCAATAAAAATTTCCAAGTTTTTCTTACAATTTTCGTGGGTTTTTATTCAATTTTTATCGATATCGATAATATCCTCATATTTCCATCGAAATTTCCGTGTTTTTGGATTATCGATATTTCCGATATCATCGATATTTCCGATATCATCGATATTTTAGACCTTGATTAATACAATATTGGGATGCGAATGTTGCATGCGAGAATATATTGGAAGTTTGATAATTGCATATGTGGCCTCCAACCTAGAGGACTTGTGTGGTACATATACATCTCTATGCATATATATATTTGTATGTTCTAATATTATTGATATAGAACGTTACTATAATAGTATAACTGTCATACAAGTTTCTCTTGCAAACTAGTGCGCTTGCACACTTCCAAAGTTGACATGTGTACCCAAATGGAGAGAGACAAGAGTGTATGGACTAAATAGCATAGGGAGCTTGATTAATCATTCTTTCTATATGGTGGAAGGACAGAAAAAGATGGTTACCTTTCAAAAGTTTATGGAGGAAGAAGAATAATGACTCATGCATTGTGCACTAGCTCTCTTGTTCTTCTTTGGGTTTTGCTCCTTTCAACAACTTAGCTTTCCATATTTACCATTTTCCTATCCTTTTATACTCAAACAGTGTAAGTTCACATGATCTACTAACTCCTGAGCTAATCTTGCTTAATTATTAACAACTATTTGAATTAAATTTTCTTTGAACACCTAATTATTTCTGAACAATGGATAAGATACAAAACTATCTCATTCCAATTTTCAAAATTAATACCTACTTTCCGCAATGCAAAATAAAAAATAGTCAATATTAAACAAAAATTCATGATAGCTACGCTAATGGTTGGAGTAACAATAAGGCGCTATAATGGAAAAATAGTGAAAAAAAATATCGAAACTGTTTATATTTTTTCCATTAACATCATTGTTACTTCAAAAGTAGCTAGCTACCATTAGTTATTGTTTAATCAATAACTATTGCTATTTTTTGGTGGAGTTATGTCACATCCCGGCCTGGACACCCACCATATCCCAGGCTTGACTCTATCGTAGTACAATATTGTCCGCTTTGGATTCCAACCAAGCCCTCACGGTTTTGTTCATGAGAACTCATACGAGAACTTTCCAGTGGGTCACCCATCATGGGATTGCTCTTGAGTGAACTCGCTTAACTTCGGAGTTCCGATGGAACCTGAAGCCAGTGAGCTCCCAAAAGACCTCGTGCTAGGTAGAGATGAGAATATACATATAAGGCTTATAGGATCCACTCCTCTGAACGATGTGGGATCTTACAATCCACCCCTCTTAGGGGTCCGACGTCCTCGTTGGCACACATCTGGTCAGGGATTGGCTCTAGTACCAAATTGTCGCATTCTGGCCTGGACCCCCATCACATCCCGGACTCGACTCCACTGTAGCACGATATTGTCCGTTTTGGGCCCCGACCATGCCTTCACAGTTTTGTTTTTGAGAACTTACACGAGAACTTCTCAGCGAACTCGCTTAACTTGGGAGTTCCGATAGATCTCGAAGCCAATGAGCTCCCAAAAGGCCTCGTGCTAGGTAGAGATTGGAATATACATATAAGGCTTACAGGATCCACTCTCTAAACGATGTGGGATCTTACAGATATGTTTATGTATTCTCTCTTATTTAAACGACAAGACATTCCTTAATCCAATTTCCATGTGATGTTGAGCTAAAGTGGATGCGTGTCCCCAAATAATAACTTTCTCGAACCGACTACGACCAATGCAAAATATTAAAAATTGGCATTAAAAAAACAAATTGTTGTAAATAGTATAATAATGTATGCCCACATGCATACAGTAGACATATCATATGCTTAATAGGGTTTTTGTTTGTTTCCATGGTGATACTCTATAAATAGAGCTTTACGAACGTTCAACTGAGTAGAGAGAAAAGGAAGAGAAAAATATCTAATAGTAATAATATACATTACTTCCTCTGCAACAGCTTGTATTGGTATAATACTCTGCAACTGCTTCGTTCCTATCCCGAATAAAGGTTATCTTTCTATAACTTTTACATTTTCATAACACGTTATCAGCACGAGTCTCTAAGTATAACCATGTCTCATTTACATTCACTAAACAATAAAGGAAATCATTCTCTCATTTCTCTCCGCCGAACGAAAAAAAAAAAAAAAAAATGTTTCCTCTAAGGTTTTTCCTGTTCATCTTCTTCATCTGCCTCAACTGCGTGGTATATCCTCGCGACGAACTATTTGCTCCATGCCTGCTCGTAGTTCTCCAACTAGCGGTTACATACATCTTTGATTACTTGTTTGGTTTGGATATTGATTACTAACATAATATTTATATTGATTTTACTGCAATCCAAGATGGTGCGGTACAATCGCCCACCTTGAACTGCAAATTTCATCTTACTGCGATCCAAGATGGTGCGGTATCATCGCCTATCTTGGACTGCAGATCTACTTTTACTGCAAATTTCAGGTGGTACGGTATAATCGCCCTCCTTGCTCTTCAAATTTAAATTTACCTGTTATTTAATTTTACTGCAAATTTCAGGTGGAGCGGTATAATCGCCCTCCTTGCTCTTCAAATTTAAATTTACCTGTTATTTAATTTTACTGCAAATTTCAGGTGGAGCGGTATAATCGCCCTCCTTGCTCTTCAAATTTAAATTTACTTGTTATTTAATTTCATTGCAATTTTAGGTGGTGCGGTATAATCGCCCTCCTTGTTCTCCAAATTTAAATTTACTTGTTGTTTAATTTCATTGCAATTTTAGGTGGTGCAGTATAATCGCCCACCCTGCTCTGCGTATTTCAATTTTCTTGCTACTTGAGTGGTGTGGAATAATCGCCCATTCCATGTTACATTCTTTCAATGAGAATGGTGCGGTACAATCGCCCTTCTCATTCACCCTGAAAATCTCGAGCCAGAAGTTTCGAGTGCTTATCATTTTGGCCTGAAGATCAAAATGAAAAATTTGTAAGAACCAGAAGTTCTAACATCACATTCCTCTAGGAATACATATTACTACAAGTTCTTACACATCTCATTTTCTTTCAGAAAAGAAAATGACGAACTTGGCTAAGCTTGAATATGCTGCCCTGGACATTACCGGGAAGAATTACCTTACTTGGGTACTTGATACCAAGATCCATCTGGAAGCAGGGAATCTTGGAGATACCATCAGGGAAGAAAGTAGCTCATTTTCTCAAAATCGGGCGAAGGCTATGATCTTTATTCGCCGCCATCTTGATGAGGCACTAAAGAGTGAGTACTTAACGGTTGAAGATCCGTTAGCTCTCTGGGAGGCCTTGCGAAGCAGATATAATCACCAGACAACGGTGATTCTTCCAAAAGCTCGCTATGAGTGGTCTCACCTGAGAATTCAGGATTTCAAATCAATGGCAGAGTACAATTCTGCGTTGTTCAGGATTACCTCTCAGATGAAGCTCTGTGGGGATACCATTATTAATGAAATATTGCTGGAAAAGACTTACAGCACATTTCATGCCAATAACGTGCTCCTGCAGCAGCAGTATAGAGCGCGAGGCTACACTGAATACAACCAGCTGATATCTGTGCTCCTGGTAGCTGAACAGAACAATGAGCTCCTGATGAAAAACCATAATTCCCGACCTACTGGATCTGCACCATTCCCAGAAGTAAATGATACTTCTCTCGAAGTGAACGCCACATCCTCTGGTGGTAATTATCATAAACAAGGACGTGGCCACAAACGAGGTCGATGGAATAAGAAAGGCAAGAACCATGGTGGTCAGTTTCACAACCAGGTTCAGAGGCATAATTCTGGCCCGAGCTTCAAAAATGTGAATCGTCACAAAGGCAAAGCTAACATGACCAATGCTCCCAGGAACTCTGAAGGAGCTTGCCATAGGTGTGGTGGCAATGGGCATTGGGTGCGAACTTGTCGTACCCCAAAACATCTGGTGGAGTTGTATCAAGCCTCCCTCAAGAAGAAGGGTGTCGAGACCAATTTTCTCGACCAGGCTAAACCAATGGATATACCTGATCCAGTGTTTGATTTATCAGGGCAATTTGACGCAACTCACCTAGATGTTTCAGACTTCATTACGGAAAGGGGGAATGAAGTATATCGGTCCGACTAAATCGTTTATGTTTGATGTACTTTTATTATGCTGAACTTGTTGTCTAAAACTAGTTTTTCAGATTCAATAAAAATGGCATGTAAATTTCCTGTTATAAATTGTTTGTTAACTGTGATTCCATTTACTCAGAAAGCATGGATAAAAACTGTGGTTATTCTCAGAACATAAGAAATGGCGGAGATATTTGTCTTGCAGACAGTGCAACCACACATACAATACTTCGTGATCGAAAGTATTTCTCAAGCTTAATGCTTACAAAAATCGGGGTAACAACAATATCAGGACCTTCAGATGTGATTGAAGGCTCAGGGAAAGCCCAGATTATGTTACCAAATGGAACAATATTATCCATACAAAATGCATTGTATGCTACTCGATCTACTCGAAATTTGTTGAGTTTCAAAGACATACGTCTAAATGGATACCACATTGAAACGAAAAGTGCAAAAAATGTGGAGTATCTATGCATTACCTCCAATGATACCCAGAAGCGTATATTGGAGAAGTTGCGTGGTTTTTCGAGTGGATTATATTATACATACATAAGGACAGTTGAATCACATACTATCATGAACCAGAAGTTCACTGATTCAAAGGTTTACATGCTTTGGCATGACCGTCTGGGTCATCCAGGATCCACCATGATGCGTAGGATCATTACCAACTCTAATGGACATCCATTATTGAGCAAAGACATTGCTATCTCAAATGATAACCCTTGCAAGGCTTGTTCTCAAGGGAAGTTGGTAATTAGACCATCACAACTAAAGGTTGATGCTGAATCCCCATCATTTCTACAAAGAATTCAAGGGGATATATGTGGACCTATTCAACCATCTTGTGGACCATTTCGATATTTTATGGTTTTGGTTGATGCATCCACTAGATGGTCACATGTTTGTCTCTTGTCTACTCGGAATGTAGCTTTTGCGAGACTTCTTGCTCAGATAACTAAGTTACGAGCACAATTCCCAGATTATCCCATTAAATCAATCCGACTTGATAACGCTGGTGAATTTACGTCTCAAACCTTTGATGATTACTGCATGACATTGGGCATTGATGTTGAACACCCTGTTCCTCATGTCCATACTCAAAATGGCTTAGCAGAAGCATTGATCAAGCGGCTTCAGTTAATAGCCCGCACTCTGCTTATGAAAACCAAATTGCCAGTTTCTGCATGGGGACATGCCATTCTACATGCTGCATCATTGGTTCGATTGAGACCTATAGCCAACCACCAATACTCCTCAATACAACTCGTGTTTGGACATCAGCCAAACATTTCACATTTACGAGTTTTTGGTTGTGCTGTTTATGTGCCTATTGCACCCCCGCAACGCACTAAAATGGGACCTCAGCGTAGACTGGGAATTTATGTGGGTTTTGATTCACCATCTATTATTAGATATTTGGAACCCTTGACAGGTGATATGTTTACAGCTCGTTTTGCTGATTGTCATTTTGATGAGACAGTCTTCCCATCGTTAGGGGGAGAAAAGACTGTTCTAGAAGAACGGAAAGAGCTGACATGGGTTGTTCCCACCTTGTCTCATTTTGATCCTCGAACCTTTCAATGTGAAAATGAAGTGAAAAGGATCGTTCATCTTCAAAGCATTGCCAATCAAATGCTAGATGCATTTAATGACGCTATGAAAGTGACAAAATCGCATATACCAGCTGCAAATGCACCTGCCAAAATTGATGTCCCTGTTGGACAAAATAAAGTGGCAGCGAATGATTCATTTGGTGCACGCCTGAAGCGTGGTAGACCACTAGGTTCAAAAGATTCAGCCCCTCGGAAGAGAAAGACGAGGGCACAACTGAATCCAAATGAAATCATTCAGGAAGAGAGAGTCAATGACAAATCCACAATTCATGCCTCTGGACTTCCAGAAGAAGAAAATGGCCCTGAAGAGACAGAAGTACATGAAAGCAAAGAAATCTCCATAAATTATGCATGTACTAATGAATTGTGGGATCGGAATGAAATAATCATTGACGATATGTTTGCATTCGCAGTAGCCACTGAAATCATATTAAGTGATGATATTGAGCCCCGCTCTGTTGATGAATGCAAACAGAGACAAGATTGGCCTAAGTGGAAAGATGCAATCCAGGCAGAATTAAATTCCTTGGAAAGACGAAGTGTTTTTGGACCA
Organism: Malus sylvestris; assembly: GCF_916048215.2. Taxonomy (NCBI): domain Eukaryota; kingdom Viridiplantae; phylum Streptophyta; class Magnoliopsida; order Rosales; family Rosaceae; genus Malus; species Malus sylvestris. The sequence goes on along the minus strand of NC_062274.1, from coordinate 30,037,455 downwards.
GTAGTCCAAACCCCAACTGATGTAAACCCCGTAGGTTACAAATGGGTATTTACAAGGAAACGCAATGAGAAAAACGAGATTGCTAGATACAAAGCACGACTCGTTGCACAAGGCTTTTCACAAAGACCTGGAATTGATTATGAGGAGACATACTCTCCTGTAATGGACACAATTACGTTCCGTTACTTAATAAGTTTGGTGATTTCAGAAAAACTTGACATGCAACTTATGGATGTCATCACCGCGTATCTATATGGAGATTTAGATACTGACATATATATGAAAGTCCCAGAAGGACTTAAGTTGCCTGAAGCAACAAACAAACCACGGGGTATGTTCTCAATCAAATTAAGGCGATCACTATATGGGCTGAAACAATCTGGGCGAATGTGGTATAATCGTCTTAGTGAGTATTTGATTAGAGAAGGATATATCAACAATGTCATCTGCCCTTGTGTGTTCATTAAGAAATCCAACTCTGGATTTGCTATAGTGGCAGTATATGTTGATGATATGAACTAAGTTGGGACTCCTGAAGAGCTCCATAAAACTGCTGAATATCTGAAAAGCGAATTTGAAATGAAAGACCTTGGGAAAACCAAATATTGTCTAGGCCTGCAGATCGAGCATTGTATTAGTGGAATTTTGGTCCATCAATCAGCTTACATTGAAAAAATACTGAAGCGATTTGGCATGGACAAGGCTTATCCACTTAGCACCCCAATGGTCGTTCGTTCTTTAGACGTTAAGAAAGATCCATTCCGTCCAAAAGAAGATGATGAACTGGTCCTTGGTCCAGAAGTACCATATTTGAGCGTAATAGGTGCTTTATTGTATTTAGCACAATGTACTAGACCAGATATAGCTTTTTCAGTTAACTTGTTAGCCAGGTACAGCTCTGCTCCAACAATTCGTCATTGGAAGGGAGTCAAAGATGTTCTACGATACCTTCGTGGGACAACAGATATGGGTCTCTTCTACTCAGACAAGCCCACAAATGAACAAATCCTTGTTGGATACGCCGATGCTGGTTTTCTCTCTGATCCGCATAAAGCCCGCTCACAAAATGGATATGTGTTCACTAATGGAGATACTGCAATTTCATGGCGATCAACGAAGCAAACGCTAGTTGCAACATCTTCCAATCATTCGGAAATAATTGCTCTACATGAAGCAAGTCGTGAATGTTCTTGGTTAAGATCAATGATCCATCACATCCGGAATTCATGTGGTCTACCTTCAAAGACAGACACTCCAACTGTCATCCACGAAGATAATGCAGCCTGTGTCGCCCAGATGAAGGAAGGATTTATCAAAGGTGATAAGACTAAACACATATCTCCAAGATTTTTCAGCGCACATGAGCTTCAGAAGGCTAAAGTTATTGAAGTCAGACAAATCCGTTCCAATGAAAATTTAGCAGACTTGTTCACCAAGTCTCTACCAAAGTGCATATTTCAGAAACTGGTGCAGGGAATCGGATTACGTCGGCTTTCAAATTTAAAGAATGCAGAATCAGGGGGAGATCCAATTCAGGGAGAGCATCCATGATACATGCATGTTGTACTCTTTTTCCTTCGCTTAGGATTTTTCCCAGTGGGTTTTTCCTATCAAGGTTTTAACGAGGCAACATAAGCATGCTCAATACCATCCGGATAAAGTTGTACTCTTTTTCCTTCGCTATGGTTTTTTTTCCCACAGGGTTTTTCCAAGCAAGGTTTTAATGAGGCAACTGATGTTGATATGTGGGCATCCAAGGGGGAGTGTTGTAAATAGTATAATAATGTATGCCCACATGCATACAGTAGACATATCATATGCTTAATAGGGTTTTTGTTTGTTTCCATGGTGATGCTCTATAAATAGAGCTTTACGAACGTTCAACTGAGTAGAGAGAAAAGGAAGAGAAAAATATCTAATAGTAATAATATACATTACTTCCTCTGCAACAGCTTGTATTGGTATAATACTCTGCAACTGCTTCGTTCCTATCCCGAATAAAGGTTATCTTTCTATAACTTTTACATTTTCATAACACAAATATTATTGTATCTTCCTTTGGTTTAAAGAAGTACTTTCTTTACCAAAGCTGTCCTTCAAACTAATCCACTGCACAAGAAAACAAGGGATGGTGTTGTGCTCAAGAATCCATGGGGAGGTCACAGGAACCTTTTTTTATTACTAAAATACATTGGCCGCAACTGCCTTAAAAATTAATCTGGAAAAGTAATGGTTTCACTAAAAAAAATCTGGAAAAGGAAGGAATGAGTTCGAGTCCGTGATCCTAAAGCAGTGGCACATGAAACAGCCCGGTGCATGATGCGCCGATGGTTTGTCCTCTATTAGATTTTTCTACCGTACTCCGGAAAATGAAAATAATTTAGGTGTTTTAATCTCGGTCCAAAAAATCAACATGATTATTTAGGTTAAGTGCACTATTATTTTCCTTTACTTTTATTTCTTTTATACACATTTTATATTTTTTAAATATATTACAGATTTTCTAATTTCATGCATTTTTTAATTATAATAAATCTACTTAATATCTCCTAACAAAAAACTAATAACTAACACAAATTCATTTGCAGAACATTCAACCCTAACCCAAATAACAAATATATGAAGGTTTATTATACCTATAAACGAGATATGGAACCTAAATATAAGGTACAAAAACATAATATACCTATGAGCAACACAAATCAATTTGTTATACAAGTTTATTATCAAAAAAGAATTTATCATATAGTTAGATAAATACAATTAATCTATAATATAGGTTGACTGTAAAAAATATAAAAAAAAAAATCTATAAATGGAGGTTAGAGCAAAAAGAAATAAGAAATAATTAAAAAAAAATAAGCAAAGATAATTAGGAAAAAGTTTAACTATCAATATTAAATAGTCCTAAACTTACGAGATTGGATTTATGTTAATAAACTAGACCATTCCTAGTATTGGTTTAAAACCTCGAACTTATATCAAGTTTTTTCTTTAATCATTTAAAAATATAAGAATCAATGTCCAACACTTAAAAATAATTAGAGTATTCTTACTCTGAAGTATCTAAGATCTTCTCCAATGAAGATGTCAAATTTCATTTTCATTGTTGATGTGACAAAATAATATTTTGTGAAGTCTCCTATTTCAACCAAGATGTCAAATTAAGATTTTTAAAATCAAGTGGGTTAGAATATAATAAGAAAGTAATTAATAATCGAAGAAAAATAAAGAAATATGTTGGTCCAGCATTAAAATAAAACACAAATTTTTTTTGACGTTGCCCTTAAATTTGGCTAAAGAATGTCAATCCATGTAGGATTTTAGCATTGTTGGACCTAGAAAATCACTTTTTATTTTTATTTTTATATAACAAGAAAGAAAATAATAAGTGAAGAAAAATAAAGAAATATGTTGGTCCAGCATAAAAATAAAACACAAAAAAAATTTGACGTTGCCTTCAAATTTGATAGCAAAGTGAAGAATGTCAATCCATTTAGGATTATAGCACCTCCTTTAATTGGAACCAGAAAATTATTCATGCATTCTTGGTCTTACATTTGCCATTGTCAACACATGACAGTCTTCCTTGTATTGATTACATGACAAGTATCATATTAATAATTTGTTTTGGGAACTATCATGGCACTCTAAAAAATTAGTTTTACATTCTTTATATGAATATTTTTTTCTTTCTAAATATAAAAATTTTAAAGTGCACAATTATATTTTATAAAATAATTTTCCCGCATTTATTTTGCTTCATGTTCTATTTTGATTATATATATATTGTTTTGAACAAACGATCTATCTACACTAATGTGGTTCAAATTCGAACCTAAGACCTTTTACTTACAAATGAAGAGGAATACCATTAGACCGTAGTACTAAGTGGCAAATTTTTTGTCAAACGATAGATTTGTTAGATTAGTGAGCCGATGAGGTTCGAACCTATGCAGTGGTGCAAGGACACTATTCCTCTCCATCACCGTTGTTCTCCACCACCGTAATAGAGGGCCAGTTTGTTCTATTTTGAATTGGATAACTTAAAATTGAGGTAAGAGACATATACCCGGGTGATCATAAAAAAGAAATTTGCAAAATAATTTCCCTATACATAATATACATTTTGATTTCTATGTATAAGTATTTAAAATAATTGAGTAAAACTAAAAAAAATAATAGTTTGTACACACAACACACACATCAATTTGGAAGAAACAAGCTAAAGGATCCTCGTGCAAGTGCGCGAAGAAAAAAAATATTAATCATTGATACTCTCTAGGTGTTAGGTCTAACTGATCGAAAGATAAAAAAGAGACGAAGAAATAAACTAATAAAGGAGTTGGATGTTGCAGTTCTTATTAATTACGAATGTCATTACGTAATTTCTAAATAGATTATGTTTAAGAATCTTATGAGATCTTGTTGATATTTCGTATTAAACTATGTAATATTTGTATGGAAAGTAAAATATACCTTGTTTAATCTAAATAAAGAAACAAAGCATGATGCATATCGCCACAAACTTTCTTAAACCTTTCCTTTTTGCTGTTCCACCCTTCTGTCCCTAAAATAGGTGTACCATTGGGCATGTATCTTTGGGTCTCAAAGTTTTCAATGTTACCGACATGTTGGGCCTTCCTCGTTGGAAGAGTTATATAAACACTAGTATCTTGTTCTACTCATTATTAGGGGGAGAAAATACATTATTTTCAAATCTAGTAAATAGGTGACAATTGTATCTTGTCTTCTTCACGTACGTCATCATGAGATTTAAACCCAAGACAGCCTATTCGAATAAAGCTAACAGAATAAATTGACACTGCTTGATATATGAACATGTCTTTGGATATAAATCAAATACTGACACAGTTCTGCACATGAACAACCTTTAAGAAAAATTATGGGATACATCAAACTTTGCTCAAGCATACTGCATACCTGTCTTGATCTCCATGCACAAGCCTCGGAATAAAGAGGGCAACAGAAGATTAGACGAGTGATGAGTAAACTTTTTTTGTTCGTGTATAATCCTTTTCCTTTTCTTTGAGAGAACTTGTTGGAGTGCACATGTAATTTTGTAATCCTGATTTATATAGCACCCAAGGCATTCAGGGTGAGTGGCTTGAAACTCCTGTTGGATGTGCATATTTCATACATGGTAATTAAATTAATGTATTGACAACTTTGGTTTCTATTTGAATCTATTCAGATTTTTCTCAAAAAAAAGAAAAGAAAAAGAATTTGGTTGAGATTTAATATTCTAATTACGTTTCGTTCATGAGCTAGCTGTATCTAATTTTCTTTTTGTCTAAGGAAAGATTTAAACAAAAAAAAAATTAAAATCTAAAGATTGCCCTATGTGGTAGGTCATCCAAATTCATGCATGCCCAATATAAATTTCACTTATACCATATTCTAGTGTACCTGTTTTTTCCACTATTGATTTAGTAATATTCTCATTCCAACGTTGCAAGAGATCTAAAATTCATAGATGCCCAATTCATATTTCAATTGTACCAACTACTATAGATTCATTTCTTCCAATATTGGATTAATTAGATTTCTCATTCCAATATTGAAGAGATACCGATTTCATACATTTTATTTGTCCAAATTTCCATCGGGGTTGAATTGACAAGAAACTTAGAAGACAAAATCAAAGAGAAAACAGACACTGAGTAACCCTAAAAAAAGATAGAGGCTTGGCTATTTATATAAGGTTAAATACGAGTTTCATATCCTAAAATGTCTCTCTCCTGACTAGTATAAATATCTCATCTAGGGTTTATCTCTGGTAACGCACTAATTGTATGCTTTATTCTTTTACCCACTGCTTTAATCTTATATTCTTGCTCACTTGATCGTCAAAGAGCCTTTAGTTGGTACCCCACTGGCACCCAACGTTAATCGTGGTTGTCTTCTCTTTTAGAGGTAGTCGAATTTGCTTAGCTCATCGGTCCGCTGCGGTGTGCAAATTTGGTTACAACAATTGGTGCTTTCATTGTGATGAACTTGTATTCCCCCAACTAAATCACTCTATTCCGCTATGTATACTTCAAAGAGTTCAATGAACGTCGATACCAAATTCTATGGAGGAAGCAATCAACATCCTTATGCCTCTGCAGATCCAGGAAACAACGGCGCCATTGATGGCGGAGCTACCCCCACAATGGACCAGATTTGTGAAGCCTTTATGAGAATCAATACCTCTGTTAACAGACTTTCAAAAATTCCAAGAGCTTTTCTGGCAGAGAACCGATCAAATCTTGTATCTCGGATTTCCATAAGAATAAAGGATGCGATGACACCTTTACGAACCCAGCAAAAATTGCTAATTCGAGCCCCTGTTCAAACTGACATGGAATCGTCTGATGACTAAAGGTCTGCAAAGAAACTAGTGGCTAAGCAGAGGCTTCAAAGAAAACGATCATTCAATGCTTGAAGAAAAGACTTGAGCAAAAGAAGGGCAAGTGGAAAGAAAAATTGCCTAAATTCTATGGGTATATCGCACTATCGTTCATAAAGCAACTGGATAAAGTACGTTTTCCATGGCTTATGAAACTAAAGCCATCATCCCAATCCACGTCATAATAATGCAAACTTGTATACTGAAGAACATATTGAATTGAAAAATGCTGGAGTTCTCAAGTCCGAGCTCGACTTTGTGGAAGAATGCATAAAATGTGCCTGAGTTTGACTTGCTACCTATCAACAACAGATCCGCTTGTACCACAACGAAAAGGTCAAACCTTAAAACTTTCAAAGTGGAGATCTTATTTTAAGGGAAGTCTTCAAGAACACCGAAGTACCTAGAGAGTGCAAGTTCGGGGAAAATTGGGAAGGTCCATACAAAGTCATTGGAGTAGGAGGCAAATGGCCATTCAACCCTACGCAGATGGATGAAACTCCAATTAGCAAGAGATGGAATATGGCCAAACTCCGGCGATATTATTGAGAACTTTAACACCGCTTGTCTACGCGTACACATGGAGAAGCATCTTGAAAGCTTGCCTTAGTTAAGGAGCAAGATGAGCCCCGATGTAACTACACATCGTATCACCTTAATCTTAGAGCTACACCTGTGATTAGGTTATCCAATTTCAGAGATATGTAGGCAATCAAATGTGGATTTACTCACACCCACCCATCAAACTCCCATTCTTTTATAATAAGAATTTAGTTTGATTATCACATGACTTTTGTTTGTTTGTTTATTTTTCTTTATTGTACATGGAAGCTCTCAATATCCTAAATATCACACAACTTTGAAACTCTGCAAAACTGCAAGTCTAAAAATTTAAAGCAATAGTATTAGAGGAGTTTCTTGTGATAAAGCTTAGTCCGTGGTGTTCCGGTTAGAAGGTTGGAATACTCGAGTCGTATTAAGTGATGTTACGTTTGGTGGACTATGGACATTGGGACATGACCCGTTATCTGGAGCTTCCAATGCACCATTTGCCTTCTAGAAAGTTTATGCAACCAAAAGTGTGTGGCTTATCCAATCAAACATGGGCTCTGGCTATTTAAGGGAATAATGAAAAGGGCAAACCAAAAATTAGTTGAGGGGTGACTCTGAACTCTGGTCCCGAAGTATGATTACTTCTATATCCCAGACTAGTGTACTAAGTCAAGTATGTTATGTTGCGGTCTCATTCCTAAAGCAGGTGTGGTAGAGTAATCCAAACATGAAAATCTCCATGATAGAATTTTATTCCAATGGATCTTTAATTCATGAAAGTAGTGTAGGAAAGTCAATTAAGTGTATTCCGAACAGAAACACCCAAGTCCGACGCATATTAGTCTGGTAAAATGATTAAAAGATGTTTTTGACCCCACGTGCAAGCGACCAAGTCTTTCATGAACTTTTTGTTTAAGGTTTACTAAGATGAACACGCAATTCGGACTGAGGAGGAAGCCTCTTATGGGTTACACATTTCAATTATTAAAATCCTCAAACACATAATGGAGCAAAGTGAACAAATAAACAAACTCAATGGTCAACTTCTCATACAACACTTAGATTAATCTTATTTAAGTGTTAATTATTACTACTCAGCCATCAAGGCAATTGAAACAAGTTAGCCTCACATTAAGATCTAGAGGTCATTCCGAGCAAGATTTATCACTTTCTTATCCTTAATCTGATTAATGCATTAAAGCAAGTTTCAGAGCAAAAGATTTTTTATGGGTCTTAAACCTAGTGTGGGAGTAGGTGGTATTCCGACTATCACTGTGGAAGTCTTTATAAACACTTAGTTTAGGGAATAACAATTTTTTGCAATGTTATGAAGGGATCTAAAGCTCACCTAAGTCTACAGGTTTATATGTGTTTGACTCTGTTACTTATTAACTCAAAGTTAGTTAACTCTGGAAAGCTTATTGGAATAAAAATATATTCCGCAATAAGGAAGCAAATAGTGCAAACTTCTAAGCATGTAGAAGATGAGGCAACTATGTTTTTTGGCTTGTCACTCTACTTCTGCTGTTAAAATGAGCATGTTTGGTATATTAATAGTGGATGCAGTAACTACATGGCTTCACATGATTCATTGTTGGTAAATTTTGATAAGTCTATGACTTCAAAGGTGAATATAGGCAAAGAACAGTTAGTACAAGCCACAAGAAAATGGTACTTTAGTTGATTGAAACAAAAGATGGAACTAGAAACATTAATGAAGTGATGTTAGTTCTAGATCTTGATGAAAATTTACTGAGTGGGTCAAATGATTCAGCATAGAACTTTCTACTAGTTGGTGATGATTTGGTGGGTATTTTTGAAGAAAACAATTGGAGTATCATGTAGCAACAATGCAAATGGCTAGAAATAGGTGTTTCCCCTAAATCATGAAGGATATGAATCCAAAAACTTTGAAGGGTATAGTTGAAGACAATGCTTGGGACTAGCATAAAAGCTAGGTCATTTGAATTTCCAATGTATAAAGTTGTTAGCTGACAGTGAAATGGTGTATCAGCTACCAAAAATAAAAGAAATACATGGTGTGTATGTAAGTTGTGTTGTAGAAAAAACAACACGGTGATGCATTTAGTAAACAGAAAACTTAGAGAGCAAGCTATCTTCTAGAGTTTTGTTCACTCATATGTGTATGGTCCTATGCAAGTCACTACACTTGGTGGAAACAAATACATATTCATTCATTGATGATTGCACTAGAACCTATCAGTTATACTTCATGAAACACAAATATGAAGTGTTCGGTATATTCAAGAAATTCAAAGCCATGGTTGTACTCAGAGTGGATGTCAAATAAAGAAATTGAAAAGTGATAGAGGTGGTGAGTATACCTTTATAGATTTCATAAATTATGTGAAAATGCTGGATTAGAAAGGCAGCTGACAATGACATATTCCTTTAACAAAATAGTGTTGCAGAGAAAAAGAATGAAACCATTGAAAAAATGGCAAAAAACATGCTACATGAGAAAAAGTTACCCTATTTCTTTCAGGGTGTGCAGCTAACACTGCATTCTACATACTTAATGGGTGTTCAACCAAGGGAGTTGCAAACAAGATACCATTTTGAGGATTCCAGTGGAAAAAAGCCATGAATCAAGCATCTCAAAGTGTTTGGATGTATTTGTTATTGTGATACTTCTGGATAGTTGAGAAAAAATTAGATGAAGCATTTGTCAAACGAATTTTTATGGCGTAAGGAAAGATTGAGAAGGGCTATAGGGTTTACAACTTGTCCATAAAAAAAGATCATGTTGTCAAGAAGTCTATGAAAGTGGAATCAGTGATTGGGAAACCAATAAAAAGGCTTTCAAAACTACCTATGAATTTGAGATTTGATGAGAGACTGAAAGGAGTTGAAATTGCGGAGGCCGAAACTAAACCACCATCTCAATTAGAAGGAGCAATGTTCAACAAGAATTGTTTTCACATTCTCAAACTGAGCAAGGTCAATCTAACTCTACAAGTGAAACTCCAGTGAAATGGAAAACTCTCAATGACATTTATGCTCGATGTAAAGGTCAATAATCAATCTTTAATAATATTGACTGATAAGCCTTTAACAGCACGTGCTAACAATTTTTATTTGTTCTAATGCACATTGCATGGCATTTCTGTTGTCTAAGATAAACATAATTTGCAATCAATTTCTAATCTTTGTATTCTTTGATTTTCTATCACAGAATAACATATCAGTTATCATGCAAGCTCTATGCGATAAGAATTTTTTTTTTTTTGTGCATATCCATTGTCTTTAACCTGTTAATTACATTGATAAATTGACTTTCAGTGTTTACTATCCATCTTATTCTTTAATATTTGTCATTTACATCTAGTTTCATATTATTTCAAGTATTAAATATATCAACTCTCATGATAACTCTATGTAACATGTAAATTTTTTTTATGGGTATCCATCAGCTTTAAATTGTTAATTACAGCGATAAATTAACTTTTAGTATTTACTATTCATGTTAGTCTTTAATGTTTGCCATTTTCATCTATTTTCATATTATTTGAAGTTTCAAATTCAACATCATTTACTCATTGATAAGGTGTTTGGCAATTTCTTTTTCTTGCTTTCCCATGTTTGATTATTAAGCAACAAGTGATTGGAACGTCTTGACGAAATGGACTATGAAATAATAGTCCCAAAAATTGAAGCAGGTGCTTGCTACGAGATTATGATTTTTTCACACCAACAAAATGAGAGGCCAGTATTGAGTAGTGTCGCACGACACTCATGTCATGTTCATTGCTAAAATAGTTTTTAACAAGTTGACAAGATTTGTATCCTTGACTGAACAAAGTTGATATCCTAACAGGTAATATTAGAATGCATTGGTACCTGTTTTATAAAACATTATCTTTTTTCAAATTTGGATATGTTATTTGTCATGTGGTTGGAGTCCAGCGTTTGAAGCCCATACAACTGAATCATAGAATTGATCACAAGTGTGACGTGGTCATTCAGAACATCATGTTATTTCCTCTACATAGCACATTTTTTAATTTTTTTTCTGTATCAAAGTGTCTATATCATGGATATCCAAATTGTTGTTTTTCTCTTTTGTGACATTGGGCTATCATATGCTTTTCTTAAAAAATATATAATTTAATGTATTTTGGATAAAAAGTTCTATAAGATTTTAATCGCTTTTTCAATATTTTTGTTAATTATTTTATTTGGCAGAAAAGAAGAAGCTAAGATTATATTGTGGTCAGACGTTACACATAGCTTTACTTCTTTGTCGTTCGATTCACTGCTCCAACCAATAATTGCAGCCTTTACGAGCTTGAAAGTCAAGCTATTTGTAGGTATATATTTTAATCAAAAAATTATTTGTTTGGTATTGTCTTTCTCAGATGTTTAGGTGCCAGTTTAGTTTTGAAATTTTGTATCTCTCTTTGCTAGACAGTGTTATATAGTTTTATTTAATCTTGAACTATTTTTTACAGTAAGTCCGGGTGTTCTGTGCCTCTATAACGCAAATATTTTTATGTGTGAAAATGAATTGTTATGCTATTATGTAGTGTTTGAACAACACAGTGTTCATACATATACTTTGTTGCATCTGTTTTAATTTTCTTCTTTAAAAATGAGTGCAGGTGTGAGTTAGTCATTTATCAATTTCCACCTATGTTTAACAGAACAATATATTATGACAATAAATTTGTTATCAAGGCTATATTCGATTTGCAAGAGTTAATTTTTACAGTTTCCTTTTTTCATTAAACACCATCCATGCAATGTAGACAAGGCCTAAATCCTATAGGTTTAAATTTATCCTTTTTTTTTTTCCAAACATTTACATAACTGCTTACAATGTCAGCTGATACATCTTTTTTCCTTCTTTCTATTTTCATTTTCTTATTTGTTAATATTTTGAGCATAGACAACATCATCCTCAACAACATTGGTTCAACGCTTTTCTTTGTTGATCCAGACACTCTAGAATCAAATTCATAAGAATAAGTGTAAGTCCATTAATTATCATAAAATAAAATTCATAAAACATTTAGAATTATTAATAGAAAAATAGTTATTGTTTTTTAATGCACATTCGACTAATGTTAGATCAAAATTGTTGCTGGTTTTCCGGCTGGCCTCACCCTGTTAGAACACTCCCTCCCTCCAATCAGGCAAATGAGATTGAAGTTTTGCAGACTGGAAAAAAGGTGATTATTGAAGAATTGGGCTATTTGGACCCAGATTTATATAAGGTACACATAATCCTTATATTTTATCGTGTTAGATTAAAACAATCTTATTCACTTTTTACTTCTTTCACAGAAGATTTCTATTTAATGATTATCGACCATCTAAACATCTTTCTGAATATTTCACAAGATGATACATTTTTGTGCAAGACATCAATTAAGCAATTTAACACAAGATATGAATGGTGGTATGCTGCTTGCCCTACATGTGCCAAACAAATGTACAAGGACCCAATGAGTGGTCAATTGATCTATAAAAAACATCCCAATCAAATCCCAACTACTTGGTAATGACTTAAACACCATATTTGACTTTTGTCAATTGATCATCGTCTCATATCGTTCTTAGACTGAAATTTATCATTTATTTTGTTTTTAATTACATATTTTAAATTAATAGTTCATTGATCATGCGGCCATATTACAAGTTAAAAACTTAATTGTTGGATGAATGTACGTACCTTTGTGCAGAAGCTTGAATCTCGACACACTCCTACAAACATGGACAAGTGCTTTGTTCTTCAGTGCACGTCTTGAACTTGGAAGGTCATTAGGTTGGCTACAGTATGTCGAGTTGCCCCTTGATTTTCACCTCCCAAGACCTAGGGAAAATAGTGATAGCCCTAGAGACCTAACTAGAATATGTGAACTTTATGGAAAAGCCTTGTGTTTCTCTCACACTATTTTCTCTCTTCCCTTAAGCCACCTTATGTAACTTTAGGAAGAGGATGATATAGTGAATTAAATGTCATTCACATTCCAAACTGAAATGGCTTTAGACATTCATCTAATTACTACGTTAGTAATTAGGATGTTAATATCCTCATGTGGGTGGACTCTTCAACTTGTGGAATTTGTCATATTAGATAAATCCTACATCTCCCACTTACCCATATAGGGTGTGGCATAATATCAATCAACATACTTAGTTCACATCCATTCTAGTTTATCTCCTTATACAAGAAATAGGACGCGCGACCTTGCAAGAAAAACGTACATAAGTATGAGCACTATCATTAAGCTATCACTAAACTTACAATAGTGCATCACTCGAAAGTTCATCGCTTTATACCCTAGATTGTTCGTCATAAACCATACTTGACATTCTTTATCCCTCGTTTATAAAAAGCAATGTCATGTCTCACAAGTATCATGTATCCATTTCTTATATTTGATAACAAATATCAAAAAGACGCTGCACAGCTAATGAATCACATGACATAGTGTTGTCTTCAAATTGTCTTCCCTAAGCTCTCATGTTAGTCTAATTTGGTTTAACTGCTTGCCTAGACACGCTTCTTGGGACAATAATTAACTCGATCGTTTTAGATAAACGTGCTAGAGTAGCAATCATCAAACCTCCTCTTTCTAACATAGGCTTTAGTCCAAAGGGCATAAATGGTGGAATTGTATAGACCCTTTGTGCTTCACACAGTGATTGAATCAGGGATTAATTCATCACTCTCACTTTTGGTCCATTATAGCACATACACTATGATTTGTATGCTATGGTGTATCCTCATCTCAATGAGTGTGTCATATGTCCATTGGACATACCCCATACAGATCTTAGTCTAGTCGCTACACAAGTGCCTAACCTGAGTCTTCTAGCATAGTCGCCCTCTCGGCACCCACCTAGATACTCACATCCGGTTCTACAAGCTTAAACATGAAATAAATTCATGTTCGACTTCTGTTAAGTCTCATTGTAGACATTTCGAAGGCGACATTCTATCTTGTGCATATTGGTATGTGCAACATACACATGTTCGGTCTCGCAGCCCAATGCGTTAAGGACCCAAATGTCTCATCATGCTCACTATCTCAGCACTAGGGCGAATCGCTTATGTGAAAAACGATTCTAGCTTGGCGACACTCGCAAAGATGTGTAAACAATCATTTTAAAAATAAATAAATATGAAATGAAAAACTTCAATGCCTTTTTATTCAAATAATAATATCAAATACAAAGAAAAAACACATCAAACCCTACGTAAACCCATTTTCTTTACATGAGTCAGAAAAGAGTTTCTAATTATGGGTTTAGTCATGGGATTAACAAGCATATTGCTAGTTGAGATATTTTTTAACACTACTTCACCCTTGGTAACCTTGTTCCTAAAGAAATGATATCGCGTATCTATGTGATTAGATTTGCCATGACACTTAGGATCCTTAGTGTATGCCAAGGCTGAAGTACTATCACAATAGACAAGTACAACTTCATGGGCATAAGTTGTAATACCCATTTGGCGTAGAAACCTTCTTAGCCAAACATCTTCTTGAACAGTTGATCCAAGTGCAACATATTCTGAATTCATTGTGGACAGAGCAACACAAGTTTGTTTCTTGCTACACCAAGAAACAATTTCACCTTCAAGGATAAAAGCATAACCTGAGGTGGATGTTCGTTCATCTCTATCACTTGCCCAGTCAGCATCACTATACCCTTTTAGCTTCAGATCCCTTCCTTAGTAACATAGAGCTAAGTCTTTTGTTCCTTGTAGGTATCTCATAATCCTTTTGATAGCTTGCCAGTGAGCTTATCCAAGATTAGCTTGATAGCGGCTTACCATGGCCATGCATATCAAATGTCCGGACGCGTGCAAAGCATTGCGTACGTTAGACTTCCTACCGCAGAGGAATTGAGTACGTTTTCCATTTGTACTTTCTCTTTCTTAGTCTTTGGACATTGTTCTAAGGACAATATCGCCCTTTTTCCATAGGAGTGTCTATGGGTTTGGAGTTCTCCATCTTAAACCATTCAAGTACCTTTTAATGTAAGTCTCTTGAGACAAACTCAGAAGTTTTCTTGAGCGATCTCTCATGATCTTAACTCCAAGCATATAGTGTGCTTCACCCATATCTAATATCTCAAAATGGGATGACAACCACGTTTTCGTAGTTTCTGTGGAGGTCTTGTCATTTCTTGCTAGTAGGATGTCATCAACATACAGAGAAAGTATGAGAATACTTTTTCTAGATTTCTTAAGATACATATAGTGGTCTTCCTCAATCATCTAAAAATCAAATGAAGTGATTGAGTTATGGAATCTAATGTTCCACTGTCTAGACGCTTGCTTGAGGCCATAAATGGAACGTTTTAGGCAACAAACGTTGTGCTCTTGTCCCTTGGCCTTGAAGCCTAGTGGTTGATATATATATATATATATATATCTCCTCGTCTAGTTCTCCATTGAGAAATGTTGTCTTTAACATCTATTTGGTAAAGTTCCAAATCTAGTTGAGCAACAATAGATAAAATGAGAATTTAGGTAAACCTCACCACAGGGGAGAATGTCTCTTCATAGTCTACACCCAATTGTTGAGTGTATCCTTTCGCTACAAGGCGTGCTTTATATTTGTCAATTGAACCATTTGTCTTGCGTTTGATTTTTAAAACCCGCTTGTTTCCAGTGGTTTTACGCTCAGGCGGAAGATCAACTATGATTTGTATTTAAACTAACCTAAATTATAGATTAATTTAAACCAAATTAAACTCGCAAGCGCACAAATCAATTGTAATAATATATGCAAATACGAGGTCGATCGCACAGGGATTGCTTTAACACCAATTTAACTGATTAATCACACTAGACTTAATTAAACAAACAAAGGATAGATTGAATTGAATAATTGATTAAGACTATAATTAACAAGAAAAAAAAGACAATTAATTAAAATAAACACACGACACAAGAAGAAATTGAGAAACAATGGAAGTCTAAGGTTATGAATCCACCAATAACAATCTGATTTACTTTTCCTAGAGCCAACTACTATCCAATTACCATGCCAATGTTAAAGGTTGTTCTTTCTAAGTTATGAATTCAGGCATCAACTCTTGTATCTCTAGATGATAATTATATCCTATTGGTTAGGCATACAATTGAACACATAAAACCCATTAAGCGTAGAAGAATCATGTCAACCAAGAAAGACTAGCTTGATATTGGTCATCCTCACTACTTTGTCTACTCTTCTTAATTTTAGTTCCAATAAACCTAATTGATTGGTCATCCTCATAGATTTATCTAAATATCTAGATGCAAAATTCCTAAAGATGATCAGTCATTAGAAATCTGAATCTAGAACAAAATACCCACAAAGATTAAAAATATAACATGGCATATAATCAAATAATAATTAACAAAGTACTTCACAAATATTCATATCATGGCTTCATCATAAACCTTAGAAAATAACTTAGTTACACATAGAAATAAAAATACAAGAAAGATAGACCCCAAAAACCAAGGCAAAGCACGTCCCTAAGCTCTTCTTCACAAATTACAGAGATGGTGAATGGTGTAGTGGTTGTGTGGTAATATGGGTATGTGGGGGATATGTAGAGAGAGATTAGGGCACCTTATTTATACTAGAAAAACCCTAAAAGGTCTGGGAGAAACTCTCCTAAAATAAAACAAACTCCTAAACAATTAATGACGTAAACTAGGAAAGGATCATTCTTGGCTTGGGAAACACGTCATCTGTCTTGCACGCCAGTTTTGGAATCGATTTATCTTCTGAAAAATTATGTAAAACTATGAGAAATGTAGATTTATCTCTTATATTTCCAGGAATATATCGCATGCTAGTAAGAAAAATCGGGAAAGCTTTCAAATCTTCATTCTCCCACAGCTACGCAATTCTAACGGGAAAACAATTTCTGCGGGATTGATTTATAAAACGGGAATAAATGGCTTCATGGAAAATTATGAAATTCGGATACAATGATCTTCAGCCTCTTAGCTTCCTTCTCCAATTGGTCTTGCATCAAAACTCCTCCAGAAAGTTGAATTATCACCAAAAATGTTCTAAGTGCGCAGATTGGCTGAAACTGAGAAAAGGAAAGTACTAAGGTTCTTTTATAATCAATTCCTTAACAAAACTTAGGGATTATTAACATGAAAATATGATAAATAATGCACCTATCAAACTACCTCCCAATAGTATTCTTGTCTATGGAGCTCATCTCATCCTCCATTGCAATTATCCACTTCTCTTTGGCAGGTAAAGTTAATGCTTCTTTGTAAGAAGAAGGTTCATCATCTTCTGAAGCTATGAAAATGTAGGTCTCTCCATCAACCTCAAAACAACGTTTGGGTATATGTCCTCTTTTGCTCCTTCGACCTGTGTGACCTAATCACAGCTTGAACTTGCTGCTCATCAGTGAAGATACTTCCAGCAGCTTTCAAATCTTGTATCATACTGGACATCTTTCTCAAATGTTCAGATACAAAGTGCTTGGGATCCATCCTATAAACCTCAAACTTCAACACCAAACTTCTCAGCTTAGTAGTTGAGGTACCACCGAAAGCAAATTTTAGCAGGTCCACATTTCCTTAGCAGTCGAGTACCCTTCATACTCACTAATAAGATCATCATGCATGTTGTTTAACATTGTAAAGCACAAACTTCAATCTTTCTTGAACCAAGCATCATAAAACCTTACTCTAGCCGTATGCTGAGCCGTAGTGGTTCCATCTATCTCCATGTTAGGCTCAACCAGGGAAGCCTCCAAAGGCTCTAGGAGCTCTTGTTCATTGAGAAGATATTGGATCTTCCTATGCCAAATATCATAGTTGGTTCCAACTAGCTTTTCACCTTCGGTCAAATCAACAACTTTCTTCGCAGCTTTTTCTTTCTACAAGGGTGAAATAATTTATGACATCATTTTACACATCTTTCGTTTATCACATTGTTCGTTTATTTATTTCAAAAACCCATTAGAAAAACATCTCACTTTTCTCATAGGTTGAAATAAAAAAATTTGCTAAGTTGCTCCTAATTATTTTCGAAATAAATCTTAGTTAAAACATAATTTCATTTTACGTTTTAAGCTATCCAATTTCATGCATCATCCAATTGAGTGCAAGAAAAAACAATTATAAGCAAAGACACAAACAATCACTTAGTATTCATACATATAATGGACCCTTCGTTGGGATTAAATTAGGGTTACAGACAATGGGCTCAACAAGTGGGCCTTTGTAAGTGTGACCAAGTCAAATCCGAGAGGGGTGGCAATGCGAAACTTTTAAAAACTGACCCTCTTTGACACCAAAGGTCTCCTTAAAGATTTTTTCTAGACACCACATCAAGTAAGAGGCGACCATTAGTGAACCCTAGTCGAATATCTAATTTTAGGCCCAACTAGAGCATGTTTGATGAATATCCTAAATATGGATCATTTTGCTAAATGACATGTTCAAAAACTAGCCCAATCCAATAATTCACAATTAAATAATAAAATAATCATATTTAAATATTCTTCTAAAGAACATTCCTTTCTAATTTAAAATGCTCAATCAACGTGAACAAATTTAATCGACATAATCATTTTGACATTTCAAGAATTAGATTCGACTCAGTGAGACAAGTTTAACAGTGTTAACAATATCTCCATATACCTAGTGGTACTAGTGTACTCGCCTAGGCCGAGAGTGGAAGAGAACTGACAACTGTTCATCTTTTTCCTCATGAAATCTGGAATTTCTAGATTTCTTGTTCTCACGAAGCCGTTTATAGAGGCCATAACTTTGTCAATATGTATCTGTTTTATGCATATTTTATATTGTTAGAAATCTCAGATTACTATCTACAATTACGTCTTCTTGGGTGAATTCCAAAAACAACTCTACGTGCACGAAAAAAGGCTCGCAAAAACCTTGAAATTTTTTATTTTTCATGCTAATCCGATACAAAAGTTTCAATTTTCTCTCTAACCGCTTGGTTTTTCTTTACCATATTTTAAACATAATTTAAAATGAATGTAAAGAACATATCCCAAGCATTTAAACCTAGAAAAAACAAGCATGCCAAAAACGAAATTTTAAAAGCAAGCATCCATGGTTTTTCAACATTCCTAACATGGCACATTCATAAATATCTCATGTAATCGTGTGAGTGTGTGAGTGGCTCTGATACCACTGTTGGATGAACGTATGTATCTTTGTGTGGAAGTTTGAATCTTGACACGCTCCTACAAACCCGAATAGGTGCTTTGTTCTCCTGTGCACTTCTAGAACCTCGAAGGTCGTCGGGTAGGCTACACTATGTCGAGTTGCCCCTTGGTTTTTGCCTCCCAAGACCTAGGGAAAATAGTGATAGCCCTAGAGACCTAACTAGAATATGTGAACTTTATGGAAAAGCCTTATATTTCTCTTGCACTAATTTCTCTCTTCCCCTAAGCCTCCTTATATAGCTTTAGGAGGAGGATGATACAATAATGAATGAAATGCCATTCACATTCCAAACTGAAATGGCTTTAGACATTCATCTAATTACTACATTAGTAATTAGGATGTTAATATCCTCATGTGGGTGGACTCTTCATCTTATGGAATTTATCATATTAGATAAATCCTATATTAATCAAGTTTGAAACACAACTTTACGCAGCCATCCTTTGCTTTTTCATATGATTAGTATTAACATTAAATTATAACATCGAAAGATCTATAAGAATGCAGTTTTCAAGTTATTAGGCCATTTATCCTTTGTCATCAATGTTTTTTCTGGTTGAGTGAAGGTACAAAGTGTTCTTGGTCTTTGAAGATGAAACGAATGAAATCAATGCTCTCATTATTGGAAAATTAGGTGAAAAGTTCTTTGGCACAACGTGCAAAGATTTGGTTTTCAATCAAAGATCAACATATCAAAAGCAATTGCCAAGCGAGTTTCTCAGACTTATAGGCCAAAGGAAATTTTTTCACCTCCGAAGTTGATGAAATTTGTTGAATTCAAATTATTTTCTCATCTACAATGTTTATGAGGACACCATGATCCAACCAACAACTCCACAGTCTATGAGCAAAGAAATTGCAGTGTCTTCCACAACAGTTTCATAGTCTACTACACCGCCTAAAACAACTGGAGAATCACATAAGAGAATAAGAGATTCAATCAAGAGAGCCCTTTTTACAGGAGCTGAAAAAAGTTTTATTCTGCATACAGCTTTTTTTTCTCGATCTCAAATTATTTTCAATGTGATCTTAATTTATTTTTCCAATCTCTTTAATATGTTTGGCACAGTGAGGTAGAGAAATCTCTTAAATAGATGTGCAGGATTTTGACCAGGTTCTAATCAAGTTGTTGAAAAAAAAAAAAAAAAATATTCTCCAACTAGCGCAAAAACAAACACTCCTCTACAAAAGAAAACTAGGTAACTTGGCTTTATTCCCATATTTTATCTAATGTAACCATATTTATACACACTTTATTTCATCTCAGTTAGCATTTGCATCTTTTTTTTTTCTTGCTCTACACGTTCTTTTATTTGCAGTCACTGTCGGAAGGAACAAACTTTTGCTGTTGTACAAAACAGTGTTACTGTCTTTTGTGAATAGGCCATAGTAACATCAATTCCCCTATTTTTTGTGTACATGAACAATCTAATGTTTTCAAATCTTTCATCTACAACTACTAATGTTGATCAAGACCTAGCATAGCTACTAGGGGGAAATATCAGACTAATCGTTTTTGTACATCAAATGACAGAATGTTTCCTAATGCTTTTTTGTATAAATTGCTTAAATCTAGACAATGGCCTGTAAAAAATAATGACTGCATTTAGTATGCAGTCTTTATTATCTTTATGTTAATAGTGTTAGTCTACATTTCTATGCATTTATACTTTTAGAACATGTTCTATAGTTTAATTTTCATTCCCGCAACAATGTGCGAGCACGGTTTTCTAGTATAAATCTATTATTGGTGTCAAATAGGTTTTCAAGACAAAATTGAACTTGGATGACACAATACAGAAGTACAAGGCAAGGCTAGTAGCTAAAGGCTACTCTCAAAAGCTTGAAATTAATTTTAGGGAGACCTTTGCACCTGTTGCAAGGTTAGACACAATAAGAAATTTGATTGTACTTGCAGCTCAGAAATGTTGGAAGTTATATCAACTAGACGTCAAATCTCTTTTTCTTAACGGAGTACTACATGAGAGGATTATGTAGATCAACGTGAGGGGTTTGTGCTTGCATATGGAGCATTGTATAGCCTGATTGATTAATTAGAATACAAACACTAACATGTTGTGAACATTCCTAGTTTAAGTATGATTATGTAAATCCTATATTAGATTTGATTCTAGTTATCCTTTCCTATTACAACTTGTATTACTTGGAGAAGAAGGAATATCTTCTCTCGCTTTACTACTATAAATAAAGGCACAATGTAGGAGGGATAACAACACACATTCCCCTACAATTCTACAAACACACATGTCTCTTCCTCTCTCCTGTGCTGCTGGCCCCTCTCCCTTTGTTAGATAAAAATAGACCACAACACGTTATCAGCACACTCTTACCGCTGCGCTTAGGAATCTGACGTTGGAGAATTTTTTTCTGCATCAAACCAGTTCATCCATATCATCACGCAATCAGGTTCTTTCAAAACAACGGCTTTTAACTCGATATTTTGCAAGCCCTGATAGCATGAACATTCATCATGATGCATGACCCAACTTTACGTTTAACGTATTTTAGATTCTACATAAATTGTGTATGCCTCATAACCAAAATTGCTACAATTATGTGAATTTGATATTTGCCATGAATTGAATCTTACATATGTACATGCATTGAAACTATTATTTACATATGCATCAAAGTAAATATGTGATTCATTGAATTATATATGCATCTCATTGAATTAATGAAAAAAAAAAGAGAAATTTTTTGCGATTGGGACTAGGGTTCTTTCGAACCAATGACCACCATCTTGCAGATGGGGTCTCCACACCAAACCGAGAGCCTGCAGCTCTCATCTTCTCCAGAAAACCCATGGAGCAGAAGCTCCAAAACCCCAAACCCAGAAATCCGACACCTTTCATAGTGTCCTCAACCATGGCATGGCCTGCAGCCACAACCCTGAACCTTTGGTTCATATTCCTGACGACCTGAAGTCGTCCCATGTCGGCAATTGAACCGAGATTCACTGAAATCTCGTCAGAATTTTCTCGAAAATTCGATTTCAATTTTTAGGGTTTTATAGTTGTTGAAACGTTGAGATTCTATTATCTCCGTGGTTGTCCATGACAACCGTGACTCACTCCGAGCCCCAACAACCCCGACACGACCACCTGCAGTGGCGCCGTCGATAAAAAACCGGTGTTCTTCCCCGGTGATATACACCCAGCACACGCTGGGGTGTTTTTGGTTCATACCCGGGCCCATTAGGGCTTAGATGGACACGGTCACAAACACCAGCCCTCCGGGCTTTGGTGTTTTGCTTAAAGCCTTGCCATTTGGGCTCACAGATTGCAGCCCATCCATTTGGCCCATTTTCTTCTCAGCTTGATTAAAAAAAAAAAAACAATTTTTTTTTGTTTTTTTTGGGCTCGCCTGCAGCGGCCCAGCCTGAAAAAAAAGAAATTTTTTTTGCTGCCTACAGCAGCCCATTTCTCTTGCCATGTCTCCCCGTGAGCCTGCAGCTCACCTGAGACCCCACATCCCATTTTTTTAGGCCTAGGTCTCATGGAACAATTCTTTCAAGCCACCCATGGCTTAGTGTTTTCTTTTGGAGCCCGAGATTTTATTATTTCATATCTTTCAATAATTTGGTTTTTATATTTTTTTCACACACATTTTTAATTTGGCCCGAAGTCCAAATAATTAATTCAATTATAATTATACAATACTTTTGCATATACTTGTTGCATATTTGTTTGCATATATATTTGTGTTTGCCTGCAGTAATATATGAACCTGAAGTTCATAATTACTTTGAAACCTGAAGTTTCTTATAAACATGCCTTGTTTGAAAACCTGAAGTTTTCACTTAAACATATCACCCATGAAAACCCGAAGTTTTTCATGCAAAATTGAACCAATACATGTATATTAGAACCTATATGTTCTACTCCTATGTGAATGGAATGATTTTTCTCCATTACACTAACCACATCTTGTCCATCTATTTTGGTATAGGAACATGTCGAATTGGAACAAACACGACTTAACCGCTTTGGAGGTCTCTGGAAAGAACTACCTTAAGTGGGTTTAAGATGTAAAGCTCCACCTCACTGCAAAGAACTTGTGTTCTGCTATTGAAGAAGCAACAGATAAACCTATTGGCGAAGCTGAAAAAGCCATTGCTATGATCTTCATCCGAAGACATATCCATGACGCTCTGCAAACTGAGTACCTTGCTGAGGAGGATCCATGTGCATTATGGGTTGCTTTGGCTAATCGTTTCGATCACCAAAATGACATATTCTTGCCTGAAGCAAGACATGACTGGCAGCACTTGCGCTTCCAAGACTTTAAGTCTGTGAATGAATATAATTCTGAAGTTTGTCGAATCCAATCACTTCTTAAGCTTTGCAATGAAACTTTGACTAAAGAGGATCTCCTGGAGAATACCTACTCGACCTTCTCTGCTTCTAATATTGTCCTGCAACAACAATATAGAGCTCAGAAGTTCACCAAGTTCTCGAATTTGATCTCTGTTTTACTTATTGCTGAAAAACAGAACCAGTTGTTGATGAAGAATCATCAAGCTCAACCTACTGGGGCTACTGCTGTGCCTGAAGCACATTATAGCACTAATAAACACCCAACATGCCAAAAGAGGCATGGTAGAGGTGACCAGAAGCCATCCCACAAAGGTCAATAGAGCCAAGGCCCATCCAATGGAGGAAACAAAGCCTAGAAGCGCCCAAATCTCGCTCCCAAGGCCCTGAACTTCAAGAATAAGGGCAAAGCACCCACAACCATGGATGACGATATGTGCTATCGCTGTGGTTCAAAGGACCATTGGTCCCTTGTTTATCGAGCTCCCAAGAAGATTGTAGATGAATATTATTCTCGTTGTAAGAAGTTTGAATCAAACTTCTTGTAAGTGGACGAACCGGAGACTACAAAAATGGAGGTTTCTGACTTTTAGGAGGATACCACACCTATGGAAGATTAGAATCTTAGACATAGACTTATTTTTAGTTAAAATAAGACCATTGGGGCCGAATTCCACCTAGTGGCCGAACCCCCCCTTGTTTTTGGTTGATTTTGAACAATTTTCCTTTATGTTTTGGATTATTAGTTGGCGATTTGTTTTGGATATTAAATTTTAACCCTTGAATAAATGACATTATTTTAATTGATATTTGTTTTTATAAACTTTTATGCATGTGATCGATTCAAATTAATTTTTCATTCTAGGTATGACTAGTGGGCAAGTTAGTTGTCTGGCAGATAGTGCAACCACGCACACTGTTTTGCGTGAACGCATCTATTTCACTAACTTCATACCTAAAAATGCACCTCTGACAACCCTCTCAGGCCCATCCAACCTGATAGAAGGATACGGTAAGACACGTATAATATTGTCCAATGGTACAATCTTGACCCTTGCTGAGGCACTATATTCTTCACGTTCCGGAAGAACATTACTCATTTCAAGGACGTTAGAGATAACAATTACCACGCTGAAACCCACGTAGAAAACGGAGTTGAATTTCTGTGCATAACTTCATACGAATATGGCCAAAAGCGTATTCTCGAGAAGATGAAGCGTATCCCGAGTGGTCTGTATACTACGACCATATGCCCCATAGAATGCCATTATGTGGTCGACCCTACCACAGGGGCCACGCACGAAATTACACTTTGGCATGATCGTTTGGGACATCCTGGACGAATAGCGATGCGCCGTATCCTTAAATCTTCACACGGGCATCCACTAACCCGAAGCTTAGGTTCGATCCATGAAATCGCATGTCAAACATGTTCTATGGGAAAGCTTATTACTAAGCCTTCTTATGACAAGATTCGTTCGAATCCTTCCATTTTTCTACAACGGATTCAGAGGGACATTTGTGGACCGATTCAACCTCCCTGCGGGCCATTTAGATATTTTATGGTTTTGGTTGACGTTTCCACACATTGGCCACACGTGTGCTTTGTTGTCCAAGAGGAACGCTGCATTCTCCAAACTATTGGCTCAGTTTATTAAGCTCAGGGCTCCCCATCCTAATTATCCGATCAAATCTATTCGATTGGATAATGCTGGATAATTCACATCTAAAACTTTTGATGACTATTGCATGTCGGTTAGGGTTGAAGTTGAACATCCTGTACCCCATGTTCACACCCAAAATGGCCTGGCAGAGGCTTTCATTAAGCGCTTACAAATGATTGCTCGATCGTTGGTCATACGTACCAAGCTCCCGATCGCTGCTTGGGGCCATGCAATATTGCACGCAGCAAAGTTGGTCCGCCTGAGGCCTATTGCGACATAACCATTTAGTGCCCTTCAGTTGGTCACCGGATGCGAACCCAACATATCGCATCTGCGCGTCTTTGGTTGTGCGGTATATGTGCCTATCTTGCCGCCCTTACGTACAAAAATGGGGCCTCAGCGAAGGATGAGAATCTATGCCGGATATGATTCTCCTTCGATTATTTGTTACTTAGAACCTTTGATAGGCGATTTGTTTACCGCTCGTTTCGCGGATTGTCACTTCTATGAGACAGTCTTCCCGCCGTTAGGGGGAGATAAAAACGTCAATGTTCCTAATGAATGACGTGAATTATCGTGGACGACTCGCACTTTGTCTCATTTAAATCCCCGCACTGCTCAATCCGAAGCTGAAGTGCAGCGCATATTAGATCTCCAGAGCATAGCTCAAAGCCTGCCAGATGCTTTCACTGATCTAGCATGCGTGACAAGATCACATATTCCAGCTGTGAATACGCCTGCAAAGATGGATGTACCAAATGTACGACGGGTTGCCCTTTCTGGAAGCCCGGGACTCCAATTCTGGTGATCCACGTACATTAGCGGCTAGCCAATCATCTGCCCCTGCACAAAAGCATGGTAGACCCCTTGGTTCAAAGGATTCACACCCCCGGAAGAGGAAAACCACGACACAAGGTCCTGAAGAGCCTACCGTGAATCCGACTATCGCTTACTCATTCTACCTAACTCATGAGGAAATTTTAGATTACGGAAATGTCCTTGAAGAGACGAATCTTCCTCCCGAGAATTGTGAGATTTTGGTCTATTATGCTAGCTTAGATGATGTGTGGCGTAGAAATGAGATGATTGTCGACGATGCATTATCATTTGCAGTAGCTACTGAGATCATGTTGAACGATGACATTGAACCGCGTTCCATTGATGAATGTCGACGTAGAGCTGATTGGTCAAACTGAAAACAAGCAATCCAAGTAGAACTTGATTCACTTGTGAAACGTAAGGTGTTTGGACCTGTAATTCCTACTCCTCCACATGTGAAGCCCGTTGGCTACAAGTGGGTTTTCATTCGGAAGCGTAATGAGAAGAACGAGATTATGCGTTACAAAACTCGTCTTGTAGCATAAGGTTTCTCGCAACGCCCCAGGATTGACTATGACAAAACTTACTCACCCGTTATGGATGTGATTACTTTTCACTACCTTATCAGTTCGGTAATTTTCGAAAAACTGGACATGCAACTGATGGACGTGAAGGAAAATTTTTGTCCTAGCTAAGAACATGTGAGAATATTTGAATACATATGCAAACTATTAACACATTAAAGTAGGCATACATTAAAAAACAATTCATAAAACCCATGACTTTCAAAGCCTAGTATATGGTGAACCAATAAACTCTTTAACAACATTAGAGAGAAGGAAAGATTTAGAGTTTCTTTACCCTTGAAGCTCATCCTTGATTACACAAGGGATTCACCCAAGTGGAGGGCCTTCAAGTCACCTCCTTGCTCCTTGGATCTTCCTTGTGATTTTCCTCCTTTTGTGCTCCTTTGCCTCTTTGAGGATTTGAGGATTTGTTCTCCAAAACATCAAAAACTTGATGTCTCTAAGTCTCTTCACCAAGGATGTGATGTGAAGATGAAATGGATGACTTAGGGAAGAAGAGATTGCTAGCTATTCCTTCCCTAGGTGGCCGGCCTCTTTAGAGAAAATGAGAGAAAACTGTTTCACCTCATTTCACCAAGAAAAACCCTAAATGAAAATAAAGCTATAAAGTTGAATTTATACTTCATCACAAGTGAGTGGCAAACTTGTAATTAATCCAAGTTTGACACTTCTCACCCTAATGGCCGGCCATATCAAATTGATTGGGCTAATTGCCCATTTTGTTTTAGATGTCATACAACTTAAACATAATGGGCCTTGTGGACCAAAACGCTTTTGGGCCCCGAAACCCAAAACCAACATATAAGCCCAATACGAACATTTTGTATAATTAATTAACTAATTAATTAACCTTGACCATTCTTCAATTAAACCATTTAATTGCTTATCCATTTCATTTAACTTCTTCACCAACATCTTTACTTGGTGTAAGATCCATTAGGTTCCATTAAGCGAGGTAGTGGGCGATTGTTACTCTTAACGATCGATTATGAATTGAAACCACATTTCAATTCTCCCTTAAATTTAGTGTTTGCTAATCTTTAGGGCTTCCACAAACCATGAGTGACACCTAGCAGCATATCATGGTTACCCAAGCTAAGTAGAAGTGGTTGGAGAACCTATCCAGTTACAACTACAATGCAATACGGTCCTTCTCTAATACAATACTCTTAATCACATTGTTTGAGTGATAGTTTGTTTCATGTCTACTATCCAATGTAATACTTATCTATATGATTCAATTGAATATGATTTGGAACATACTTCCTAAGTCATATTCGTATGCTTTGGCCAAAGACTCCCGAATCATAACTTAGAGTATTCTCCTTCCACCATGGAAGGTTAGATATCCCTTATTGTGCATTCATATGCCTACATGACTAGATAGCTTGACCCCAACAATGCCGTGGACACTCTCGATGGAATGCCTTTGACATGATCAAAGATCAAGGACCTAACCATTAGACATCTATGATGCCTCAGGTCAAAGGACTACTTTGCATATTGCAACTTACGAGTTCTTACATGACATGTATGTTCGAACTCTCTTTTGATCGTTGTTCAGTGTACTTGATTACTCTTTCAAGCACCTATGTGTTTGTCTTAGTGTCCAACACTAAATGACTTGAGACTAGTCATACTTACGCTTGAGTTAACATAACACATACTAACCTTAGCGGATTGTCAATGCCCAATTGGCAATCCTATGGCTAGGAACGTTTTAGGAATGAACATAAGAGAAAGGTCTCGTTAATCTAACTTACTTAAATCACTTCTCTCTTAAATCAAATACATTCCTTGGATTCCCTTATTGCTTAAACACATGATACAATAAATAGTGATTAATAATAAGCTTTGCCCTTCATTAAACATATAATAGTTTAATACAATAAGTATTCCAAAAGCTATTACATCAAATGAGTGGCTTTGTGGGCATACTTCCAACAGGACGTAGTAACCGTGTATCTCTATGGGGATCTTGATATGGAAATTTATATGAAAGTTCCCGAAGGACTTACATTGACTAGTTCAAATATTTCCAAACCCCGGAACACGCTCTCAATTGAGCTGAGGCGTTCACTTTACGGTTTGAAACAATCCGGAAGAATGTGGTATAACCGTCTGAGTGAGTATTTGACTAGTCAAGGATATGTGAACAACGAACTATGCCCTTGTGTGTTCATTAAGAAGTCACATTCCGGATTTACGATTGTTGCAGTATATGTCGATGACATGAATCTCATCGGAACTCCTGAAGAGCTCGCGAGAACTGCTTTGCACCTGAAGTCAGAATTGAGATGAAAGATCTAGGTAAGACTCAATACTGTCTCGGTTTCGAGATAGAGAATTGTTCGGATGGAATCCTAGTACATTAATCGAACTACACCCAGAAGGTGTTACGCCATTTTAATGAAGATAAAATGAAGTATTCGAGTACTCCTATGGTCTTTCGTACGCTAGATGCAAAACGAGATCCCTTACGTCCTCTTCCTTATCTAAGTGCGATAGGCGCTTTATTGTACTTAGCTCAATGAACTAGACCCGACATCTCCTTCGCTGTTAATCTTTTGGCAAGATCCAACAATGCACCAACATGCAGACACTGGACTGGCGTGAAAGACATCTTCCGTTACCTTAAGGGTACTACGGATTTGGGCTTGTTCTATCCCTACGAATCCTCGAGTGATGCCGCACCCTATGCTCATCGGGTTGATTCTCGCCTTGTTGGTTATGCCGACGCTGGATACTTATCCGATCCGCACAAGGCGTGTTCTCAAACGGGTTATGTCTTTACCGTTGGAGGCATCGCAATCTCTTAGAGGTTAACTAAACAGACCTTAGTTACCACTTCGTCTAACCATGCTGAAATTCTCCCCTCACATGAAGCAACTCGGGAATGCTTTTGGTTGAGAGTAGTAGTGGGCCATATTCGAAGCTCCTGCGATCTTCATCTATCCATTAATCCCCCACGATGATTTTTGAAGACAACACATCTTGCATTGAACAGCTCAAGAAGGGTTACATCAAAGGAGAAAACAACAAGCACAATGCGCCGAAGTTTTTCTTTACACATCAACAACAAGAGCATCAGAAGATTGAAGTCATGCAAATCTGTTCACAAGACAATCTGGCCGACCTCTTCACCAAATCACTGCCGAAGGCGACGTTTCAGAAGCTTGTTCAAGGAATTGGTATGCGTAAACTTTCTAAGTTGTAATTTTGCTATTTCTCTTTGGAATTATGTCAAACTTCGGGGGAGTATCCTATAGATACTTGTTTGATCTTAATGTACTATTTTTTCCTACGATTAGGAGCATTTTTCCCAATGGGTTTTTGCCACCTAACTAGGTTTTAACGAGGCACCCACCTTGGGCTGGTCATATCCTTGATGACGTCCTGTAGACGTTTCTTTTGACTTTGCATTTCCAATACATTTTTCCTTAGACTATGGATTTTGTCCCTACTCGGGTTTTTGCCATAGCCTTAGGTTTTTTTTAATGAGACTTACTACTTATGCAAGTTCCTACCTTATTGAGAATAAGCGTTGTTCCTTGGAATCAATGCCGACGAGTCGACTTCGTAAACTTCTGCATGATGCTGAATCTACCTTGAGTATTTACACACTCAAGGGGGAGTGTTATGAACATTCCTAGTTTAAGTATGATTGTGTAAATCCTAGATTAGATTTGATTCTAGTTATCATTTCCTATTACAACTTGTATTACTTGGAGAAGAAGGAATATCTTCTCTCCCTTTACTACTATAAATAAAGGCACAATGTAGGAGGGATAACAACACACATTTCCCTACAATTCTACAAATACATATCTCTTTTCCTCTCTCATGTGCCGTCGGCCCCTCTCCCTTTGTCAGATAAAAATAGACCACAACATAACATAATATTTTTATTTAATTTCTTGCATTTTCCTTTTTTCTTTTATTACGAAATGGGTTCATCATTTGGTATTAAGATCGGGTTGGTTCCACTGGGAAACCTGTGCAGACAGTTGTTACAAACTTACCACCACCGCGGTGGAGGCCAAAATTGAGTCCCGACTGAATCATTGGGCGGCTAAGTTTAGAGGTGTTCAAAACACGATGGCAACGATTTCCTTAGGACAAGTTGAGTTTCTATCCCGCATGGCTGAAATCAACAATCCATGATGGAGGAGACGCGTGTTGTGCGAGTGTCCATGAGTCTCCCACAATCGCAATGTCCGGTCATTGCGACGCACCAATCAACAATCCAATCGATTTCCATTTCCAAATATCTTGACTTGGTCCTTTGGCAGAGGGTTATAGAGTTGCTACAAGTTCGTGAGGTCAATAAACCTTATGAATTAGAGCTTAAAAATCACTTTCAATGCATGATACATTGCAAGCATGAATGCATCTTAATTGTTTGATGAAATGCCAAATAGGGGAATTTGCAATAAAGGTAGGGGCCAAACGTTTCAAGCTTTAGATCTTCTTTCAAGAAATGCCAAACATCAAACTAATATTCTTTCAAGAAAGCAAAGGAAATGGCAAGTCTGATTTCGGGTTCGGCCATTTTAAGCTTCCCCAATTATTTAAACTTTGTGCTTCAAAAAAGATGTTATGAAAATGTTGTTGTTCGTGGCTAGAATTTCCACTGGGGATGTTTCCTAGCCGACGAGCACACAGCTCCCCGAGAGGTTGGCACCGGTTGATGCTTTCTGTCGGGCTTCTGCTTCACTGGCGGGCTTTATCGGGCAAGGCTTGTCGGGCAAAGCTGAAAGAGAAGGACATAGTTAACTTTGAAATGTGCCTTCGTGGGGCCTTAGGTGTAGGCCTTGAGGCTCACAATCAAGATTAACTTTTAAGTGCTCAGGCGTGCCATTACCATCTTTAACAGGGCAGATGTAAAACGGACGTTGAGTTTTAATTGTATATATACCCGAGAGACTATGTTAGTTATGACAGGTGCCTTTGTGGGGCCTTAGGTGTAGGCCTTGAGGCTTCCAGTCAATAACTAACTCAGTACTCGAACATATAACGTTCGTTTCACTGATTGTATGAGTCTTATAACCATTATACTTCTGATTACCTGAGTTCGAAGATCAGAAGGAATCCAAATAGGTGCCTTTGTAGGGCCTTAGATATAGGCCTTGAGGCTTCCCATCAGAACTCCTTCTATACTCAACGTTTTAGCCCGAGGAACAGAACGGATCCAAATAAGTGCCTTTGTAGGGCCTTAGATATAGGCCTTGAGGCTTCCTATCAGAATTCATTCCATACTCAAACGTTATATTGTAATCATAATATAATAGAAATAAAGCTAAGGGATAGTTCGATTACTTGCGCCCCATGTAACTTCGGACTTCTTGTTATCAAAGCTTATCGTGGATAGGTTAAGTCCACATAAAGTTCTTTTTTATGCCTTGAGGCCAATGACTTTTAAGTGATCAAATCTTACATGCCCGAGGGCTTAGAACTTAGATCTGGTTTGAACTGTGAAGACATATTCAAATCGGATTCAAGCACTGAGCAAGCCTTTTAATAGTCCTCTTACTAGAAATAACTTGAATACAACTTGAAGTATACAACATATTGCTAGGTTAATGAATGAAAAGACAGAAACAAAGAGGGTCGGGCAAGGCTGATTGTCTTGCAACTTCCTATCTTTGTGGTTTATCAAGGGGGTTGAGAGCTTTAAAAAAGGAGTAAGGAGCTAAGTTTAGAGAAAAAATCGATACTACAGTAGGTCATTGACAAGGTAGCAGAGTTATTACAAAGGGTTTATCCCGAGAGGGATGAAGGCTTGGGCTGACTACAACTTCGTTTTGAAGGCAAATCTGGCTTTGAGAAGAGTTTGTGCTTGTATTTGTTTGTTTGATTGAGTGTCCTCAACTCTGATTTCTCTTTCTTCTTTTATAGACACTCTGGCTTGGCTTTCTGTAGCAGTAATCTTGCCCGAATGCAGTTTGAAGGATAGTGACTCATCAACTATTTACTTGTACTGCCACTGTAAAGTACTTTTTGGGCTGATTAGCTGGCTGGTCTATACCACTTGGTCTTTGGGTAGGTAAGCAAGTGGTGCAAATGATATGCACCTAGTCGAGAAAGGCCTTTTTTGTCTTCTGGGCTTCGGCTGGATTTCGGGCTTCTCTCATCTTTTTGGGCCAACTCCATTTTGAGCCCACAGTTTAAGTTTTAACCCAAACAGTGCCCTCTTCAATTGATATTCAGACTGGAATTCCAGGCGCCAATATTGATTGAATATCCTCATGCTTGTATACCTGTTATTGGAACTTGTGTTTTCTAGGCAGGATGCCTATGATCCTGCGTCTCTTGCTCTTCTCACGACCTTTGGGCTATCCTCTGAGGTTTCTATAAATTCAGGCTTGAAAATTGCTTTTGTTCAGCCAACAGACCTCCTTCAGCCTTTGTTATTAACCCTGAGTACTTCTGCTTTCCTAGTTTTCTTCCCAAAACTGTGAAATGAGTTCTTCAGGATTCAAGTGGGGTTTTCTAAAACTCCATTTTCGTGAGAAAAAGAGTTTTCATCAGATAACCACTATCTTCAACACCTTTGGTCAAACACCCCACTATCTCCAACACCTTTGGTCAGGGGTTTTCCTCATGAAGACTTGCCTTCCTGCTTGTCGTCATGATAAATCAGGCTTCATCATCATATATGGTGATGGCTCTGCCTGAGGATCCTCTATCTCCATTGCCCCCAGATCCATCAAGATTTCCAAACCAATTATTAAGGCCTCATATTCTGCCCGATTATTGGTATTCCCTTGGTAATCTAAGAGAAATGAGTAATAATGATATACCTCTTGAGGGTTGATAATTATAATCCTAGCTCTTGAAGCCTTCTGAGTGTGGGAACCATCAAAATATAGCTTCCAAGGAGTAATCCACCGACCAGCCATTCTTTTTATCTCTTGCTGGACCCATTCCTCTTTGCCCGAGACACCTTTGTTTGGCGGGATCCAAACACTAGTAACTTCCAGGGTTCCCGGGATATTGATTATCTCATCTTGAGATTCTTGATGCTCCGCCAAGAAATCAGCAATTGCTTGGCCTTTGACTGCCCTTTGGGGTACATACTGAAAGCTGAATTCTGATAATGCTAGAATCCACTTCCCAATCCTTCCTGTTAGCATTGGCTTTGATAACATGTACTTTATCACATCTGTCTTGGCGATGATGTGCACGTGACAAGGTAACATGTAATGCCTCAGCTTATTGGCAGTAAAATACAGAGCTAAGCATAATCTCTCTACTGGGGAATATCTTGTTTCTACCTCGGTCAGAATCCTACTGAGGTAGTACACTACCTGTTCTTTCCCGCCTTCATTATTTTAAGCTAACAAACTTTCGATTGATTTATCTGAAGCGGAGATATATAGCTTTAAGGGTTTTCCCCTTTGAAGTGGTACCAACACTGGCGGAGAAGTCAAATAAGCTGTGATACTGTCGAAAGCCATTTGGTGTGGTGGTCCCCACTCGAAATTCTCCTTATTCTTCAGTCTTAGCAAATGAGTCAACGGCTGGATCTTGCCTGCTAGATTGGCAATGAATCTTCTCAAGAAATTAATTTTGCCTAGCAG
This sequence comes from Malus sylvestris, assembly GCF_916048215.2. Classification (NCBI taxonomy): domain Eukaryota; kingdom Viridiplantae; phylum Streptophyta; class Magnoliopsida; order Rosales; family Rosaceae; genus Malus; species Malus sylvestris. Next base: position 30,003,299 of record NC_062274.1, on the reverse strand, counting down.
CCTCTAGAGTTGCACCTTGTTGGTGGGTGAGGGCGACTCCATTATTGCCCGCGATTTGTTTGTGTCCACTTCTACACCTCTTTGATGAACCAGGAATCCCAAGAAGTTGCCCGTTCTCACTCCAAATGTGCACTTCTTTGGATTCATCTTCAATTTGTGGACCCTCATTCTTGTCAATGCCTGCCTGAGGTCTATCAGATGCTGCTCTTCTGTCTTGGATTTCACCACGATGTCATCAATATACACCTCCATATTATGGCCAATTAGATCATGAAAGATGGCATTCATTGCCTTTTGGTAGGTCGCACCAGCATTCTTAAGCCCGAATGGCATGACAAAATATTCATATGCCCCCACATGCCCAGGACACCTAAAAGCTGTTTTATGTATATCTTCCGGAGCCATCTTTATCTGATTATACCCGGCATTTCCATTCATAAAAGATAAAACTTTGTGTTTTGCTACTGTATCTATGGATAGATCTGCCATGGGCATGGGATACTCATCTTTCGGTGTAACGCCATTAATATTTTTGTAATCAACACAACATCGTACTGCTTTTGTTATGGCTTTTAAAACGGGTACAATGTTGGCTAACCACTCTACATATTTGGCTGGCCTGATAAATCCGGCTTTGACTAGCCTCTCAATCTCTTCTTTGACTTTCTCTTCTATCTCTTTTGACATCCTTTGCGGTGCTTGCTTAACGGGTTTATATCCATCCTTGATGGGCATTCTGTGTTCCACCAAGGTTTCATCTAAACCTGGCATCTCAGTATAATGCCAAGCAAAACAATCTTTGAATTCTTGCAAAAGATAGATAATTTTTGCCCGATCATCAATCTCCAATAAACCACTAATTTGTATTGGTCTTGGATCTTCCTCTGTCCCTAGATTAATAACTTCCAGAGGATTTTGGACCTCTGGCGGTGGCTTATGAGGTTCTGTACACAAAAATTCGACTAGCTCCGGGCTCTCGGGCAGGTCGTTTGGCCCATCTAGGTCGTATATGCACTCAGCCATTTGAATGGCCCTTTCCAATTCTTCTCGACAAGATTCCTCCCTGTTTTCATCCTGGCTGGTTGAAGCTCCTACCTGCCATTCCTGCTCTTCTCTGTCTAAGAGCTCATTTTCTTGTCTTCTTCCTTTCCCATACACTAACAGTCGTTTAATCAGGGATCTGACTGCCATTACCTGATCCTTCGTTTTTTGTTCTGTCATTGATGATGTAGGGGCGTTGGGATAATACAAGGTATATCCCACTTCTCTCTAGTAAGGAGCATTCCTTGTTCTAGAAGCTTTTGGGCCGTCACCTTGGTAGGGCGGTCGTTCTCGTCTGCTCCTGAACATTTCAAAATTCCTACGTTGGGATTGTAGAAACCTGTTTCAGCAACATTGGCTGTGGGAAGAAATGGCCATGATTCGACCTCTACCATCTCCCAAAAGCCTGGTCCCTCTGCGCCTGCCTCATGATAAACAGCCATTTGTTGATGCAGAGTGGAGGGTATGGCAAGACTTTGGTGGATCCAAATCCACTTCTAAAGGCAATATCCCATGAGTGTTGGTGATAGCGCCCGAGAAATTAGAAATTGTGAGATCTGTAGGAATAAGATCCTCTGTGCCTCTCCCCAACTTTTTCATTTGCTTGGTCGGTAATACATTAACAACTGCTCCTCCATCAATTAAAATCCTTTTGAAGGGCACCCCCTCCAAATAAGCTGTAACATATATGGGCTTCAGATGATTGGCAAGCGAAATGTTCGGGCGGCTGAACACCATCTTGTCTGTATAGATCCTTAAAGGACCATCTTTGGATGCTTCAGATGATTCATCTTTTCCCGATTCTCCTTCTTCAGCTACCTCCACACTGATATGGGCCATCATTGGCTCAGTTGTCACATAGTCTCTTTCCATCGTGGCAGGCTGATTAGGTCTGGCACTAAACATGGCGGATAACACGTACGCCATGTTGATATGAAAGTTGCTAGGCTCTGGCAGTTCTTATTTCTTGCTCCCAATCTGGTCCATGAACTCATCTAACTAAGCCATCGCATCTGCTAGAAGCAGTGGTTCTGGTGCCCACTCCTACTGATTCACGCCTGAATACGGTGTTTGCTTTGGAACTTCCCCGAAAGGTTCCACTAATGATGGAGAAGGTGGTTTTCTTTCAGGTGAAACAATTCCAAAGCAAATAGGCTGCTCTGTCTTCCATCCAGGAGTTGGCACCATAATCATATCTTCTTGAGCTCTCCTCAAGATCCTATATTTCCCAGGGTGTAGGCTTTGTGGCACATGGTTTCCCTCGCCTTCAGCCTTGCTGTTAGCCTTTTCCACCTCCTTCTTACTCCTCCAGCGGAGCTGACTACTCCCCTCATATGACGTTTTCTCCAACTTTTGATTCTTGGATGCTTCCGACGTCGCAAGGGTTTTTAAGGAGTTCATGTAGGCTTTGTGTTGCCTTTGAACCCTTCTGACCATGGAGGCTCCCATTTGTTTAACGGGCTATCCATTTTTCCCAACCACGTACCATTTTCGCCTGAGGCGGGCAGGGTTATCTTTTTTTACAGGGTTTGTTATCCTGTCATTTCTCCTGACTTCTCTTCCTATATGGCCGTACTGAGAGTGCTCTACACCCCTCTTTTGGCTTCTTGGCATCTTTATCTTCTGCCTCCTCAGAAACTTCATGGTTGCGAAATATCTCTGATAAAGCCCTCGGTTGGGAATCGCCTCCTAATCACTGAAAGACACTTCGGGAGGTATCCCTTCCTACAGTTGGCCGAGCTTTCTCATGTGCCTCTTTTCTCTTTTCTTCTTCATTCCTCATAATCAGTTCATGATCTATAAGGGCTCCTGTGGGCGGTATTTCGAGCTTACACTCGCATTGGCACTTACTGCACAACACCATCCCTTTGATTATAGCTGCTCTTGGATATTCGGGCAAGTTGACCACCCCTTTTGTGGGTTTGTCAATCAATCTTCTTTCTTCTTCCTTTGTGACCTTTTCTTTCCCCTTCTCAGCCCAGGCCATACTGATCATATTTATTGGGGCCCCTGAGAAGGGATCAGTAGGTTTATCCATCACGGCTTCCTCTGGTTGGTTGGTTTTAAATCCCCTCTTCTCTCTATCATTTTTTCCCCAAGTTGAGGTAAAGATATAGGAATAGTTGGTCTTATAACCGGGTCAGCTTCCTTTCTGGAGCCTGCGGAGGCGTTCTCCAGTCTTTGTAGCATTTGCAAGCAGTTTGCAAATCTTCTGCTCGTTGTGACATATTTCTTTTGATCAAATGTATCCCACTGGGCGTGCCAAAACTATGTTCGTGGCTAGAATTTCCGCTGGGGATGTTTCCTAGCCGACGAGCACACAGCTCCCCGAGAGGTTGGCTCCGGTTGATGCTTTCTGTCGGGCTTCTGCTTCACTGACGGGCTTTATCGGGCAAGGCTTGTCGGGCAAAGCTGTAGGAGAAGGACAGAGTTAACTTTGAAAGGCGTCTTCGTGGGGCCTTAGGTGTAGGCCTTGAGGCTCACAATCAAGATTAACTTTTATGTGCTCAGGCGTGCCACTGCCATCTTCAGCATGGCAGATGTAAAACGGACGTTGAGTTTTAATTGTATATATACCCGAGAGACTATGTTAGTTATGACAGGTGCCTTTGTGGGGCCTTAGGTGTAGGCCTTGAGGCTTACAGTCAATAACTAACTCAGTACTCGAACATATAACGTTCGTTTCATTGATTGTATGAGTCTTATAACCATTATACTTCTGATTACCTGAGTTCAAAGATCAGAAGGAATCCAAATATGTGCCTCTGTAGGGCCTTAGATATAGGCCTTGAGGCTTCCCATCAAAAGTCCTTCTATACTCAACGTTCTAGCTCGAGGAACATAATAGATCCAAATAGGTGCCTTTGTAGGGCCTTAGATATAGGCCTTGAGGCTTCATATCAGAATTCATTCCATACTCAAACGTTCTATGGTAATCATAATATAATAGAAATAAAGCTAAGGGATAGGTCGATTACTTGCGCCCCAAGTAACTTCGGACTTCTTGTTATCAAAGCTTGTCGTGGATGGGTTAAGTCCACATAAGGTTCTTTTTTATGCCTTGAGGCCAAGGACTTTTAAGTGATCAAATCTTACATGCCCAAGGGCTTAGAACTTAGTTCTGGTTTGAACTGTGAAGACATATTCAAATCGGATTCAAGCACTGAGCAAGCCTTTTAATAGTCATCTTACTAGAAATAACTTGAATACAACTTGAAGTATACAACATATTGCTAGGTTAATGAATGAAAAGACAGAAACAAAGAGGGTCGGGCAAGGTTTTAACCTTGTCGGGCAAGGCTGATTGTCTTGCAACTTCCTATCTTTGTAGTTTATCAAGGGGGTTGAGAGCTTTAAAAAATGAGTAAATAAATAAGTTTACAGAAAGAAATCGATACCACAGTAGGTCCTTGACAAGGTAGCAGAGCTATTACAAAGGGTTTATCCCGAGAGGGATGAAGGCTTGGGCTGACTACAGCTTCGTTTTGAAGGCAAATCTGGCTTTGAGCAGAGTTTGTGCTTGTATTTGTTTGTTTGATTGAGTGTCCTCAACTCTGATTTCTCTTTCTTCTTTTATAGACACTTTGGCTTTGCTTCCTATAGCAGTAGTCTTGCCCGAATGCAGTTTGAAGGATAGTGACTCATCAGCTATTTACTTGTACTGCCACTGTAAAGTACTTTTTGGGCTGATTAGCTGGCTGGTCTATACCACTTGGTCTTTGGGTAGGTAAGCAAGTGGTGCAAATGATCTGCACCTAGTCGAGAAATGCCTTTTCTGTCTTCTGGGCTTCGGCTGGATTTCGGGCTTCTCTCCTCTTTTTGGGCCAACTCCCTTTTGAGCCCAAAGGTTAAGTTTTAACCCAAACAGTTGTCCTTACCAATATTTGATCAGGGTGGCACTAATGTGGAGAAGGTTGCTGGTGAGTTGTTTGATAAAATGCAGCGTTCATGGTTTTTACTTGATATTTATCCATCTGGTATCCTACTCCCCAATCTCTTGAATTTTTCAGTGACCATGTTACTTATTACACGAAATTCCGCATTCAACTTTGGATGTAATGTTTCAGCTCACTGAATTTATTTCTACTATTTATGGTCATTGCCAAAAGATTTCAACCACATCACTTTTTCTGGTAGTTAGTGACTCGATTATAGCTGCTCTCTCTCTGCTCTTCAACTATTTGATAATATGATGTCAGATTTCATTCCTAATGCTTCTCTGCATGGTGAATTACTTAAGGTATTGGATGTAAAGCCACTGGTTAGTATTTTCGCTAGACTGCTAAATTGGAATTTGACAGTTCTAACAAACAAGAGTTGGGACTTTCCCAGGGTAACTAAATACCACAACCATATTGCAGCTGTAATTGACCTGTTGCTGGCGGTATGGAACTTGGAGGCAATAGTTGCAGGTAAGCAAGTTGTTTAGCTTACTCACACAAGTGGATTAAAGCATATTGTTTCAATGATCATTGCTTTCATTACATTGTTTTGGAAATGTGAGTCTGCTGCTATTCCTATAGAAGTGTTTGATAACAGACCTTCAAATAATGCTGGTTATGGGGAAAGAGTTTATTACATCTAGCATACATGGTTATGGAGGAATGAGTTTGATTTTTGGTTCACTGTACCATACAAATATCAGTTGATGCCTATATGTTGTTATCTCGTATGCCTATAATCTTGGTTGGAGAGTGCTTCCACTCATCGTCTTATAAGCATTTTAACGGCTCATGACTGGATTTCCTCACAGACCCCTTGATCAAATTTTCAACCTTGTATCACTATCTTGATGTGTCTGTCAGTCTAGATAATACCATTAGCTATTCTGACACTGCTTTAACTTTGTTGATATTCAAAGCTCGATTCAACCATTTTGGTTTGCTTTTGTAAGTTCTTTCCTTAGAGTGGATTATTTGCCGCTGTTGCAGACTACAAGTGCCAATCGGATATGAGTGTGCTAGATTTTAATGTTTCTCCAACCGGGACAGATGCAGAGAAAGGATATCAGACTACTCTTGGAACATCAACTTGGGATGGAAAATGTTCAAACGATAAAGCACTTTCAGAATTTGATGATAAAGTTGCTTGGGTTCAATTTTTCATGGTAATGCAACATTTATCATGAAAAGAGAACAAACTACGCTCCAATGGATTAGGCCATTAATTTTGCGCGCTCTTCTTGTTCTATCCAACGAAAGGAGAACAAACTTGTAACTCACGTATGCTGTCTTTGGACATTCTACAGCGGTCATATGGAATGGACACATCTGCCGGCCAAAGTCGTCAAAACAATGTTACCACCAATATATCTCACACTGGGATTTAATTCAGTTATAATCTGGAGAGGTACAAGTGTTAGTACAACATTGCTTCGCGGTGGTGGGCCAAATTAAATTACCAAAAATATAAAATATATGTAGTTTGTATAATTTGACCACCAAGGTTGAGCTCCTATTGCAAATGATGCCAGCTTAAATTAATGCAACATTTGGCAATATTTTAGAATGTTTCTGATAGAATCAAGGCAAAGGAAGGAACAGAGCGAGTGGTTCGATTGAAACAACATGAGGACTTTGTCTAGAAACTGGCCCAGGGCAATAAAGTTGGGTGATAGTTTACAATGCTTCCACCATATTCTATTAAATTCAAGCATATATGATCAGGTGAATAGGTCAAGATAGTGTTGGTCGCTCCTTAATTACACTTAAGTTTGATTTTCTTTTATTCATGAATTAGAGTAGTTTAGAGTATTGTATATCCAAAAAGCAAAACTATTAAATCGGACAATATTCCAATCTTGCACTACACCAAATAACACATAGTGCTTAAGCAAATCAGATAAAACACGAGATGCTTCAAATATGAAGGACTTGCGCGACACGATTACACCACTATCCTGGGAAAAAAAAATATTAGCTTATTTTTTGTCCAGAAAGGACAAGTATATTAGTAGAACGCAGTTCTTGTTATAGTCTCAAGAAAGATCTCCATAACATAGTGCAAAATAACTCAGTAGAAAATTATCATAAATTACGTGATATATTAATACAAGTTCAAAGCTCAAATTGATCTAAACTATATGATCAGCCGTTCGTACAACTTTGTTTAATTAACAACATAAAAATAACTTACCAAATATTTAAGTAAGCCAATTCTTTTGTATAAACGAAAACAATAGAAAGCACAAGAATTCCTGCTCTTAACCATGGACAACAAAGAAATCAAACAAAAAGTAAAAAGAAAAAAAAAGATTAATAGAGGCACATCGCTACACAGCGGTTGTGCGCGAATTCAGTAGAGCTTTCGAAGAGCCGGCTGACTGTGATGAATTATAGGTAGTGCAACTGCTACATGAACACTGAGTTCGATCTTTTACTGATGATCCGGTGAGGTTAGACGTATAGGAGAACCTACACATACTCAATGCAGGTGCAAAGTACATTGGCACTGGCAACCTTGAAGGCAGGCTTGGCATGGGGGCTTCGAAATTGAGAACATTAATCACTTGCCTAATAGAAGGCCTAACGGTAGGATCAGGATGGCAACACCATAACCCTACTGTCATCAAGCACTCAATTTGTTGCTCATCAAATTCCTTATTCAATCTTTCATCAACAGCTTCAAGTATTTGGTCTTTTCCATACAAATCCCAAACCCACTCCACCAGCCTTACCCTACTTGGTTCTGCCTTTGCTTCGACCGGCCTTCTTCCACAGCTAATTTCTAGGGAAACTACCCCGAAACTGTAGACATCGGATTCTTTACTAGCCCTTCCATCTGTCACACATTCTGGGGCTAGATACCCCATGGTGCCTGCTAATACAGTTGTTTGTGACCCCAAACCATGGTCTACAAGCCTTGCAAGCCCAAAATCTCCAAGCTTGGCATTGAAATTGGAATCCAACATCACATTACTTGACTTAATATCTCTATGCACAACACATTGTTCCCACTCCTCGTGAAGATACAGAATTGCCGAAGCTAAGCCAAGGGCTATTTTGTGCCTTACTGTCCAAGTTAGATGGAGCTTCATTCCAAACAGATGGGAATCAAGGCTTCCATTCGGCATAATTTCGTAGACCAGAAGGAACTCACCTTGTTCATGACACCAACCGATGAGCTGCACCAAGTTTCTGTGCCTCAACCGACTGATGATCCTCACTTCCGCTATGTACTCCTTTTTCCCTTGCTTTGATCCCCTAGATACTCTCTTCACAGCCACTTCTGTTTTTGACTCAGTTAGCAAACCCTTGTAGACTCCTCCAAATCCTCCCTCTCCAAGCTTGCCTCCCTCAGCGAAGTTGTTTGTTGCGTGATTTAATTCACGGTAAGTAAACCTCCGCGGCCCAGTTCCCTTGTCAAATTCATCATCCATAGATATATCATATGCCTCATTTATCTTCTTAGCCCTTTTTCTCCAAGAGATGAACCAAAAGAGACCTAATCCACAACTCAAAAGACCGAAACCTGCCCCTAAACCAACCCCAATTCTTATTTTTCTTTCTGCTTCATTATTACTACTGATATCCAGGGTGGAACTAAATGACCAAGACAGAATGTTGTGTATTTCCACCCATGCACCCGTGGCTGCAGAGAAACCGACACTTACCAGCTCCGGCAACACCTTCCTCAAATCAATTATGTACGAAACACTACAATCTCCAGCGCTGAACTCTGGATTCTTAGAATACGTTAGAAAAACACTTAAATTTTGGGAGGTGGAGTTATAACTTACCCATGCATTTGCTACTGATCCATTTTTTATGGTAGTTTTCCACGAAATGTTGGCTACTGAGACAATGGAGTTGACATTGATTCCTACATGATCAGGACTTGGATCCCAACTGTTTTTAAAACTGTCAAACTCCACAGCAACAATTTGATTCTTGGTTGAGTTGAAGTTGGAATTGGAGCTAAATAGAGCAAGGTATCCCCCAGTTGAATTTTCTGGGATTTTCGAATCCAATGGTGCAAGGAAGAAAGATATGCCATCACCATAGCGTGTATCATTCAAGGCATTCATGACAAAGGTGAAATGGGTTGTGAAGTCGGTGAGGCTCCCCTTGCTGGCATCATAAAGACGCACGGGTTGAGCGAACAAGGCACGGCCAGCGCTTTCAGTTAGCGGACCATCAACTTGATTCTTTGTGAGCTGAATGACTCCTCTTGATGGGAAAGCATCACCTTGGTAGGTGATATCCTTTGTGTTTGTATCAAAACTGGAGATGTTGAAGGAGAACGAGTTGACATTTTCGAGTAGTAAGAGGAAGAGAAAGAAGTGGAAGAGAAGACAGGGAAAATTTTGTGTTTGGAGGTGTGAAATTTGTTTGAAGAGAGCCATTGTTCAAGGGTCTGCATTCAGAAAGAAAAGCAAGAAGGGGGAGGCATGCTTATTTAGTCGGAGAGGCCTAGGCTGAGTTGAACTATATGCTTGTCCTGATTCCAGACTTGTTTTTCAATCAACCAAGTCAATTCCATCAAAAGGATACTCTTCTCAGCTCTTTTTCCTCAAATAATATATCACACAAATTATTGAAGAACATTTCTAATCATATTTTCTTTACCACAATATATGTGTGTGTGAGTGGGCGGGCGCACTTTGCATTATGGTCTAGTGACCTTATTTAGTTAAAAGATTTTAGATTTAACTCATCTGAATGACGAGTTAGAAATCCGCTGTTGGTGTGGAAGCCAGACTTGTGGCCAGGGGGAGGCTGAAATGCCTTTGTTAGTCTTTCGACTCCCGGAAGGGATAAATAATTGTGACTTGCCACCAGTTGTCCTCTTTTTCTTTTTTTTTTTTCTTTTTTTTTATTTTTTTTTAAAGATGCCTAATTATTATGGATTAACCCCAAATGTCACTCTTAGTGAAAAAAATATATATATTGTTCTTTAAAAAAAATAATAAAAATAATAATAAAAATAATAATAAAAATAATAATAAAAAAATAAAAAAAATAAAAAGTTAACTGATGCTTAAGTTGATGTATCGTGTGACGGAAATTGAATAGAAAAAAATCTTACACTGTCCTTACTCAAATTCTAAACTACACAATATGTTACACCAAATTACGTGTGCATACTCCAACTGCAAATTACTATAGTTCTATAATCATATTTTCTTCATCCTATCATAGCATTATTGATGTCTTGTTACGGTCAAATGTTATTGGCTAATATTTCGAATTATGATTACTCTAACATTACTTCGGACTAAAATCAACATTAGCTACATCAGACGGGACACGTAACCGTACCGTGACGATTCATGCAGGATTTTAGTGTTTTGTCTGTATATTTGGCTGGGAATGTGGGTGCAGATTTTAAAATTCATTGTTGTGATGTTTGATGGTCGGCTTTCTGGTTTACTGAGTTATCTATAAGATGATAGCTGCGTTTCATTCAATAAGAATTGGTCATGAGTGATTAACTTAATTACGCCTTCGATCGAGGAAAATGACTTCGTAGCTTTCAGTCGGACTTTTTCATTTTCTATTGCTCTCTATCTACTCCAACTCAAGGTACTTGGAGAAGAGATCAGAATTAAAGTAATGCAAGTATTTGACAAAATAACAGGACAAAAAGATGAAATGTTTTACTAAATAAAGATCAAACAAAATTTTGCGTTGAAATCTTCTTCAATGTACATAAGGAACATCGCCGGTTGCCGTCCAAAATGTATATTTTGAAGGGACTATGCATAGTTGTTGAATTCTCAAGAAAACGAAACCATCTTTCACATCATAGACTTTTGATTTGGCCGGACAGACAAATGTGGAAGCACACGAAAATTTTAAAGAAGACGATCTTAACTACCACAACAATCCACCATTTGTATAAAGTTATACTTTAGCATCCAAGTGATTAAGAATGATAATGCTGTGAAATTCATGTCATTTTTATATTCACTATAATATATAGAGATCCATATGGAATTCTATGATTATTTCTCTTTAGAAGAAAAAAAAGCATTATATTTATATTGAGTCTTGTTCTATAAGCTACACCATGTAAACATGCAATAGAGATAGAGTAGTAGTGGACATTTGATTTCCTTCAACAACGTAGAAATTCGTAGTATTTTTTGGGAAAGTGACTCGATTGATGAGATTTGATATGTGTTGTTTAGGCTTGAAATATTTGTTTTGGGTTGAGAAGAGATAAATCAAGATGGACGGTCATGACACTCGGCACAATGGTGATCCTTTAGGCTAGGTGGCTTTCTTTGCCCAAAAATGGAGGATTCGGCTAAGTCCTAATGGTCAACTAAAAGACATGCACGGTAGAGACACTCATTTTCTTTAAGTATCTTTATCCCTATAGTTTGATACTAGATGGAGTAATAGTGCCACGAGATGAAGTAACTTTGCTTTTCAAATGCATAGTTAGGGGCTATGTGCACAGTGTTCTAAAAATCGGCCTAGGCGCTAGGCGGTGGTGTGCTGCCAGAATTTATGCCAAAGCGTTTATAAAATCGGGCAAAAGTTAGTCGGCCGCCCTGGGCGCTATCTAGGCAGTGGTAGGCAGCGATTTAGGCAGCCTTGTCGGAGCCTCGGCGTTTCTCCATTTCGCTGCGATCTGACAAGAAAAGAAAGAGTGTAGTGGAAATCTCAGCGATACATATAAACCCCACTTGGTTGTTGAAAGAACCACCTCAGATTTCTTCACAAATTGAGATGGAAGCTCTGACGATGAGAGTAGCTTGTGGAGGTGATAAGAGCTCTGATGAAAAAATGAGGCTTGATTCTGAGAAAAAGTAGAAGACGCAACATCTCTTTCTTGAAGATTGAGAAAAGGTGATGGAAACGAGGTTTTGGAATAAAGGAAGTGGAAGGCTGGGCTGGGACATTTTATATGGTTATAATTTTATTAACTTTTAAATTGGGGTTAATAATAACGGCTCATTTTAAGTATAACTAGGTTTTGTTATAATAAGTTTAATTAAATTAATAAAAATTATAAATTCGCCTAGTCTGCCTAGACACCTGCCTAGGCACTTAGCCACTAGGCCTCATGCAGCAGCCCGACTAATGCCTAATGTTTTTTAGAATCATGATTGTGCAACCATGATTTTTCATGACCGGACTTCTGAAGTAACTGTATTAGGATTAGCCTTACTCCAGCCCTAGAAAATCATGATCCCATAACACTCATCTAGGGTTCATCTTTGGTAACGCAATTATCTCATACTTATTATGTTGCCCACTGCTTAAGACTTATATTGCTCACTAACTTGACCATTAGAGAGCCTTTGACCAGCACACCCACCCTCGGTTTTTGGCTAGCTCATTGGTGTTTTTTTTTTCCTTATAGGTTACTTGGATTTGTATATCACCACCTTCTATGACGGTGCGCGAATTTAGTCCAACAAGTAGTATCTGTTGGTATATGGTCCAACCCATAATGAATGTTATAAATTATTTTGGTAAGCAAGTGAGGTGCCTGGAGCATGCTAGACAATTCTAGCATGTTATTAAGTTGGTGGAAGAAGCTACAGAGTAGTAGCTTCTGATGTGGTAAAAACTAACACACAAATTAAACCCTATTAAGATAGTCGTAGTAGCGTAAGTAGGGATCATTCTAGGCCAGGGATTAGTTAGGTATGCTAATCAACACAAATTAAACTTAAAAACTGAAAACTAGACTCAAACAACTCAAAACAAGCAAAATTGACTCAAATAATACAAAACTAAGTTAAATTGACTCAAAAAAAGAACTAGAGGGTGATTTGGATGAAAATTATACTAAGAAGACTCAAAACAATAAAAAGAAACCAGTTTGGACATATTCTAACCTAAAGACACGAATTATAAAGGGGAAGTTGGTTTTTGACGACTTTGAAGTAAAAATACGTACTTTGCAGAAACAAACTAAATGTAATAGGAAATTGGGCGAATTAAGGGTGTAAGGCTAGCTAGAGGGTCATTCTCCACACATGACACATATGCATACAAATCAATTTCCAGTTATTATTCCTGTAAACCATGAATGACAATGCCTCAAATTAATCGTAAGAAGCACAAATTAACTTTCAGATTTTCCTAAATTCATTGAATTGGACTCAGCGACGTAACCAAATTATTCTTATCAAGTTCCCTACATGAACTGCATAATAGAGATACATATCAAAGATCATTAAGTTCTCTGAAAATCATAAGCATTGACAATGCATTCGTAACTATGAACTGCATGATACTCCTGCCAAGAATTTACTAAACACAATCATGACTAGTGACTTTTACTACTTGTGAATATAAGTTCATAAAGATTAAGTGAAATTCTCTTATATCCTAGCATCAAATTCATGCATGCAAACTAAGTAGGCCTTCATAATCAACACACAAAAACATGTTATCAATTAAACAGATAAGTAAATTGCATTCACGATTTACGAAACAATAACTGGATGTAATCAATTCATATCACATATATATTCATGGCTTTGAATTCACCTCTAACTAAAATGAAATTAGTTCCACATGTTCATCACAATTGAAAACCAAATTAAACTAAACATTGGACTAAAACTAAGGATAGAAAGAACCCAGAAATGCTCTAGCACTCCAATGGCAAATTTGGCACAATCCTTGGCTATAGGGCATGACACAAGGCTCTTTCTTCTCCTTGCAAGCTACGACACAAGTCTTTAAAAACCCTCAGAAACCTGCGGCACTCTTATGTATTTTTCTTCTGATTTTTCTCTTTTGCGTGTGGTGTGTAATTGTGGTAAGAGATGTGTATTTATAGGGTTAGGGTTTTGGTACAAAGGTTGTAGAGAAGAAGGATTTAGCATGATAGATTCCTAGGGGGAAAGGACTAGGGAATTCGGCACAAAGCTTCTAGAAAGGGGTGTCGTGGTAGGAAACATAACTTCTAGAAGGCTAGGTGCGGCACCAATTTAGGGATAGGGTCTAGGTGATTTAATGTGAAATTGTTCCCCCCTTGCTACTGGAATTAAGGTAGGATAAAATTAGGATAGGATAAGATAAGATAAGGTTTGTTTGGATAATGTTGGATAAGATAAGGTTGGTTAAGATAATGTTCCTTCCTTTTAGCTAATTCCTTATCTTATTTATCTTGACTTTATTTTCTTCATCTCATCAGCATGTTCCTAGCCTCTTGAACTTCAAAAACGTCCATCCACCTTGCTCCATGCATATGCTATCCATTCTTGGCCCAAAACTGCTCCAAAATGCTCCAAATTGCGTTTTCTTGCCAACTTTGTCATTTGAACCTGAAAACACAAGAAAACAGCTTAAAACACTCTAATACGTAGAAACTAGCTATGAAAATGCAAGAAAACAAGCTAACTAAGTCACATAAATATGCAAAAACAAGCTAACTAAGTCGCATAAATATGCTTCTATCAAATTCCCCCACACTTAGCTTTTGCTAGTCCTCGAGCAAACGAAACAGACAAAACATAACCTAGACCTTTCAACGTTTGCCTCAGGGATTTCCAATGAAACATGACACATTAAAAATCACTACTTCTATAAGTTTTAGCCATCCTTACCCTCAAGCCCATACTTAATCGCAGTCACCACTCACTAGCTTGCATTTAATCAATTAAAACATTGTTTTGAATGTAGTAACATGCCTTAGAGAATTCCCTCAATTCCTCACCGGATATACTCTCTATTTTCACACAGATTTTCTGACTACACTCCCTATACTAGGTATATGTGAGAAGATTGATGTAAACATGTAGACTAGCACTCTCATATGTTATAATAAAGAAAACACTTTCTAGAATTATCAATATAACATGTATATATGATCTCATGAACGGAATGCCACTACTTAGAAGCAATAACCAGGGATTCCATGTGCTCATACTAATTTCAAACTCCACATATTGAAACACATAACAACCAAGATACAAGTCAAAAGGTTGTAATGGGGCTAAGGTATTGGCTAACAAAGAATGGTCAAGGATAAATAAAGGTTCTTAAAGCAATAGTAAGCAAAGGTAATAAAATCAACACTTAGAATTCAACGTTTGAATGCAGCAACTAACTGTAAACACAAGGGAAAGATTATTACAACACTTAGGGCCATATTCAAACTTTTGGACCCTTCCTTCAACAACCAATACTTGTGAGTTCATTCTCCCTTATTTATCATTCTTTTCCTTTCTTTATCTCAACTTTTTCGTTTTTTTTTTCTTTTTCACGTTTTTTCTCTTTTTTTTTTCTTTGGAAATAACCTTCCCCCATACTTGTTTTCTGCATAATGTTGATCAAAAGGAATTCCTTCGAAGTCATGCTCCACTATACTTTAAGAACAACGGTATGGATAGTCCTATTCTAGGCTTGGTAAGGATAATGTGGCTAACAAAGAAAATAGGCTAAATAAGGCCCAAAGGGGTTAAACCTACAATACATATGCAAGGGATTAAGGCTTTTTGGCTCTGGTGGTAACTAAACAACTTCATCTTGTTATATGTTATGCACTCAATTTTAAGCTTTGAATGAAACGGGCATGAGTTCTAGTATTTGGAACTAAAATGATGAAAAAGCATTCTAAGTGGCAACCAAGCAAAGAAATAATGAGATCAGGCAACGACTTTAGAAAACAAGAATTCACAGATTAATAACTCTCCAAATAACGTATAGGTTCAAGTCTCTCAGGGTTGTGGCGTTAGTTTGAGTTCCTTCCTTCAAGCATGTTACAAAAACTGATTTTTTTTCCTTTGTGATTACATGTGAATTCGTTAATGACAACTACAACCAAGTATTAACCAAAGAGCATATCAAACTTCCACCCATGTTTGTAACTTTCTTTAACAGTCATGCAATTAAAAACCAAATCCTCTTCATTTTGTAAGAAGGTACCCTAAGACACAAACAAACACACAAAAACGACTCTTTTTAGGTTTTTCAAAACTTTTTCTAATTTTGTTTTTCAAATTTTTGTATTTTTCTTTCAAAACACACTAAAAACACTTCAAAACGGTGAGAAACAACTCTAGAGGTGCTAGGTGGTAAAATCCCACGAAAATCAATTAAAAATCATTTGTTTACCCCTCCACACTTAAACCAAACATTGTCCTCAATGTTTCAAACATAGACTAACACGCAAGTAAGCAAACAACACAACTAACAAATCAAGACAATCATGGCAAAGTAAAAGCAATAAATAGTAGAGTTTAGGAACGCAAATCTGGTTGTGGAGCCGGAGATTCCTAAGTCTTCTTTATTTGAACGCATGGGTTGCCTCCCAAGAAGCGCTTGCTTTAACGTCTTCCAGCTAGACGATACCTCCATTTAAGCTTCTCTAGGGCCAACGACATGAAGGGGTACATCCTCCATGACATGCTCCTCGAAATTCTCATAATAAGGCTTCAAACGGTGTCCATTCACTTTGAATTCATGTCCTGTCTTTAAACTTTGAATTTGGATTGCACCATAAGGAAAAACATTAATAAAAACAAAAGGACCAATCCATTTAGAACGCAACTTACCTAGAAACAATCGAAGACGAGAGTTGAAAATTAACACTTTCTGCCCTATAAAGAACATCTTGCTACGAATCATCTTGCCATGGAATGCCTTTGTTTTCTCCTTGTAAATATGAGCGTTCATATAAGCCTCATTCCTAATCTCCTCAAGCTTATTCAATTGAAACTTCCTATGAATGCCAGCGGCATCTACATCCATATTGATCGTTTTGACTACCCAATGCGCTCTATGCTCCAACTCAATCGGAAGATGGCACGGTTTCCCATAGATGAGCTGAAATGGAGACATCCCAATTGGTGTTTTGTAGGTTGTACGATACGCCTACAGTGCATCATTCAAACGCAAGCTCCAATCTTTCCGAGTTGGCCCAACTGTCTTCTCCAAAATCTGCTTGATTTCTCAGTTAAAAACTTCGGCTTGCCCACTTGTTTAAGGATGATAAGGTGTTGAAACCTTATGTGTGACATTATACTTCTTGAGCAGCGCCTCGATGGTTCGATTGCAAAAATGGGAACCCCCATCACTTATAAGTACTCTTGGCATTCCAAATTTGGCAAATATGTTAGTTTTGACAAAATCTGCAACCACTTTGGAATCATTAATACAGGTGGCTTTTGCTTCCACCCATTCGATACATAATCCATATCAAGTAAAATATAATTGAAACCATGTGAGGAGGGAAAAGGACCCATGAAATCAATACCCCAAATATCAAAAATCTCAACAGAAAAGATAGGGGTTTGTAGCATTTGATCTTTTGCACCTATATTGCCCATTCTTTGACAACGATCAAAAGTCATACAAAAAGTTCTATCATCCTTAAAGATAATAGGCCAATAAAATCCACATTCTAAAACCTTTAGTGTTGTGTGTTGTGTACCAAAATGACCCCCACACGCATAAGTGTGACAGAAAGTTAAAATTGATTAAACTCAGATTCATGCACACACCTACGAAGAATCTGATCAGAGTAATATTTCCATAAGTATGGGTCATCCCACACATAAAACCGTCCATCCTTTTTAAGTTTGTCATGTTGATGCTTGTTTAAGGTGTTTGGAACTTGTTTAGACACCAAATAATTCACTAAATCGGCATACCATGGCTCACTTACCTCTATGGACAACAACTTCTGGGATGGGTAACGGTTCCTCATTGTGTACCAATGGCTCAAGTGGTCAGCCACCACGTTCTCACTTTTTTTCTTGTCCCAGATTTCGATATCGAACTCTTGGAGAAGAAGCATCCAGCGAATAGCCTTGGTTGGCCTTTTTCTTTGTGAGTAAATATTTCAAAGCTGCATGATCAGAATAAATGATGACTTTAGTTCCAAGTAAATAAGAACGAAACTTATCTAAAGCAAACACAACGGCAAGAAGTTCTTTTTAAGTGGTGGAGTAGTTCAATTAAGCGTCATTCAAGGTCCGAGATGCATAATAGATGACGTGGCCGCTTGTCCTTCCTTTGTCCCAAAACAGCCCCTATTGCATAATCTAAGGCATCACACATAAGCTTGAAAAGAGTACTCTAATCTGGTGGAACTGTGATGGGTGCCGAAGTGAGCAACTTTTTGAGGTGATTGAAGGCCTTCTCACATTCATCGTCGAATTTAAATGGCACATCCTTTTGAAGGAGACGGCAAAGAGGTTGGGAAATCTTTGATGAATTGCCTATAAAATCTTGCAAGTCCAAGAAAAGAACGAACCTCTCTCACGGAAGTGGGAGAGGGTAAGTAGCGTACAAGATATATTTTCGATTTATCAACCTCAATTCCCTTTTCTGAAACTATGTGGCCTAAACCTATACCTTGTTTTACCATAAAGTGACATTTTTCCCAACTCAAAACAAGGTTAGTTTCAATCCAGCGTTTCAAGATTAATGTGAGATTAGTTAGACAATCATCAAACGAATCACCAAAAACACTAAAATCATCCATGAAAACTTCAATAATCTTCTCAACAAAATCTGAAAAGATACTTACCATGCATCTTTGAAACGTGGTTGGTGCATTACATAAACCGAATGGCATTCGACGATAAGCAAAAGTACCAAATGGGCAAGTAAAAGTAGTATTTTCTTGATCATCTAGAGCTATAACAATCTGATTATATCCCGAATAACCATCAAGAAAGCAATAAAAAGAATGACCAGCTAATCTTTCAAGCATTTGATCAATGAACGGCAAGGGGAAGTGATCTTTCCTTATGGTGGCGTTGAGCTTCCTATAGTCAATGCAAACTCTTCAACCTGTTTGGTTATGAGTGGGCACAAGTTCATTCTTTGCATTCTTCACCACAGTGACTCCAGATCTCTTTGGAACAACTTGAACCGGTGAAACCCAACGGCTATCCGAAGTTGGATAAATCACTCCACAATCAAGAAGCTTGATAATCTCTTTTTTCAGAACTTCCATCATTGGAGGGTTGAGTCAACGTTGAGCCTCTTGAGTTGGTTTAGCCTCCTCCTTTAGAAGTATACGATTCATGCATGTTGTAGGGCTAATTCCCTTAATGTCGGCCAAGGTCCATCCAATGGCTGTTTTGTACTCTTTCAACACCCGAACCAATTTTTTCTCCTTCATTGCCATGAGTGATGAAGAGACTATGACATGCAACATCTCTTTATCTCCCAAGAAAATGTACTTCAAATGATTTGGTAACGGTTTAAGCTCGAGGGAGGGTGCTTGAATCACTGAGGGTAACAATTTATTTGTAGAAACGGGAATTGGAACTGGGATTTGAGGCTTACCAATTTGTTGTGGCAAAGACTCAAGGGCAGCCACCATCTCGCCAATTTCTGCACAATTAGGCTTGGCCATTTTGGGTTTAAGTCCTATTCCTTCGACAATGGTTGTTTCAAGGGGATCCATTTCCAAGGAGTCAATATATTCCTGCGCCAACGAATCAAATACATCAATAGAAAAACAAGAATGATTGTCTTTACGATATCTTATAGCTTTAGAAATGTTAAAATCAATAATCTCGCCATCAAATTCCATTGTTATCGTCCCTTTGAACACATCTATCTTAGTGCGGCCTATTTTCATGAAAGGTCTCCCAAGAAGGAAGGATCGGTAATAGTGTAGAATGGGCCGAATCTTCCATGTCAAGCACATAAAAATCTGCTGGAAATATCAATTGGTTAACCTGCACCAAAACATCTTCCAAAACTCCTTTCGGATATGCATTAGAATGATCAGCTAATTGAATAATAACTCCATCGTTTTTAAGCTCTCATAGGTTCATAGATGCATAGATAGAGTATGACATGACATTAATGGAAGCATCTAAATCTAGCATAGCATGTTCAAACTTAGTATTTCCAATAACACAAGGGATTGTGAAACTACCTAGATCTTTGCATTTAGGAGGCAGTTTCCTTGCTAAAACTGCTGAAACATTCTCACTTACCTGTACCACTTCCTTGTTCGAAATCCTTTTCCTTGTTGTACAAAGCTCTTTAAAAAATTTAGCATACTTTGGAACTTGCTTGATTGCATCAAGGAGCGTGATATTGACTTGTACTTTCTTGAAGGTTTCTAGAATGTCTTTTTCATTCTTTTCTTTCTTAGATTGCTTGAACCTGCTAGGAAAAGGCACATTTGGTGGAATAGGGTTAGAAATAATCGAATTCGAACCAACCTTACTTGAATTGGATGGTGTGGAAGGTTTAAAAAGCTGCGGCAAGGGTTATTCTACCCTTGCCATGGCTTTGTCCACTTCTTCTTCTTTGAGCAGCAGCTTTTCGTCCTCTTTTTGACTTTGATTTAATGTTTTGGGGTTGGTTCCAACCTCTTTACCACTTCTCAAGGCGATAGCCTTAGCCATTTCAAAACCTCCATTGGGATTGACGATGGTTGAACTAGGTAGTTCGCCTTCTTCTTTAAACTGTCCCATGAACTCCGCCATCTGCCCAATTTGCTTCTTCACCTCGCCCATCTCCTTGACTTGATTTTTTTAGTTCCTGCGTCAATGAAGTTAGTAATTGAAGAACTTTATCATTATCCAATGACGAACCTGAGTTTGGTTGGGCAGATTATAATGGGAGTTATGGTGGTGCGAATGGCCTTTGATAGAGTCCTGGAGGTGGCTGTCTATATCCCCTTATTGTTGAGCTTGTTGAGGCTCCTTCCACTTCATATTTGGGTGATCTCTCCAGCCTAGATTGTAAATGTTGGAAAATGGGTCATTCCTTGGTTGATTTTGGCTTTGATAACCGATGGCATTGACACTTTCCCATCCCCCATTCTCTATCAACTGAGGGCATTGATCATTGAGATGTCCTTGCATAGAGCACACGCCACAAGCACTTGTTCCTTGCCCTTTGGATCCTTCAACAACCTTTGACACAAGAATAGCGAGATTAGCCAATTGAGATTGAATTTTGGCCATTAAACTTACCTCATTAACTTGGTGTTGCCGTGGGGTGTCTCTTTGACCAATTCCTTCATATTGTTGTGCATTCAAGGCTCGATTCGCTATTAAGATCTTGGCTGCAACTGGGGTTTTGTCAACCAAAGCACCACCTGCCGAGGCATCTAGCATTTGTCTCTCAATTGGAAGTAGTCATTCGTAGAAATATTGAATTAAAAGCTTTTCCTTCATTTGATGTTGTGGGCAGGATGCAACTAACGTCTTAAAACGCTCATAGTACGCTGGAATGGATTCTCATTGGCTTTGTTGAATTCCACTAATTTTCTTCCTCAAAAGATTGACTCTTGAAGTTGGGAAGAATTTCTCTAAGAATGCTCTCTTCATGCTTTCCCAAGAAGTGACAGTTCCAGGTGCTAATTCATAGAGCCAATCTTTAGCCTTGTCCATAAGAGAGAATGGAAATTCTTTCATCTTCAGAATATTGCCATCCACGTTGAATGGTGTCATGCTCAAGTACACCAATTCAAATTCCTTCAAATGCTTGTTCGGATCTTCCATGGACAGCCCATGGTAATTAGGAATGTGATGCAGCAAACTAGACTTCAATTCGAACTCATCAGTTTTGCCTTGAGCTGCTGTAGGGCATTGAATACAAAGAGGCATGACATTCTCCAATCTCGAGGCTGAAAGTTCCTTGATTGTTCGATTGTCAATAGCCATATCTTGTTCCTCTTCGAATTCCTCTTCAATTTCAACTTCGGATTCAGATTCGGAACTAGAACTAGGTGGATTGGGTTCTGGCTGCTTCCTCTTCCTTCTCAAAGTTTGTTCAAAATCGTAGTCAAACTTCAATATGTGTGCACGAACAGGTTGAGAACTTCGAGTCATAAACTAGTACCTAAAATAAAGAAAACAATACAAAACCAAATCAAAAACACAAACAAAACAAAAATAGAAACAAAGGGAATATTAGCAATTTTGTTAATCCCTGACAATGACGCCAAAATTTGATGTGGTAAAAACTAACACACAAATTAAACCCTATTAAGATAGTCATAGTACGCATAAGTAGGGATCATTCTACGCCGGGGATTAGTTAGGGATGCTAATCAACACAAATTAAACTTAAAAACTGAAAAATAGACTCAAACAACTCAAAACAAGCTAAACTGACTCAAATAACACAAAACTAAGTTAAATTGACTCAAAACAAGAACTAGAGGGTGATTTGGACAAAAATTAAACTAAGAACACTAAAAACAATCAAAAGAAACAAATTTGGACATATTCTAACCTAAAGACACGAAATATAAAGGGGAAGTTGGTTTTTTACGAATTTGAAGTAAAACTATGTACTTTACAGAAACAAACTAAAGGTAATACGAAATTGGGTGAATTAAGGGTGTAAGGCTAGCTAGAGGGTCCTTCTCTGCACATGACACATATGAATACAAATTGATTTCCAGTTATTATTCCTATAAACCATGAATGACAATGCCCCAAATGAATCATAAGAAGCACAAATTAACTTTCAGATTTTCCTAAATTCATTGAATTGGACTCAGCGACGCAACCAAATTATTCTTATCAAGTTCCCTACATGAACTGCATAATAGAGGTACATATCAAAGATCATTAAGTTCTATGAAAATCATAAGCATTGACAAGGCATTCGTAACTATGAACTACATGATATTCCTGCCAAGAATTTACTTAACACAATCATGACTAGTGACTTTTACTACTTGTGAATATAAGTTCATAAAGATTAGGTGAAATTCCCTTATATCCTAGCATCGAATTCATGCATGCAAACTAAGTAGGCCTTCTTAATCAACACACAAGAACAAGTTATCAATCAAATAGATAAGTAAATTGCATTCACGATTTACGAAACAATAACTGGATGTAATCAATTCATATCACATACATATTCATGGCTTTGAATTCACCTCTAACTAAAACGAAATTAGTTCCACATGTTCATCATAATTGAAAACCAAATTAAACTAAACATTAGACTAAAACTAAGGATACAAAGAACCCAGAAACGCTCCAGCACTCCAACGGCAGATTTGGCACAATCCTCGGTTGCAGGGCGCGACACATGGCTCCTTCTTCTCCTTGCAAGCTATGACACAAGTCTCTAAAAACCCTCATAAACCTGCGACACTCTTGTGTATTTTTTTTCTCTGATTTTTCTTTTGTACGTGTCGTGTGTAATTGTGGTCAGAGATGTGTATTTATAGGGCTAGGGTTTCGGCACAAAGGTTGTAGAGAAGAAGGATTTAGCATGACAAATTCCTAGGGGGAAATGACTAGGGAATTTGGCACAAAGCTTCTTGAAAGGGGTATTGTGGCAGGAAACATAACTTCTAGAAGGCTAGGTGTGGCACCAATTTAGGGATAGGGTCTTGGCTTATTTAATGTGAAATTGATCCCCCCTTGCAACTGGAATTAAGGTAGTATAAGATTAGGATAGGATAAGATAAGATGAGGTTTGTTTGGATAATGTTGGATAAGATAAGGTTGGTTAAGATAATGTTCCTTCCTTTTAGCTGATTCCTTATCTTCTTTGTCTTGACTTTATTTTCTTCATCTCATTAGTATATTCCTAGCCTCTTGAACTTCAAAAACGTCCATCCACCTTGCTCCATGCATTTGTTATCCATTCTTGGCCCAAAACTGCTCCAAAATGCTCCAAATTGCACTTTCTTGCCAAATTTGTCACTGGAACCAGAAAACACACTAAAATAGCTTAAAACACTCTAATACGTAGAAACTAGCTATGAAAATGCAAGAAAACAAGCTAACTAAGGCGCATAAATATGCTCCTATTAGCTTCCTTGGTTGTAAATGGAAAGATCTAGAAGCTACAATTTTGTGGCTGTCATGCATGTCCAAAGTCAATGGGCAATGGGCAAGTCGGCATAAACTCACCAACATAGATGTATGTATTGGTATGTTCCAATGAAGGAAAACAAGAACCAAGTGAAAGTGAGGGTTCTAAGTGTGTTCCATTCTAAGTTTGAGATTGAGAGTGTTTCACTACACATTGTGTGAGTGAAGTTTAGTGTGAGAGAAAGTGTGTGTTGTACTTTCTTGTATCCATCAACCCTTGTCTTTGGCTTGGCAACCACTCTTGTTATACTCATTATTTTTATATATGAAGATTGATCGTTGTTCTATGGACGTAGACCCAAATTGCTGAACCACATAAATTTTTGGTGTCCATTTTCTACTTTGTGTATTCTTTATCTTGTAGTATCATTGTTCCTAACAGTATCTTCAGTGTGTCAGATAGCGATCCAATTTGCGTAGACATAAGAAGCCAGTGAGTTCAAGTTAAAGTAAGCCAAGCTAAATAGGCACCACCTGAATTGAGCGGTATTTTATAAGGAAAACTAATGAAAATGGCTTTAAAACTTTGAATGTTAATCAAAAACTAGGTAATAACTTTATTTAACGGTTAGAACAAAGCCCAATACTAAATCAGTCCAATTAAAATGGCCCAAACACCAACTTTTTTATTTTGCCCCTGCCTTTTCCGTTTAATATCTCTCTTCCTTCTTACTGCCATTACGTCTCCCCTGTGTCTTTGTGAAACCTCAGTCTTATTTTCTCTCTCTGTTGTGAAAATTAGATAACCAAAATTAGGCTCATTAAGTATCGAATTTTTGTGCTCGCAAGAATACGAATCAAATGACAGTATTGAATGAAATATTTGTGAAAACTAGTTCATTTGAGCAACATCTATGCATGCTATTAACAATTATAAGGCGGAATCAAGCTTGTATGCACTCAAAAACAAAACTTTACCCATGAAATTCAGGGCCTAGTAGTTGTGGTGAACCAAGACTCAACTCAAAACAAAGTGAGTTGAGAAACTTTATACCTTTGAAGCACCTCTTTGCTTAGCAAAGGTTAATCACCCATGTGAGGGCCTTCTTCCTTTGTTACCTAGCTCATTGACTCCATGGATTTGGATGGAGGAACTTTTCTTCTTGGCTCCATGTCTTCTTGGATATGGATAGAAGAATTGGTTTGTCCAAAAGTCCCCAAAGTTGGGGACCTCTAAGTTCCGACACCAAGGATGGTTAAGGAAGAAGATGAATGACCATGGAAGAATTAGATGCTAGTAAATTCCCCCATGGTGGCCGGTCCCTCTAAAGAGAAAGAGAGAGCCAAAGTTCTCTCATATTTCCTCAAAGAAAACCCTAATGAAGAAAAGGCTATAAAGTCACATTTATACCTACCTTCATTGGAGTGGCAAACTTGTAATAAATCCAAAACCCACTCCCTCTCTAAGCATGACTGGCCTCCCTATTGTTAGTGGGTTAATTGCCCACTTTCTTTTAGTTGTCACACAACTTAAGCCTTATGTGCCTTGTGGACAAAAACCTTTTTGTGTCCCAAAACCCAAAACTAACTTAAGGCCTAAAAACTAACCTTTCGATCTAGATTAATTAACTTTTAATTAATCCTTGCCATATACAATTAAACTATTTAATTGTCCTTACTCATCTTCGTTATATCCTTCAATCATTACCTTACACGGTGTGCAATCCATTAGGTTCCTTTTAGCGAGGCAGTGGGCGATTATAACTCTTTAAATCATTTTGTGAATTGAAACTTACTTTCAATTCTCCCTTTAGTGATTATACACCTTTAGGGCTTCCACAAACCATGAGTAGCACCTAGCAGTATGTCATGGCTACCCAAGCTAATCAGAAGAGGTTGGAGAACCTATTCAGTTTGGGATTACAATGCAATACCGTCTTTCTCTAATACAATACCCTTGACCACATTGTTTGGTTTGATAGTTTATTCATATCTACTATCCAATGTGATTCATTTACTTATATGATTACCTTGAATGTGATTTAGAACAACTTCCTAAATTTCATTCATACTCTGGCCAGAGATTCTTAATTATATCATAGAGTATTCTCCTTCAAATGGTTTAAAGGTTAGAGATCCATTGTTGTGCATTCACTTCCCTCCATGACTAAGTTGCTTAACCCCATTATGCCATGGACACCCTTTGATGGAGTGCCTTTGACATAGTCAAAGATCAAAGACCTAACCACAAGACAACTATGATGCCTCGGGTCAAAGGATTACTTCGCATTATCCCAACCATAAGTTCTCATGTGACATAAGTATGAGAACTCCTTGTTGATCGTGTTCAGTGAACTCATTCTCTATTGAGCACCTACATGCTTGTCTTGATGTCAGTCACACCAATGACTCGAGACCAGTCACTCTCCCTAAGAAAAGACATAACACATACTGATCTTAACGGACTGTCAATGCCCAATTAGCAATCCTATGATCAGGAATGTTTAGGGTATGTATATAAAAGAGAATGGTCTCATGATTCTAACTTCTTTAGATCACGTTCTCCCAATTACATATTCCTTGGACTTATCGTTTAAGCATATAACATTTATATGAGAGGGCTTTAAACAATAATCTTTTCCCTTTATATTAAACTAGATTAGTTTAATATGTGAAATGTCCGTAAAGTATCATCATATGATTGGGTTTAGGGCACATTTCCAACAAGTATAGCATATAAGCACGGATATCGTCCCACAAAGATCGAATTGATTCTAAAAATCTTACTAACTAAATTGAAACAAATTGTAATTGAGAAGCTTTAATGGAAAAGAGAGAAAATTTGAATTAAACTAAAAATGAAATATGACATGAAAATAAAATGCATGAAATAATAAAATTAAAAACATAAGAAAATAAAACCTAGGGCATCCGAATTCACCGAAACCAATTCTACTTCATTCCCTTAATATGTTATGCTCAAGTAGTTCCCCAATACTGATGATCAATTTTCCCTAAATTGTTTGACGGCCATGGCATCTGGTTGCATCAAAAAGTATCTTTACACATTAACCCTCTATGACATCTAGATGGATTTAAACAAGTAAGAACCCATTAAGCTCTATGGAAATTGTTGGAAAATCACACAAACCCTAATTGTATGACATCTACAAATATGTGGTTATGGTATCAATTGCAAGAAGCTAAACCCAAGTTAAGTATGGCATCTACTCTAACTTGCATCAAATCAACCTAATTTAAACCTAGATGGTGATCAAATATCTAAATAAAAATCAAGTGCATTACGAATAGCAAAAGATACTCAAAAAGGAAGAAAAACTTGATAACAACAATGCCACAAGGCAATTAAGTATTCATGATTAGGCTACATCGTAGCCCTAGTAAAGAAAAACTCCAATGTAGCACTTCCTCTTGGCCTTATTGGATGTGAAGTCCTAATTAAAGAAAAAGAAATTAAATAGAAATCCTAAAAACAATTATGTATATCCTAAAATCCATTGAATAGCTTCCCATGTCCATTGATTTTCACAACCGTTGTATTCTCATCTTCTTATTGTAATGCATATGTATTGGTGTAGTTAATTAGCCTCGTGCTCCACTGGGACTAGAATTACTCCATACACTCGAAATCTCTATTTTTCACTTCTTTTTCACATAATTCCAGTATTGAATGCCTATAAATTAAAACAATATAAATTAGTGCATTTAACCCATTCATATATACACAATTCAAAGGAATTATATGATAAAAATATACGAAAATATGCACCATCAAATACCCCCAAACTTATATTTTGCTTGTCCTTGAGCAAAATAAAAGAAAAAAAAAACACAACAAAGTTTTAGCTGAATTCCCAAATTTTAATCTTAGAGAAAACACCTAGCATAAGATAACTTTCAAGATATAAGCAACAGTAGTTCAAGACATTATCCAAGAGTTAACCAAATTTGAATCGAACCAACTTGGAGTGTAGTGTGTATAATAGCCACGTCAATGTAATTTCAAGCTTCTTAAAATCATCATATGTAAACAAGTGACATCCTCACCGGGCATAAACTCATATTTTTGGATAATGTGTTTCACTCAAATAATCTCTTTAAAACATGCCCCCATATGCTTGCTTGTCAACCTAGCTTGCTATCAATATCAAATAATTTCTTGGATCTATAGGACTTTAGTTCGGTTGTAATGGGGTTAAGGGTGATAGGCTAATGAAAGAAAGGATATGGAAACCAAAATTTTTTAGAAAGTACACATTAGCAGTTTTCCAGCACCAATATCACACCCCCTCAAAGTGAAAGAAAACAACAAAACCAGTAGCACCTACTACTCCCCCATCTGAACTTCATATGAAAATTTATAATTTGCATCCAAAGACTAGTCCTCTAAAACATACAATTGCATTCTCATGCTTTACTTTTGACAACATTGACACTTAAGAATAGAAGTAAGCTTGTGCATAACACATTTTCAACATCTCAGCACTCTTTTTTTATTTTTATTTATTTATTTATTTATTTTAATCATGCTCAAATCTACAAAGCTACATCACCCCTCAAATTCACATTTCATTGTAAAACACATGCTCCATCCACTTTTTCTATATAAACAAAACCCCACAACGTATGTAATACTTTTCTCAAAACAATAAGGGATCAATTTCTATGTAGAGGCTCAACTCCAATATAGGAGCATGGTAAAGAGAAGTGGCTAACAAAGAAATGACTTAGTTAAAGGCTCAACGGGCTACTAAGGATACAATTAGCATATAAGGTAGGCATGAAAGGCTCAAGCGATCCAAAAATAGCCTATATCACTTCCAAGTTATTATATGAATTGATGTATAAATTGAGAGGTATAAAGCAAGTTCTAGAGATACATGTAAGAACGAGATCAAACGCACAAGAATAAATGTGATTGATGCATGATAGTTCAACCATAGAATAGGCTCAAAATCTCACAAGGATTACATTAAGTCACTATATTCACATATGAAGTGTTAAACCATGCTTTAGTTTCACATCAACAAGGCAACATGCATTTGGTATTTTCAAGGATGATCGAACGTGTATAAAGCTAACAATAAAATAAGGAGATTCACCTAAAACATGCTTACGACTTTCTCAATAACCATAGTTCGAATTCAATTCAATTTCATCATTGGGCCAGGAAACTAACAAAAATCTAACTGAAAACAAGAAATAAAAAGAAAAATCTTTTTGGATTTTCAAAGTTTCTGATTTTTATAGATTTTTTTTAACCAAAAGACAAAGAAATGATGCAAATTAAAAGCCAAAGACAACTAACTATAGTAATTGACTAAGTGAGGATCCATCAACATGAAATCAGCTCATGCATTTTAAATAACACACTAGAACGAAACAAAACCACTTGCAAATGACTAATTCAACCTTTTTTTTTTTTTGTTCATTCAATTAGGGCTCAAAAATCTCCCTCCTACCCCCAAACTTAAATGAGACGTTGTCCGCAATGTCTAGAAAGAAGGCACTTAAAAAGAAGAAAGGGAAGATGAATGAGTAATATCACTTGGACAGAGACACTCCCCTGGTTTATGCTTCACATGGCAGCCATGATGTTCAATGCAGTAGCCACCCCCAAACTTAAACATTCATGGTCTCAATCATTGTTATGGGGCAGCTAGATGTCCCTACACCAACATAAATCCATCAGCAAGTAGCAAACAGAGAAGGCAGAAAACAAACATCAAAATTGAATTAAATAAAACAAATAAAAAGGATGATAAAAGCATGGGTTGCCTCCACGGAGTGCTAAATTTATAGCCTTCAGCTGGACTATATGATGTTTATGCTGGATCTCGAAGCGATGTCACCACCTTCATGGTATCAAAATTTGTTTCCACATACGGCTTCAATCTTTGACCATTAACCTTGAATATGATTCCTGACTCCAAATTTTGAATTTCCATCGTGCCATATGGATAAACTTGCACCACCATGAAAGGACCATACAATCGAGAATGAAGCTTTCTAGGAAACAACTTTAATCTAGAATTGTACAGCAACACATTCTGCCCTACATGAAATTCTTTCCGCAGAATGTTCTGATCATGCCACTTCTTAGTTCTTTCTTTATAGATCTTGGCATTTTCATATGCATCGTTCCGCAATTCCTTCATCTCACTGAGTTGGAACAATCTTTTCTCCCCAGCCGCTTCCATGTCAAAATTCAGTGTCTTGATTGCCCAGAAAGCCTTGTGTTCTAGCTCAACAGGCAATTGGAGTTTTGAAAACAAGCCGATATGAAGACATGCCAATTGGAGTTTTGAAATCAGTGCAATATGCCCATAAAGCATCGTCTAACTTCTTTGACCAATCTTTTCTTGAAGCACTCACAATCTTCTCCATAATATTATTGATTTCTCGATTCGAAATTTCCACTTGTCCGCATGTCTGAGGGTGATAAGGTGTAGCAACCTTATGTGTGATTCCATACTTTGCCAAGAGAGGTTCAAATTACTTGTTACAAAAGTGAGTTCCTCCGTCACTAATAATTGCCCGAGGGGTCGCAAATCGTGTGAATATATAGCTTCCACCCATTTCGACACATAATCAACTGCTACCAATATATACTTGTTTAAGAAAAAAGAAGGAAATGGCCCCATAAAATCAATTCCCCATACATCGAAGAGTTCAACTTCCATAATATTATTAAGAGGCATCTAATTTCTATCTCATGCCTCTCTAAGTAACACATGCTCATTTCTACCCATGCTCAAGCCACACGGCACCTTCTACACAACCATCATTGGGGGTAAGTGACCAAAATGCACTTATCGACAATGAAGAAGGGTGGACACTGATGACCTACAAAAAGACAAGGAAGCCAAGACCACAAGTCGTAAAACCAAAAGAGGAATAAGTGAGAAAGCACCGCCTCCGCAACAATAGGAAGCCCAAGAAAAACGTAATAACTGCTAAGTCGACGTACGCTGAGGAACCTATGGAGCAAGAGCCATGCATTCTTGTCTCCTTGCAAGAGTACTTCTTGAAGGATTTCTTCCAGCAGTGCACTACCACTACCTATCACATGGTTGAAGTAGAGATAGAAGAGCCTTCAAAAGGCAAAGTTATCACCGTCAAGGAAGAGAAAACTCCCATACCTAAAGAAAGCCTGGCGTCATACTATAGCATCGAGGAGGCGTTACGATTATGCAAGGAGATGCAAAGAGCACTAATAATGGTCTTGGCAAGTCCTGATGACCACAAAGTGCAAGAAAGCAAGGATAAAAGCTTGGAGCTTCCTCCATATAAATACGCCACATGCTGTGCCGCCCATGACGCTATCACCTTCACTAAAGAAGACCTACTGCTAGGGTTAAAGCCTCACAATCGTCATCTCTTCGTCTCTGGGTATGTGAAGGAGCACAAAGTCAACCGTATGCTTGCAGAAGGTGGTTCAGCCATAAACATCATGCCAAAGTCAACAATGACTACAGTCGGCATCAAGGTGGGTGAACTGACCCGAAGCCATCTGCTAATCCAAGGTTTCAACTGAGGAGGACAATGAGCAATAGGCATGGTCCACGTTGAGATGACCATTGGCGAACTCAAATCGAGCACGATATTCCATATGATTGATGTGAAAACTTCCTACAGTTTCTTCTTGGGAAGGCCTTGGATCCATAAGAATGTGATGTCCACCTTCCATCAATGCTTAAAATACTACCGAGAAGGAGTGAAGGTGATACAAGGCAACACCAAGCCATTCACCAAAGTCGAATCATACTTTATGGACACCAAGTTCTACATGGATGAAGATACGGTGCCTGAAGCTCTTCCAAAAGAGATCAAGTCCACAGGCAAAGCCGTACCCAAAAAGAATGAGTGGCAAGATGTGCCCAAAGAACAAGAAGGGGAAGCCGTGCCATTTTCAAACAAAACTAACGATGAGTCTGCTAAGCCCATAACAACTAAAGGGAATGTGACACCCTCAAAAGGATTAAACACAACTGTCTTCCGATACATCCCGATGTCGAGAAGAAATAGTGGGCAATCCCCGTTCGAAACAAGCAAAGCTAACACACAGCTGCATAAAGACAACATAAAGTTACTCAAAATAAATGCAATTTTACCTCTGACATAGCTAGGCGATGCTAAAATCTCAAAGCCACCGCAAGGCTTCATACAACCTCTGCCAAAAGGGATGGAATGAAGAAGACCGAAGAAGGCTTCAACCTAAACGCCTACAATCTCATGTCAAAGGCTGGGTATGATTTCACTTCCTCTTCAAACCTTGGAAAGAGTGTAAACACCATCAACAACAAAGAATGTGACCTCACAGAGACTCAAAAAAGGTTGAATGAGCATGGTTACGGAGTTGACAACAACAAAGCTGGATTTGGCTTCACACCAAATACACATATGAAGATTTCAAGAAAAGCAAAAAACGCTAGTGCTCAACTCATCAGCATAAGCGTTGTACAGAATCAAGAAGAGCCTAAACCCGCCCCTCGAACATCAGTCTTCGATAGCTTGAATCGTTCAAAACCTAGAATTTTGACACTTTAATGGCTTAACACACCAACACCCCAAAGCTCTATCTTCGAAAGGTTGTCAAAACCTAAGAAATAAAGCAACACAGCTAGCTTTCCTCCATGACGGTCTACCTTTGAAAGACTTGTAGAAACTAAGAAGACTTCTAGAAAGAGGAAGGCAATGCTGAATGAAGAAAAACTTGATAGTGTAGCAGGGAAGGACGACGTTCGCAACTCGATTCCTTTAAGGATAAAGCCCCAAGAAACCTTAGAAGTGGACACAAAAGGACAACTGAAGGTAAAGAAGTTCACCATCATCCACACTAGCTAATCTTCATGCCAACAAGCCCAAGTGGACGGCACTGAAGAGGAGGTCCAAGACGTTTTCCACATCACAATCCAAGAAGACGAGGAAGACGAAGTTCCCGAGGAGGATGTCACTGCTGCGCCACCATAACTCGAAGACGGGGAGCAAGCCATGATTGATGATCTTAAGGAGCTCAACCTGGGCATAAGCGATGAGCCAAAGCCTATCTTTGTAAGTGCACTACTAAGTGCAGATGATATCGAGGAGTATTACCAACTACTCTTAGAGTACAAAGACGTCTTTGCTTAGACCTACAAGGAAATGCCCAGCATTGACCCTACCATTGTCATACATCGTCTAACAGGTAAGCCTGGAACTCGACCGATAAAGCAAACTCAAATACACTATTGATTTGAACTCATCCCACAAATTGAGGCCGAGATTGACAAGCTAATCGAAGCATGTTTCATTTGAGAAGTGCAATACCTTAAGTGGATCTCTAATATCGTCCTTGTCCTTAAATTTTTTGGATAAATACGTGTTTGTGTAGACTTCTAAGACCTCAACGACGCTTGCCTAAAGGATGACTTTCCCTTTCCAATCATTGAAATCATGGTGGACGCGACCACTGACCACGAAGCGCTATTATTCATGGATAGCTCATCTTGGTACAATCAAATCTAAATGGCTCTCGAAGATGAGGAACTAACAGCCTTTCATACCCCAAAAAGTTATCTACTGCAACAAAGTAATGCCCTTTGGTTTGAAGAATACTGGAGCCACATATCAATGCTCCATGCAAAAGATCTTTAACAACATGCTACACAAAAATGTAGAATGTTACGTAGACGTCATAGTTGTCCAGACCAAGAAAGGATCCGATTACTTGAAGGATTTACGAATGGTGTTCGACAAATTATGGCACTACAACCTCAAGATGAACCCGTTAAAATGTGCATTTAGTGTCACCTCTGGGAAGTTCCTCGGCTTTATTGTCAAGCATAGTGACATTGAAGTAGACCAGTCAAAGATTAAGGCCATTCAAAGCATGCTCGAGCCAAGGAATCTACACAAGCTGAAAAGTCTACAAGGACGGCTTGCCTTCATAAGACGCTTCATTTCCAACCTCGTCGGACGTTGTTAACCCTTTAGTTGACTCATGAAGAAGGACGCTCCATTTATATGGGACGATGCGTTCCGCAATGCCTTCAAAAGCATAAAAAGGTACCTAGCAAGCCCACCTATCTTAGGAGTTCCCATGCCTGGAAGGCCGTTCATCCTGTACATTGTTGCACAAGAAAGTTTCATTGGAGCACTCTTAGCGTAAGAAAATGAAAACCAAATGGAAAGAGCACTCTATTACCTAAGTAGAACCCTCACTAGGGCCGAGCTTAACTACACCCTAATCGAGAATATGTGTCTTGCCTTAGTCTTTGTTGTCCAAAAGCTCAGACACTACATGCATGCTTACACCATCCACTTGGTTGACCTATTCAAATACGTCATGTCCAAGCCAGTTTTGATGGGGCGACTAGCAAAATGAACATTGCTTCTCAATCAATACGAGATCATCTACGTTTTAGCTAAAGTCATCAAGGGACAAAAGCTAGTAGACTTCCTTGCCGATCATCCAATGATTGGAAAATCTCAGATGACTTGCTTGACGATGAGGTGTTCTACGTCGACATTTTCACAACATGGACAATGTTCTTCGATAGATCTGCAGGAGTAGACTAAGCGGGGGCAGGAGTAGTATTCATGTCAGCACAAAGACAAACACTACCTTATCCTTCTGACTAAGTGAGCTATGCTCCAACAACATCGCTGAATACCAAACACTAATTATCAGACTCCAAATGGCGGTCGACATGGAAATTGCAATGCTGTAAGTGTATGGCTACTCCAAGCTCATAATCAATCAACTATTGATTGAATATGAAGTGACGAAAGATGATCTCATCCCATACTTCCGACTAACAACTCAACTGCTCCAAAAGTTCGAGGCCGTGACATTAGAACATGTGCCAAGAAAAGAAAATCAAATGGCAAACGCTCTCGCTAACTTAGCCTCAAGTAGCTAGGAGAACATAAAGCTGTTGACGTGCCAGTTTGCCAAAGATGGGTGATCTCGCCCGTCACTGAAATGCTATTTGATGATACAAACATCATCTCAGTACTTTCAGTCGATATTGAAAAGTAGAGACAGCCGTTGATTACCTATTTGAAGTATGGAAAGCTTTCGAATGATCCTATACACTGCTATAAAATACATCGACAAACACCTCACTTTCTCTACTACAAATGAACACTCTACCGATGCTTTTTTGAAGGAATACTTCTAAGATGCTTAAGTGAGGAAGAAGTTAATCAAGCCATGGAATAAGCACACTTAGGCATATGTGGAGTGTATCAATCTAGACCAAAGCTGCATTTCCAGCTCAAAAGGTGGGCTACTACTGGCCAAGCATGGTGAAGGATTGCTTGAAACACGCCAAAATGTGATAAACCTACCAGTTCCATGCCTAGTTCATACATCAACCGCGGGAGCCATTACACCCTACGGTTGCTTCATGGCCATTTGATGCATGGGTATTGGATGTCATGAGACCAATCGTACCAAAATCATCTGCCGGAGAGGCCTACATCCTAGCAGCAAAGGATTACTTCTGTAATGTTGGAAGTATGCCCACAAAGCCATTCATTTGATGTAATAGCTTTTGGAATACTTTATGTATTAAACTTTTATATGTTTAATGAAGGGCAAAGCTTATTGTTAATCACTATTTATCGTATCTTGTGTTTAAGCAATAAGGGAATACAAGGAATGTATTTGATCTAAGAGATAAGTGATTTAAGTAAGTTAGATTAACGAGACCTTTCTCTTATGTTCATTCCTAAAACGTTCCTAGCCATAGGATTGCCAATTGGGCATTGACAATCCGCTAAGGTTAGTATGTGTTATGTCGACTCAAGCGCGAGTATGACAAGTCTCAAGTCATTTAGTGTTGGACACTAAGACAAACA
Source organism: Malus sylvestris (assembly GCF_916048215.2). Lineage (NCBI taxonomy): Eukaryota > Viridiplantae > Streptophyta > Magnoliopsida > Rosales > Rosaceae > Malus > Malus sylvestris. Next base: position 29,967,709 of record NC_062274.1, on the reverse strand, counting down.
CATAGGTGCTCGAAAGAGTAATCGAGTACACTGAACAACGATCAAAAGAGAGTTCAAACATACATGTCATGTAAGAACTCGATAGTTGCAATATGCAAAGTAGTCTTTTGACCTGAGGCATCATAGATGTCTAATGGTGAGGTCCTTGACCTTTGATCATGTTAAATGGCATTCCATTGGAGTGTCCACGGCATTGTTAGGATCAAGCTATCTAGTCATGTAGGCATATGAATGTACAACAAAGGATCTCTAACCTTCCATGATGGAAGGAGAATACTCTAAGATATGATTCAGGAGTCTTTGGCCAAAACATATGAATATGACTTAGGAAGTTTGTTCCAAATCATGTTCAATTGAATCATATAGAGAAGTATCATATTGGATAGTAGACATGAAACAAACTATCACTTAAACAATGTGATTAAGAGTATTGTATTAGAGAATGACCGTATTGCATTGTAGTTGTAACTGGATAGGTTATCCAACCAATTCTACTTAGCTTGGGTAACCATGACATACTGCTAGGTGTCACTCATGGTTTGTGGAAGCCCTAATGATTAGCAAACACTAATTTTAAGGGAGAATTGAAATGTGGTTTCAATTCACAATCGATCGTTAAGAGTAACAATCGCCCACTACCTCGCTGAATGGAACCTAATGGATCATACACCGAGTAAGGATGATAGTGAAGAAATAAATAAGATGGATATGCAATTAAATTGTTTAATTGAAAAATGGTCAAGATTAATTAATTAGTTAATTAATTATACGAAATGTTCGTATTAGGCTTTTAAGTTGGTTTTGGGCTTCGGGGCCCAAAAGCGTTTTGGTCCACAAGGCCCATTATGTTTAAGTTGTATGACAACTAAAACAAAATGGGCAAATTAGCCCAATAACAAGGTAAGGCCGGCCATAGGGTGAGGGGTTGCAAATTTGGATTAATTACAAGTTTGCCACTCACTTGAAATGAAGTATAAAATCAACTTTATAGCTTTATTTCTTATTAGGGTTTTTCTTGGTGAAATGAGGTGAAACACTTTCTCTTATTTTCTCTAAAGAGGCCGGCCACTTAGAGGGGATTTAGCTAGCAATCTTTTCTTCTCTAAGTCATCCATTTTCATCTTCACACTTCATCCTTGGTGTGGAGACTTAGAGACATCAAGCTTTTGATGTTTTGGAGAACTAATCCTCAAATCCTCAAAGAAGAAAAGGAGCACTAAAAGGAGGAAAATCACAAGGAAGATCCAAGGAGCATGGAGGTGACTTGAAGGCCCTCCACTTGGGTGAATCCCTTGTGTAAACAAGGATGAGCTTCAAGGGTAAAGAATCTCTAAATTCTTAATTCTCTTTAATGTTGTTAAAGAGTCTTTTGGTTCACCATATACTAGGCTTTGAAAGTCATGGGTTTTATGAATTGTTTTTTAATGCATGCCTACTTTAATGTGTTAATAGTTTGCATATGTATTCAAATGTTCTTACTTGTTCTTAGCTAGGACAAAATTTTTCCTTCAAGTAGTATCAGAGCCTAGGCCTAGTTTATGGTGAATCCTTTTGGGTTTTGTGATTTTCATGATTTGTGATTTAAATGTTGTAAATGTTACAAGCTTTGTTCTTGCTTTGAATATAAATTTTGCTTGAAAATTTAGCATCTCAAATGTTGTAGATGTATTTCATTTAAGCATGAATATTGGAACTAAAATTTGGTGCCATGTATGTTTGGAAATTCGGCCAAATCCAAAGGGTGATTTTTTGGGTTCATGTTTGTCTTGTTAAAATGGTTTTAAAGTGACTTTTGGAACCCCTAAGTACCCTAGGATGTTAGCCCTCTTTTGAGTAGTGAAAATTTGAGTTTTGGTGAGTGAAAACATTCATGGAGCTATTATGAGTTTTCATGAGTGTTCTTCAATGTTCTTGAAGTTCTTGCCAAGAACAAAAAGTTTTGAAGTTTTGATTCAAAAATTTTATGTTTTTCATAAAGTTATGGTTTAATTTTGATGGGTGATGGTTATAGGTGAAGGATGTTTAATGCTATTAATGTTTCACAAAACATTTCTCTTACAACCCATCCCTTTCACCTTTAACCTCACCCACCTATTCCACTTGCATATTGAACATGCATGCACCACTTGCATAAAACCCTTTCACACTCATTTTTTCACTCAAAAACCGGCCACCCCCTAGTGGGGGTACTTTTGGGGCCATTTGTGCAATTACATAAAGTTTTGATACTTTTGTGTTTTTGTATTTTGGCACAAAAGTTTACGTTTTTACGTTTAGGCCCAAAAACTCTAAAGGACAAATTGTTTTGCTCCTTTAATGATGTTTTTACATTATTAAAATTTTGGGTTCTAGTTGAAATTACATGAAGTTGTGGACTTTTGTGTTTTTTCAAAGTGACCCCAAAAGTTTATGTTTTTGCATTGTGGCCCAATTGTTGTGGTCATAGTTTCCTTTTGGCCCAAATAAAATGAGAACAAAATGGTTTTGTCTCTTTAATGAGAATTGGATTTTCATTTCATTTAGTTCCATTTAAATCAATTCTATGGATCCGAAAACCAATTGTTTAAGTTGCTTTCTTAGTTAATGTGATTGATTAAGAAAGGGGTGATTATGAACCAAAGGCCTCGATAATTGAGCTATGTGATTGGCCGCTTTACATTATGAATGTTTGGGTTTGGTAGTGTAGATTTGAATGTAATTTGATTAATTCAATTTGTTGTAAAGGGCATAAGTCCTCCAATGTGTTGTAAAAGGGCATAAGCCCTTCTCTTTATTTCAAGTATTCCTTTTTGTTTAATTGTATGCAAATTGGAATAGTTGGGTCCAACGCCCAATAGGAAATAACGGTTTAATTGGATTAAACGCGTAACTAAAATCAACAACTATCTACCTTAAACCCAAGATCCAACACAAGGCTCGTGTTGGATCAAATCAAACGGTTCATAATCATCCTAAAACCTAATATGATTATATAGTCCATATGAGGATGCAAAGCGTTCGTTAGTAGTTCCATATAGTCTCGCTTGTTTCAATGAAACAGTGGGAGTATTATATGCTACTAATACATATTAACTTGGACCAATAGTTGTGATAGGCCCAAGTTCTTTTAATAAGATTAAAATGATTTTGATGTAGCCCAAAACTACTCCCTCAACAAATGAATATTAAGTTGATAAGCGAGAGATGTTTTGAACATCTCTCCGTAAGCCTTCCACCGTGGTGGGCTCCAATCGTTTGTGACTCATGCACCGGCTTCACCCTATCATGGGGGAGTTCAAAGTATGTGCTTACATCCAGGAGGAGTCCATAAACATATGATGAGGTGAGTGTAGGCAACGAGGATGGCCGACATCGTATCATTGTGAGGCTATTCTTGAACCCCTTCACAAACTAAGCATGGTGGGAATAACTTAACTAAGTGCAATGGAGCCGACATCGTATCATCGTGAGGCAACATTCTCTAGAGGCCAAACGGATGGGTAATTACAAAAGTTGTAAATGAATAAAGTGTTATTCTCTCATCATTATTTTTGCTAACCAACATCGTATCATCGTGAGGTGGGCTTGGTAATGGTGAGTCTCCCATACCCCGCTTAGAGTTCAATATAACTCTCGAATTCCATTGAGGGATGTGGAATTTGCCAAAAATAGTGGGTGGTACTATTTGATTTAAGACCCAATCAAGTAGTTTTGAAACAAACAATCTAATACGATTTCTGTTATGTTATGTAGTTAATGACATGCCTAAAATAATACCCACCATTATACTTGACAAAAGGGGCCTTAAGGGCCAACGTTTCCTTGCTTGGTATCGCCACATTGAGAATGTCTCAAAGGTGAAAGACATAGTGTATGTGCTTAAGCAATCCCCTCCTCATGTACCTCTTACGAAACTGGCTTCAAATGAGGAGTGTCAAAATTATGTTAGACACTATGAGGATGACTTACAAGCCAAATGCTTAATCCTCACTTCACTTAGTGAGGAGCTTATGAAGCTACATAAGCACATGGACACTTCTTGTGCCATGGTTGAAAGTTTGCATAAGAGGCATGACAATGAGACTAGTAATGTACGATTCTCAAATGTTTGTAGTCTAATGAATGCCAAAGTGGCAAAGGGGACATCGGTCCATAAACATGGACAAAAGATGGAAAGGATTTTTCTAGATCTTCAAAGTTTAGGAACTTCCATCGATGGGAAAATGGCCCAAGACTTTTTCCTTGCATCTCTCTCGGATGATTTCACTAAGTTTATTGTAAACTATAAAGTGAATAGATTCGATCATTCTTTAAACGAGATGATTGACATGTGCTGTAAATTTGAAAAAGGTTTCAAAATGGACAGTGGGAGTGAGAATGCAAACACAAGGAAAAAGTTGCATAAGAAGAAGGCAAAGAAATCCAAAGGAACATGCTTTCATTGTGGAAAGGATGAACGTTGGAAGAAGAAATACAGGGTGCGCATTGCGAGCCTTATGACACGAACTTTTGAAGAGACTATTTCTGTCATAGAGAGTGCTTTTACAGTGAGCTCCAATTCCTGGATATTTGATTTAGGCGCTAGTCAACATATCTGTAATATGATGCAAGGACTAGCAGGGAGCAGGTCACTGCGCAATGGGGAGGTGGTAGTGCGAGTTGGGAACGGCACTAAAATCTCTGCAAAAGCAATAGGCACCTACATGCTTAAACTACCCTCTGGGGAAGTCCTGGAACTTAAAAATTGTTTATATTTTCCTTCATGTATAAAGAATTTGATTTCTATCTCTAAGCTTTTACGAGATGGGCACTCAGTATTGTTTGACAAAATGAGTTGCACTTTATACTTGAACAGTCGTATTATCTCTCATGGTAATATGATAGAGGGACTTTTTCACCTAGAGACGAATAGTGGGATGCACTGTATTGAAAGCGGGAATACCTTAAAACCCAAAAGGGCTAGAGAAGAAGTTAACCAAGAAAAGATGTGGCATCTTAAACTTGGATATGTGAACCTTGATAAGATTCGCAAGATGTCGAATGACGGATATTTCCGACCATTAGGTAATGACCAGATGGGTACTTGTGAATGTTGCTTGAAAGGGAAGATGACCAAATCTCCATTTACTGGAAAATGAGAGCGTGCCACTGAAATTCTAGGGTTAATCCACACTGACGTATGTGGACCTATGTCTACTACGTCGAGATGAGGCTTCTCCTACTATATCACATTCACCGACGATCACTCTCGGTTTGGCTATGTGTATCTTATGAAGTACAAGTCAGAATCCTTTGAAAGGTTCAAGGAATTCAAGAATGAAGTTGAGAAGCAAACTGGGAAACACATAAAGACCCTAAGATCGGATCGAGGGGGTGAATATCTGAGTAACGAGTTCCTAGATTATCTCAAAGAGTGTGGAATAATATCACAGTGAGCTCCACCGGGAACTCCACAACTTAATGAAGTTTCTGAAATGAGAAATCGAACCTTGATGAACATGGTTTGTTCTATGATGAGTTCCGCTGATCTACCGGTAACATTCTAGGGATACGCTCTATATACAGCAGCTTACTTGCTTAATAGAGTACCTTCCAAGTCAGTTTCACAAACGCCCTAAGAGATATGGCATGGAAGAAAGCCAAGTCTTAATCATATTAAGATTTGGGGTTATGAAGAATATGTCAAGAAGCTTGAGGCTACTAAGCTTGAAGCGAGATCAGTAAGATGCTATTTTGTGGGATATCCTAGAGAAACTATGGGATATGAGTTCTACCATCCTGACGACCAGAAAGTCTTTGTCGCCAGAACTGCTAAGTTTCTAAAGGACGAATTTGTTCTCAAAGGAACTATAAGCAAAGAGATGGAAATTAATGAGATTAATGATGAACCACAAACAAGCACTCGACAAGTTGACAACCCTGCTCCTGAAGCCCTAGCTCCACGTAGATCTGAACGGGTTAGTAAGCCACCTAAGAGGTATGGCTTAGACAATGACTTTGCGGAATTGCACCTTCTAGGTGGCAATGACACAAAGGAGGACCCTAGGGACTACATTAAAGCAATGTCCGACATTGATTCAAAGAGATGGCAAGAGGCCATGAAATCCGAGATAGATTCCATGTATCAAAATCAGGTCTGGACTCTTGTAGACCCTTCAGAAGGTATAATACCTGTTGGAAACAAATGGGTCTTCAAGAGGAAGATAGGCATTGATGGGAACGTGGAGACTTATAAGGCTAGACTCGTAGCCAAGGGTTACAGGCAAAGAGAAGGGATTGACTATGAAGAAACCTTTTCTCCTGTAGCCATGATTAAGTCCATTCAGATTTTGCTTGCTATAGCTGCTTACCATGATTATGAGATATGGCAAATGGACGTGAAGACGGCCTTTCTGAACGACTACCTAGAGGAAGAGCTCTATATGACTCAACCTGAAGGTTTCGTGTCCAAGTCTGAAAAGACTAAGGTATGCAAGCTTCAAAGGTCCATTTATGGACTTAAGCAAGCCTCCAGGAGCTGGAACATTCGTTTCGACACTGAAATCAAAACGTTTGGTTTTACTCAAAACGAAGACGACAATTGTGTTTATCAAAAGGTCGTTGGGGATGCAGTTGTATTCCTAGTGTTATATGTAGATGACATATTACTATTCGGGAATGACACTGCAGTACTTTCTTTTGTAAAAGTGCAGTTGTCCAAAACCTTCCACATGAAAGATTTAGGAGATGCATCTTATGTACTTGGGATAAAGCTCTATCGTGATAGATCCAGAAGACTAATTGGATTATCCCAATCTATGTACATTGATAAGGTGCTAAGTAGGTTCCAAATGGAACAATCTAAGAAAGGTTTTCTTCCTGTTAGACATGGAATTCACCTTTCTAAGTCCATAGGACCTAAGACTCCTGAAGAGATACGACAAATGAATACTATTCCTTATGCTTCCGCCATAGGAAGTCTCATGTATGCCATGATATGCACAAGGCCTGATATCGCATATGCTGTGAGCATTACTAGTCGATATCAATCTAACCCAGGATCAGAACACTGGGCAGCTGTCAAGACGGTCCTTAAGTACTTAAGAAGAACTAAGGACATGTTCCTCGTTTATGGAGGAGCGACAAAGTTGCGAGTGGAAGCCTATACAGACGTAGATTTCCAATCTGACGTCGATGATAGAAGTTCCAACTCCGAACATGTATTCACTCTGAATGGTGGGGCTGTTAGCTGGAAAAGCAAGAAACAAAGTGTAATTGCTGATTCCACGACGGAGGCAGAATATGTCGCTGCAGCTGAAGCCGGCAAAGAAGTGTTCTGGATGAAGAAGTTCATTACGGAACTTGGAGTGGTTCCAACCATTACATCACCAGTAACTTTGTACTGTGATAATAGTGGGGCGATAGCTCAAGCCAAGGAACCCAGGGCTCATCAAAAGAACAAGCATTTTGACAGGCGCTTTAATATCATTAGAAGATATGCTGCCGAGGGGAAAGTCAACATCCTCAAAGTTGCCTCAGCCGATAACGTAGAAGATCCACTAACGAAGCCAATGTCTCAAATCCAACTTGACTGCCATATGGAAAAGATGGGTATTAGATACATGAGAGGATGGCTTTGAGTGTAAGTGGGAGATTGTTGGAAGTATGCCCACAAAGCCACTCATTTGATGTAATAGCTTTTGGAATACTTAATGTATTAAACTTTTATATGTTTAATGAAGGGCAAAGCTTATTATTAATCACTATTTATTGTATCTTGTGTTTAAGCAATAAGGGAATCCAAGGAATGTATTTGATCTAAGAGATAAGTGATTTAAGTAAGTTAGATTAACGAGACCTTTCTCTTATGTTTATTCCTAAAACGTTCCTAGCCATAGGATTGCCAATTGGGCATTGACAATCCGCTAAGGTTAGTATGTGTTATGTCGACTCAAGCGCGAGTATGACAAGTCTCAAGTCATTTAGTGTTGGACACTAAGACAAACACATAGGTACTCGATAGTTGCAATATGCAAAGTAGTCCTTTGACCTGAGGCATCATAGATGTCTAATGGTTAGGTCCTTGATCTTTGATCATGTTAAATGGCATTCCATTGGAGTGTCCACGACATTGTTAGGATCAAGCTATCTAGTCATGTAGGCATATGAATGTACAACAAGGGATCTCTAACCTTCCATGGTGGAAGGAGAATACTCTAAGATATGATTCGGGAGTCTTTGGCCAAAACATATGAATATGACTTAGGAAGTTTGTTCCAAATCATGTTCAATTGAATCATATAGAGAAGTATCATATTGGATAGTAGACATGAAACAAACTATCACTTAAACAATGTGATTAAGAGTATTGTATTAGAGAAGGACCGTATTGCATTGTAGTTGTAACTAGATAGGTTCTCCAACCAATTCTACTTAGCTTGGGTAACCATGACATACTGCTAGGTGTCACTCATGGTTTGTGGAAGCCCTAATGATTAGCAAACACTAATTTTAAGGGAGAATTGAAATGTGGTTTCAATTCACAATCGATCGTTAAGAGTAACAATCTCCCACTACCTCGCTGAATGGAACCTAATGGATCGTACACCGAGTAAGGATGATAGTGAAGATATAAATAAGATGGATATGTAATTAAATTGTTTAATTGAAAAATGGTCAAGATTAATTAATTAGTTAATTAATTATACGAAATGTTCGTATTAGGCTTTTAAGTTGCTTTTGGGCTTCGGGGCCCAAAAGCGTTTTGGTCCACAAGGCCCATTATGTTTAAGTTGTATGACAACTAAAACAAAATGGGCAAATTAGCCCAATAACAAGGTAAGGCCGGCCATAGGGTGAGGGGTTGCAAATTTGGATTAATTACAAGTTTACCACTCACTTGAAATGAAGTATAAAATCAACTTTATAGCTTTATTTCTTATTAGGGTTTTTCTTGGTGAAATGAGGTGAAACACTTTCTCTCATTTTCTCTAAAGAGGCCGGCCACTTAGAGGGGATTTAGCTAGCAATCTTTTATTCTCTAAGTCATCCATTTTCATCTTCACACTTCATCCTTGGTGTGGAGACTTAGAGACATCAAGCTTTTGATGTTTTGGAGAACTAATCCTCAAAGAAGAAAAGGAACACTAAAAGGAGGAAAATCACAAGGAAGATCCAAGGAGCATGGAGGTGACTTGAAGTCCCTCCGCTTGGATGAATCCCTTGTGTAAACAAGGATGAACTTCAAGGGTAAAGAATCTCTAAATTCTTAATTCTCTTTAATGTTGTTAAAGAGTCTTTTGGTTCACCATATACTAGGCTTTGAAAGTCATGGGTTTTATGAATTGTTTTTGAATGCATGCCTACTTTAATGTGTTAATAGTTTGCATATGTATTCAAATGTTCTTACTTGTTCTTAGCTAAGGCAAAATTTTTCCTTCATCTAAGTGGGCTGAAGCCGTACCCCTAAGGGAAGTTAAGAAGGAAACTGTCATCCGCTTCATCAAGGAGCATATCATCTATCGATATGATGTGCCTCTCTACATCATCACTGACAATGGAAAACAGTTCTCCAACTGACTCGTGGACGAGATCTACAAGAAATACAAGTTCAAGCAGCATGAGTCTTCTATGTATCATGGTTTAGCCAACAGTCTTGCAGAAACATTCAACAAAATGATGTAAAACCTCCTAAAGAAGGTGATCGGCCAAACAAAGAAAGACTGGCATAAAAGAATAAGTGAAGCACTTTAGGCATATAGGACAACACATAGGACTCTTACCCAAGCTACGCCTTATTTTCTCGTATATGGCGTGGAAGCTGTTCTGCCACTCAAAAGTTAAATCCCCTCACTAAGGATGGCTATACAAGAAGGCTTGACAGAAGAGGAAAACGCAAAGTTACAACTTCAAGAGTTGGAAGCACTCAACGAAAGGAGGCTCGAAGCTCAATAACACCTGTAATGCTACCAAGCACGACTATCCAAGGTGCTTAACAAGAAAGTACATCCAAGGTTTTTCCAAACTAGAGATCTTGTCTTGGCATTATGAAGGCCCATCATCAGAACTCACAAAATAAAAAGCAAGTTCACATCAAAGTAGGATGGACCTTACGTAATACAAGAGGTCTACATCAATGGTGCCTACCTAATCATGGCGGAAGACGACTTGAAGATTGGCCCCATCAACGACAGATTCTTGAAGCGCTACTACCCCTAAAGCAAACACTCAATGCTCCTCGCATGCACGAGCCTAAACTGCAAAAGGCACAACACTCCTTGCCTGTATGAGTCTAAACTGCAAACGACACTAAATGGCACACACCACTCCTTGTTCACATAAGCTTAAAAGGCAACACCCAACGCTCTAGCCTGTAAGAGCATAAACTATGTATAGCAAAACAAAACAAAATTAAAAAAAAAATCACCATCAAAATTGCCAAAACCTATCACTCCCTTGAACTACGTCATGACTTGATCCTTCCTCAACCAAGGGTACGTAGGCAACTTGAAACTTCAAAAACTTCAAGTACAGTCACATCATCAACAAAAGCACCAACATTTTGAAGAGTAAAGAGCAAATTCAAAATGTGAATAGTTTATTTTTTAAAAGGAAGAATTTGGCTACAAAGCCTTATTACACAAAGAGCAAAAGCAAAGAAGGCCTAAAGTACAAAAGATGGAAGACCTTACATGAAAGCTATGTCCTTAAAACCATAGCGACGATCTTCAAGCAAGCATTCCAAAGTCTTCAAAGTCTCTTCATCGGTAGGAGACAAGGTGGGCACTTCCATAGCTGCACCTTTCCCTTGCTCTAGGCATGAAATCTTCACTAATGTTGAGCAATTGTAGCTTCCTGCTTCGAGAAACACCTTGAAGGACAGATAAAGTTGACGTCGTCTTTGGGGAAAACAAACTTACAATGCCAACAAGCTAAGCAGGCGGCTAAGTAAGATTCTTCCACATGCTCTGAGGCTACGCTAAGTTCGTCAAACACTTTCAAATCGATAAAAGCACGACGCTCAACTGAATGAATAACACTTGATGAATCCAAGTCTCCCTTCGGCTTCGTCGTCTTGTTGCGGCCACTTTTCTTCGCCTGTCTCTTGTACTTCTTGGAACCCCGATACCAAAATCGGATCCATAAGGACATCTTTAAGCTACTCACAATAAAACTTAGCGAAGATGGCCTCTCCAATAGTCGATAGGATGCCATTCCAAGTCATAGCTCTGCTATGAACGCAATCACCAAGAAGCTCAAATGAAGCTGGTGAATAGTCACGAGCATGGTGCGAAGGATTCAAAATAAGAATCCTCGACATAGACGCCTTCTTCTTCATAGTTGGTCGACCAAAATCTGCCACCTCCCAAGGCACTTTAGAAGACCATGACTTGATATGCATAAAGTTGTCTTTTACAGGAAGAACAGGAGCCTCGGGGCCTGTCAACGGCGCACAAAGCTTCAACGTCGTTCCCCTATCTTGTGAATCGTTTTCCTTCACAAGAATGGTGATGGTATTGCTCCTAAATCACTTGAAAAATACCATGGCTGCAACAAAACAAACAAGGCAACATAAGTAAGAGTAGGGCACGGCAAGAAAAGAAAAAAAAAACACATTTCTTTTTGCTTCACCAAAACAAAAAACATGTGAGACTAAACTCATGAGCGTCAAAGGACGATGTTGATAGAGTTGTAGCAATGAAAGAAATCAGGCATAAAGCTTGATCGAGCACAACAAAGTGAGAAGCTCCAAGCAGCGGCAAGGAAAGTTGTGACCAAAAGGCACTACACAGCGTAAAAACGCTACAGTCTTTTGTATAACCCCACACGGTAAAAGTGATGCACTGCAACAAGCTCCAAGTAGCGGCAAGAGGCACGACAACGTCACCATCGAGGAAAGTTGTGACCAAAAGGCACTACCCAGCGTAAAAACATTGCAGTCTTTTGCACAACCCCACATGGTAAAAGTGACGTACTGCAACAAACTCAAAGCGGTAAAAAAAGGCATGGTAGCAGTAGCTATTGGGCACGGCAGCAGTAGCAAACCCACCGGAAAAGCTTCAAGGTAGTCCATGGCAAGCAATTATGTGTGTAAAAAAAATACACACCCAATAGTCTGATATATTGGGGTCAATTGTTTCCTAATACTATAATGGCCCTTGAAGAAATGTTTCGTCCAAGAAATACGCCTCAACAGCCCTTGACGAAATTTATCATCTCAATTTAAGAAATACACCTCAACGGCCATTGAAGAAATGTTTCGTTCAAGATCAAGCCTCTACGGTCCTTGAAGAAGCAAGCTGATTCAAGATCAAGTCTCAATGGCCCTTGAGTTAGAACATTCACATTGCATGACTTCAAAACACGTTTCCTACATGTGACAAGCACATGCCTACAACGCGCCTTGAAGTGGGGGCATTTGTAGACATGTAAATTTCGTTGCATACAAATGATGCATCACAAAGCTCCACGTGGCATGTGATTCATCACAAATGGGCAAGTCATCAATGACATGTGGCACAAATCAAGCAAAGGAAATATAAAATCTTCCTAAAAATCCGCACAAGGGAGAAAACTCCCTTAAATTTGGCAAAAGGATCTAGATTGGTCCTAAAACCAAAAAGAAAGTTAAGGCATCTTCATAAAACAAGCAAGAATTGAACATTACTCACAAAATAGGCAAGAAGGCCTCATAATTTCGGCCAAGGGAGTAAAGTGGCTAAAATTAAGACACAAAACATGCCTAAATTCTCCGATGGACGAATTAGGACATAAATCAAAGCCAAATCCACGCAAAGGCAAGCTTTGAGAGGCCTATAAATACAAGGTCCTCCCGCATGCATAATGGTCGAAAAATCTTTACACATAAGAACCTCTGCCAAACCTTTGAAGACTAATGCGTTGCCAAATCTCTCTTCGAAGAACATTCAACCAAAGCCGAAACTTTCTCTCAACCAAAGCTGAAGCACTCCCTTGAAGAATCAACAAGCACTCGTGCCAATTCTTTCAAGACTTTGTTGCAAGCTTATAAACTTGTAACAACGTTTGTTTAAAGATCAAGCTCAAACACGATCCTTTGCTGCACTCTTGAGGTGAAGATCATCTACGCATTGTTTTCAAGCTCAAAACTTGAAGCAATCGTTCAATCGTTCGTCCGAGATCAAGTCATCGCGACTCTTGGATCGACAACCTACGCATCTACATCAAATTTGAAGGCTGAATCAAAGCAAAATTGTAAATAGAGATTGTAACTTACAAATTCAAATCAATACAAATCTACTTTTTACACGTGTTCTCGTTTCGTTCAATACAGAATTTTCGTGTTTACAATAACACACACTATTTTTGGAAATAAACCAAAATGTTTACACTCTTTTTGAAATTAAACCAAAATAACACACACTATCTTTGGAACTACAACAAAATAAGTCATACTACGTCTAAAACTACAGCAAAATAACCTACATTATTTCTAAAATTCAACCAATTTAACCAACACTATATATAGAAATACAACAAAATAACTCACTATTTCTGAAACTACAACAAAATAACCTACACTATTTCTAAAATTGAACCAAAGTAATCCATGCTATTTTTGAAATTGCAGCAAAATAACCCTCACTATTTATGAAATTGCATCAAGACAACTCACATCATATACGGAACCACTGTTACATTCTAGCCATTTGACAAAGAGTATTTTCTGGTTGGAAATATGATAGTGCTTGTACATTTAAAATAGGACTTTCAACTTGAACACCACTTAATTATTTACGATATTAGAAAATCAAAAATCAAAGCAACACGAAGCTGAAATTGAAATCCCAGTATAAGAAATAGTCAGTGTTCAATTTAAGAAATAGTGATAATACTAAGTGTTCAATGTAAGAAATAATCAGTATTCAGTTTAAGAAATAGTGATAGTACCAATCAATTTAAGAATAGTCAGTGTTCAATTATAGAAAGTTGGTGTTTAGTTTAGAAATAGTGATAGTACCCATGTTCAATTCTTGAAATAGTCAATGTTTAGTTTAGAAATAGCCAATGTTTAGTTTAAGAAATAGCAATAATACTCATGTTCAGTTTTAGAAGTAGTGATAATACATGTGTAGTTTAAGAAATAGTCAGTTTTCAAATTCAAACTCTACGAATGTTGATTTTACTGAATCTATATGATTTAGATCTACTAAACTTTGTTAATTTTCTTTTGCATTTCCAATTAACAACAATAATGTCTATGACGATTTGGTCTAGTCGCACAAAGTTTTCACTTTGTTGGACGCCGTCCTCAGCTCAAGTCTCATGGGCAATTGTTGCAATAAAAAGATGTTTACAAAAATCATTTCACTTTTATGGTGATCACTACTTTTTAATTGGTTGTAGAGTCAAACCATGTATTTGGTAATTACTTGAACAATGTTAAAAAAAAATATAACTACTTGTATGTAAAGGAGTTTTGAACTTTTGAATCTACTAATGCTAGTTTTTGCTCATAAAGTTGGAAAATTTGAAGGGCTTTAGTTCATAACACTGCAAATTTTTGTTAGAAATAAGTAATTGGTGAGAATGAGTTTTTAGTTTAAGAAATAGTAATAGTATTCGTGTTTATTTCAAGAAATAGTTAGTGTTTAATTTAAGAAATAGTAAAATAACTCACACTATTTTTTAAGCTGATCAAAATAATCCACAATATTTTTGGAATTACAACAAAATAACCCACACTATTTTTCGAAATTGAACCAAAATAACTTAGACTATTTTTGGAAATGAACAAAATACACATTATTTCTGGAACTACAACAAAAAAATCAACACTATTTCTGAAATTGAACTGAAATAACCCACACTGATTATAGAAAGGAACAAAATAAATACTAGTTATGAAACTAGAGCATAATAATCAACATTGAAACTGAATTGAAATAACCCACACTCATTATAGAAAGGAACAAAATAAATACTATTTTTGAAACTACAGCATAATAATCAACACTATTTTTGAAACTGAACCAAAATAATCCACACTATTTTCGGAACTACAATAAAATTACACACTATTTCATAAAATTGAACCAAAATAGTCCGCACTATTTTTGGAATTAAACAAATAAACACTATTTCTGGAACTACAGCAAAATAACTCAAACTGACACACCCCGACCGAGGTCAAGGCATGTTGGCTGTCATGTGAGAGTGACGTAGCCATATTCACAGTGCGGAAGCGATAAAGATAGCGATTAATTAAAAACCACAATTCTAGAGTCACAATTCTAGAGTGCACTATAACTGAAAGTAATAGGAGTTAGTTACAACCGTAAACACTCCTAATCAGAGCATAATAAGTTTAGGTGTAGTCCAGTAGGAAAAGTACTAGCTACATCGTACCAGGAATGTCCTACTATTATTCAAATATGTCAGAACCGCCAACATCCTCGAGCCACCAACAGCAAGTTTACTTAAAACCTAGAGGGGCGCAAAACAGAAAACGTGAGTGGGCAAAAACAAATGTTTTACAAAACCATTTCATTTATCAACATATCAAACCCCTCGCTATAAAACATGTATAATTTTTCCCAGAATCAAGATAACAACATATACATAATATATATATATATATATATATATATGTATGAAATCATATCAATTCAATTCATGCTTCAAATAATCATATTCAAATGTATGTCATGCCAAGATATATAAGAGTAAGCAATTCATGTAAGAATAAATTCATAGAAATATGATATGTTAGCCGGAACTCCTGTGGTAGTCTGTACGGCTGAATTCATAGCTCAAACTCAATCTAGCCGGAGTTACTATGATAACCTATACGGCAATATATTGCACATAAGTCGGAACCACTGAAAAGGGGTCTGTACGACAAGATTGGGTGAAATATAATTATGCTCAATTCTACTCTCTCATAATAGCCGGGCGATAAATCGCTAGTCATCTAAGAGTCGGAACCGTAAATAAGGTCTGTACAACAAGATTGTGCATTTAAGTTGGATCCAATATGAGCATATAGTGTGGGAGGTGACGTAAATAAACAGGCATGTACTTCATATCTCTGGCTAATTCACAATCACCCTAGGTGCAGCTTTATGAGCTCAACATTGCTTAATCACATATCATATATCATATCATCAATGATTCACATAACCAAACATAACTTACCTTAACTCACTTGTGCCTCCACAACACCACATTTATATATATATATGCAACTATGAAATGCATATTCAAAAGATAGAAGTATTTGGCATATTATTTCAAAGCATGCTTTCCTTAAAAAATGCATTTCTAGGAAATATATTCAAGTATATAAATATATACTAAAAACAAAAGCCCACTCACTGGTATGTCAACGGGTTGTAACCCCCGAGTCGCCCATAGATACGCTCATCCTCGAGATAAGTCTCACCTATATGCGAATTAACTATAAAAACGTTGTTTTAAAGCATATAGGCAAAACTAGCTAATAACTTCTCATACATTGCTCAAAATGGGTATATGAATATACCACAGTGATCTATACAACTCCACGGACCTACCAAAATTTTCAAAATAATTTTCTGACCCCGCACGTGCCGGCCAAGGCACGGCAAAACGCGCCGCCACGCGCAGGGGATCCTGACGGATCCTACAAACGGCATCAGGAATATTCCTCAAAATATTCCGTTAAAACCTAAAGGTAACCGTCAATCCTAACTAACGGCGTCAGCATATTCCGTCAAAACTGACGGAATATTCCCCTTTCTTCTCCGGTCGTCGGCGACTTCGCCGGTTTCTGGGTAAAATTTCAAAACCACTATTCTCCTTCGTTTCTTCACCATTTTTCATGCAATTGGTACCAAAATGAAGCTAATAACATGCAGAATCACGTTATACTACTTTTAAGCTTTGAATTCCACTAGAATCTACCTGAGGAAGCTCGATAATCCGGTCAACTTTGAAAAGCTTCGATCTCGGCCCTCCGATGTCCAAACTCTTCCAACGAACTACCCCAAGGCTCGTGAGGACCTCCTTAAGCCTTCTATGTGCTTAGAATTCCCTGAAATGCAAGGTTTTACGTGTGCATAAACAGTGCACAAAATCGAGGTTAGTGTTTCTCGGGTTTCCGACGCATTCCCATCCAAACAAGGGTATCAATAGACTCATGAGGTTACAATGAACAAGGACCTTACCTTTAAAGCTTCAATCCATGCTCGAGGGTGAGCTTTGTGTCTTGTCCGTACGTAAGGGAAAGAGAGAGAGTCTGAGAGAGATGGGAGGATACGGGAGAGGAGAGAGAGTGAGTATTGTGTGTGTGTGAGTTCCACGTGGTCACCAACCAACCAAGGAAAAATATCAAGTCTCCGAAACAAGTCACACACACACTACAGCTTTAACGTTCAAAGGTTAGAACCGTCATTTCGCACTGTCGGAAATCAATTATTCGGGATGGGCTGTGACACAAACTATTTTTGGAATTGCAGCAAAATAACTGACACAATTTATGAAACTGAACCAAAATAACTCACATTATTTATGGAATGAAACAAAATAAACATTATTTTTGAAACTGCATCAAAATAATAGATACTATTTCTGAAATAGAACCAAATTATTATTACTTGCGGAATTGTAAAGTATCACATTGCTAGTATGATACCAATGCACTTTTTGTTGATTTATTTTGAGGTTGTTGCTGGGACATGACAAAGCGACTTATAAAGCTATAATCCAAGAAAATTGATTTGCTAATATAAAAGATAATTAATGGGTATTGTTATGTAATTTTAATTTGATGTGTATATTTGTTTTAGTACAAGCGATATTCCATACTAATTACTTATTCTTTTTAGTACAAGCAATATCCTATACTAATTTATTATAAGGGGATAAAGTGTTAAACTTGCAACGCATAAGTTGACAAAATAACTTTAACTACCAAGACAATCCACTACTTACATGAGTTACCTAATTTTTTATTTTACTTTTTTGAACATGTAGATTATTTGTTTGGGAAAAGCTTTGTTCTTTTTTATATATATGCATGGAATGGAAGTGTAAGTTCGTTGTTTATTAAATTGAATTTGAAAAGTAATATTTTTAGTTTGTGCGAATTGTGTAGAGGAAAAATAGAAGTGGGGATAGGGGACGCCATATAGGAAAAATGGAAATGGGGATGGTTCTTATATTAATCATGTCAGGACATGAGCTTTAATTTTGGGGTTGGGGGTGGGGTTGCAACGCTTGTTGCAAGAAAAAGAAAATTGAAATTTTTTTGTTTTATTTGACTTTTTTCTGCTCAATGGCAATTTTGTAAATAACATGAAGTTGGGTTAACTTCTGTTAAAGGCAAAGTTGGAATAAAGATTTGATGTTGCATGTTGCGCTTTATTTCTGCCCGTGGAATTTAATTTTTTGGGTCTATTATATGTTGCTTTTGTCATTTTCATTAATCTCAAGTTCTTTCATTAAATAAAAGTGGCGGATGGTTTTTGGTTAAAAAAAAAAGTTGACCTAAGTCCTTTTCATTAAAATTCCATATTTTAAATTCAATTGGATAAAGTCCATGTCCATAGCTTGATTTTCTTTGCATGTTGATTGTGAAAGGGAAATCGGCATGAAGGCGCCATAAGATGGGCATCTGATACTCCATAGATATAGTTCAGTGAGCTTCAGTTTCAAAGTCTTAATTATGATGAAACCAAGATAATCACTTGCAATCATGCGGTATCCAAATCATATTAATCAGAAAAGTGTAGAATCTCCTGTACCGGTTACACTAAAACCATGAAGGATCATGTGACTGGTATAAAGTTGCTTCCTTTTTTTTGTTCTGACTCGGTCTAATTGTAGCTAAACATGACATTTTTCATCTCGCTAGGCGAAAAACTATTGTCTACGAAGATGTGTTCGTTAACATTTTGCGAAACAGTATCTGTTTTTTTTTTTTTGAGAACTAGGAAGTGCATTCCAGGGCAAAGGTGCCAAAACGAATACAGGAAAGCCTACCAAGAGGTAAACAACAAGCTAAAGAGAGCAAAGAAAGCGGTGAAAGGAGATACAACGAAAGGGACGCTTCAACCAAGTGAAAACGTCACCCCTTACACTGCCAACTAACAACTAATGAGAACAAGGAAGACCATCATTGTTCGAAACAAAAACCAGCGAAGATGGGGGCCTATCAATCCAAACAACATCGTATATCTCCGCACAATCAACGGACGTAAGAACATCCACCTCCATATTGGATGATCTTGGAACCCAAGACCAGCGACAGTTCTGAAAGGCTTCCCCTAGTTGCTTCACCCTTGCTAAAGTAGGAAAAGCCTCCCAACTGCCATTTTCAAGAGAATCAGAGAGACAAGAGACAATCTCGAGAGAATCCAATTCAAATATTAACGAAGAAAAACCCATTGAAGCACCCAACTCACACCCACGGAGCAGCACCAAAGCTTCAGCCACTACTACATTGGGGACCTTGATCGAGTATCTTGCAGCCGCAATAAAACGCCCATCAGCATCTCTCAAAACCATGCTAACGAACCTCGACATGGACATCTTAAACCAACAAGCGTCGATATTAATTTTAATATATGGGAAGGAAGGTGGGATCCATCAAGACACCTGCCCTGAAACCAAGCCACTCTCCATATTCTCCCGCGACCCTTTGTCCTTTGAAGCACTTGTTGCCACCAAGAATGATCCCACCATATTGGAGATTGCCATAACAACCTTGGTGGGATTGATAGGAACCTGATTAAACACAAAATCATAACAATCTTTCCAAATAAACCAACATGTAAAAGCCATAATCGATCGAACTCGCAACTCGTTAGCAGATGCCCCAAAATTAGAATTAAAAACCTCCTGCAACCATAACATCCATGAGCCCATACCAGTCATGTTCACTTTATAACTCAAAACACCTCCAAACCACACAGATTGGACCCACAGACAGAGGAGGATAAGATGTTCAGTTGTTTCATCATCACAAAGACAAATAGGGCAGGAAGTGGATGGGGAAGATTGTCTCTTAAAAAGAGAAGCATTAGTTGCAAAGGCATTATGAAGAGAACTCCATAAAATGACGAATTTTAGGTGGCACCTCCACTGTCCAGATATATTTCCATAACTCCTCCAGAACTGATCGAGCATGGAGAAGTCGATGATCCCTCAGAATCAAGGACCTCAATTGAATCCATCGATACCTAGATTTTACCAAGTACCTTCCATTCTTGTTTACAGCCCAAATTAATCGATCATATCTACTTAAATCACCAATAGGCGTCTCTCTAATTGCCTCTTAATCAGCATCCAATAGAAATGGCTGCAGAAAATTAATATCCCACTCCTGAGAGATAGGATAGATAAGAGAACTAACCCGAAGATTTATAGTCACCTCAACCTCACCTAACGGACTAGGATGCCACGAGGGAAGGGAAGGTAACCAGCAGTCCACCCATACTCTCACATCCTTTCCCCCCATGATTTGCCAATGAATACCTGAAAAAAAAAACAGGTCTCGTCAAGCTAAAAGACTACTCTAGGCCCAAAAAGCCCTACCCCTTTTTTTGGCTTCCAAGAATGAACAAGTCGGGAAGTATCTGGACTTAAGAACTCAAGCCCAAAGTGAGTTTGGATCACATATTCAATGCCAACATTGTTTGGCCATAAGCGCATCATTAAACTCCATAAAGTTCATGAAGCCCAGTCCACCCAATTGCTTGGGAAGCCTTATAACCTTCTTCGACACCCAATGAATCTTTCTTCCTCCACCAGAGTTTCCCCACCAGAATCTTGCAACCATGGCGTCCAAATCTTCACATACCACGGTAGGAAATTTAAATAAGCTCATAGGATAAGCCGGTATAGCCTGAGCAACCGCATTGATTAAGACCTCATTTCCCGCCTTTCACAAAGTATTTTGCTTCCACCCTTACAATTTCCCCATAATTATCCCCTTTACATAAGCGAGGCCCCGCTTCTTCGAACCCCATAACGACGGGACACCCAGATATGTGACAGGGTTATCAACCACCAGCATGCCAAGAATAATACACAATTCATTGGAGACCCTCGCCAGAGTATTCACCCCTAAAGTACACACTGGATTTTTGCATGTTAACTTCCTGTCCCAAAGCATCACAATACATCCGAAAAGGCTTGACAAGATTCCTACAATTTTTCTCATCAGCCCGCAAAAAGATTAACGTATCATCAGCAAAGAATATGTGAGATAAGACCGGCCCTGTAGCTCTCAATCGCACCCCATCTAACGTTCTGTTCTTCACCACCATCTGGATCATACTCAATAAAACCTCTCCAACCAAAAGAAATAAATACGGGGATAGAGGGTCACCTTGCCGAAGGCCCCTAGACAGAGCAAACTTGTTTCCAGGTTGCCCATTGGGGATGACAACAAACTTAACAGAAGTCAGACAACCCAAGATGAGCTTTTTCCACAAACTGCCAAAACCCACTCTCTCCATTATCACATCCAGAAAGTCCCACTCCACCTTGTCATAAGCTTTTTTCATATCAAGATTAATACCCAGTTCAAACTTGTTCTTCGTTTTTCTACCTTTCAGAAAATGAAAAACCTCATGGGCAATACCAATATTGTCTTGAATTTGTCTACCTGCCACGAAAGCATTATGAGAAGGTGAAATAAGCTGCGGCAGAAAAGATTTCAATCTATTTGCCAGAACTTTGGAAATAACCTTATAAGAATAATTGCAAAGACTTCACAAATACAAAATCACTTGAAAGATACCTTTAATATATTATTTTGTAAAGTAAAAATAATAATAAAAAAATAAATAAATAAATAAAAAAAAGCCTAAGTTCTGTAAAACAGGTCAATAACATGAACATAATTTTAACATCCTAAAAACCTTTATATTATTGGTATGCCTTTTGGAACCATGTGCAAGTTCCAACAACAATGCTAAAAATCATACCTCATGTTTTTGGACCGGAATTTGCATGAAAGAAGAAACCAAATCTAAAATATACACAAGACACGCAGTTATTAAAGTAGGGTTGCTATAAATTAATATATGTTAGTCTGACCTAACAGTTCCTCAAAAGGAGGGTGCTTGGTGAAAGTTAGGGTTAGGGTTTGCAAACAGTTGTCGCCGACGACTAGCTGTGATTTTGTTTATCTGGTTTTGGGCTTCTATTAGTAAGGGCAAATGCGCAAGGCACGGTACAGGGGTTGTTGCAGAACTTGTTAGGGTCTTCACTATTGCCATGGCAACAGACCGTGAATAGATAGAGATAGAGGAGTTGGGGGTACAGTTTGGTTATAACTTAAGGCAATCAGATAAGGAACGAGGGGGTGTGATGATTGATGAGAAGGTTTTAGAAGGAGTTCTATTAGGATTTCAGTATTCTTTGGTTGCGGAAGTGCTAACTACTAAGGACGTGCATGGTGAGTCTTTTATTGATTGGTTTATGTCCCTATGGCGGGGTAGAAAAGGAGTTTCCATTAGAGATATTGGAAACTGAAGATTCTTGGCACGTTTTGCTGGGGCAACGTGATTTGCAACGAGTGGTGGATACGGATCAACCTTGGACCTTCAAGAATAACTTGGTATTGGTGGCAGATCAAATGGGAATTGGAAATAACCGCTGGACAGCATTATCCCTAAGGGCTTTTTGGGTCCAAATTCACAAGGTTCCACTGCTTAGCATGATGGTGGCTTAAATCCCACGAATGAGCCTTGGTTTTGTGGTGGAGATCTAAATGAATACCTTTGGGACCATGAGAAGAGTGAATGAAGAGAGGAAATTCACTCTCGTCCACATTTTTGCATGAATTTATGTCTAAAATGGAGCTCATTAACTTGGGTTTTAATGGCCCTATGTTTACCTGGAAAGGAACCAAGAATAACATGTTAATTCAAGAAAGATTGGGTTACGGTATGGTTAATGTAAGTTGGCAAACCCAGTGGCCGGGTTCGTCGATTACTTATGGCATTGTTCGGGGATCTAATCACTGCCCACTCATATTCAACATGGAGCCATCTCAAGTTAAGAGAAGGAAATTATTTAGATTTGAGGTATGTTGGACGGATGTAGGGAGGTGATTGAACGCAGTTTGAGGGTCAGGGGTGGGTGGACTCCTTTTGATAGATGGTTTGGTCGATTAAGCTCGTGTAAGGGGAATCTATTGAACCAATGCAAAAATAAATTCGGAGGGGAGCGGGAGATTATGACGGCTCACTTGTCTTGGTTAGAACATCTCCAAAATGACTGGGAAAATAATGTGGAGGAAATCCGGTTGCTCACAGCTACTATTGACCAACTTGAAGAGAATGAGGAATTATTTTGGCGTCAAAGATCCTGTGTAAAATGGTTCACTGAGGGAGATTTCAATTCCTATTTTTTCCATCAAATGACTATCCAACGTAGGCGATTCAACCAAATTGAAAATTAACTGGATGACGATGGTGTATGACGTGATGATGGTGCTAGTATTAAACGGGTGATTTATGAGCATTTTTCAAGGTTGTTTAAAATAAGTGGTCTAAAAGATTGGGGGAATGTGCTTGATTGTGTTCAACCGGTTGTTAGCAATAAAATGAATGTCCATCTCACTGGTCCGGTGACACTGGAAAAAGTGAAGAATGTTGTTTTTCAAATGGGTGGGATGAAAGCGTCTGGCCCTGATGGGTTCCAGGGAGTTTTCTACCATTCTTACTGGGACATAATTTTGAAAGATGTTAATAGATTAATCCAAGACTTTGCGTGTGGGAGGATGAGTCCTAAGAATATCAATTCCACGTATATTGTTCTTATTCCCAAGTCGGCTAATTCGTCATCGATGAAGGGTGGTTGCCAAAAATCATCTCGCCTTACAAAAACGCCTTTGTGGAAGGTCGACTTATTCAGGACAATATTCTGGTAGCGCATGAGGTTTTTCATTTTCTGAAGCTTAGGAAGGTTAAAACCCAGTTTGAGCTTGCCTTGAAAATTGATATGAACAAATCATATGATAGTATCGAATAGGATTTTCTGGAAGCTGTCATGGCTTGGATTGGGTTCCATAGATTGTGGATAGATATGGTTATGGGTTGTATGTCCACTGTTAATTTCTTGGTTCTCATCAATGGCCAAGCGGGGAAGCGGTTTTGTCTTTCTCGAGGTCTTCGGCAGGGGGATCCTCTGTCCCCTTATCTTTTCCTTTTGGTCACTAATGTGTTGTCAAAGTTAATTCATGCGGCTGTGGAATATGGGTTCCTTGAGGGGATTCAGATTAGTCAGTCTGGGCCTACCCTATCTCATTTATTGTTCGCTGATGACACCCTGATCTTTCTCCGTGTATCTTCCGAAAATTGTCGAAATATGGTGCAGTTGTTAAATGCTTTTTGTAGGGTATCGGGGTAGGAGGTGAAATTATAAAAATCTTCCATCTTCTTTAGGGTAAATATCCCGATGGTCATTCGAGATGTTATATGTGATACTTTGGGAATGAGGCAAGTTGATGACCTAAGGAACTATATGGGCATTCCTACGGTTTTGCGAAAATCGAAAATGGAGGCTATAGCTTATGTTAAGGATAGAGTGCTAGCTAAAATTCAAGGGTGGAAGCAGAGTTTATTTCTTAGGCAGGTCGCGAAGTGCTTATTAAGGCGGTTACCCAAGCTATCCCTGCTTACCCAATGCATATTTTCTGTTTCCCTGCAAATTTTTGCAATGAAATTGATGTTGCAGTTGTAAATTTTTGGTGGGGACAGAGAGCTGGTGAGAGAAAAATTCATTGGGTTAGTAGGCAAGTTTTGGGAAGGCAGAAGCAGGAAGGGGGATGGGTTTTCGTGACCTCTAGGCATTCAATCTTTCTCTATTGGCAAAACAAGGGTGGCGGTTATTAATGGAGCTTGATTCTTTATGGGCCCGAGTTTTGAAAGGCAGGTATTATCCTAATTGCTCTTTCCTCGAAGCCAAGAAAGGTGGGAGGGCTTCTTAGGGGTGGTCTAGTGTTCTGGCTGGCAAAGATGTTATTGCTTCGAATTCACATTCGCAAATCATGAGTGGCAATTAGGTTTGTGTTTGGGTGGACATACAGGTCCCGAAATTGGAAAAGGGACGTCTCACTCCGGCCCCTGGACTAGTGGCTGACCTAAATTTTTTGGTGACATCTTTGATCAACTCTCATACTAGATCGTAGTTGGAGGATGAGGTTGAAGGTAGAGTGGTTGAGAAGGATAGGGAGACAGTACTTGATGTTTCTATTGGAGACCCCAAGTAAAATGACTGTTTGATCTGGTCGCATAAACGTAGTGGAAGATTCACTGTTAAATCGGGATATCACCAACTCTTCGATTTGAATCGTCAAAGTTATGTTTCGCAACCCTCTTCTTATGTGGTGGTGAACTCGAGTGTTTGGAAGAGGTTATGGTCTTTGTCTTCCCCCCTAAAATCAAGCACTTTATGTGGAGAGCTGTAAGTGGGGCCATTGCTACAAAATTGAATCTGTTTAAACATAAGTGCGCTTCTAATCCTTGATGTCCCATTTGTCAATCTCATGAGGAGTCTATTGAACATGTTTTTCTTATATGCCCATAGGTGGATAGAGTTTGGTTTGGAGGAATTTTGGGTTTGAGGATTGACAAGCCTGCAATAACTTCTTTTGCGACGTGGCTTGATGGAGTGTGGTCTTCTCTCTTGGGGCATATTGAGGATAAGCGAAAGGCTTTGTCCTATATTGCTTTTGTATGTTGGTCAGTTTGGAAGGCAAGGTGTGATATGGTTTTCAATTCTAAACTTCCTTCCCCTAGGAGGACTATCCTTGCTGCTTCAATAGCACTGTCTTCTTTCAATGAGGCTATTCCAGACAAGGGCACAATGCGAATCTCAACGACTAAGATGTCTATTACCCCTACGTGATCGCCGCCTCATTTGGGTGTTTTTAAAGTTAACGTGGATGCTAGCTGGCATGGTGTTGTTGGAGGTGGTCATATTGGGGTGGTTATTAAGGACTCGGAGTGCCGATGCTTGGCGGTGTGCGGGAAGCAGATCTGAACAGCTTATGTGTTAATGGCAGAGGCTTTAAGGATTTTGGAGGGATGCAGGACTGTGAGGATGTTGTTGTTGAATCAGATTCGTGGAACCACATTTCCTGGTTAAATGGGAACATTGAGCAGAGCAATTGGGAGGTTTTCCCGATTCTATTGGAAATTTGTGGAGCAGGTAGGGCTTTCAGATCTTGTAGTTAGGCTTGGGTGACGAGAACCTGCAATGGAAGGCTAACTTTGTAGAGTCGCATGAGGGTGTGGAGATGAGCAACATTGTTTGGGTCGTAAGAGCCCCATCTTCGTTTGTTTGTGTGCTAAACAAGGATGGGCTCCCTTGCCTTCCTCTTTAGATTTATGTTAGGATGAGATTAAGGTGACTTAGGGCTTGTTCCAATTCTGTGTTTTCTACCTTCTTCTCATTGTGTAGTTCTTGTTGGTCTCTCTTGGCCTTCTGTTTCTTTTGGCTTCGGCCCTGGTAATGACATTCCCAGTTTCTCAAAAAAAAAAAAAAAAGGCTAGTTAGAAATGGTAGAATTATTCCAAGTATTTCGATTGGCATTGCTATGTACGTTTTCAAAGGTGTAACCAAGGCAACAAAAGAGGGGCCTGGTACTTCAACCAAAGGAGTGACCAGTTGATTCACCAAACCCCAACTCAGCGTCACACGTTCTCCAGGTCTACAGGGATCCAATGCCCAACTACCAACTTCAATACATCTAAATATAATATCTTATTTTTATTATATAATATGATTTTGCAAAGTTATAGTAACGTTGTTATAACTATAACAATGTTGGTGGTTATTTTATGGACGTCCTATTATACTGTCAGGGTTGTTTTGTTGTATTACAAACCAAATGTTCATGAATATACCAATGATGTTTTATTTTAGTATAAGTGTAGATTACCATTGGGGATGTCATGAATTTAAATAACGTCGTAGTAGTGTTACAACATGAAGTAACTGTTCAATGTGAGTACTACGAGAAAAGAATGCTACAGTATAATCATTCAACTATACACTCCAATGTTACATATAGTAATAGTAATGTTAATTATACATAATGACATTGGTATTACTATAGCTACATCAGCCTTCATGTTATGAGCGTCATATACATTGTAAATGTTGGATATTATATGTTGATGTGATTGCATTTTACTACTAACGTTCACATTAAAATGTACCCCTACTCTTTTCTTGTTAAGAGAGATAGAGACTAATCCAAATAAAAATAAAATTGCAACTATGTAGTTTATATAGTTTGTTGTCTTTAAATCCGATTTCGCCCTCTCTATATCTGGTATACTAAAACATGCGTGTATATATATATATATATATATATATATTGGAGTTTCCATAAAGGTATTCCATTTTTTATAACTTTTTGATTTTTCTTCTTGAGTGTATTTGTTTCGGAAAATATTCCTTCGTAGAATATTCTCTTCGGCTACAATATCAGCATTGAGCCTTTTACTATTCTTTTTAAATGGCTTGTTTAAAACTAAAAGTTGATGATGAACATGACTTGCTTCAAAGTCAAATTCGGTAGGAGAAGTTTGTCCTCCTTGTTCTTGAGTTAGGGGTTGATAGACTGGATGTGTCACTTGAGAGGCTGTTTCTACTGATTTTAGTTTGATACTGATCAAATCATTGATTAATTCTTGTTGAGTTACTGATGAACTAGTGTCTACTGATTTTAATTTCCTATTGGCTAGTGAATTAATTAACTCTGGATCCTGACCCATCCTATCGTTTGGTATGGATCCAGAAAAAGAATTTCTGCTAGGAGCGAATGATTTTTGTGAGTGGACTGACTCACAAGACCTTCTGGCTGGACGATCAAAATTAATTTTAACAGTCCCATCAAAATATTGTTCTATATTATCTAAATTTACTAGACTATTCTGGATAGCTACTGACTTACTTTCATTAATTAAACACCAGTCTAAAGGTAGACTGATATCTGACCACCTTATGGTTCTTGGTACTTTAATGTTTGCATTTTCTTGATTAGTTTGAATTAAAAGTGTATGATCTCTCAGACTTTTGGTTAAAGCCTGAAAGTTCATATTTGTGCCAATGACTTTATAGTAGACTCGATAGATTAATGCCAAGGGCTGTGTTCCTTCAAGGACTTGATATCCTAAAGTTTTAATATTCAAAGTGAGTGCTTTCAGCATATGTGGGTCTGAAAGACTTATGGTGAGGTCTGGAAAACAATCAAAGTGGATAAGTCCATTATAGAGACTCGACTCTATCATTCCAAGTATGCTATCACTAAAATTAGTGAATCTAGCATCTTGGAGACATAACAAAATGGAGGTATTAAGACCTTTTCTTGTTAATGGTTTTACGGCTATTTGAACTAAGCCTATATGAATGTAATTATGACCATCTTTCCTATGGAATTTAATTTGTTCAGGAGAAAACAATTGACAAGTCTCATGTTCTTTACTAAGAGCATAAGCTTTTTCAACTGTTTTAACATGATGTTCACTTCTGAATGAGGCTACTGACCATTTCTTTTTGTAAATATTTTTACTTGAGACTTTGGGGATATTCCATTCTCCAAAATCTATACTATCATCAGTTTGAAAATCAAGTTTTTGTTCTTCATTAATTATGTCTGGAATATTGCCTAAACTAGTTTTAGAACTAGTGCTGGCCATTGAATTAGATCTAAATAATCTACTCATAAATTCACAAATCAAACGAGCAAAATATAGAAAGCTTAATTTGATTCACCTTCCTCTTGCGCTGGCTAAACCCTTTCCCCGCTCATGCAATCCTCTCATGCCTCTCCTGGGTCTTATTGTTTGGAACACGTCTTACTATTTGGTTGGGGATTTAAACAAACGACTATGTGGACTGGCAGATAAGATAAACTGTGAATTGAAAGCCTGAATTAGAACTCACTTTGCAGATTATGAAGATGCTAATGCAATTACCAATCACTTGCCTGAATTGGAACTCACTTTGCAGATTTGAAGTATTTTTCTTCGATTATGTTGAGAAGTACTACGAGTCTGACAAAAAACTTAAAGTAATAACCAAAGAAAATTGGCTTAAAGAAGACAAGACTATTGTCTCTTCCAGTCATCCCCCACAAGAAACTATTCTCATCACAACAGCTAATAAACAGATTCCAGCAACTCCTTTCAAAATCCCGAAAGAAGATGCAGGAACCAAACCACTTATTGAACAAAATAATTTTACCAATCAGAGTCTTCATTCAATTGGTAAACAATTAGATAAATTGAGACAAAGATTGACATCCTTTCTATCCCCAAAATCAAAGAAAAACCTTTAGTACATTTCTCAGAATCCTCTTCAAAGGCAGTAGCCTTGAAATCATCCTCAACCTCCACAAGTCAAAAAACTTGATCAATTAGTACTTGAATTAAAGAAAGAAAAAATTGTCCAAACCATAAATCATCCTGATGAATCTCAATCAGAATCATCACTTCCATCCTCTGAACCAAACACTGGTACAAATTCCATTCGAAAAGTTGAACAAGCTTTTCAGAACCTTGAACTCAAAAGAATTAATCATCGACGCATCAATCCTACATCTTTTACAAAAAATGGTATCCCAGACCAACCCTTCCTGATATTCAATTTGAAGAAAGAAACATTCAAAACCAATTCTCAGTCTCTTCTGATAAACTCTATGAATGGAATATAGATGGTTTGTCAGAACAAGAGCTTCTTAATAAGCTCCAACATATGTCCATGGTTGCTAATAGTTATATTACCAATCATAATCTCAGCCAATCCCAAATCGTCTACCTTGTGGTCACTTGATTCACTGGAATGCTTCATTTCTGGTGGGAGAAACATCTCACTGAACAATCCAGAAATGAAATTTTAAATGCTGTCAAAAAAGATGAAGAAGGAATACCAATTTTTTATGAACATATTGGACAAGGCGTCCCTGACGCAATGAGTCAGTCACTTGGTACTTGAAACATGCAACAGGACTTCAACGCCTTGAAAGAATTTCTCACCAGTATCTCATCAAAGTCTGTAAATATATATACATGCTCTTAAATCCAGGCAAAAATGTATGCAGGAGCTACAATGCAAACAACTGAAATCATTTAATTATTTACAAAAATAGAATTGATTAGCGTTTAGCTTAATATTTTAGGTTTTTGTTCCAGACAAGTGTTAGAAAATTAAACTAAATTATTTGGGCGGTGCTTAATGTAAACATGTACGACATATGCAGGATGAAGCTTATACACTAGTTAATTAAAAGGTTTGCATATGGGTGCCTCTGTGTTTGGCTGTCCCAACCACCAAGTTTTTCAAATTGTTTAGAAGCAATGGGTTATGATTTTATGGTCATCTGGATTTGCATGGACTTCAACTCTCTACTTGCCTGATTTGAAGTCTTCGAAAAGAATAAAACCAACTTTTGGTTCGACACGTGGAGATCTTATCCACAATACTTTCACCTGTAAATTTTCCAGATTTTATAAACATGGTATAATTTTTTTTTTTTTATCAAACGATATTATCTATATTAAGGAAGAATGATGGGCTTAGCCTTACAATGAACTAGCAATAATGCGATTCAAATCATATTCATGTTTAAGTTGTTTACTAAAACTGTCGGAAATCAAAGTATAAATGCTATTGAATTACATAAAATGTTTACTAACTCACATGAATTGGAATGAAAGCTAATGTCCTTACTAAAATGCCCCTAGGCTAATTAATGTGTGTTTAATTTTTCTATTTGTTGTAGGCTTATTTGATTGAACTAATCTAAGGGATTAGAGAGAGAGAGAAGGCCAGCGGTATTGAAAGAGAAAAGAGAGTGATTTTATTATGAGGTGTGTTGTATCACGCCCATTGTGCCTTTATTTATAGTAGAAGGATAGGCAAAACCTTACCCTTTAGGATTACAACTCTTAATAAGTCATCAACTCCTAATAGAAATAGAAGAGATATTCCTATATCTAGTAGGATTTACACAATCACATTCATATTCTAAATATGACTGCAACACTCCCCCTTAAGTGTGTAAATACTCTCAACAAACCATCGCATTAGATCTTCAGCAGATAAGGTAGAATAGTTGATGAAGTCATCAGCACAATGGATAAACGCAAGTCTCAAATTTAAAGAAAGTATGCATTGGTAGTAAAACTCACAAAACCTCACTATGGTAAAACCCAAGGTATGGGGAAAACCCATAGACTAAGGAGAAAAGTGAGAAGTATGCATAATGTCTAAAACAAATGTCAAATAAGACGAAAGTAGTAAACTCAACGGAGTATAATCACCCCAGGATGGGTGCCTTATCAAAACCTCGTTAAGTAGCAAAAACCCAGTGGAAAATGCTCTTAATTGTAGGAAAAAAAGAGTACATTAAGATTAAGTGAGCATGCTTCTGGATACTCCCCCTGAGTTAGACATAATTTTAAAATAAGAGAACTATAAACGGTTCAACTAAGATAATTTACGCATACCGATTCCTTGGACGAGCTTCTGAAAGTAGACTTGGGCAATGACTTGGTGAAAAGATCAGTCAAGTTGTCCTGGAAAACGATTTGGTGGACTTCATTATTCTGATGCTACTACTACTCGTGTAAGTAAAAGAACTTCGACACTATGTGCTTGGTGTTGTCTCCCTTGATGTATCCCTTCTTTAACTGCTCGATACATGTTGCATTGTCTTCAAAGATCGTCGTAAAAAGGTCAACGACGGAAGTAAGACCACTAGTGCTCATGCGATGCTTCATGCAGGGCGAGATTCTTAGCATGGTTCGAAGAAGTTGCAACTAGCATTTGCTTGGTAGACCTCCAAGATATAGCAGTGTCTCTAACGGTAAAAACATAGCCCATTTGAGAACGTGCCCTATGTGGGTCAGACAGATATCCAGCATCTGCGTAACCAATAAGACGAGAATCAATCCGAGGACCATAGGGGGCGGCAACACTCGAAGATTCGCAGGTATAGAACAAGCATATATCCGTTGTACCCTTGAGGTAGAAGAAAATGTCTTTAACACCATTCCAGTGTCTGCATGTACACGTTTTGTTGTATCTAGCCAAAAGATTAACAACAAAAGAGATGTCGGGTCTAGTGCACTGAGCCAAGTACAATAAAGCCCCAATTACACTTAGGTATGGAACTTCGGGTTCCAAAATCTCTTCCTCATCCTCATTTGGACAGAAGGGATGTCTTTTAGCATCTAAAGTTCGAACAACCATAGGTGTACTTGAAGGCTTCACTTTATCCTCATTAAAACGTCGCAACACCTTTTAGGTGTAGTTTGATTGATGTACTAGATTCCATCAGAACAATGCTTAATCTCCAAGCCGAGACAATATCTAGTTTTCCCAAGATCTTTTATCTCAAATTCCAATTTCAAGTGCATAGCAATTTCCTTAAGCTCTACGGAAGTCCCAATGAGGTTCATGTCATCTACATAAACTGCAATGATTGTAAAATCCGGAATGTGACTTCTTTATGAACACGCATGGGCATAATTTGTTGTTCACATAACCCTGACTTGTCAAATATTCACTCAGACGGTTATACCACATTTGCCCGGATTGTTTCAATTCGTAGAGTGACCTCCTCAACCTAATTGAGAGAGTGTACCATGATCTAGATCTATTTGAACCAGTCAATAAAAGTCATTCTAGAACTATTTCATTCTTCTCATTATGCTTCCTCACGAAAACCCACTTGTAGCCAACATACTTCACGCGTAGAGGTGTACGACCAATAGGTTCAAACACTTTA
The DNA here is from genome assembly GCF_916048215.2 of Malus sylvestris. NCBI lineage: Eukaryota > Viridiplantae > Streptophyta > Magnoliopsida > Rosales > Rosaceae > Malus > Malus sylvestris. The sequence continues at coordinate 29,934,972 of NC_062274.1, read as the reverse complement.
CGTTTCGTGAGCGAATCAAGTTCGACCTAGATTACTTGTCTCCAGTTTGACCAATCCGTTCTACATTGGCATGCATCAACGGAACATGGTTCAATGTCATCATTAAGCATGATATCAGTAGCTATTGTGTATACAAATACATCATCGATGATTATCTCATTCTGACTCCAAACCTCATCCAATACTATGTAGTGGACCGAAATCTCACGATTCTCGGGAGGTCGGTTTGTCTCTTCTAAGACATCATCGCAATCTAAAATAACCTCATGCATTGGAACAAATGAGTGAGCAATGGTTGAATTCAAACTAGGGTCACTAGTTGGTGTCATTTTCCTCTTCCGGTGTTGTGAATCATTTGAACCAAGGGGCCTACCACGCTTCAGGGACAGAGCAGATGACTGGCTAGCTACCAATGTACCATACCACATGGAAGATGCGGCTTCCCCAGCTTTGGGGACGGTTTGGCATTCCCAGGTTGGTTGTTGACGTACTTAGGGTACATCTATCCTTGCAGGAACGTTTACAACAGGTATATGTGATCTTATCACCTTAGCTAGATCATTAAAAGCATCTGGCATGCTTTGAGCAATGCTTTAAAGATCTATAATTCGTCGCACCTCAGTTTTAGCCTAGGAAATGCGGGATCTAAATGAGACATAGTGGGAGCATACCACGATAATTCGCGGCTTTTTCCAGGAACGTTAGCATGCTTTTCTCCCCCTAACGACAGGAAGATTGTCTCATCAAAGTGACAATCCGCAAAATGTGCTATAAACAGATCTCCTATCAAGGGTTCTAAATAGCGAACAATTGATGGCGAATCATAACCGACATATATTCCCATTTTTCTCTAAGGACCCATTTTGGTACGTAGTGGCGGTAGCTATTGGCACATAAACGGCGCACCTAAACACCCGTGAAATGTGAGACGTCAGGCTCGTATTTAGTAACCAACTGTAACGGTGAATAAGGTTGGCTAGCGATGGGCCTCAGGCAGACCAACATAGTTGTGTGCAATATTGCATAACCCCAGGTAGATACCGGCAATTTGGTTCTCATAACCAAAGTCTGAGCTATCAATTGAAGATGCTTTATGAAAGCTTCTGCTAGGTCATTTTGGGTTGAACATGGGGTACAGAATGTTCCACATCAATCCCTACTGACATGCAATAATCGTCAAACGTTGTCCAGTTGAATCGACTTAATCAGATAATCAGGGTGGTGAGCCCTTAGCTTAATAATTTGTGCTAGGAGTTTAGCGAATGTAGAGTTTCATGTTCACAACAGGCAAACATGTGACCACCGTATCGATGCATCAACCAACACCATAAGATAGCTAAATGTTCTGCAGGTTGGTTGGATAGGTCCATAAATGTCCCCTTGAATCCTCTGAAGAAACTTAAGGGGGTTATGAATAATCTTTGTAATCGAGGGTTGAGTATTCAACTTCCCTAAAGAACATGCATTACATGGAGGGAATCTAACATAGAGAGGTAACCGATGCCCATGTGATGATTTAAGGATATGGCGCATCATGTCACTTCCAGGATGTCCCAAATGGTCATGCCAAATCAACAAAGTGTTCTAGAACTCAGGCATATGGCTGGCCACATGATGGGCTTCTATGCCGCGAATGGTTATGATGTACAACCCACTCGGGAGACGTTCCATGCCATATTCGCACGAAGTGATACAAAGAAATTCAAAACCATTATCTTCAATGGTTTCAATATGATATTAATTATCTCGAATATCTATAAAACTTAGCAATGTTCTTCCGGAATGTGGAGAATATAGTGCCTCTTTAATGGTTAAGATTGTACCATTGAACAACATGATACTTGCCTTTCTGTATCCTTCAATCAGGTTGGATAGGCCTGAAAGAGTTGTCAGAGGTGCTTTCTTGGGTATTAAGTTAGTAAAATAATGTCGCTCACACAAGATGGTGTTCATGGTAGCACTATCAGCTAGACAACTAACTTCCCCACTGGACATACCTAGAAATAAATTGATTGAATTGGTCACATGCATAAATATAAGTCCATTCATTCAATTAACCAATTCGAGAAATAATATCCATCAAATAACAATCGATAATTCAAAACAAACCAAAACCAAACAAATTATTCCAAATACTTAGAAAAATTGTTCAAAATTAAACCATAAACCTAGAAAAATAGGGGAAAAGGGCCAGCCACTCCTATTTGGTTCGGCCATTATGGGTAAACACCTTAAAAACATGTCTAATTTATTCGTCCATAAGAGCTTATGCCTCCTGAAAATTCGATATCTCCATTGATGTAGTAGCATCTTCCGGATGATCCACATATGCAAAGTTAGACACACGATGGGAATGATACTTGGCAATAGCCTTAGGGCTATCTCGGCATATGCGTGACTAATGATTCTTTGATCCACTGCGATAACACATATCTATTTCAGTGGAAGCCAATTAAACGAGAGCTTTACCCTTGTTCTTGAAGTTCGGGGCCTTAAGGATAAGGGGTGGATGTTGTTGGGTCACATTTCCTACCTTGGGCCCGTGGTGGGGCTTGCCGCCCATTACCATAACCACGACAGCTTTTTCGTCGTTTGTGGTTGCTAAAATTGGTTGCATGCGCTTTAGGCGTGACGTTCGAGCTTGATGATTCTTCATCAAAAGCTGGTTCTGCTTTTCAACGAAAAATAGTACAGAGATCAAATCCAAAAATTTGGTGAATTTCAGTGCCTTATATTGTTGTTGTAGGACAATATTGGTGGCATGGAAGGTTAAATAAGTCTTTTCCAGAAGATCTGATTTAGTTAGTTCCACTTTACAGAATTTCAACAGTGATCGGATTTTGAAAATTTCAAAGTTGTATTCATTCATGGACTTAAAGTCTTGGAAGCAAAGATGCTACCAGTTATGTCTTACTTTAGGCAAGTATATGTCTTTCTGATGATCGAAACGATCGGCCAAAGTAAGCCAAAGGGTGCGTGGGTCCTCCTAAACAAGGGACTCAATCTGCAAAGCACCATGGATGTGTCTTCGAATGAAGATCATTACAATAACTTTCTGAGCTTCGTCAACAGTTTTGTCGTCGATAGGTGCCTCTATGGTGGCTCTAATACCCTATGCAGTAAGATGGAGCTTCACGTCTTGAACCCACTTCAGGTAGCTTCTTCCAGTGACTTCCAGAGCGATGGAATCGAGCTTGTTCAAGTTCAAAATATCCCTAAAACGGAGGGTACACAAAAACGTGATTAGTCGTATGGTGATCCATAGACATATATCGTAGAACTTTAGGTTCTATAAACATGTATTGGTTTAATTTATGCATGAAAACTACTGGTTTCATGTGGTAAGTTTTGAATGAAAACTTCGGGTTTCAAAGGCACTAAATATGAAACTACAGGTTCAATTTAGTTTTTATGAACAATTAGTCCATAAAGGAAAGGTTCCTGCAAGAAACACATAATGCAATAAGCGGATTTAAGTGTAGTGGACTTGAGGTTCTTCGGGAACTCAAGTGTGAGAGCTTCGTTACTACGAAAGTATGTCAAAGGTTCAAAGTATAAAAATAAATGATTGAATCGTGAATGTCCAAAACTAATTTTCAAGTCAATAATTTTGGATTCATTATCAGACTAATAGACTGCATGTTACTTTTAATTAATTCAGTAGATAAGGACCAAACGGGGTCGATTGTGGAAGCAAAATAATAACATTGGGTAGAAAAAGTATAGCCCAAAAAATTGGGCTCGGGTACAGCTGCAAAAACAGCTCACAGTGGCTAGAGGCCACAGGCCGAGGGTTTTGAAGCCGAGCAGCAAGTTACTGGCATATGTGGGTCAAATGGAGGGAACGAGTCAGGCCCAGTTAAGCGCTGGCCTAGGCTTGGGTCTGGGAAGCCTAGCTGGGGTTAAAATTCAGGTCGGGGCCAGCATAGCCCAGCAGAAAAGTCTGCGGGAAGCGCGTTAGTGCGCGTGACGTAGCCCAATGGGCTTCAGACTACTACAGGAAGGCTTTAAACCATGGGACAATGGGCCAAGAAGGTTGCAGGATTTCTTGGTTAGGCTTAAGGGACTTCGAGCCCTATAGAGCTAATCAGGGCGAAAGTCTGGGTTGTCGGAGTCAGTGCAACAAGCCCAAAGGCTACTGTCGTATGGTCCACTCAACTAGGCTTCATGCCAGTGGTGGTCTGATGGTGCCACGGTGGGTGTTGCGACGGTGGTGCCGCACAGTGCCCAATGCAAAAAAAAAAAAAATTTGGCATGGTTAGGGTTTGAACAAATCCTAAAATTGCTTCTATTTTATTTATATGCTTTGACTCACAATTCCACATAGTAATTTAATTGTTAATGTATGAAACAAATATATGAACATATACAATACATATATATATATATATATATATATATATATATATATATATATATATTGGAAGGAAAATATAAACATAGAGGGATTCATGCATCATGGGGAATGTTTTCATGCTTCGTGGATGTTTCAAGTATCTTCCTTTATTTTAAGCGTACCTGATTGGCAGAAGACAAAGAAAAGCCTTTGAATTTTGTGGAAGATAGCCTCCTCCTGCGATATGTCAATTCCTTTGCTTCTGGCAAGAATGTGCTGATAACGTATTGTAGACCTATTTGATTGAACTAATCTAAGGGATTAGAGAGAGAGAGAGAGATATATATATATATATATATATATAGCGAGAGAGAGAGAGAGAGAGAGAGAGAGAGAGAGAGAGAGAGAGACAGAGAGACAGAGAGACAGAGAGAAAAGAAAGGGCCAACAGTACTGAGAGAGAAGAGAGTGATTTTATTGTGAGGTGTGTTGTATCACCCTCATTGTGCCTTTATTTATAGTAGAAGGATAGGCAAAACCTTACCCTTTAGGATTACAACTCTTAATAGGTAATCAACTCATAATAGGAATATAAGAGATATTCCTATATCTACTAGGATTTACACAATCACATTCCTATTCTAAATATGACTACAATACTATTTTATTTTTTCAATGTATTTGATTGTTTTCCATATAAAAACCAAATAGGATAAATAACAAAAACGTAAAAATTAAATAGGAGAGGAAAAGAATCAAACCTATCCTCACCATCCCCATATCTCCACACCTGAATTTTCTCTATTTATTTATTTTTTTTTTTTTTGTCTCCTCCTCTTCCTCCATTTTCTGTCTCTAATTATAGAACCATTAGTCCACAATATCCAGAACCCCCACCCCACAGCTGGGGTGTTTATCTAGAACCCCCATCTAATCTTAGGTGGACCCCATGAGGTTACAACCCATCCCATCAATAGAGAAAAAACTAGTTTTCACATAGTGAAAGTGATAAGGAGTTCGTTCCTTCTATTCGGTTTTGCTAGAATATGGGAAGTTTTGGCCCGCTGCAAATCACATACACACGAAGGGGAGGGAGGGCTAAAGGAAGGAGGTATTTTAGGAATATCAGAAAAAGTAAATGGGTATTTTGGGTAAAAAATTTGATTCATGATGTAACCTCCTACTCGGAGTCCAATTACTAACCCTACATAATCCAATTTCGAGGATATTAGGTATCGTTTGGTACGTGGGATGGGACTGGACACACTCTTCCCACGTTTGGTGCGCCAATTTGCCTAGGACACGTTGTCTCGTGGAACGGATTTTAGCCAATTTTTTATGCCACCCTCCCCCTGGAACGACTTGTTCCAGACTATGGAACACAAAATTATAACTTTTTAGACAACACTACACCTCCTCTTTTTCATTAATTTCACTTCGAAAATTAATCAAAATCCCAGTGATCTCTCCATTTATGAACAATTAGCATAAAATATTCATTAAAATCAAAATTTACCTCAACAGATAAACTCAAAAACTAAGTTCTTTTGTTTTTCCGGGATATCAAGCTTCTTTGGTCGCACTTCAAATTTTCCGGGAAACTTAGTGACAAAAACCCAACATAAAGCAATTTTCTTTGCGTTTGATTTCTATATTCGAAGAAGAAAAATAGCAAAACAAAGAAAACCCAGATCGAATAAAGGGTTCCTGAGAAAGCCAAAAAGATGAAATTTTCTGGGGAAACAAACAAGAAGAACAAAAGGATACTAGGGAAAGCCGGTGAAAGGACGAGAGTTATGAGAGGGAGTGGAGGAAGAAGAGGAAGAGGTGGAAACTGGTAATGGGTAATTTGTGAAAGGTACGGTTGTCATTTAATCCTTTGTTCCATTCCGGCTTGAGCGTACACCAAACGTAGCATGGAACCTCCGTTTCTTCCCGTTTGTGTACCAAACGATATCTTAAGGAACTGGACTCCCGATATTGGGTGGGCCTACATGATTTATGTTTCCCCAGTTGCAGGTAAACGCCAGAATACTTTGGGAAGAGTCCAATTCCGTTTCTCCACGTTGCAATCCCGATCGGTAAACATGCCACTAGTATAATGATGCTCTTAAGTATTGAGCAATTTTTTTTTCATATTACGGTATATATTTATAAAAGGGATGAGGTATGCATTTACGCTATATTGTAATAAATTAATAATAATAATTTGGTATTAAACTCACCATCTATTAAGGTCAAAACTAAAAATCTTCATTACAAGTAAAGCTAAGAATTTAGTATTAAACTTGCCATATATCAAGGTCAAAACTAAGAATTTTCACTTACAAGTTAAAAAAAATTAAATAAAAAATAAAATAAAACAACTATAAAAAATGATACTTTTACCATCTCTTTAATAGATATGCGTTGGCGGCCTTATCTCTATTAAAGAGATTATACAAATGATGGTACAACTAGATAAAAAGTATAACATTATTTCACAACTATTGTTCTACATGGCACCCATAAAACGCACTACACAACTAAGTATGCATGATATTTTATTAGCATGTGTCGCTGACTTATTAGGCCAATGGCACCATTAAAATAGTCAAGATAGATATGTAGTTTCTACGTATAGCCCTATCTCTAAGTATATATTTATAATCTGTTAATTTGTAATTCAATACACAAGTTAATTAGTACAAACCACTAATACAATTTTAATACTAATTTCCAAACCCGTTCCCCATTAAAAAAAGTTTATTAGTTTGTCCGTCTAATTCAAATTCAATTCCATTTTTTATAACTTTAATTCAAAATCTCGGTTGTCTCTCTTGCGGATTGGTGCAAAGCTATACATGTAATCATTGGATTCAATGAGTGTCTTGAATTTGATTTTGAAATAAAACCCATTATTTGCTTATGAAATACAACCTGTTATTGCTTTTGCCAACGACTGCAGTTACAGTTCCACGCCAATCCACAAGAGAGATAGAGAGTGGTTTGAATTAGCTAGAGTTATCGAAAATGAAATTGAGATTGTTTTAGCAAGCAAGTTGGAGGGAAATGATGTGTCAAGAATAAAATGTTCATACTACCTTTTAAATTAGGGAGTTTTAACAAAACAATCCTGGTACTATTTACTTTTAACGAAAAACCACATTTTTACCTTTAACTGACGCTATTCGCTACACCTTTAAAAATGGCTTTTGCTATTCGCTACACCTTTAAAAATGGCTTTTTGTTAAAAGAGAAGTTTTTTTTGGACTTTTCGTTAGTTTTCCTTTTAAATTAATGTTTATTTGACGAAATGGACGAAAATGAGGTTAATTGTGACTAAATGAAATGAAAATGACAGTTTCATGAAGCAAATTGAGAAAACCATTTTCACGGGATAAAGTTAGACTAATGGCAGTTTCACCGGGGCTGATCAATTAATAAGCCAAGAAAAAATGGGTTTTACTTTCATCCCTAAACAACTTTTTCCTATATATTAGGCTCTTATTAGACTGTAAAATTATCATAATAGTTTCTTAGAGACCGCAGATTGATCAATACTGTAAGTGTTCTTATTCGCCAGCTATTCTTTCTTCTTAATCCTCTTAATCCTTATGGTAGCATTAATATTGAACTGATTCAATTGCAGAAACCTTAAAACAAAAAGAGCATAAGGGGGCTGGTATGGGTAGGGGGAAGATTGTGATTCTGAGGATCGAAAATTCGACGAGCAGGCAAGTGACTTTCTCAAAGCGTAGGAAGGGTTTGATTAAGAAAGCAAAAGAGCTGGCGATTTTGTGCGATGCAGAAGTTGGACTTGTGATCTTCTCAAGCACCGGAAAGCTTTATGAATTTGCAAGCAACAGGTTTGAGGAAAAAAAATATTAATGTTCTTTCTTTCAATATATTTGGATCCCTTGGTTCTTGTATCGCTGGGTTAATCAGTGTTAATATAGTTTGCATGGCTCAGTTGTGCTGCATGTATGTTGTGGAATCTAAACAGCATGGTTATGATTATTATTTTTAATTCAAACAATTAGCTATATATTCTCTTAAAACCACTTTGAAAGAAGAGTTTCAAATCTGGAAACACAGACTAATACTGGTACTGATCTAAATTTTTAGGTTACAATACATGTTGGATTTATCCAATATAAATCAACCTTTAAGTGGTCTACTATATGTAATAGGAATGTAATATTGGAGAATAATGTTAATTGTGATTTGATCTCTTAAAGATATCAATCCTATATAAGGTGTCTTATATTGGAAATAGGATTGATGGAATCCTTAATAATATATGATTATGATATTTTACTTGAGAGCCAAGAAATGAGAGTTTTAGTTTTCCCTTATGGACGGAATCTAAGACTTTTTGGCTAGTATATAAACACCGGTCCCTGCTAACCCTAGACACGACAACTAAGGCTTCCCATAGAGCATTGTCATAAAGCTAGGAGTTTACAGAAGAGTTGGTGTTTCTGTTTGTCACGGCAAACATAAAGATTGGAGTTTTATCGATAACGTCTTGCTTGCATGGCTACTGCATCTTCGGTAACTACCATTGGAATCAGGTCAGTCACTCTTCGTTTGTGTTTTAATTGTATAACCTTATAAGGCTAACAATTGGTATCAGAGCCACTGGTTATATGATTAAAACCTAGGTTTGAAGTTTGATTATATAATATCTTTTCTTTTGGACTGCGGTTTTTTAAATCCAAATTGTGATTGCATTCGGCAACATCACCATGTTGGACCTGCTTGAAAACTGCATAGTACGGTTCTGCATATAATTGTATATACTTGGCATATTAGTATGATATGCACGGCACATGTTTTACATCAATTCCTATTTGGTCTTAGAGACCGAAATTATCAGTTAAATTAAACAATTACATAATTGGATAATCTGTTTCTGCGAGTGGTGCCAGTTGAGTTCAAGTTTTCTTCCACTGCCACCACCCTTCAATTCCAAATGTGGGCTTTTCTAATTGAAGCACTAAATGATGATATTGAATTAACTATAATAAAGGAAGATTAAAATAGTTGGTTCATTATTTCATGGAATTGTATAATTGGAATTACCATGGTGCTTAACGTTTTCTATTTCAATGTTCATATTAATGTTTTGGTTCAATTGAAATAGTCATTTTGTTCTAACCATGCACCGGAGAATTTGAGTTGATCAGCAAAGCCAAATAAGGAGGTTCATATATGCATCGCATATGAGATCCTGATGGAGGTCGGTTCTAACCTTGCACTGGAGAATTTTGAGATATATCACTCATAAATTGGTAAACTAATAATTGTTGAATGGTAGGTTTTCAAGCACTTCAAGCTTCCTTTCTTGTATTCAGTTCTCATAAAGAAAGATTGGAACAGTTTGCTTTGCTCATCTTTACTGAATTAATTATGACTGGAAGAAGATGGCATGCTTTAAGCTTTCTTTCGATATTCATGACAATGTTTTGGTTGAATTGATTTAGTGGTAGATACAACTTTTTGGCTAACGTTGTTGTCAATTTTGTAAGCATATAGAAATATGTACTTCTGTACTAATCTTGCCAAGGAAGACTATGAAGCATCTCAAGTCAACAAGCTCGGTAAAGTCTCCTATCAAAGCAAACAATATTGATCATTATATGTGTCAATTGCGAATTAATTAGTTGATCATGCATATGGTTAGTTTTGACTATTAAGTTTTTAAACTTGGTTATCAAAACAAAGAGAAAATATATGTTTTGAACATGATTAATTCTGCATATAAGTGGCATACAGAACGAGGGAAAAGTAGATTTTTTAAGATATGCCAAGATGCATGCATATAAAAGTGCATATATATCTTGCTTGTTCGTGACTTTTCGTTAGTAATATGCATGAGTGAGCCTATTGGCTGGTCCCAGCAGCTCCAGTCACTGCTTCCAGGGTGGAAAGGCAACAAGGGGACACTAAGCACCCCTCAAAATATAATTACATACCTTATAAGGTTTTTGGAATTACTTCTTAAACTCCAAATCTTTATTGCCTTTGTTATCCATTTGAATAAGGACTAATATTGTTTGCCATGAATTGCAATTGCATAAGTGCCAGCAATTGTTTGATCAAGCTAAGTATACGTAATTTTCTAAAGCCAATTATGTATCTAGAAGTTCACATTGCATGTGTAAAATTATCATGACACCAGTATCTAAATGGTATGTATATGGTAAACATGCGGAGAAGCATATGTAAAAATGCATAAATTATTTTATTGTTTGAGACTATATTTTGTACAAATAGTCTGGGTGTTTCGGCATTAGTACAAGAGTAAGTCTATTGCTCTGTTTTTCATGGGTAATAACTAAAATGGACATATGGCATGTTTTATTAAAGGGATTGGGTTGTCCTAACACAAATGTGTTGATTAGTAATGCAGTATACTAAGCATGATGGGGGATTAATTCAAGTACGGTTTATAATGATATTAACTCCATGCGGAATTTGCATGACTAATCAAATTAGTTTTGTCTACAATTTTGCTTTCCTATCTCAGTATAGTCATTTAATTGTACATGACTAATGCATAACTTATGGATTGACTGAGAATGACAGAAAGCATCCAATGACAAGAATAAGGGTATGATACAAGTGAATAAGGTTTGTAGTAATTATGTGACAATTCTCATTTGTATTTTAACTATTTATTTGAGAATTGTGGTTGGTCATGTGATTATAAATATGTTTATAAAGAAGTGGTGAACATATGAAGGCATAAGGTATGTATTTCATTCAAAGCATGTGACTAAATTGATAAGCATAAGTCTTCAAACTTGTATATAGTTTATTAGTTTTTCCCATGCCTAAAGAATTTAAACAATGCTTTAATCAATCAATTTTTATGTGCCATAAGGGGAGAAGAAAAGAAATTAATCAAGGCTAATGTATGGCATGTATTGGAGATGTTTCTTTTGGAAGAAAAGAGTTTTGGTAGTTCCTTTATTTAATTTGGTATTTACAAGGCTAATGCATGATTTTGATGCTAATGTTTTAGGAGCCTTGTATTACGGAAAGAAAGGTACAAAAGAAAAGGAACCCGTTTGACTTAAGAAAACATTTGAGCAATTTAGTTTTTAAATTAAAGGAATGTATTGTTCTTTTGCATTACATAAAGTATTTCTATTTCAAACAATTGACTCCATAATGATAAGTTTTGACATTCTTGTGGTGGAATAAAACTTGTTCTATATGTGATTAATCTCTTTCAAGTATGTTGTCAGGTATTTTGAGATTAATTTGATGTCAAAGGGAGTCATGAAGGAATTAGTGCCATTTGTTGGCAAAAACTCAAAGCTCGAATCAGGTTATCATAATTTTGTCACTTACAGTTAATTAATCCATGTGACTTCTTGTATTGTTTCAGGGCGGAGTTGACCAATGCCTTTTCAACTAAGCAAGACGCAACGGCTTAGTTTGCAATGGGACTATGTTTTTGAGTTACTTCGGTCAACTTTGCATCTTAATTAGAATAAAAGGGATAATCTTCTTGCCTACAAGTGTGGATTACTTCTTTTAGTTTAATTAAGATGGCATAGTATGGGTTTTATTTCACAGAAGTTGTGAAAACCTTCATCTTGCCTACAGGTGTTGAAGTTTTTCATGAAGGAACTTTTGTGACATAAAATCTAGTACTAGAAACTAGTTAATTTTCTTGCCTACAGGTGTAAATTAATTTAGTTTCATGAAGTTTATTGGGATAAAGTTCCATGTCATTAGTGACAAATATTTCCACAATGAGCCCCATAAAAGGTTGTGGTTTGAAGGCATGGAAATCAGTTGCATCATGATGTATTTTGTATCTCTTTATGAGACTTGTTGATGCAAAGTATTGGACCCATGAAGGTTAATCAATGATTGCTAAGGTACGCATTGTTTAAGTCTTATGCTTGTAAATCTTTTCAATTTGAATTATGATGTCGGTTTAGAGGATGAAATTTGACTACTAAAGTTTCTTTTGGACATCGAAATTGAAATGATATGAAATTGAATTTGTTATGGATATATAAATTCATGATAGATGCACATAATTGTTTCTGGCAGATTGCGTGTCTTGATTTAAATCGGGTGAATGACACGTCTAATGATCACCAAATGACCTGAATTTTAGATATGTTCAACATATAAATGTCTACTATGTGTCAGAAAATTTTCGTAATTTTCTGCCATGTATGTTAATTATGGTGAATTTACTAGTAACCCATGCTCGTATAGACAGTTTTTACTGGCAGATTGTGATGTTTTTTGAGACGTGACTTTAGACTACTACTTTGATCCAAAATGGCTCTGTATTTCTATTTTATGAAGATTAGTATGTCTATTTTGATCAATATAAATTTTGTAGCAATCAAGCTTGCAAATTAATTATGATAAATTCTAAAGTAAGTGTAACTCATTGCTGAAATTCTGTTTGACAACTTTATGTTGGTTGTGATGTCCATTTTATTATGTCTAATATATAAAGACATTTTCTTTAGGTACATCTTTGAAAGAATATATTAATGAGTGTTTGCCCAAGTGGGAAAATTAGTGAACGAAAATTGGGCTTCACACTCATTAACTTATTTGCAAGTATAAACTCTGAAAACTTAGTGGGAGTTATTCTAAAATTTTGAGCACTAAGTGGACTTGCATGAATCTATTAAAGCATTATTCTATCTTCCATGAATTTGGGTTACTCGAATATCCATAATATGTTGCACGAGTGGATACTTGGTATATGCGTACATTTTTCTGTTACTTGCAATCATTTGGATTTCTCAGTTGATCATTTGTTTTGGGGCTCATAAGGACTTAGCATAAATGTGGACTTATTAATACATATAAGATGGTTGTTGGATGCATGTTTTGTGTAATAGCAGTGAATGCTTTCATGCTTAGTTGTACCTTTCTTATGGAGGTAATATGCATCCCTTTCTTATGGAGGTAATATGCATCCATTGACTAAGTAAGGCTATTCCCAAAGGCATATTTTCAAAAGTATGATTTATGTATTGATTTGCAAATTAAGCAATGATGTTGCAGATCAATGGGAGTTTGAGTTTTGCCTTACAATTGCAGATGACCTATAAGGTATGTATAGAATCCATGTATTCAATTTAATCTCCAGTTGGATTCATTAAGTCACATTTTTTGTGTGCTAGTCAATTATCTGATGAAATATATATCAGATATCAAGTTGTTATCCAATTGCATATTAAATGGCATGGCTTGGTTTGTGCACTACCTCAGTTGTGAGGATTTCCATCTTGCCCGCAGGTGTTGGAAATCATTATGAAAGTAACTGGTATGGTACATAGATCAGTGTCAAAAACATATTAATTCATCTTGCTCACAAGTGTTGAATTAATTTGTTTTATGAAGTTTTTTGGGATATTTTACTTGGACATGTGCCTATTTGGTATTTTCAGTTGTGTCCGTTGGCTACAAACATTGTTTGTATTATTATTGATCTAATGAAAGTGATGCATGATTGTTTTGGAGATGTATTCACACCTGCAGATTATGGTGGTTTCATTAGATGAAGGATATCTGCATTGGCAGATTTAAGGCTTCGAAGAAGCATAAAGTGTAACTTGTGAGTTACAATAAGGTGGACCTGAGATGATATAAAGTAAGACATTTTGGTTAATTTAAAGTTTAATTTTAAAGTTTCATCTCTTGATCATAATTTGTGTTTCATGTAAATGAGGATCTTAGCATGTGTGATTATGAAGGTTCTGGGTTGTGTCAACTCTACAACCTTGTTAGTTCCATGTTAAGAAATGCATTTGACAGAAGCTGCATTAAGGCCGAGATGTAATCACTGTTACATGGCCACTAAAGTGACATTAGTCTCCAATCTCAAGTATAAACATGAATATTACATTTTGTAGACCAAATGGGAGAATGTTGGATTTATCCAATATAAATCAACCTTTAAGTGGTCTACTATATGTAATAGGAATGTAATATTGGAGAATAATGTTAATTGTGATTTGATCTCTTAAAGATATCAATCCTATATAAGGTGTCTTATATTGGAAATAGGATTGATGGAATCCTTAATAATATATGATTATGATATTTTACTTGAGAGCCAAGAAAGGAGAGTTTTAGTTTTCCCTTATGGACAGAATCTAAGACTTTTTGGCTAGTATATAAACACCGGTCCCTGCTAACCCTAGACACGACAACTAAGGCTTCCCATAGAGCATTGTCATAAAGCTAGGAGTTTACAGAAGAGTTGGTGTTTCTGTTTGTCACGGCAAACATAAAGATTGGAGTTTTATCGATGACGTCTTGCTTGCATGGCTACTGCATCTTCGGTAACTACCATTGGAATCAGGTCAGTCACTCTTCGTTTGTGTTTTAATTGTATAACCTTATAAGGCTAACAATACAAGCTTAAGCACTCATAGCTAGAGGTTTACCACGTCTAGTAAATATCTATATATATGTTCTGGAATGAGTAATGTTACACTTATCATATTTTCATACCATATTTGTGTCACCTCTCTAATAGAGATGACCCACCAACATGCGGATCTCATCTATATTAGAGAGGCGGTACAAATACGGTATAGAAAATGTGATAAGAGTAACATTATTGTTATAAAATTTATCAATATACAAGGTGTTACTATGAAGATCATCAAGAAGTATTTGGAGTTAAGGTATTAAGAAAAGGAAAGAAGTAGCCAAGTCAAAGGCATGATAAGGGCACTCCACCGGTAATTATTAAAGCTTTGAGTTTAATTTAGTACAACAAATATTACTACATATAAAATTTTGAACACAAACCACTAGCTTTAGCATGAAGATAGGCACATAAGATGATAATCAATGGGCATCTGTGAGATATAGGAGTTGCATGTAGCACCTAAGAATGAGAGAAAATATTGAATAAAGTTATCTGGGAAAGTAACTCGTCTACATTGGTGATATGCAACGCAATTTTATTGAAATGATAAGAAATTATATCTATGGTACTTTAAAGCTAGGAAGATACTCGAAAGAACAATATGACCTTACATAATATTTGAAAAAGACAGTATAGCATGACAACCATATTAGATAAATGAGTTAGATACGAAAAAAAAATACATTTTTGGAGTTCTTCCTAGTTAATGTGACGGTAACATGGACATGTATTGAAATCAATCACCTATATTTTATCTTACAGGATAAATCCATTATGGTTCTAACCCAACCCTAAGGTAACCTATAGCAAACAAAAATGATTTTTCCTTGTTTAAGTATAGTAATTGCTTTATTAGGGTATAAGTTGCAATTCAGAAATAGCTTTGTAAAAATTACATAAGTGTTAGGGTAATTAGTTACATTTTTGGCTTTCATGGACATATCATTAACCTTCCCAACTCTTTCTAAACCTAGAAGGTTAGTTTTTTTTTTCATTTAGTAATTCTTATATGTTGGTGATATGACATCCACTTAGATCATGTGGTCAATCATAACGTCTACGTAGCAAAAACTAGGCATCCCCCTAAGTGTCACGTAAAAAAAAAAATTAAGGTTAACTTGATAGTTATAGGTTGATAGAGGGAGACCAATGATACGCAGATTAGTGACTTTAGGGCTATTTTTGTCAACAACAATGCCAATTGCAGTTCACCTATTGATAACCATTTCATTTTTAACTTTTAGTTATACTTTTGTGATTGAGATACAGAAAAGTATATATGGTAGAAACTAGAAATGAGGGTGAAGAGGATGTAGGGATGGGCAACAGTTATGGTGGGCGGGTAACCACGATTATTTATCCATAACTGTTTATGCTCATATCCGAATAACCGTTTACCCGTTGGGTATTTGCCTAAACGGTCATACCCATACCCATAACCGTTTATAAATGGTTAACCATACTCATAACCGCGTACTCATTTAACAGTAACCGTTTAGTACCCGTTTACCCATTTACCCTTTTAAACTCGTTTATCCTTTCTTTTTTACCATTTACCTATTTTTCATTGGTCTTGTTTTTTCAACAACTTGAAAATTCAAAAAAAAAAAAATTGTCATTTGACAATCGAGGAGTCTACATATTTTTTCAACACAAATATAATATGTTTATATTTGTTCTACTTTGCTGCAAAAAATCTCATCTGACTGTTATGTTGGCATATGGATCTAATGGATCATACCAATCTGCATCATATATTAATGTCACCAAAATTTGAACAACTGATTTAAACAAAAATCTTAGAGAGAGAGAGAGAGAGAGAGAGAGGGAGAGATAGCTTGTTGCTTACATGATAATCCGAAGGACATGATGAGAGAGAAGATGAAAAGCAAGAGCAGGTTCATCTTTTCTTCAAATTAAAAATTTTCAATTGCAATGCACTAGCATATATCCAAACACATGCAATGAGATGATATTCTCAAACTGGGACAGAGATCCCAGCTGGATCTCCCCCACCAAATCCTAAAGATCCGAAGATCCGAACTATTGAAATTTGATCCAACGGCTACAAGTCCCTCAAAATGTGCTAAGTCTATATTATATTAACTACATAAACCATGCATTATAGTCAATAACATTGATTTAAGTTTTGTCTGATAGGAACATAGTTTGTGTTAACTTTACATATATAAAATAAACAGGTAAATGGTTATCCGTTTATAACCGTGGTTAATACCCATAACCATACATTTAAATTTCACGGGTAAACGATAACCGTTTATTTATCTAAACGGTTACACATAACCATAACCGTGAAATTTAAATGAGCAGGTAACCGCGGTTACCCATAACCAATTGGTATTTGCCCATCCCTATGAGGATGGTTGAAGGGATGGAACATAATAAAGAAGAAAAAATGAAAGAAAAATCTTCAAAGTAACATTATCTTGAAATGGATTTTGGTTTTCATTTTGTGTCTTGTCTAGTACATTTCTTCTACATCTCTCCTCCTCCATTATTCTCTATATTACCCCCATTTTTTGCATACATATCTCATTTATCTCTAACACATTTAAAAACCAAGAACTAAAAATGAGCTGCTTTTCAAATAATCCCTAAGTCTACATCTTGTCAATGCCCTTGGAAACGCTTTCTAAGAAAACAACCTATAACAAAGAAAACACTTTTAATTAATTCTCCCAAAGCCAATGAAATACTAATTTAAGTATGTGAAACGTTTTCACTTCTAAAAATACTTTAAGACAAACCCTGAAACTATTGTGTATCTCATTTAGTAATGAACAAAAATAATAGTGTTTGATAATCATTTGTATTAGTTTCGAGTTTTCATTCTTATGCTAGAAAGATAGATAAGAAATATATATAGGGGAGAAATGAGGGATACGTATTGTGGAGGAATGATGGTGGGAGAAATGTAGAAGAAAATGTGCATAAAATGAAAATTACGTACAACAAAAAACTATTTTAAGTTGTTTTCACTTTTAAGATGTTTTCTTTCATTATTCTTTATTTCATCCCCTTCCTCCTACCACCCTTCTTCATCCTTATTTCCCCCCTACAGATTGCTTATATCTAAAGCACAAGAAGTGAAAACTAAAAACTATACAGTTATCAAACAGATCTTAAGATTTTGGCCAATATGTAGAACATATTGTACTCATGAAAAGGGAAAACACAGAAAAGGGAAAACTTGGGATTCATAGTAACCAATTTCGTCACGACTGGATACCCATGTGAATAATCCTCTCCTTCTTGATTGCCAACATTCATATTCCTTAATATCTGTTACCCTGAACAGTGGCATAAAAATCAATGTTAATGTAAACTTTTTCCTTTAGACGATATTATTTGCCTTTGACCTTTGCATCATCTTTCTTTAGAGTCCTCATCATGAATCAGCTGATTACTGTGTCATATCCTTATTTCCACCAGCATGAAGTCGGTGATAGAGAGATACAATAGATCAAAGGAGGAACATCAGCAACTTCTTTACCCAGCTTCAGAAGTGAAGGTCTTCTCCATCTACCTCTCGCTCATTTTTCTTTGCATTAACTATATTGGAGCATATCATATGAAATCTTAACTACATTGGAGTTTATTAATTGCAAGAGTTGGATTTCTTCTTCTTTCTTCCCCACGTTATTTGAGTTTAAAATAGATATTAGGGTTTGTTGATACACAAAACCGGAAGGTCTTGGAACAACGTAAATTCGACCGTGAATCATGCAAACGCCCTAGAATACAAAGATGTATCGTGGTTCACCTCAATATTTTGATTACGTCCACACTGATGTTGATTATATTCCTCTGTAACTGTATGTATGGATTACAAAGTGTTGTTGTGTTTATGAGGGTATTGCCCTCTGTTGGGTTCACAGAGAAAGAGAGTTGAGAGAGTTTCTGTGTTTGTAGGAGGGTTGCTCTAAATATGAGAGCCTCTGAATGTGAGTCTTGAGGATTGTGAGGGTGAGGAGGCCCTTTTATAGACTAAGGGCTCCTCCCCTTTTACATAAATCATGAGCTCAATGTCAGGAAGCCCAAGTAACGAGGCCCAATATAATATGGTACCAACAGTAGTCCCCCAAGTCTTCAGTCAAGAGAGTCTTTTGGCTAGAGACTTCAAATCCAATCCATGTACGGGCCGAAGTGGCTAGATATCTTGAACCAATACTCAACACAAGGCAATGCTCAACATAAAGCAATACTCGGCTAGAGGTATCACACATTACGAGACTGCTCGGCTGAAGACGATGCTCGTTGTGAGGCTGCTCGGCTAGAGGCTATGCTCGCGGCGAGGCGTTTGCTCGGCTGGAGGCGATGCTCATTGCGAGGCGGCTCGGCTAGAGGCTATGCTATTTGTGAGGCGGTTCGGCTCGTGATATTCCTCATTGCAAGTATCTACTTTATGTCGACATGCACTCAGTGTGAATTGATTCTCGACCTGACTCGGGTCCTCTTGTCGGGTTAACATATTGGGTTCTTTTAATCAGCAACAATGTTGATCAGTGGATCTAGTTGCTCAATAATTCCTAACAATAAATGACAGTATAAGTATGACCGTATAATGAATAAATCAAATTGATAAAGTTTGTCAAGGCAAAGTATTGTACTATATGCCTTCTATAAATAATTTATTCGGTTGTGTGGTAAATCACATGTTGTATAAGTGACATAGTTTAATGGTAGTCACAATATTCTAGGCTATGAATAAATATTGCACATGTACTTAGGTTAAATATATGTCACTAGGCAACATGTTAACAAATATCATAAAATAACAATAATAAAATATTATATAGGTAATAATATTAAGAAAACGTAATGATGTGAAAAAGTAAAGCTCTTTTCTTTTTCCTTTTGGCAGATGGCAGACAATATCAGAAATAATAATAGAATTGTTATAAGAAAGGAATCTTATCTCCGCTTTTCCCATGGCTTTTTCAGAAAATGAGCATGGGGGGAACATGCACTCCTCTTTATGATGAAAGTTTCATCCTTTTTTCAAAAGTTGGTGGGCATTTTCTCGATGCTCTTTGATGCTTTTCATTTTCAAATACTGAGGACGACAAGCTCGACAACATCAATAACGGCTAGATCGGAGCGAGTATCTTGTTCTGTGCTTGCCACTTCTGTATGCTAGTATACCAACTCCACTGCTCTGGGACACATCATAGATCTTACCCTTGATAGCCATGAAAGAGACAGGAAAGAGAAAAAACCTTTGCAAATGTATATGGAGATGGTATTGCTGGTCCAGATGTGAAGACCATGATCCTGGAACCTGTGCTCCCTAAACATCCTTCCAGAAGTCCAAGTGCAGCTGATATTGCTGCTCCAGTACACCTTTGCGGACGATGACCGAGCTTGACTTGAACTGAATAATGGGTCTCTTCAATTGCAGTTGTGATGTTGAACTCACATTCAGAAACAGGTAACAATTGAACTCGTACACGCCCGGTGAAAAATGTGCTTGTAATTCGTCAAACACCTGATCTCGTCATCCACCTCGAACTCGTACAGGTAGACGGCGCAACTCTTCCCAGGGTCCCCGCCGACGTCGCGAAAATTTATGACGGGGAGAAATTCCTTGATCAGGAGCGCCGACGTGGATGGGTTTTCCAGTAGGTGGGACTCGGACTCAGGCCAAACGATGTTGTCGATTTCGAGAAATTCGGAGTGACCCAAAAAATGGAAGAGCGAGAAAATAAGGCTTCGTATGAAGCCGAGGAAAGAGAGTGTGTGGAGGAAGATGTTGGGGAAGACGAAGACCTCTGTGTATCCCACTGGGAAGCCCATGGAGGCGCTTTAGAAAGAGAAAGGGAGAGGACGCGGGTGTTGTTCTTAGAGAGAGAAAAGTATTTTCTGGAAAAGCCCAAAGAAGGACGTTTTGAGTTCTTGGGTTGTTGCCGATTCACGGTGGATATTGTGGTGAGATTTCACGGTGGTGAGATGAACAAAAAATGAAAGAGAACCGACATAGCTTTTCGTGTCGTTTCCCACAGACGGCGCTAAATGTTGATGCACAAAACCGGAAGGTCTTGGAACAACATAAATCCGACCGTGAATCATGCAAACGCCCAAAAACACAAAGATGTATTGTGGTTCACCCCAATGTTTGGGCTATGTCCACACTGATGTTGATTGTATTCCTCTGTAACTGTATGTATGGATTACAAAGTGTTGTTGTGTTTGTGAGGGTATTGCCCTCTATTGGGTTCATAGAGGAAGAGAGTTGAGAGAGTTTCTGTGTTTGTAGGAGGGTTGCTCTGAATATGAGAGCCTATGTTTAGGGATGTGAGGTCTCTGAATGTGAGTCTTGAGGATTGTGAGGAGGCCCTTTTATAGACTAAGGGCTCTTCCCCTTTTACATAAATCATAGGCTCAATGTCTGGAAGCCCAAGTAACGAGGCCCAATATAATATGGTACCAATAGGGTTCATGAAGAGCACGATGGTAGGATGGACATGGATTTCATTGCTAAACTCTGTACATAGAAACCCTAAACCCTAAATCTGTATATATCTGTGTATCTGCTTCAACCTGTAGAAAGTAGCATAAAAAAAAAAAAGGTCGTACCCAGTGCACAAAGCTCCCGCTTTACGCAGGGTCTGGGAGAGGTGAATGTCGGCTAACCTTACCCCCATTTATAGAGAGGCTGCTCTCAAGTCTTGAACCCGAGACCTACCGCTCATGGGCGAAGGCACTTGCCATCGCACCAAGTAGCATGCATAAGTGAAATATATGATAAACCAAGTTATGTTTCCAAGTATTTAACCAAATAATTTCGGCTTTGCCTTTCAGCTTCTAGGCATAAAACTTATACCTAGGCATTCAGTTACAACTTATGCGTCTCAAGCATTGTTTGGTTTTGGAATAAAATATCCAACTACCCGCTGTTGCTTGTACCATTGGTACAGATTAAGAACAAATAATTATTACAATAATATTCTCTGGTCCTGCTTTGTCAAGTCAAACGAACTATTTTTTAAAGGAGTTATTTTTTAACCATCATAAGGAAAGCTTACTTCACAACACCATCAGGCAAAACTAAACATGCATACAACTTCCTTGGCATTGATCAAGCATGTTAGTTGAAACAGATTCTGATATATCATAAGAAGATACTTCGGTTCCTAACTAACATATATATAGGGACACACGATGCTTACATATTTTTTAATGGAGTTATTTTTTAACCATCATAAGGAAAGCTTACTTCACAACACCATCAGGCAAAACTAAACATGCATACAACTTCCTTGCAACTGATCAAGCATGTTAGTTGAAACAGATTCTGATATATCATAAGAAGATACTTCGGTTCCTAACTAACATATATATAGGGACACACGATGCTTACTTAAGTTGAACCTACTCTTCCATCATTTACCATATATAGGATGTTTTCAGCTGCCAAGAGATGTGAACTGGACATGTTATAATCTTCCAAACAAAGTCCTGTTGATGGGATGATGAACTTGTATAACTCCATTATAAGATAGTTCGTTTGTCTTGACTCAGAAGTACTACTAGAATATGTTGAACTAAACCAAATTGTACACATACCGCAAGAAACTACTTTTCTTTGACAAACCAGAGTTTATATATGTATTTATATAATCACAAGTTTCCAACATGTTATCGAAAAAGACTTTTTCTGATCCATTTCTCAAATGTTGCATGCATTTTACTGTTTTGTTATTGTGTACTTGCTAGTTTTGGCAAAGCGAGGTAGCCAACTTAAGGCAACAACTACAGAACTTGAAAGAAAATCATCGGTACGATCTTTCTCCTTCAGTTAGAATTCAACAATTTTATTTGAAAGCACACGCACAAATAACGATGGATGCATCTAATGTTACCATCTCATGGATAGTACTGTCATAAGAAGATGCTTCATAGAATTCTTACAATGTCCTAATTCGATATCTAATTATTTAGGTTTAGGGTGGATGCGAGCCACTTAAAAACAATGTACTATACACTGATTTATGGTAGAAGGACTCCAAACACTGATCATCGACTTATCGTTCCTCATTATCATAGAACAGGCAATTCATGGGAGAACAACTTTGTGGTTTAAGTGTCAAAGAACTACAAGGTCTAGAAAGTCAATTGGAAATGAGTCTGCAGGGAACTCGAACGAAAAAGGTTAGCTGAAATGAATGATTTGATTTGTGTATAATCTAATTTCATGCTGTAATTTTTTTTATTTTAGTAGAATTTTGACAAGTATCAATCATCTAAATTCTTGCAGGAACAAATATTAACTTATGAAATAGAAGAGAAAAATCAAAAGGTAATTAGTCGATCGTCATTCCATCTTACACATTACTACTAAGAGTTAGTTCACTCGCCATAACAATTTTTTCTTTGTTTGTTCCATGCAGCGTAATGTCATCCATCAACAAAATATGGAACTGTACAAGAAGGTGAATCTCTTTTGCCAAAAAAAAAAAATTGAAATTACTCAAGAAGGTATTCTGATTCAATATTTAACTACAATAAGAACTTAAAAAAAGAAATCAATCATAATCCATAATTACCTTATTTGGCAACGTAAAGTCAGAAATTAGCAATAATAAAGTTCATGTGGAACAGGTTTATGGCACAAGTGCTGTGAATTCAAAAAATAACATGTCCCTATACACCTTCAACTAAGCCAGCTCAACCAACAAATATAACAGACGTCAACAAGACCAAGCAAATAAATAGCAGTAAATTTTTCTTCACATTCATTTATCAGAAAAGAAAAGTTTTTTTTTTTTCTGATAAGATTAGAAAATTTGATGTTAGGAAACATTTTCACCTCAACTTTCATCTAAAATGTACATGTTATAATGCAGAAATATATACTTCAAGGAAGTGCCTGGATCATGGACAAGTGTCAATTGACTTTCTCTAAACAAGATGCCTTATACTCCATGCATCTAAAATGTAAAAGTTAGTTTTTGCTAAGTTCTTTTTGGGCCCTGAATTTGTGGGCTTGCCTATTTTTCCGGCCTGGTGGACTTTCATGTTACGGCCGTTGTCCTTTTTTTTTCCTTCTCGGGCTTTTTGGTGTTACTTGTGTGCTTGCCAGACCGGCAAACTTTCTTTGACAGACACATAGAGAATAAAAAGAAATTATTTTGTGTGCTTGGAAATGTTTAATTAGTACTAAGTATGAACTAAACATTGTTACAGTTGTGAAGGTGCTCCAAAATGCATGAGCATTGTTTTTCGGCCATATCACAATTCATAAATGGTTTCGTCCCTAACATTTCAATTCGATTAATGCCATCCTCCAAATTTGTTCTGGCATAACAACTTCGTAATTATCAACCAAATTTGTTATCGCACTAAGTATACTAATCAAAACATAAATGTAAAAAATAAAATACCATTAAAAGTTAAAGAGTAAATTGCTGATTTAGTTTTTAAACTAAAATTATTATCCAAGAAAAATTAAGCTTTTAAACTCATGTAAAATTTTCAATCTCATCCTACTATTATATTTGAAGTTATTTTATCCAATATTCAATGCATCCATACATACTTAAGAAGCCCCTTTTTTAAGAGTGCTAGCAAACTCCTCAATTACCTTCTCATTTCAATATTTTCGTTTTTACTATGCATTCCACTAGCACGTGAAACAAAAAATCTGAAAAGAAAAATAGTGGACTTTTATATAATAAAATTTTAGTTTTGAGTGGCACAATGAAAAGTGAGAAAGCTGAAATAAGAAGGTAAGTAAGAGTCTCTCCAAAAGAGTCCATAATGTGACTATTTAAATACAAATTTGTTAACCAACACGACAATTTGTATACTAAAATTTGATATTTTACCATTTTACACTCTAATGAAAGAAACCAGTTTGTTTTTTAAGGAAAAAGTTGATAGTAACAGTTTTTTAATAATAGATAAAAATGTGTGAAGAGTGGATTAAAAAGCCTATAGGGAGAGTATTATAAGTTCTAAATTTGAATGGATTCTTGGAATGACCTTAAAATATGAAGGTCAACACATTTTCTGGTTGTCAATAATTAGTTTGAGTAGAAAATATGTGGTCAAGCTCCATATACAAATCTATATAGTTAATTTTTCGAACTAAAATTAGAAAAATATGATCTCCCGTTTTTTGGATTAGTTAAATGACCTCAAATTCTTAATATTAAGGTTAAAATATTGATTGTACGAAGAAGGCGCAAGTAGGATTTCAAAATGTATTCATGGGGAATTAATGGAAAAACTCCCTACTTTCTAAACCCAAAAAAAAGGGCCCATTTTCAAACCTTTCAATGATGAAAATTCAGAATATTTTGACAAAAATATGAAGCTTCTTTTATTTCTAACAGCAAAAAGAACAACCAACAAAGAAAATAAGAAAAATTTGTAAATTGAAGAAAGTAAGAGAAAGAGAGAGAGTAAAAAATCTAGTGTGGAAGGGCTGCTCATAGAAACCAAGATTAGTACTCCGTTTGCACATTGAATTCATACAAATAATACAACCTTAAAAAAATTCTTCGAATTTTATACAGAAAACAAAAATAAATAAATAAAACACTCTTTCTATGAATCCGAACGAAGGGGTAAGAGAAGGAGGCGGAGGCTTGGGTTTAGGGTGTAGTAGAAGACCATCCGAGGCCCAACTTGACCCAGCGTATGCCTGAGCAGGTCGGATAGAAAAATTAAAAAACATGAAAACAATGTTATGTTGGTCAGAACTCAGAAGGGAAAATTGTTTTAATGTACCGAGAATACGGTCTGGTACATCAAGTGTAGTAATATAATTTGTAAGAAATTTTGTGTTTCAAGTTTCCAAGCAATTGCATTATTACACATGGTGTACCACGTGTTAAAAACATATTAAAAAATCTCTCCTCAAAAGGAAAGAAATACACTATTAGCAGTCGGCGCTCACTCAGTCTGCATATTTTAGCAAAATTGTTGTACACCGTTGGCCCTTTCGTCTCTCTTCGTTCCTTCCTCTAGTGCCCATTTTCTGTTCACACTTCGGTATTCTCTCTCTCATCGATTGAATGTTTCGGTTTCTCTTTGACGCTCCATGAATCAAAGGATTACAAGTGTAGTTCCTTAAAGAACAAAAATTTTAGAAACCACAGTTTTGATCCACAAGACACGCGAGTTCTTACAATCTAGGGATTGGCGTGCGCAAATTTGGTTCCAACATAAAGCTTTTCTCTGTTCACAATTTGGTATTCTCTCTCTCTCATCGATTGAATGTTTCGGTTTCTCTTTGACGCTCCATGAATCAAAGGATTACAAGTGTAGTTCCTTAAAGAACAAAAATTTTAGAAACCACAATTTTGATCCGCAAGACACGCGAGTTCTTACAATCTAGGGACTAGCGTGCACGAATTTGGTTCCAACATAAAGCTTTCCTTTGTTCACACTTTGGTATTCTCTCTCTCTTTCATTGATTGAATGTTTCGATTTCTCTTTGACGCTCCATGAATCAAAGGATTACAAGTGTAGTTCCTTAAAGAACAAAAATTTTAGAAACCACAATTTACAGAGCTAGGGCTAGCCACATGTGTAAGGTTTTGCCCTAACATGTGTTAGCATCTGATTGGCCAAGGTGTGTCATCCATAGGATGGATGAGGAAAGAATTATCCCAAGATATTATTTAGGCTTTTTAGCCAAAATGGTCCCTAAGATTTGCATAACTCCTCGCCTTGGTCCCTGAGATTTGAAATCAATAGAATTGGTCCCTAAATTTGTCCACCATCATTTTGGTCATTTCGTGAAAATCTCCATTAAATCAGAATAAAATGACCAAAATACCCTTAATTTTTGTCAAATCATTTTGGCTCATTGTTTATTAAATTGAGGGTATATTTGTCATTTTTATCCTTATATAACATAATTTTGTATGGAATGACCAAAATGATTGATGGTAGACAATCTCATAGACCACTTCTATTGGTTTCAAATCTTAGGGACCAAAGTGATGTGTTATGCAAATCTCATGGACAATTTTTGCTAAAAAGCCTATTATTTATTAAATAATATCTTGGATTTATCTGGTGGAATCCCAATTTGATTGTGATTCCATTCTTGATAGAGTTAGTCTTCATTTGGGCAAGTATAAAGATAGAATTTTGTAATTAATCATATCTTTAATGTCTTTGACTTTAAAGGGGATTTGTTTGGACGAATTTAACTAAAACTAGGTAGGTTGCAGAAACAAAGTGAGGGTGGTACGAAACTAAGGTAACTTAAGGGGTGAAATGCTAGATAGAGGATTATTCTCCACACATGAAACATATGCATACAAATCGATTTCCAGTTATTATTCCTATAAACTTTGAATGACAATGCCCCAAATTAATCGTGAACTGCATTAATTAACTCTCAGATTTTGCTAATTTCATTGAATTGGACTCAGCGACACAATCAAATTATTCTTATCAAGTTCCCTATATGAACAACATGATAACATGCGAGGAAACTTGATGAGATGGTAGTCAGGGCCCTAGGGATGTTAGATTCTGTGTTATTAAATGTGGGTCTCGCCAATTTAACAAGGGCATTGTTGTATTTTGCTAGTAAAAATTCACGTGTCAACTCCAAAAAATTTCAAATTATTTTTGGCTCCATAATAATTTTCTTTTTGGTTGCTTCGTGAGTATTCTTATACAGACTTTTGCTAGGATTGAGTCTTTGATATGCCCGATTTAATGTGTCGTTGGAACCCCATCCCATACAATTATTACTTGAGTTTAGCATGTTACATTTAGGTGTATTAAAGAGTTACTCTCCTGCTAGCACGGAGTTATGAGCCTTACAAGAAAAAGATTTTTCAGTGTGTCGTGAACACAGCACGGTACACCAACTATTATAATGTAAGTGGTTGGATACATAAATAAAATTTACAATAATTTGTATTATGACACTTGGTATACTAGACTATATTTCATGCACACTAAAACAATTCTCCTAATAGTGTTGTCCAAGGTGCTAAGGATTGGACTGTTAAGGGCTAGTTTGGTATTGCTGTACTTTGAAAAAAAGCTGCTTCTGCTGTGCTATGAGAATAAGTAGCTGTGAAATAAAGCAGCAGAGTGTTTGGTAAACTTTATTGCTTTTGAAAAGAAAAAAAAAACAGTATTATAGTGTTTAGTAAACTTTTATGTAAAACAGATGTGAAAAAAAAACCGGTTTTTAAAAGCTGGGTTTTGCAGCTTTGTGCTTTTGGCTTTTTTTTTACCCAAAAATGTGAAAAAAAAGCTAAAGTTAAATGTTTACCAAACACAAAAAAGCTCCCAGCTTTTTCTTATACCCACTTTTTTAAAAATCATCTCACTACCAAACCAGGCCTAAGGTTGGAGCCTTTAATATGGCTCTCCCCAATAGAACCAAGTTTGGTAGTACCGGGATTCAGCCAAAATCGTGAAATTGGGAAGGGAAATTCTGTTAAAACCAATTTGTCTCTGGACACTCACAAGTTTTCCATCGACACCTTTTTTTCTCAATATTCTCTTGACACCCAAGATAATTTATTGGTATTCCAAGAATAACCTCTTGTGCAGCCATGTCCTCCATCTATATATTTCATGTCCTTTAATCTTAAACTAAACCATTTATGAAGCAATATAATTTCAATTGCGGTTAACTACGATTATTTGATGCAAAGAGGCTTCAGTTCAGTTTTGAGCATATACCCTGGGTTCTACTTTGACTATTTCATACCTATTTTATTTTCAATTGCATTAAAAGTTGAGTTGTGGTTCTGTTTCACCATTGGAATTGATAGTCTAGAAAAAACTGAAACCAAAATTCGAACTAAAACTTGTAAAAACACAGAAAATAATTGTATACCTCATCTTCGTAGTCATCATCGATATCGATTTCTTCTTCCATTGTGGTTTTTTTAACAAAATAAAAGTGTCTATAAAAAAATAAATAAATAAAAGTAGACTGTATGTAATTGCCGTTAGAGAGAAAGGCAAACTTGATGAACACGTTCTTTTGAATCAAAACCCCTGGGTGTCCAATTTGGGATTAGTGTAATTTTCAGATTCTGAGGGGGTTTTTTGTTTAAATAAAATAAATTTGAATTAATTAAATGTACAATCACTGTGTGGAACCTTGTTAGTTAATCACAACTATATTGTTAACACTTACTAATGAACACTGTGTATTGTGTCTTCCATAAAAGATAAAAAGTGTATTGTGTGTATGAGGTAGATGTCGTAAAAACAACATTTTTGCATAACAAGTGTGAGACTGTATACGATAAACGCTTCTCCTTCTTCTCCGACCTTTGCAAAACGGAGAATCTTTATAGCTTGGGCTCATCCTTGTGTATAAGGTAGATCTAGGTGAACAGAGAAAACAAGATTACTCTTTCCCCTTTGAAGTTCACAATGAGGGATGAATATTAAAAGCAACTCCGGCGTATCAAGGCCCCCTAGGGCAACTTCCTATTGAATAGCCTCCAATGAACAGTAATTGTTTTTAATGAACAGTATTTTGCTTTTTGCATAGTCACTCCTAAACTGAATAGCCATGACAATATGCAATAAAATATTAGTATTTTTTATTTTATAAAATAATAAAAAAAAATTTATTTCAAATTTCGGATATGATTTTTAATGGGTCTCGTCGTACCATGTTTCATTAAATAAGAAATTACAACCCAAAGTATTTGAGAAAATATAAAATTGTGGTATAAGGTGGAAGATAATGATACGATATTTATAGAAAAATTAATTTTTTTTTAATTTTTTCGGATTTATTATTGATTGTTTGCATTTTTTTTTAATTTTTTACATTTTTATTGCTTTTTGACATTTTTTTTATTAATTTTATAATGTGGTTGACGTCATCCTAACGTCAACCATGCATCATTTGGCATCAGGCTCTTAGGCCACCGATTTGAGTTGGGCCTCTCACTCAGGCCCCCCCTCAGCCCAATCGCTCGCATGGGCTGGAGCAAGGAGCTGGGGCTATTGGGTAGGAAATGACGCCGGTCCATCGGGCTAGAGCCCCCGTTGGACTTGGTCTAAAGAAGGAGCTCGAATACTGTATCGTCACCATTAACATTTATCTCACAATTTTCTTATCAAAAAAGTGTGAGGATTCGAATTTAGGACATCTTAACGACTGAGCATCAAATCTAAAACCCCAAAAAATAACATTAAAATGTGCTGAGATCAGAATTGCACTATTACAATAAATTGATTAATAATAATCTATAATTACACATCTTCTAGCTTTGTAATAGATAGACCCGATATATTGCTTATCAAGTGGAACCATCCCATCTCACATCAGGAAGCGTAACCTGCAAATGGCGTCTTGGTTCTTCATGTAAATGACAGCCGTCATCAAAATTCTGCGAGTAGCTGACAGCATCGTACTGAAACGACCCGCATATGCTTCTGCCCCTATCACTCAACAACCTCCTAAGCAAGTTCCGCCATCTAGGGCTTATTTTTCTTTGGCTGCAGCTGCGGATGCGAGCGTACTCCATTTCTTCTTGCACCGGAAAGCACGAAGGAGACATCATCCACCTGGAAAAAGATTTTCTGTGATGATCAATGACATCTCTCTCCATTAACCCTAATGAAACACAAGTAAATCTAACAGACTTTTGTTACTGTTAGGTTTTTGAAGAGCACAGAGAGAGAGAGAGAGTGGAGGGAGAGGACGAGACCTATCTGATATCTCTCTTTATAAAAGGTAACAATAATAATACTAAGTATGTTGGATGTAAAATTATATTCTTGTTGCACCAGTTTTGTGGGGCTCATACATGTTTTCAGCTTGAAAATGATTATACAGACAGAAATCACATGTCCAAAAAGCATATTTTCACACCAACCCTCTTAGAATATGCTTTGTTGATTGGTTATTTTAAGCATATTTTTTCTGTATGTAAAGATTTTGGTTGTTTTTATTAGAAGCGATATTTCACATTAATTTACATTATGAAGATGAGAGGGAGAGAAGCGTTTGAACTCAGGATTCAAGAGTCAAGGCGTAGTAAGTTGAATAACAACCCAAAATCACCAAGGCAATCCACCACTTGTAAACTGAAATTCTCACATACCCTCTTTCAAAACTGAAATTTTATCATTACTCTTACATAGCTAAGAAGGTTCATACCAAAATTAATGGGATCTTAGAACCTTCTAAAAACTTAAGATGCGATTTGATTAGGTTCAATTATCGCCAAAGGTAAATTTAAACCACATTATTGCTAACCTATTGTGAGGATAACCCACCTCTCTTCCCCTTAATGTAGATAATATCATTTGTGAAAAAATAAAAAAATAAAAAATAAAAAAAGGTTGACGAATTGTTATGTCCGTTGTATCACTTGAGGTAAATCATGGAAGCAAATTAAAATCCCTATTTATGCATCATTAGCTCCACTGACAAAAAAAAAAAAATTGTATCACTTGCTCCTAATTAATTTTAATTTTTAACTTTAATGGAAACAAATTGATTCAAAAACTTTAATATATGGAAACTATGTCAAAATCAAATGTTAACAAGCATAATACCTCTTCGACTCAAATAATATACCTACGCCATAGGAGAAAAACAGATGATAAAATCAATCAAAACATGTTCAATTACTTAAGCAAAATGCTATGGCATTCTACCAAGCACTAATTAATAAGGTTCTAAAAGACACTAGATGCTAGTCAGGCCGTGGACTGGGGCTTAGCGCCTAAGCAGCTAGGCGGACCTTAGGCAGATTTAAATAAATTTATTAGATATTGTATAAATAAGTGTTTATTCATACTTAAAATACATAATTGTATTGGAATACATAAATTGTAAAATAAAATGATATATAGATTAAAGTGTTGTAGGCCTATTTAACTGAGCTATCTAAGGAATATAGAGAGAGAGAGAGGGGGCGGTGGTAGCAAGAGGGAGAAGTGAGAGATTTAATTGTGAGGTGTGTACTGTATCACCCTCATTGTGCCTTTATTTATAGTAATGGGATAGGTAAAAACCTTATCCTTTTAGGATTACAACTCTTAATAGGTAATCAACTTCTAATAGGAATATAAGAGATATTCCTAGATCTACTAGGATTTACACAATCACATTCCTATTCTAAATATGATTGCAATACTCCCCCTTGAGTGTGTAAATACTTAACAAACCATTGCATCAGATCTTCAGCAGATAAGGTAGACTAGTTGATGAAGTTATCGGCACAATGGGTGAACGCAAGTCTCAAATTTAAAGAAAGTATGCATTGGTAGTAAAACTCACAAAAACTCACTATGGTAAAACCCAAGGCATGGGGAAAACCCATATACTAAGAAGAAAAATGAGAAGTATGCATAATGTCTAAAGTAGTGAACTCAGGACGAAAGTAGTGAACTCAGGAGTATGATCATCCCAGGATGGGTGCCTCATCAAAACCTCATTAGGTAGCAAAAACCTAGTGGGAAAAATGGTCCTAATCGTAGGAAAAAAAGTACATTAAGATCAAGTGAGTATGCTTCAAGATACTCCCCCTGAGTTAGACATAACTTCCAGATAAGAGAACTACAAGCGATTCAACTCAAATAATTTACGCATACCGATTCCTTGGACGAGCTTCTAAAAAATAGACTTGGGCAATGACTTGGTGAAGAGATCGACCAAGTTGTCTTGGGAATGGATTTGCTTGACTTTAATGTTTTGATGATGTTACTGGTGAGAATAAAAGAACTTCGGCGCTATGTGTTTGGTGTTGTCTCCTTTGATGTATCCCTCCTTTAACTGCTCAATACATGCTGCATTGTCTTTAAAGATCGTTGTAGAAAGGTCAACGACGGAAGTAAGATCACTAGTGCTTTGAATATGTTCCCTAACTATTCTCAGCCAAAAGCACTCATGCGATGCTTCATGCAAGGCCAAAATCTCAGTATGGTTCGAAGAAGTCGCAACTAGCGATTGCTTGGTAGACCTCAAAGATATAGCGGTGTCTCCAACGGCAAAGACATAGCCCGTTTGAGAACGTGCCCTATATGGGTCAGACAAATATCTAGCATATGTGTAACCAACAAGGCGAGAATCAATCCGAAAATCAAAGGGGGCGCAACACTCGAAGATTCACAGGGTATAGAACAAGCCTAAATCCGTCGTACCCTTAAGGTAGTGAAAAATGTCTTTAATACCATTTCATTGTCTACGTGTGGGCGCATTGCTGTATCTAGCCAAAGTATTAACAACGAAGAAGATGTCGGGTCTAGTGCATTAAGCTAAGTACAATAAAGCCCCAATTGCACTTAGGTATGGAACTTTTGGTTCCAAAATCTCTTCCTCATCCTTCTTTGGACGGAAAGGATCTCGTTTAGCATCTAGAGTTCAAACGACCATAAGTGTACTTGAAGGCTTTACTTTATCCTCATTAAAACATCGCAACACCTTTAGGGTGTAGTTTGATTGATGTACTAGGATTCTATCTAAACAATGCTCGATCTTCAGGGCAAGACAGTATTGAGTTTTCCCAAGATTTTTCATCTCAAATTCCGATTTCAAGTGTGTAGCAATTTCCCCCAGCTCTGCGAGATTTCTAATGAGGTTCATGTTATCGACATAAACTGCAACGAGTGCAAATCTGGAATGTGACTTCTTTATAAACACGCATGAGCATAATTCGTTGTTTACATAACCCTGACTTGTCAAATATTCATTCAGATGGTTATATCACATCCGTCCGAATTGTTTCAATCTGTAGAGTGACCTTCTCAATCTAATTAAGAGAGTGTTCCATGGTCTAGAACTATTTGAACCAGTCAATGGAAGTCATTCTGGAACTTTCATGTATATTTCAGTATCTAGATCCCCATAGAGATACGTGGTTACCATGTTTATAAGCTGCATATTCAATTTTTCGAAAACTACCAAACTAGTAAGGTAGCGGAACGTTATAACGTCCATTACGGGGGAATACGTCTCCTCGTAATCAATCATAAGGCGCTGAGAGAAGCCTTGCGCTACGAGGCATGCTTTGTACCGTACTATTTCATTCTTCTCATTACGCTTCCTCATAAAAACCCATTTGTAGCCCATTGGCTTCACACATGGTAGTGTAGGAATAATAGGTCCAAACACTTTACGTTTCGCAAGTGAATCGAGTTCGACCTGGATTGTTTGTTTCCAGTTTGACCAATCTGTTCTAAGTTGGCATTCATCTATGGAACATGGTTCAATGTCATTGCTAAGCATGATGTCAGTAGCTACTGTGTACACAAATGCATCGTTGATGATCATCTCATTTCAATTCCAAACCTCATCCAATACTGCGTAGTAGACCGAAATCACATGGTTCTCGGGAAGTTGGTTTGTCTAGTCTAAGATATCACTGTTGTCGATGTAAATTTCCACCGTCTTCAATCTTGATGAAAATGCACCTGCAAAACAATCAACACCTTTGATCAGAGACCTAAGCCTCACGCGCCCACGAGGTGGGAGGGTTAGGTCAACGGATCTCTGATGCCTAAGTTAGTTTCTCTTAGAGAGTGAAGTGTTTAGGGCTTTTTTAGGGTTGCAAAAAACACTCTAAATTTGGTAGAATATGGGGTATTTATAGGGCTAAGGCTGGCCATATAGTGTTTAATGGGGAGATATTCTTTAAATATTCCCTAGGTATTTAATAGGAAATAATATCTTGAGATAATGGAGTAATTATCCCTAATTGATTTAAATTAGGATTAGTTACTTGATTGGAATCAATCTTTAATTGGGAATGTATTAAAGATAGGATTTGGGTAATTAATCCTTATCTTTAATTCCTTGCCAAGGGCAGGTGAGTTGTGGGCAGTCGTATTCATCTGCTGAGACCTCCAGGGGTGTAAGCTGTGCGTGGGAGCATCTAAGAAGCCTGCCCATTTATTGAGGGCAATCTTGTCTTCTTTGAATAAAAGTCCACGTGTCACCTCTAGAATTTTTAGATTATTTTAGGCTCCACAAATGCCCCCACACCTATTGTGCTGCATGTAGGAAAAAGATAGTAGGTGTAGGAATCCCAAGCTGCTTAAGCTTGTAGAATTGCTTCCCAATTTGAACTTGATCTTCTTTCTTCATTTGGAGATAGACTTCTTCTAGGAAAAGGAAAATAATTGCCCAAAATACCTATTTAATTCTACCTTAAGCAGGGGATTAAATAAATTTGGAAAACAATCATTATTCCAACAAGGAAGAGAAGCCAGAGGAAATTTTTATTCCCCCTCCCCTAGCGTTCTTCTTTTCTTGCCCTTGCAAAGAGTCATCTCTCGTTGTAATTCTTCTTCTCCGTGCTACACCAAGGTAAGAAAAATTGAATTTTCTTCTTCTTGAATTTTTTGGGAGTCTAGGGACTTGAGAAATTGACTCGATAGATGCCAAAAAGGTTGGTGACACACGACATGGAAGCCGTGGGCTGCTGTGCACGAATGGGCAGCACAGTGGTACGGTGCGAGGGTAGGCTGGCATGTGCTAGGTTGACGAGCGCTGGGGCGCGAAAGGGTTGGCTCGGGCTGGGCCCTTGAGGCCACTGGGCATGGGCCTGTGTAGGCGCAAGGTGAGGGAAAGAGAAAGACTGGCTTAGGCCAGGTCTCTTTAGTGGACAATACGGGCCAAGAGGCCTTGGGCCTCGCTGGTGAGTGGAGGAAAAAGGAAAGAGGCACGGGGCACTCGCCCTTCTTTGTTGATTTGGGCCATGGGGCTTGCTTAGGCTTCTTGGCCCTTAAAGGAGATGGGAGGGAGGCTCGGGCCTCATCTTGAGTTGGGTCTAGCGGTTTGGGCCGCGTGTAAGGCGCGGCGCGAAATAGAACATAAGACCCATGAAGCCTAGCACGAGGGCACTGAGCTTGCGGTCCTCATTTTTTTCTTTTCTTTTATTATTTTCTCGCTAGCTGCCTTCTAAATATTTTTCCTTGTAATTTTCACAGAAACTTTGAGATGTCTTCCTCCGATCACAAAAGTGACGAATATCCTCCACCCTTGTACCGTCAAGGTAGTTTTTTCGACAAGGTGGGCTATTTCAAAGCTGCACATGTCAAGATTAATTTCGACGAGCTGTTTCAGGATTTTCTTGAGACGCACAAGCATGCGATTCTGTCAGGGGTTCGTGTCAAACGGGTGAAAGACGACAACAGCCATGAACTATACGGCGAGGGCACCACTACTAAGAAGAGAGCCATTAAATTCCATTCGTACTATTTTGTGTTGGGATTTACTTTTCCCATACCGCGTCTTTTCCAGGAGGTGATCTGCTCCATGAAATGCGCACCTGCTCAATGTTCCCCAAATGCAGTTCATGTGATGGTGGGATTCTTAAACTTGAGCAGGTTCTTTGATCTTGGTTTACCATAAATGAGTTCTAGTTGAGATTGACCACAAGGAAGGTGTGGGTCAGCTGAGGCCTTGCCATAGGCTGCTCGATGCTTCTAGCAAAGGTGACCATAAATGGGCAAGAGATACCTTGGAGGTGAGCTGAGAGTGGGAGTTTGACTTTTCTCCTGAGCTGCGTGTCCCGACTACCTTTATTAGTGGTAAGTGAGCTGCTTCATTCTTGCCCTGCTTGAATTATTGTTGAGCTGCTCCATGACTTCAATTTATTGATTTCCTTTCTTACTTTGTGTAGATTCGAATTTTGGCTCAACTCTAAGAACCTCGGCAGATATGAAGAAAGTGCACGTTGCATTGGGCATTCCTGCTGAGTACCATGAATGGCTTGTTTGCTGCCGAAAAGCTTGTCATTGATTTAACTTCCCTTAAGGGGGCGAAGAAAACCATTGAGTCTGAGCCTGTGAAACCTACTGCTCTAAAGGTGACTGCATCCATTGCTGAGAGACATGCCCAACGGAAGGGTTTAATGACACCTTCGGTATCCGGGTTTGTATAGAAGTGTTCATTGGGAGCTAAGTCTGGATTGGCTTCTGAGAGGATCACCGTTATGAAGAGCAGAAAGGTGGATTCTACTGCTAAGGTGGTGTCTAGGCCTGTTCCTCATTCTACCGTGACTGACTCGTCTGCTGAGAAGGGGAAATCTGCTCGCATGGGCAGTTGTGAGAGATCCATCGAGTCTGAGGCTGAAAAGTTTCCTGAGGTTTATGCACTGTTGAAGGATGACCTGCTTAAGGACGTCGATGCATGAGCCAAGTTTGTTGATAGTGTTGGGAAAGTTGTCATCCGCTTAGACTTCTTTGCAAAACGTCATGCCTACTTGATGAGGTCTTCCCTGATTGCTACAATGCATAGGACTTTGATCTTGGAAGCTGAGTCTATGCGCTTTAATCAGGATGTTGTCAAGTATGCTAAGCAGGCCTAAGTGGCATTGGTGGCTTAGCTTTGCTCGGCTGCTAAAATGATCAAGAAGCTTGAATCTGAACTCATCGTTTTGAAGGGGTCTGATGTCTCTGCCCCTACTTCTTTATAGTTAGAGATCGCTCATCAGGAGGTCACCCATTTAAATGTTAGGCTTAGTCCTACTTAGGCGATGTTGGAAGCTACTATAGTTATGAATCACGGCTTTGGATAGCTTCGTGAGCTTCCCAAGGTGTATTGCGAAATTTTTAACTGATAGGGTCAACAATCGAACACGTACTTTGCATAGAAAGCAGAGGAGTTCGCGTGGCCACTATGGTTGTATTCTAACTTTCGAGTGGTTTTTTGAGCTTCGACCTTTCCGGGGCATGTTGCGAGATTTTTAACTTATAGAGTCATCTGCCAGACTTTTTCTTTTCGTATAAAGGCGAGTCTGCATAATCATAACAGGCGTAAGTCTCGGCTTATAGATTGCCTTGGGCTGCCAGCCATTGGGTAGTCGGTTGGGCGTTTTACTTACAAAAGCAGACGACCAAAATAACCACTTTAGGCATCGTCCCTGGCTCTCAGAGGCGTTTTAGGCATGAGGTTTAGGTGAAATCGCGCCTCAGAGGCCATATCTTTCCGAGTCACAACTTTGATTCTGCAGGTTGCTTAACTAGTATTGTAACACTTTAAAACCAAGTCACTTCATGAAGATTTGCATGTCGAGGGTGGACCATCTTGTCACGCGAATTCTTTCATGGGAAGGGGTTTTACACTTAGCGTCTCTTCCGGTTAGAGACCTGGGATCCCGCATAATTGAATCCTTCAGTTGGCTAAGTCTATTCCAGGAGAAGGATTATCGTGGCCAATTTTGGGACTTGTTAGGCTTAAGTAACGCTATATTCAGGGGAAACTGAGCAGTCGTACCACATATCCACGTCTGGATATTCCGGATTAGTTTACCCTCTTGTATTGGAGAGTACATGCCATGTCTGAATGGGTAGAAGGCGTCTTCTGCTTATCACATGGGTACACCATGTCTGCAGGGCAAATGTCATCTTCTGCTTGTCATAAAAGTACACCATGTCTGCAGGGCAGAGGCATCTTCTGCTTGTCACATGGGTGATTAGTTTATCCTCTCTCGCTGGAGAGCTTACGCTATGTCTGCTGCTTGTCATAGGGTTGTGATGCGAAAATTAACTTAACACACAAATTTAACCCTCTTTTGACAATTGTAATATAAGTATAAGTAGGGATCGTTCTGGACTGGGGATTAGGAGGGCTTGCTAATAACCTCTAAACTGACTCAAAAAAATAAAACAATCTTAAAAACACTTAACATGACTCACAAGACTCAAAGCAAACTTAAAATACTCAAAACAGCTTAAAACAACTAAATAAACTTAAACTAGACACTAGGAATGACTTTGGAAGAAAATTGACTTTTACTTGAATCAAAACACTTAAAAACACAAACTAAACTAGATTTGAAACACTTTGAAACAAGAAACTAAAAGGGGGGTTTTGATTTGGATGAAGTTGTAACAAACAAACAAGTATGAAAAACTAGACAGATTGTAAAACGAATGTGAGAAATAAGATGATGGATGGGATAGCTAGAGGCTTTTTCTCCACACATGACATGTATGCAAATAACTCGATTTCCAATTACTACTTCATTGAATTATGAATGACAATACTCCAAATTAACCATGACATCACTAGTTAACTCTTAGATTTTCCTTGTTTTATTGGATTGGATGACATCATTCGACAACCCAAAACATTCTTCAAAAGTTCCCTACATGACATCGTAATAGATATACAATCAAAGATCATTACGTTTAATGAAAATCATAAGCATTGACAAAGCACTTGCAACTATGACATCATGTCACTTATGCTAGGAATTGAACTTAACGCGATCGTTTATAAGCGACCTCCACTACTTATGAATGCAAGTTTGTTACGATTATGTGAAACTTTCTTATATTCTAGCATCGGATTTATGCATGCCAATTAAATGTCGACCCTTAATCAACAAATACAAATAAGTTATCAATTAAATCGTTAAGCCAATTGCATTCACGATTCAAGAGTTCATAACTGGAATTTATCAAATTATATTGCACACATAGTCATGGCTTTAAAATCACCCCTAGCCAAGAGGGGTTTAGCCACTCATATTTACAACAAAACAAAAGGAAATGAATTTAAACATTAGAAACAAAAGAAAGAAAACACCTAAACGCTCAAACGATCCAAGTTGGACAGCAAGCACGTCCAAGCAATTTCCTTCCCTTCCTTTGTTACGGCACAAGGTGTTGGTGAGTGTTTGAAGGTTTGTTTGTAAGGAAGAATGGATGTGAAGATGAATGGATGTGTTTGGATGAAGGTTGTATTGAAATAGGGATGAATGATCAAGCAAAAACTAACTATATGGCTGCCACACACACTTCATTTTAGAGAGGAAGTGCACGGCAATGAAGGGAAATTAGTGGTGTGTGCAATGATTCAAGGGTGAAAATGAAGTAATGATGCAAAGCATGGGGGGTAAAATGGAGTGGTGTTGCAGCTAGGGAACATGAATGATTATGCACATGGTAGAGAAAGGAAAGGAAGGTGGAATGGTGCAGAAATGAGTCAAAGGTGCAGCAAGACTCATGATGCACGGCATGGGATTCGAAATGTTGTGGATGGTTCATCAATGAGTGCATGTAGTGGAGGTAAAATTTGTATGAAATCTGATGGGTGAAGGGGACAAGAAATGTGCAGCAATTGAGTGCAATGATTCAATGTTTTGATGCTTGAAATCAGAAATAATGAAGGAGACAAGGGTGGTGCACGGCATGGGTGGATAATGAGTGTAATGGTGCATGAAATGAGTGCAAGAAATCTGGTGCATGAAGGGGACAAGGGTGATTATGCATGGCATGGGTGGAAAGGCGAGTAAGTGGTGAATCAATGAGTGCAAGGAGGTGAAATGATATTGTGCACATGGTAGACAAAGGAAGGGAAGTGGAATTGTGTAGCAAATGAGTGCAAGGAGGGAACATGGATGAATGCGCATGACATGGAGTGATTTATGGCAGAAAATAAGAAATGAATGGCTCCCTTGTACGGCAAGAAAGAGAAATGGTGAATGATGGTATGGCTTGGACTTTTAGGGCAGGTTTAGGACTTGTAGAATATGTGATGAAATGTCCCAAAGTATTTAGGAACCCTTCGTGTGACTAAATCTTTGGTAATTTAGGATTAGGAAAGGTAACGACAAGATAAGGCAAGTTTGACTAGTCTTTCCTCATTCTTAATGGTTTCCTTGTCTTCCTTGGTCCTCAATTTATTTTCTTCCTTTCCTTGGCACATTCGTAGCTTCTTTAGATCTTTAATTTCGTCAAACCACTTTGCTCCATGCATGTGATATCCATTCCATGCCCAAAACTGCTCCAAAAGGCACCAAAATGTATTTCTTTGCCTCTTTAACCCTTTATACCTACAACCACACGAAAATGGCTTGAAATACTAAATTAACTAAGAAATAACAACATAAATGCACAAGAACAAGCTAACTAAGTCGCATAAATATGCTCCTATCAAATTCCCCCACACTTAGCTTTTGCTAGTCCTCGAGAAAAGTAAAAGAAACAAAACAAAACAAATAAAACAAAACCTAGACCTTCCAACATTTGCCTCAGGGATTTTTAATGAAACATGACATGTTAAAAATCATCATTCCCACAGATTTTGGTCATCTTTACCCTTGAGCACATACTTAATCATAGTCACCACTTACTAGTTCACAATTAACCAATTAAAACGATGTTTTGAATGTAGTAATATGCCTTAGAGAATTTGCTCAATTTCTTACAAGATACTCTCTATTTTCACACACATTTTCTGACTACACACCCTACACTAGTATATGTGAGAAGATTAATGTAAACACGAAAAACTAGGACTCACATATGTTATAACAAAGAAAGCAATTTCCTGGAGTTATTAAGCATGTTTAGATATGATCTCATGAATGGAATGCTACTACTTAGATGCGAGAACCAGTGACACCATATGCTCATACCAATTTCGAACTCCACAAATTGAAACACACAACACTCAAGATTGAAGTCAAGGGTTGTAACAGGGCTTGGGGGTAATGGCTAATAAAGAAAGGGTAGGAATAACAAACGTTCTTAAAGCGATAGCAAGCAAAGCAATGAAATAGACACTTGGAATTCACTTTAGAATGCATAATCAACTTTTAAATACAACGGGAAGTTTCATGCAACACTTAGGGCCGAATTCAATGTTTTGGACCCCTTTTTAACAAAAACACTTTAGAGCTCTTTTTCATACTCTTTTCAATTCTTTTTTTCTTTTCACTCTATTTTTTTTTCTTTTCTACCCGTGCCTTATTAAGGACTTTGGCACACACACACACACACACAAGAATCACTTCCCCCACACTTGCTTTCTACAATACATTGATAAAAAAGGAGTTCATTTTAAGTCATGCTTTACTATGCTTCAAGAACAAGGGTATGGATGGTCCTAAAACTAGGCTAGGTAAGGATAGTGTGGATTAACAAAGAACATAGGCTTAACAAGGCTCAACGGGGTTAAACTTAAACACTTAATGAAATAGGGGCATGGTAATTTGGCTTTGGTGGTCACTACACAACTTCATCTTGAATATGTGTTATGCAAATCAATAGCATGCTTTGAATAAAATAGACATGAGTTCTAGCATTTGGAACTAAATGATGGAACGCCTTCTAAGTAGCAACCAAGCAAAGAATAATGAGATCATGCAACGACTTTAGAAAACAATGATGCATAGATTATTAACTCTCTAAATAAACGTTTAGGCTCAAGTCTCACAAGGTTGTAGTGTTCATTTGATTTCCTTCCTTCAAGCATGTTACAAAAACTGATTTTTCCTTTATGATTGCATGTGAATTCATAAATTATAATCACAACCAAGCATACACCAAAGAGTAAATCAAATTTTCATCCATGTTTATAACTCTCTTTAACAGTCATGTAATTAAAAACCAAATCCTCATCAATGTGTTGGAAGGTACCCTAAGACACAAATAAACACACAAAAACAACTCTTTTTTGGTTTTTCAAAACAATTTTTCAAATTTTTATGAGATTTTCGGATTTTTATGTCAAAACACACTAAAACACTCCAAAACAGCTTAAAAACACTTAAAAACAGCAAGGAACAACACTAAAAGTAATGGGTGATAAACTCCTACGAATTTTATGCAAAACAACTTGGTTACCCCCCCCCCCCACACTTAAATCAAACATTATCCTTAATGTTTCAAGCACAAACTCACACAAAACAAGCAAACAAACAAACAACGAATAAACATGACAAGTATAGCAAAGTAAAAACCAGACAGAGTAGAGTTTAAGAACGCAAATCAGGTTTTAGAGATAGATGATCTTGTTGACTTTCCACAGCTTTGATTTCGAACTGGTTTGGAATTCTGAGCGAGGAATATTAGAGTTCCTTGGTTGTGTAGTCTGCATTCTTCTCTACTTGTTTCTTCTGCACGACAGGCAGGCACGAGGTAGAGGTGATGGTCTGTTTCCTTTTTCAATCTTTCCAAGTGCCGACCATTTGCTTTTTTTCTCCTTGTCCCTAGCTGAGGATGAATTAGCATATTGTCTCCACATGCTTCGAGGTATCATTTTCACTTCCCTTATCTGTTCTCCAGGCAGATGTGGTAGCTTTTGAGGAAGCATAAGATGTTGAAAATGAGTACTCGAAAGCAAGGCTAGGTAAGCAATCAGGAAGGGGTTCCAGGTAGTCGATTCCAGATCGAAAGATTGATACTAAGTGCTGGCCGATTGCTCTCTTTCTCTTTATCCCGCAGGTGAAAACAACGACAAGGAGAAGGACAGGGAGAAAGCATGATATAAGATACTTTTGCTTTCAACCTTCATGATATGAAATACTTTTGCTTTTGATGGATTATTTGCAGAGGTATCCCAGGGAATAAGGAACACTAA
Organism: Malus sylvestris; assembly: GCF_916048215.2. Lineage (NCBI taxonomy): Eukaryota > Viridiplantae > Streptophyta > Magnoliopsida > Rosales > Rosaceae > Malus > Malus sylvestris. The sequence continues at coordinate 29,891,916 of NC_062274.1, read as the reverse complement.
GTGACTCGAGAAGCTTTGTTGGGAAGGTATTCTCCCTTGCAATGGAAGGTGAAGGTCGACATTTATATGAATTAATAACCGGTACTATTCTTTCACTCTTGTCGGCAACCGTTGAATGATTGAACAGTAATCTTCACGTGCTTTCTACGTCACCAGAAATCTTCGATAGATTGCCCATAATTTTCACAAGACTGAGTGTGCATGTGATAGGTGCTGACACGTTTGGAAAAGCAGGTGCCTCTTCGATATCTGAAATCGGCGCTTCGACAAATTGCCCGTGATTTCTGCAAAGCTGAGTATGCATGTGACACATGTTGACACATCTGGAAAAGCAAATGCCTCTCCGATTTCTGAGCTTGCCTCTTTGATTTTTAAGCTCTGTCGAGTGCAGAGGTTGTGTGTGACAAGTGCGGACAAATCTGGAAAAGAGGATGGCCGGTGGTTTCTGAGCAAGCCCAGCTTTTGAGAAAGGTAGTGCCTCTTCGATTTTTGAATTGTCCTCTTCGATCTCTAAGCTCGCCTCTTCGATCTCTGAAATCCCGTTGAGGTGAAAGGATATTGTGTACATGGTAGACAAAGGAAAGGAAGTGGAATGGTGCAGCAAATGAGTGCAAGGAGAGAACATGGATGAATGTACACGGCATGGAGTGATTTATGGCAGAAAATTGGAAAGGAACGGCTCCCTTGCACGGCAAGGAAGAGAAATGGTGAAGGATGGTATGGCTTGGACTTTTAGGGCAGGTTTAGGACTTGTAGAATATGTGATGAAATGTCCCAAAGTATTTAGGAACCCTTCGTGTGACTAAATCTTTGGTAATTTAGGATTAGGCAAGTTTGACTAGTCTTTCCTTATTCTTAATGGTTTCCTTGTCTTCCTTGGTCCTCAATTTATTTTCTTCCTTTCCTTGGCACATTCGTAGCTTCTTTAGATCTTTAATTTCGTCCAACCACTTTGCTCCATGCATGTGATATCCATTCCATGCCCAAAACTGCTCCAAAAGGCACCAAAATGCACTTATTTGCCTCTTTAACCCTTTGTACCTACAACCACATGAAAATGGCTTCAAATACTAAATCAACTAAGAAATAACAACATAAATGCACAAGAACAAGCTAACTAAGTCGCATAAATATGCTCCTATCAGGTTGGTCAGTTTGTTTATGCATTTAGCCCAGGCTTGTGAATAATTCCTTCAATTTTCATTGAAAATAGAGGCTTTTATTAACTTTGCTCGTAGGCAGTAATGGCATAACAACTGATAATTCTCGGCATGCAAGGTCTTAATCATCGAGCTACTTGAGTCTTCGAACTTTTTCATCTTGAACGGGGTTCAAGGAATGGTAGGAGGTCACATGTAGTACTTTTTTAGGTTGTAAGCATTCCCTTGCTTGTCAATTTCTTTGTCGTTCAGAGTGGTGAGGGTGTAGCTGCCCCTTTCGTCTACTCAGTTGACTTTGTACGGACCTTCATTGATGGGAGCCATATTTTTTTGGAGCCTTCCCGTCAGGCAATGATGAAGGCTTTTCTAAGGACTAAGTCTCTTGGCTGAAACAGCCAGATTTTTGCCCTCTTGTTGTAGCTAGAGAAGAGCTACTGCTGATAGGCTGCAATGCGGGTGATAACCTTCTCGCGCTCTTCTTTTGCCAGGTCTAAGTTGGTGGTCATCTTTTTTTTTTCTGCTCAAAATTCAATAGTACAGTGCTGATGCTTAGCACCATGACATTGAGAGGGATGATCACCTCAAAACTATACACCAGAGAGAATAGAGTTTCATTGGTTGCTCATCTTTTGGTGGTTCGATATGCCCATAGAACACCAGGGAGCTCTTCTGGCCACTTGCCCTTCTTTTCTGAGAGGGTCTTCTTAAGGCAGTCGATGATGGTCTTATTGGACACCTCGGCCTACCTATTGCCCGGCAGATACCGAGGTGTGGACATGTGCTCTTGATGCTATATTTTTTGAAAAACTCGCCAAGTCCTTGCCCACAAATTGTGGACCATTGTTGGTGACAATGGACTGTGGGATACCAAAGTAGCAAATAATGTTCTTCCATATAAAGCGCTCTATGTCCGTCTAGGTAGTTGTTGTCATAGGTTTGGCTTCGACCCATTTTATGAAGTAGTCGGTCACTACGATCATCATGCATCTGCTCCCAGTAGCAAATGATATTGGTCCAACCAGGTCAATTGCCCACTGCATGAATGGCCAAGGGCTCGTCTATGGATGGAGTTCGCTGGCAGGTAGTACAGGCAGGGCTTAAAGCACTGGCAGCTATCATACTTTTGTATATACTCTTTGGCATCTTGATGCATGGTTGGCCAATAATAGCCAGCGTTAAAAGCTTTTTGTGCCAGAGAGCGGCCTTCTGAGTGGTTTCCAAAGACGCCTTCGTGGATTGAGCTAAGGATCTTTAGTTTGTTAGGAAATGATATGCAGTGAAGGAATGGTCCTTAAAAGGATCTTCGAACGAGCATGTCGTTCCACATATAGTAGCGTGTTGCCTTCATCTAGAGTTTCATGGACTTTAGTATGTCTGCGGGAAATGTTCCATTGACTATTTAGTCGATGATGGGATCTTGCTAAATCGGGGTTGTGCTGACTTGTACCAGCTTTACTGTTGGTTCCTTATCTATGCTTAGCTTTTCCAAGTCCTCGACCGGGATGGAGCACTTGAGTTGATGGTCTAACACAGAGCCTAGGCTTGCTAGTGTGTTTGTTGGACATTTTAGCTGCTTTTGTACCTTATCGAGGTATCGGGTCATCCTTGGTTGCTTTGCTGCGTACTCATCTGAAGTTTGGTTGGTGATCAGTTGGGAATCAGAATCGATTGTGAGCTTCTTCACCGCTAGGTCTTTCCCTAATCGAAGACCCGCTAGTAGGACTTCATACTTTGCTTCAATGTTTGATGCCTTAAAGCTTAGAGTGATCGTCTACTCGAGCATTGAATCGTTCGGGGTAGTGAGAACTAGGCCTACTGTTGATCCTTGGTAGTTGGATGATACGTCGACGTGCAAGCGTCGAAAATCTCCTGCAAGCATGGCTGGTGTGACTACGGTGTGCTTAGTTACCTCTAAGGGCATTTTTGGGCTGAGTTATTGCGCTTGTCAGAATGTTTTCCAATTTTCACGCCTTTAAAGTCGTGCGTCTGGGCTGTGCGGAATATCGCATCATAACGATGATTACGTACGTCTAAAGGTACAGCTTGAGCTTTTAGTTTGCAACAATTAGCATCAAAATCAAAGTTTTGATTTTTAGGTATCCGACTTCCGCATCGAGGAGAACTTTTGAACTGTGGAATACAGTGGCCCCTAGCTCTTCTCGTATGAGGGTAGAGCTTATTGCTGCTACAGATACTGCCATATAGATGCATAGATCATCCGTTACCTCCGGCTTGGATAGTAGGGGAGGTGATGTCAGGTACTTCTTCAAGTCCTGTAATGCTTTCTCGCACTTCGTCGTTCCCTTTGTCTAGCTATACATTTTTTTATCTTGGAAAAAACTTGCATTGGCTGGTAGGTCGCGAGAAGAATCGGTTAAGTGCAGCTGCTAGTCAGGTCAAGACCTTGGATCTTCTTCAGAGTGGTGGGGGACTTCATATCCATGATCACTTAGATCTTCTTTGGATGCGCATTTAGCGTAGTCTGATCGCAGCTTAGGGTTAAGGAAGATGTGCTCAGAGTCTTTTTCAAGTTTTCATCTTGATTCATCTATCAGGTCATTGTCGTCCTTGACGCTATCTTCCTGACCTGCCTACTATGATTGTTATTCGGTGGAGGTAGAATCGTCTTTGTGCACTTTAGCTGTTACTGTTAGGCCAAAAGATTTCTTCTTCGCCTCCTTAAGAACTTGTACAGTGCATTGCCTGGACATGGCCTGGTCACCTTTGATCTCTTTGACTGCTTCTCCTAAGATGTGAAATTGGATTTTCTGGTACTTGATCGAGGTCACAGCTCCAATATTCACTAGCTAAGGTCGACCCAATATCCCGTTATGAGGAGATAGGTCGCTAACGATCATGAAGGTTTGCGATGAGACAATTGGGGGGCTAGTTACGTTGAGTGTGATAGTGCCAATAGCAGTTGAGGTGAGTCTATTGAATCCGGTCAAGACATCTACTTTTCGTTAGATCGTGCTCTCCAGGCCCATCTTCTGAATGATTGACAGTTGTAAGATGTTGACTGAGCTGCTGTTGTCCACCATGATTCTATTAACTTTGATAGTTGTTAGATGACTAACAGGTGCAGCCTCCCTACCTTTGGGGATGATCCGACCTTTCTAGACGGGATGTTGACATACGCGGGGTACATCTATCCTTGCAGGTGCGTTTGCAGCGAGTGTATGTGATATTGTCACCTTTGATAGATCATTAAAAGCATATGTCATGCTCTGAGCAATGCTCTAAAAATCTATAATTCATCGCACTTCAGTTTCAGACTGGGCAGTGTGGGATCTAAATGAGACATAGTGGGAGCATACCACAACAATTCGCGGCATTTTCCAGGAACGTTAACATGCTCATCTCCAGCTAACGACATGAAGACTATCTCATCAAAGTGATAATCTGCAAAATGTACGGTAAAAAGATCTCATGTCAAAGGTTCTAAATAACGAACAATTGATGGCAAATCATAGCCGATATAGATTCCCATTTTTCTCTGAGGACCCATTTTGGTATGTAGTGGCGGCGCTATTGGCATATAAATTGCGCACCCAAACACATGTAAATGTAAGATGTCAAGCTCGTATCTAGTAACCAACTGTAACGGTGAATAAGGTTAGGTAATGGTGGGCCTCAAGCGGACCAGCATAGCTGCGTGCAATATTACATAGCCCCAGGCCGATACCGGCAATTTGGTTCTCATAACCAAAATCCAAGCTATAAATTGAAAGCCCTTTATGAAATCTTCTGTTAGGCCGTTTTAGGTGTGAACATGGGGTACATGATGTTCCACATCAATCCCTACTGACATGCAATAATCGTGAAAGGTCTGTGACGTAAACTCTCCAGCGTTAGCCAGTCGAATCAACTTAATCGGATAATCAGGATGGTGATCCCTTAGTTTAATGATTTGTGCTAGAAGTTTCGCAAATGCAGTATTGCGTGTGGACAATACGCAAACATGTGACCATCATGTCGATGCATTAACCAACATCATAAAGTATATAAATTGAATGCATGTTGGTTGGATAGGTCCACAAATATCCCCTTGAATTCTTTGAAGAAACTTAGGGGGGTTGTGAATAATCTTTGTAATCGAGGGTTGAGTATTCAACTAACCAAAAGAATACGCTTTGCACGGTGAGAATCCAACATAGGGAGGTAACCGATGCCCATGTGATGATTTGAGAATATGGCACATCATGTCACGTCCGGGATGTCCCAGATGGTCATGCCAAAACATCAAAGTGCTCTGGAACTCAGGCATAGAGTTGGCCACATTATGGGCTTCTATGCTGCGAATGGTTGTTATGTACAAACCACTTGGGAGACCTTTCAACTTCTCGTGAATATGCTTCTAGCCATATTCTTCCGAAACGTGGAGAATAGAGGGTCTTTTTAATGGTTAAGACTGTACCATTAGACAACATGATACGGGCCTTTTCGTATCCTTCAATCAGGTTGGATGGGCCTGAGAAAGTTGTCAAAGGTGCTTTCTTGGGTATTAAGTTAGTAAAATAGTGTCACTCCTGCAAGATGGTGTGCATGGTAGCACTATTAGTCAGACAACTAACTTCCTCACTAGACATACCTAGAAATAAATTGACTGAATTGGTCACATGCATAAATATAATTCCATTCATTCAATTAAGCAATTCGAGAAATAATATCCATCAAATAACAATCCATAATTCAAAACAAACCAAAACCAAACAAATTATTCCAAAGACTTAGAAAAGTTGTTCAAAATTAAACCATAAACCTAGAAAAATAGGGGAGAAGGGGCGGCCACTTGTAGTAGGTTCGGCCAATGGGGGTAAAACACCCTAAAATATGTCTAATTTATTCGTCCCTAGGCGCTGATGCCTCTCGTAAATCCGATATCTTCATTGATGTAGTAGTATCTTCCGGATGTTCCACATGTGCAAAGTTAAACTCACGACGAGAATGATACTTGACAATAGCCTCTGTTGGAAGTATGCCCACAAAGCCACTCTTTTGATGTAGTAGCTCTTGGAATACTTATTGTATTAAACTATTATATGTTTAATGAAGGGCAAAGCTTATTGTTAATCACTATTTATTATATCATGTGTTTAAGTAATAAGGGAATCCAAGGAAAGTATTTAATCTGAGAGAGAAGTGATCTAAGTAAGTTAGATTGACGAGACATTTCTCTTATGTTCATTCCTAAAACGTTCCTAGCCATAGGATTGCCAATTGGGCATTGACAATCCGCTAAGGTTAGTATGTGTTATGTCAACTCAAGCGTGAGTATGACTAGTCTCAAGTCATTTAGTGTTGGACACTAAGACAAACACGTAGGTGCTCGAAAGGGTAATCGAGTACACTGAACAACATTTAAAAGAGAGTTCGAACATACATGTCATGTAAGAACTCGTTAGTTGCAATATGCAAAGTAGTCCTTTGACCTGAGGCATCATATATGTTTAATGTTTAGGTCCTTGATCTTTGATCATGTCAAAGGCATTCCATCGAGAGTGTCCATGGCATTGTTGGGGTCAAGATATCTAGTCATGTAGGCATATGAATGCACAATAAGGGATCTCTAACCCACCATGATGGAGGGATAATACTCTAAGATATGATTCGGGAGTCTTTGGCCAAAGCATATGAATATGACTTAGGAAGTTTGTTCCAAATCATATTCAATTGAATCATATAAAGAAGTATCACATTGGATAGTAGACATGAAACAAACTATCACTCAAACAATGTGATTAAGAGTATTGTATTAGAGAATGACCGTATTGCATTATAATTGTAACTGGATAGGTTCTCTAACCACTCCTACTTAGCTTGGGTGGCCATGACATACTGCTAGGTGTCACTCATGGTTTGTGGAAGCCTTGAAGATTAACAAACACTAATCTTCAACAAAAAGAGAATTGAAATGTTGTTTCAATTCATAATCGATCGTTAAGAGTAACAATTGCCCACTGCCTCGCTAATTGGAACCTAATGGATCGTACACCGAGTAAGGATGAAAGTGAAGAAATATAAATGAGATGGATAAGCGATTAAATGGTTTAATTGAGTATGGTCAAGATTAATTAATTAGTTAATTAATTTTACAAAAGGTTCATATTGGGCTTTTAAGTTGGTTTTGGGTTTCGGGGACCAAAAGTGTTTTGATGCACAAGGCCCACTATGTTTAAGTTGTATGACAACTAAAACAAAATGGGCAATTAGCCCAATAACAAAGACAAGGTCGGCCATAAGGGTGAGTGGATGCAAACTTGAATTAATTACAAGTTTGCCACTCACATGTGCTGTAGTATAAAGTCAACTTTATAGCTTTTTCTCATTAGGGTTTTCTTGAGGCAAAGAAGAGAAACACTTTCGCTCTTTTTCTCTAAAAAGGAGGCTGGCCACTTAGGGAAGAATTAGCTAGCAATCTTTTCTTTTCTAAGTCATCCATTTCATCTTCACACTTCATCCTTGGTGTGGAGACTTAGAGACACCAAATCTTTGGTGTTCTTAGAGATCCTTTCCTCAAATCCTCAAGGAGCAAAGGAGCATCAAAAGGAAGAAAAACACATGGAAGATCCAAGGAGCTAGGAGGTGACTTGAAGGCCCTCCACTTGGGTGAATCCCTTGTGTAAACAAGGATGAGCTTCAAGGGTAGTGAATATCTAAATCCTTCCTTCTCTTTAATATTGTTAAAGAGTCTTGTGGTTCACCATTCACTAGGCTTTGAAAGTCATGGGTTTTAGAATTGTTTTGAATGCATGCCTACTTTAATGTGTTATTCGTTGTGAAATTGACCCCAGGTCGAAGCCTGGTTGTCACGCGCAGGGGCAATAAGCCCAAAGGTTGCTATGGCAGTCTATACAGATGGGCTTCAGGCCAATGACAGTGCATGGTGTGGTCGACGGTGGTGCCACAAAATCCCAATTTCCTTTCCTTTTTTTTCAAATTTTCTAGGGTTTGAAAAACCCTAATATGCTTCTAATTTATTTATATGCTTTGACTCACAATTCCACATAGCAATTTAATTGCGTAATGCATGAAATATATATATATATATATATATATATATATATATATATATATATATATATATATATATATATATATCGTGAGGAAAATATAAACATAGAAGGGTTCATGCATCATGGGGAATGTTTTCATGCTTCATGGACGTTTCAAATATCTTTCTTTATTTTAAGCATACCTGATTAGCTAAAAACAAATAAGAGCCTTTGAATTTTGTGGAAGATAGCCTCCTCATACGATCCGTTAATTCCTCAGCTTCTGCAAGAGCATGCTGATAATGTGTTGTAAGCTTATTTAACTGAGCTATCTAAGGAATAAAGAGAGAGGGGGGGGGATCGGTGGTAGCAAGAGGGAGAAAAGAGAGATTTAATTGTGAGGTGTAAGGCCATTCCATTTCGACAAAAGACCCATGCCCAAATTTCATAGCTTTGGGTCCACTATCCTGATCATGATTTTCCTACCCCCAAAAGGAAAGGTCCTTCCCTTTTTGCCCGGTTGTGGGCGAGGAGGGATTCAAATACCCATGGATTCGCTGTTTGCTTACTGGCTTCATATAATTCAAAAAACACTAGTTTTCTCGAAGCCTTTTGTTCATATCTCTCATCAAAAAGTGCTATTCGATAATGTCTATCTAGCAGACCCCCCTCTAACCCAAGCGAGCATTCAAATATCTGTCCTACATTCATTCATGAAGGCGTTGTATCACCTCCATTGTGCCTTTATTTATTGTAGTAGGATAGGTAAAAACCTTAACCTTTTAGGATTACAACTCTTAATAGGTAATCAACTCCTAATAGGAATATAAGAGATATTCCTATATCTACTAGGATTTACATAATCACATTCCTATTCTAAATATGATTGCAACATAAAGTAATAGATTATACTAAAAATATGGGGAACAAGCATATGATGAATGTTCATCCAAGTATTCAACAAGCCTCTTACAATTTATTGAACAAAAAAAGTTATCTATTTTCTGTCTAAGTGAGACTCCCGGCCTAGAAAAGTGCCTAGACGTGTCTAGGCGGGCTAAGCAGGTGACTAGACGAGCTAGGCTGAAGCCTAAGGAGGTCTAGACACCATTCCTTAATTTTCAAATGCCTATAAATTGGGACAATGACCAGTAGCCTAGTGCCTAGGCAGCGCTAGACGAGGAATTTTAGGATAGTGCTAATTAACACTATAATTCTCACTCCAACTTATACACTTGTGAAACCGACAATCTAACCTAAAGGTACACTTGAATGTCATTACTCACTGCAAGTGAATAGGGTTTCTTCTACAACATATTACGTCATAAATTTCAACTCTGCTCCTATTCATAATTTAAATGAATTTAATGTAAATTATCTTATCTTTTCTCATAATAAAATGTCATTACTCACTAAGTTGGATCACAACTAAAGTATGACCCATATAAATTACTAGAAAAATCACCATATTTATATTGTGAATCATTATTTAAAAAACTGAAAATATGACTTTAACCCCTCAAATTCAATTTTTTCCATATAAAAACCGACATAATTTTTTACTAAAAAAAACCCAATGACTAGGATCCACCTCATTGAATTCATTAATTATATATTACTTTACACAATTTACATTGTTAGATGCCTAAAATACCCTTATTGCATATTTGATGTGCACAATTAATTCTATGCAGATTGTAAGGAGAGAGTTTATGATTTATATCAAATATGAGAATTGTTGGCTTAATTATATGTATCTGGCATTATGAGTTCATATATATATATATATATATATATATATATTGTTGATGCACAAAAAATCGGTGAGGACTTTGGTACAACAGAAAGTGTTAAGTTTGTGACCTTCGCTAGATTGCTTCGGTCACTAGTATGGATAAGTATGTAAATTGATAGAGATGGGGAAGCAAACACAAGATGTACGGGGTTCACCCAGATTGGCTACGTCCACGGAGTAGAGAAGTTCTCATTAATTGTGAAGGGTTTACACAAGTACATATGTTCAAGCTCTCCTTTAGTGAGTACAAGTGAATGATTTAGTACAAATGACATTAGGAAATATTGTGAGAGAATGATCTCTATTTATATAAGAGAGTTTCTAGTTTCATTCTGACATTAACACGTGTCGTGTTGTGATTCGCTTCTGATGTTGACACGTGTCGCGCTATGATTGGCTTCTGATGTCGACACTCGCGCTGTGATTGGCCTCCTGGTTAGAGGGAAACTCTTCTGGGTCCTTGACGGTATAACGTTGACCGGTGCTTAGTAGTTTCAAGATTGGTTAAGTATGGTACAAACAGTGCTCCCCTATGTTCCTGAGTAAGGGAAGCTTCTCGGTTAGGGACTTGCAAGATCCAAGCCATTGAGTAATCACGAAACTTCTAAATACCGAAGTGTGGTATCATTTTCACTTGCCTTATCTGTCTCATACGTAGATGTGGCATCTTATTTGGAAGTATTTTTCCTCCATCCAGGGGTGGTATCTTTAACCGATGAAGATGCACGAGGTAATGTATCAATTTCACTTGAAGCTTACTTGTAGTTTCGAGCTTGGTCAAGTGCGATACAAAACCCTATAGTAGGAGTCCCCCAAGTCCCCGAGCTAGGAGATTTGCCGAAAGAGGTAACAGACAAGGTAAGTAATCAGACTTCCAAGCAAGCAACCTGGATCAGAGGTTCGACTTCGGCTTCCGGTTGATTGTTCTCCTTCTCCTTGTGTCGTAAACAGCAACAAGGATAAAGAGAAGCAAATGGAGAAGATATGATATGAGATACTTTTGCTTTTGAAGAAGTAACTTTCCACAGGCTTATTCTTGAACTAGGTTGGAGGGTTTTCTGGTTTCCTCTAGAGTATAAGGTCGATTCAAGAATTTGAGGGTAAAAATAAGTCCATCAAATCAAGAGTGTGTTCGACCTTGATGATATGGGATACTTTTGCTGTTGACGAAGTAGTGGATGAATCGGCACGTGTTCTGTTGCGCTTGTCTCCACATGCTTCCTTGTATCCTTCTCACTTGCCCTATCTGTTCCCCAGGCAGATGTGGTATCTTTTCTGGAAGCATAAGATGTTAAAGATGAGTACTCGAGAGCAATGCCAGGTAAGTAGTCAGGCAAGGGGTTCCAGGCAATCAGTTCCTGACTGGAAGCTTGATTCCAAGTGCTGACTGATTGTTCTCTTTCTCCTTGTCTTGCAGGTAAGAACAAGGGCAAAGGAAAAGATAGGGAAAAAGCATGATATGTGATACTCTTGCTTTTGACCCTGATGATATGAGATACTCTTGCTCTGGTGTGGCTAGTTTGTATAAGTATTATTGGGGGGAAGAAAGCTGAGTATTTCGAGAGGCTTCATTAGGAATGCCCTCTCAGATATGAGGAAGGGTTGAGCATTTTTGCAGGTCTGCCTGTCCGTGGAGGATGGAGGTCGGCATATATAGGAGTCTCTCTAACAACAAATAGTAATGTTATTCCTTTACCCTTCTTGGTTGTAGCAATGTAGTGGGAACTGTAAGCTTCACGTGTTTTAACTTTGTCAGAACACTTTGAAAAAGTGGTATGCGGTATCTGGAAAGCTGATGTTGCATACGAAGATTGCAGACGAGCTTTATCTAAGGAAATCTGATTTTCGAAGTTCGGAGAGCGATCCCTCTTCGATTTTCGAACAAGCAATCCTGTCGGGGATCTGGCTTTTGAGATTCAGAGAACGGTGCCTCTTCGATTTTTGAGAAAGCAATCCTGTTAGGAGTCTGGCTCTTGAGATTCGAAGAGCGGTGCCTCTTCGATTTTTGAGAAAGTAATCCTGTTGGAAGTCTGGCTCTCGAGATTCAGAGGGCGGTGCCTCTTCGATTTTTGAGCAAGTAATAATGTTATTCCTTTACCCTTCTTGGTCATAGCAATGTAGTGGGCGCTGCAAGCTTCACATGTTTTAACTTTGTCACAGCACTTTGAAAAAGTGGTCTATGGTATCTGGAAAGCTGATGTTGTGTATGAAGATTACAGACAAGCTTTATCCAAGGAAATCTAGCTCTCGAAGGTTGAAGAGTGGTGCCTTTTCGATTTTCGAACAAGCAATCCTGTCAGGGATCTAACTCTCGAGATTCGGATAACGGTGCCTCTTCAATTTTTGAGAAAGCAATCCTGTTGGGAGTCTAACTCTTGAGATTCGAAGAGCAATGTCTCTTCGATTTTTTAGAAAGTAATCCTGTTGGGAGTCTGGCTCTCGAGATTCGGAGAGTGATGCCTCTTCGATTTTTGAGCAAGTAATCTTGTTCGGAGTGTTTTCTCGAATGTGAGTAAAGGTTGGGCATTTTTGCCAATCTGCCTTGCCACGGAGCACGGAGGTTGACACACATTGGGACTTTCTAGTTATCAAGCAGTGGTGATGTTCTTTTACCCTTGTGGGTAATAGTAGGGTAGCTGGATCTTCAAAATTTATATGTCTAAACTTTGTCAGAGATCTTTGGCAAAGTTATCTGTGGTACCCAATGAGCTGATGTTGTGTGTGGAAAGTGGTGCCTCTTCGGAATCCGGAAAGTGGTGCCTCTTTGGAATCTAGAAAGTGGTGCCTCTTCGATTCTTGAACCAATGGCCATGTTGCCCTTTCTTTTATAAGGGCACCAATTGTGTGCAAGAAGTACATTCAAATAGTTATTGCTTGTAGGAATTTTCCCCTTACTTCAGAGATTTATTGCACCTCATTTCTCCTTCATCATTTTTGAGAATGTTTGGCCCATCCGACTGTCGTTTTGACTTAAACTTTGGTGAAGAGGCAGCTATGCCTTCTCAAGACAACATATGGCGCCCATCCTTCTTATCCCCTACTGGTCCTTTTACCGTTGGGGACTCTGTGATGAAGAATGATATGACAGTTGCGATGGTGGCTAGGAACCTTCTCACTCCCAAAGATAACAGACTACTTTCCAAACGGTTTGATGAGTTGGCTGTTAAGGATTCTATGGCTCTCAGTGTTCAGTGTGCAAGTTCTGTGTCTAATATGGCCCAACGTATTGTGTTAAATACACCAAGGCCTTATTCACTAAGTTCTTTGAATTTTTTCTTTTGTTGAAGCTTCTATGTTGAAGCTTTGAGAGTGAAGCATGTATGTTGAGGTAATACTCCCTTAATTTCCCGAGTGAGGAAAGCTTCTCGATTGGAGACTTGAAAAATCCAAGTCACTGAGTGGTTGTGAGACTTCTCAGTATCAAGGTGCAGTAGCATATGGTAGGAGTCCCCCAAGTCTCCGGTCGAGGGAGTTGACGAATGAGGCATTTCCTTTCTAAGGGGTAGCCCAAAACTCCTCATTCATATATATTTGTTATGAAAGTTGTTAGGCCCAAAGAAGAGGAGGCCTAGGCAATTTTTTTTTTTTTTCGAATTTTCGAATTTTCGATTTTTTTTTTTTTTTTTGAATTTTTGAATTTTTGGATTTCCAAAAAAAAAATACATATATATATATATATATATATATATATTTTAAGCTTTGTAGGTGAAGCTTTGGTGTTGAAGCTTTGTAGGTGAAGCTTTAAGGTTGAAGCTTTGTTGGGCACCATGAAATGATTTTGCTTCACAGTATCTTGATCAAGATAGTGTGAAGCTTTTGTAGGTGAAGCTTTTGTGTTGAAGCTTTGTAGATGAAGCTTTTGTGGGTCAAGCTTTTGTGGGTCAAGCTTTTGTGGGTCAAGCTTTTGTGGGTGAAGCTTTTGTAGGTGAAGCTTTTGTGGGTCAAGCTTTTGTAGGTGAAGCTTTTATGGATCAAGCTTTTGTAGGTGAAGCTTTTGTGGGGTACCATGAATTGATTTTGCTTCACACTATCTTGATCAAGATAGTGTGAAGCTTTTGAGAATTTGTAGTTGCCCTCCATTGATGAAGCTTTGTTAAATTTCCCTTCTTTTTTATTTTTTGGGAAACTAGAAATTTGAAAATGTGGGAAAGACAACATATACAAATTTTTCTTCCACATTGTTGAGCAAGAGATTGTGATGCAAGCCACACCTTATAGTAGTCGAAGGTTTGGATGAACCATATAAATTGAATTTGCTTCGAAGGTCTGAGAATTGTAGTTGCCCTGCATTGATAAAGCTTTTGTTGGCACCATAAATTTGTTTTGCTTCACACTGTCTTGATCAAGAGTGTGTGAAGCTTTTGAGAATTATGGTTGAACTCCTTTGGTGAAGCTTTTGTTGGCACCATAAATTCGTTTTGCTTCACACTGTCTTGATCAAGAGTGTGTGAAGCTTTTGAGAATTGTGGTTGCCCTCTATTGATGAAGCTCTTGTTGGCACTATAAATTGGTTTTGCTTCACACTGTCTTGATCAAGAGTGTGTGAAGCTTTTTACGAGTTGTAGTGTTTGCATTGTTACAGAGGGGAAATGTTTGAAGCAGATGCAAAAGGGTTGAATAGCTTGATCTTCATATGCCATGCACTGAAGTTGTTGTTGGCTTGCAATAAGACTTTGTTGGCATAAGTGCACCCTTAATTGAGTTGTCAAGCTTGAGGGTTTTTGATTATTTGTGAATACTAGGAGTTCACATGTACAAGTTGTACCACTCGTCTTCTGGTAGGTGGAATGAATGATGAGTTGCTTTCATCACTTGGTTGGTGGTATGAAAGTGAGTTCCTTCTTCCCCTAGTTGGTGGCATGAATGGCAAGTTGCCAAGTGATATTAGAGTACGGGTTGTATATTTCATCACCTGGTTGGTGGCATGAAGGAGAGTACAGGTTATACATTTCATCACCTGGTTGGTGGCATGAAGATGAGTTCCTTCTTCACCTGGTTGGTGGCATGAGTGGCAAGTTGCCAAATGATATTAGAGTACCGGTTGTACATTTCATCACCTGATTGGTGGCATGAAGGAGAGTACGGGTTATACATTTCATCACCTGGTTGGTGGCATGAATGGCAAGTTGCCAAATGATATTAGTGTACGGGTTGTACATTTCATCACCTGGTTGGTGGCATGAAGGAGAGTACGGGTTGTACATTTCATCACCTGGTTGGTGGCATGAAGATGAGTTCCTTCTTCACCTGGTTGGTGGCATGAGTGGCAAGTTGCCAAATGATATTAAAGTATAGGTTGTACATTTCATCACCTGGTTGGTGGCATGAAGGAGAGTACGGGTTGTACATTTCATCACTTGGTTGGTGGCATGAATGGCAAGTTGCCAAATGATATTAGAGTACGAGTTGTACATTTCATCACTTGGTTGATGGCATAAAGGAGAGTACGGGTTGTACATTTCATCACCTGGTTAGTGGCATGAAGATGAGTTCTTTCTTCACCTGGTTGATGGCATGAGTGGCAAGTTGCCAAATGATATTAGAGTACGGGTTGTACATTTCATCACCTGGTTGGTGGCATGAAGGAGAGTACGGGTTGTACATTTCATCACCTGGTTGGTGAGAATAAGGGCAAGGTGTCTAGGCACATTGTAGCAAGTGTCGAATGACATAAAATATGTTGAACCCTTTCAAAGCACAGTTCGCTTATGTATGAATGTGTTGGAATGTATGATTGAACAAATATACTGTGAAGCTGTTCTTTTATTTGTATAGTCTTGTTGACATATACTTAGACTTTGTTTCATGTTGGAAGCATTCATGTTGAAGCTTTGAACCCGAGTGTTTCATTGCTACGAATGTAAGAGGATTAGGATTGAGTTGTCTAAATCACCTCTTTATTGAATTCATGCCAAATAGTCTTCGTTACATAGGATGCCGAACGGCTGAAGCTTAACACTTGTACAATGTGAGTTTACTTGTAATAGTACTTCAAGTGATCAACGTTCCATTGATGGCCAATGGTCTTGCCATCGAAGCTTATAAGTTTGTAGGAGCCAGGGCGACTGATGCCAACAACTTCAAACGGTCCATTCCAGTTTGGACTAAGTGTTCCTTCACTCGGGACTCTATCTCAGAGTAATCTTTTCTTCAATACCCAGTCCCCCACTTTGAAAGAACGAGGTTTGACCCTTGAGTCATAGTAGTTGGAGATGCGCTGCTTGTAGGCGACATTCCTCAAGTGAGCCTGGTTTCTGTGTTCTTCGACTAGATCTAAGTTGAAGGTAAGTTGTTTGTCATATTCTCTTTGCACGTAGTTCTGGACTCGGAACGTTGTTTGCTCAAGCTTAACAGGGACAACTGTCTCTATACCAAAGGTAAGTGAGAAAAATGGGGTTTCTCCTGTTGATGTCCGATACGAAGTGCGGTATGACCAAAGAACTTGGGGTAAAAATTCTGGCCAACAACCTGTAGCCTTGTCCAAGCTGGTTTTCAAAGTTTGCTTGATTATTTTGCTGATGGCTTCAACTTGTCCATTAGACTGGGGATGAGCTTGGGAGGCAAAACATAAGTTGATGTTGAACTTAAAGCATAACATCTTGAACTTATTATTGTCGAACTGTCGCCCGTTGTCAATGACTATAGCATTGGGAATGCCGAATCTGCAAAGGATGTTCTTCCATACGAAGTCTTCTATTTTTACCTCAGTAATGGTTGCCAAGGGTTCTACTTCGGCCTACTTTGTGAAGTAGTCAACTGCAACGATTGCATAGCGAACCTTGCACTTCCTTGCAGGTATTGGGTCGATCAAATCAAGTCCCTATTGGGCGAAGGGCCAAGTGCTGATCATAGGAGTGAGCGACTCGGGAGGGGAGTGAGGAATAGTTACGTAGCGTTGACACTTATCACATGAGCGGGATATTCTGATGGCATCTTAGTGGAGTGTTGGCCAGTAATATCCTTGGCGAAAAGCCTTGTGTGCTAGGGATCGAGATCCAGCATGATCTCCGCAGACTCTTTCATGTATTTCCTGAATGACAGTTTCCGCCTTTGCGGGCATAAGGCATCTTAGGTATGGTAGGTTAAAACCCCGCTTGTAGAGTTGGTCATTAATGATCATGTAACGGGTAGCCTTGTATCGAATCTGCTTAGCTTGGACTTTGTCATTTGGAAAGGTGCCATGAGCAAGGAATCTATAAATCGGGGTAATCCAACTATCTCATTGTTGTAAGTTGCACACTTCCGCAGCCATGGTGCTTGGTACTGCCAACAATTTGACCTAAATTTTTCTCCCAATCTTGTCTTCCACCGCTGAGACGAGGCGAGCCAAAGCATCTGCATGACTGTTTACCACTTGAGGAATTTGGGTGATTTGGTAGTGGAAGTGCTTGAGCAACAATTGTGTTTATGCCAGATATGCTACCATTGAGCTATCCTTAGCGTCAAAGTTGTTGGTGACCTGGTTAACCATAAATTGGGAGTCACTGAAGATATCAATTCGTTTAACCCCATGGTGTTTGGCCAAACGTAAACCTGCTAGGAGGGTTTCATATTCTGCCTCATTGTTCGACGCCTTGAATTTGAAACGAAGAGCATACTCCATCGCCACTTTGTCAGGGGTCGTAAGGACTAGTCATGCTCTACAACCCTGTTGGTTGGATGAACCATCAACATATAGACTCTATGTTGGGGCTGTTGGTTCTATTTTCTAAGCTTCCGAGGGTAATAAAACCACTTCTTTAGGCGTAGAAACAATGTCAACAAGATATGTGAAGTCGACGATGAAGTTTGCCACTGCTTGGCCTTCTCAGCTAGCTTTAGTTGGTAGAAGATGTTAAACTCACCCAATGCTATCGCCCATTTAATCATTTGCTTGGAAGTGTCAGGACTTTGGAGTATCTGTCGAAGAGGATGATTGGTAAGCACGATGATAGAGTGTGTTTGGAAGTAAGGGCGAAGTTTTCGAGCAGACATGTCCAATGCTAGAGCCAATTTCTCAATGTTGGAGTATCGTGTCTTCGCATCTTGTAAGGCCTTACTAGCGTAGTAAACAGGTCGTTCGACATTACCATCTTTTCGAATGAGAACGGAACTTATTGCTGAAGCCGATATCGACAAATAGATAATGAGAGTGTCACCAACCTCAGGTTTGGAGAGCAAAGGGCCTTTACTCATGTAGTCTTTAAGGTTCTTGAATGCCTCAACACATTCATCAGTCCATGTAATGAACTTCTTACTTCTCTTAAGTGCTTTGAAGAAATGAGCACATCTGTCGGTGGCCTTATAAATGAACCTAGTTAAGGCTACCACCTTGCCAGTAAGGCTCTAAATATTTTTTGAAGTCACCGGTTCCTTCATGTCGAGGATTGCTTTTATCTTCTCGGGATTAGCCTCAATGCCTCGTTGGCTTATCATGAAGCCGCCAGAGCCTACGCTGAAGGCACATTTGTTGGGGTTCAACCTCATTCGATACCTCTTCAGAATGGTGAAAGTTTCAGATAGGTTGGTGATGTGTTGGTCAACATGTTTGCTCTTGACTAGCATATCATCAACGTCAACTTCTATGCTCTTCCCAATCTGTTCGGCGAACATTGAATTGACCAGTCTCTGATAAGTCACTCCTGCATTCTTTAGGTCGAAGGGCATGACTTTATAGCAATATAATCCCCTATCAGTAGTGAAGGCTGTGTGTTCTTGGTCCGAAGGGTTCATGAAGATTTGGTTGTATCCTGAGTAAGCATCCATGAAGCTTAGGAGTTCACACCCTGTTGTAGAGTCTATAAGTCTGTCTATGAGAGGAAGAGGAAAGCTATCCTTCGGGCATTCTTTGTTTAGGTCTGTGTAATCGACACACATTCTCCACAAAACCTTTTGAAGCAGACTTTCCTTGGTCGGATTCTTCTTAACAAGGACAACATTTACTACCCACGTTGGATAATTGACTTCGCGGACGAAGCCTATGCCTTTGAGTTTTTCAACTTCTGCCTTCATTGCCTTCATTGTCTCATTGGCTTGGTCTTGGGGTCAATACTTAAGTAATGACAGATTATATCGGGAGAGATGCCTGGCATGTCCTCGTATGACCAGGCGAAGACGTTAGTGTTCTCTTGCAAAAAAGAGATCAATACCAACCGAATGGGTGGTGACAAGGTGGTACCAATCTTCACCATGCGATCCGGATAATCTTTTGAGATAAAGACCTTCTCCAACTCTTCAGCGGGTTGTGCTTGCTAGGTGAAAGAGTCATCTCGAGGATCGTCGGGTTGACTGTTGCCACTGTGAAGATCCAAGTTGGCTTCGTCTGGGCTAGTCTTTATGACTTGGTCATGTATAGAAAGGGTTTCCTTGGGCACAGGCAGGTGATGTTGCTTAACTGAGGTATTGTAACATGATCGTGCACTAAGTTGATCTCCTCTGATGTAACCATTGCCATAGGGGGTTGGAACTTTCATCAACAACATATGTGTAAATACCATGGCCTTGAGATCATCGATGCTTGTGCGTCCGAAGATGACATTGTATGCCGGTGGGCAATCAACCACCAGGAAGTTAGTGATAATGGTAGCTGTGTAAGGGCCCGTACCAATGGTGAAAGGTAAGTGTATGCTCCCCAAAGGTTGCACGATATCACCGGAGAAGCTTATCAAAGGGGAAATCAAGCGGTCGAGCAAGCGTTCAACTACATTAAGTGCCCTGAAAGCTTCAATAAACATGATATTAACTGAAGCCCCCATGTTTACCAGGATTCGTCGTACTTCAAAGTTGGCTATGTGAGCTTCCACGATCAGTAGGTCGTTGTGAGGGTAGATGATACCTTTTTCTTCCTCAGGGTAGAAACATATTGGATCCCAGTTAGGCTTTTGATACTTACCTCCCCTGATATATTCCACATGAAACACTTGGTGGTCAGACCTTAAAGCTCGTTCACTATTTTTCATGGCCCTGTTGGAAGATTTAGATATGGGTGTGCCACCACTTATGGAATATATCACATTTACCTGGCGTTGGTTACAGTTACCTCTTGGAGGATGAATGAGGAATTGATCAATTTTCCCTTCACGTGCCAAAGCTTCAATATGAGTACGAAAGGTGATACACTTCTCGCCGTCATGGTCGTTATGCTCGTGGTAGCAGCAAAACGTGCCCGTGTTCTTCGTGGGCTTGTAATTCAGGTGCCTCGGCTTTGGCTTCGGTATCAAGTGTGCTATGCTAGGGTAAATGGCCACGCATGTGGTGTTTAAAGGTGTGTATGCCTCATACCTCCTAACACGTGCTTGACCCACTGTGTTGACTGCCTGGGGTTGGAGATTATCATGGCGATACCCTTGGTTATCGCAGTAGTGTCCTTTACTTCTTTTACTAAAATAGTGAGGATGGAAATCTTTCCTTTTGCCCTAAGATTGATATGTCTGTTAACTAGGCAAAGTATTAAGTAAGGCAGGGGGAGGCACCGTTGCCGTTTGGAAGGTCGAGGTTTTCTCATTTGGTTGGATCTGGCTTCCACTCCCTACTTGCTGATAAGGGGTGGTTGTGAGGGGTTTACCTTGATATGTTCTTGCCTTGGCGAGGCATGGTTGTAAGCTTGTGCCATCACCTTAGAGTAAGTCTTCCAAGTGTTGGCATTGATCATGTACTTGAAGAAACAATAACGTAGGCCTGCCGCGAAGGCCTTAAGGGCGGTCTTGTCATCTGCCTCATGCAGCGAGAATACTCATGGTTGAAACGACCAGCATCCTCTCGTAGTGACTCGACCGGCTTCTGGCGAATAGTGTACAAATCATCTGCAAAATGCAAGCAATCGGTCTGGAAGATGTGTTGAGAGACAAACAGTTTCCTCAGTTCCTCAAATGAGTCTACTGTCTTATGTGGAAGATGGCAATACCAGTTTAGAGCTCCGCCAAAGAGGGTGAAGGGGAAGAGGAGACATCGCTCTTCGTCGGTGTGCATCCGATATACCATGGTGGACTCAAAAAGGTTAAGGTGTTCAATTGGGTCCTCCGTTCCAATATAGAGTTGTAAACCAAGCTTTTGTTTTGTCTTTGCTTGAAGGGAGGTGTCGAGGATCCTCCTTGTGAGAAAGCCAAGCCTGGGTTGGTTCCAGTCAAGTATCTCGGCCTGACGTTCGGCCTTTAACTTGTTTACTTCCTCAAGGAGCTGTAGGACAAGGGGGTCTTGAGTGGAGTCATGTACCACTGGGATTTTCTTTTGTAAGTCTCCATCGCCTCTTGGAAGTAGGAAAGTTTGAGCAAGGGCGTGTGATTTTTCCTTGGACTCGCCGTACTGACTTCTAGGGCGAGTCTGTCAGAATACCTCAGAGTCCCCTATACCTTCATGTTCCTCTAAGACATGTCATTCCTTCCCTAGATTGGCAGCTGACCTGGGTCGTAGGAGGGGACCGAATCTTTCAGAAACCCTTGGGTCATTGATCTTCGAGCATATGTGGAGGGGATTATCTCGATGTTGCTTTAGGAAGTCTTGGCAGTCACGATAAACGGCATTCGATCCTTCCAACCCTTCTGCAAGAAGGTGTCTTCCTCCACTTCTCCTACTTCGGGTCGAAGCAGCTGGGTTGAGAGAAGTCTCATGTTGATCAATGTTTTAATGATTAGCTCGCTCCTTATCAGGGATACCCATGTCGAAAGAAGGTGACCCTCCATGTTGGGGGGCACCCATATGATGGTTGATATCCATAGGGGCAACAAGATCGCGTGTTTGAGTACACATAGTTTCGTGGAACGTCTCAAAGAGCTTCTCATACTGCTCCTGGAGGACCTTATTCTTCATTGCTATCTTGTTGTTTTGAGCATCTAGCTCATCGACTTTAGCTTGAAGAGCAACCCTATTTCCTTCCTTTTTTCGTTGCTTCGCACTAGGTGCAAGAGGGGTGTCATTCTGTGTGTTATGGTTTCCTTCGCTCCCCATGTTGGAGAGGGATACCTGGTAAAAAAAGAGTGTACGAATGGTGGAAACCAGCTTGATAAAGCTGAAGAGAGTGGGAATAAGTGTTGTTCCCACATACGGCGCCAAATGTTGATGCACAAAATCGGTGAGGACTTTGGTACAACAGAAAGTGTTAAGTTTGTGACCTTCGTTAGATTGCTCCGGTCACTAGTATGGATAAGTATGTAAATTGATAGAGATAGGGAAGCATACACAAGATGTACGTGGTTCACCTAGATTAGCTACGTCCACGGAGTAGAGGAGTTCTCATTAATTGTGAAGGGTTTACACAAGTACATAGGTTCAAGCTCTCCTTTAATGAGTACAAGTGAATGATTTAGTACAAATGACATTAGGAAATATTGTAAGAGAATGATCTCTATTTATAGAAGAGAGTTTCTAGTTTTATTCTGACATTAACACGTGTCGTGTTGTGATTGGCTTCTGATGTTGACACGTGTCGCACTATGATTGGCTTCTGATGTCGACACGTGTCACGCTGTGATTGGCCTCCTGGTTAGAGGGAAACTCTTCTGGGTCCTTGACGGTATAACGTTGACCGGTGCTCAGTAGTTTCATGATTGGTCAAGTATGGTACAAACATATATATATATATATATATATATTAAAAAAAACCTAATATATGTAATAATACATATAATAAAAAAGTAATTTACCTACCATGTACAAAAATATTATTTGATTCAAAATGTGTGTGTGTGTGTGTGTGTGTGTGTGTGTGTGTGTGTGTGTATCTGTGTGTGTGTGTATTTATATCATTAGACCATATTAATTTACCAACCTACTATTTGAAATGTTCATTTCCAATGATGCAAAATAGTGTATACAAACAACAAAATATTGCATAAACTTAGGAATTGGATCATGCTTTTGATTTTATTGTTTTACCTACAAACAATCATATACATATTACTTTATATATTCTTACCAAAAAGTACGTCCCTAATAGGCTAATATATGTAATAATACATGAAAAATAATTTACCTACCATGTGTACAAAAATGTTATTTGATTCAAAATATATAATCTAGGTTTTCTCAAAAAAAAAAAAAATATATATATATATATATATATATATAAATATATATAATGTGACATCCCACATCACCTAGGGAGTTATCCTTAAATGTATATTCTCATCCCTACCTAGCACGAGGCCTTTTGGGAGCTCACTAGCTTCGGGTTCCGTAAGAATTATGAAGTTAAGCGAGAAGGAGGCCAGAGCACTCCCAGGATGGGTGACCCACTGGGAAGTTGCTCGTGAGTTCCTAAAAACAAAACCGTGAGGGAATAGTAAGCCCAAAGCGGACAATATTGTGCTACGGTGGTGGAATCGGCCTGGGATGTGGTAGACCCGGGCCGAGATGTGACAAATGGTATCAGAGCCAATCCCTGGCTGGAAGTGTGCCGACGAGGACTTCGGGCCCCTAAGAGGGGTGGATTGTGACATCCCACATCGCCTAGGGGAGTGATCCTTAAATGTATATTCTCATCCCTACTTAGCACGAGGTTTTTTGGGAGCTCACTGGCTTTGGGTTCCGTATGAATTCTGAAGTTAAGCGAGAAGAAGGCCAGAGCACTCCCAGGATGGGTGACCCACTGGGAAGTTGCTCGTGAATTCCTAAAAATAAAACCGTGAGGGAATGATAAGTCCAAAGCGAACAATATCGTGCTACGGTGATGGAATCGGCCTGGGATGTGGTGGACCCGAGCCAGGATGTGACATATAATATCTAGGTATAGTATATATATTTTTTATATAATTGGAACAAATTAATTTACCTACCTACCTACAAATTAATTTTCAATAAATTACCTACAAAAAATTATACCTGGTGTGTAGTATAATATTATTTTTTTCACTAATACATGGAGAATAATTTACCCATAACAAGAAGAAATGTAATTTGATATATTATATTGAAAAATATTATGTCATACCTATATTTATACAACAATAAAATGTGCCTAATATATGTAACAATACATGAAAAATAATTTACCTACAAGTTAGAGAAGTGTTATTTGATTCAAAATATATAATATGAATTTAGTATAAATTTTTTTTAATAATTGGAACAAATTAATTTACTTCCCAATTAATGCAAAACATATATATCACAAAAAGGTAAATTTTTGGTATGATATGGATACAATTAATGCAATACAACAATTTATATATTTTATTTCATTTTTCCTACAACTTTAAAATTGGAATAAATTTAGGGATTTGGGAAAGTGGCATGAGTGTAAATAAATTGTATTAATAGGTCAATAGTGTTCCAATGTGGCTGCATATTTTAAATTTGGGTTTTTATTGAATGTTTATATGTAGATGAGCTTTTATCTAGGAATCATGAGTTGTAAGGGCCAAAATCTAAAACACCCTTTAAAAAATTGGAAAGGAAAGTGTATTACACCTTAAATGCTCAATCACAAGAAAATTTTATTTTCAGTTAATCAATTACCAGAAATTGAGGATTATTAACAACAACAAAATTCACTTGAATTCACTTGAGTATATACCTTGCCGAAAGAAACAATCCTTATTTATTGGATATACGTAGAGATGGGCAAATGCCTATTGGTTATGGGTAACCGCAGTTACCCGTCCATTTAAATTAAACGGTTACGGTTATGGGTATAACCGTTTACCCGCGAAATTTAAATGGGCGGTTATGGGTATTAACCGCGGTTATAAACGGGTAACCGTTTACCCATTTATTTTATATATGTAAAACTAACACAAACCATGTTCTTGATCCAATAATATTTAGCACTCAATAAATTAGCAAGGAATTCATCGGTCCTTCTCTCAATAACACTGCTACAGGAATGATAATTCTCATCATCAAGGAATTTGCCAAATTAATTTAAATTCTTTGCGAGTAACCGTGAAATTGACAGAAATGCTTTGACAGAAATGTCTTCTAAACAATTTTTGTAACCCAATAATACTTAGCAAATATTATATTTACCTTCATTGGTAACAGTTAAAAATATCATCCGTATATTATGTCAATTATTGGAATGATATAAGAACTTAAAAAATTAAAATACGAAAATGTATGATGAATGTACCTATAACGGTGTTTAATTGTCAAAAAAAAAGAAAATTATGACAATTTTTTTTTATTTTCAAGTTGTTAAAAAACATGTAGATGGGTGAAAAAGGGGTAATGGTAAAAAAAAAGATAAACGGGTTAAAAAGGGTAAATAGGTAAACTGGTATTAAATGGTTACGGTTAAATGGGTATGCGGTTATGGGTATGGTTAACCGTTTATAAACGGTTATGGGTATGAATATAACCGTTTAGACAATTACCCAACGGGTAAACGGTTATGTAGGTATGAGCATAAATGGTTATGGGTAAATAATCACGATTACCTGCCCGCCATAACCGTTGCCCGTCCGTAGATATATGGGAAAACGAATAACTTCGACATATCTTATATATATTGCCATAAAACTTGACACATATTGTTTCTTTTTATAAAAAAAATTTACCTGAAACAATTAGCGATTACCCATTGATAAGAAAAATGTTTACAACATTACAAGAAAAAAGTCAACCAATTACATTTTTTCAAGTAGTTAAATGTTAAGGAAATTCTTTTAAAATGAGACTCTTTATAAATTCTCTGTTATCTCATATATTTTTTTTGTATAATATATTATAATATTAGCTTGAAAATTGTGTCAAACCATAAGGTACACAAAATGAAACACAAACAAACAAATAGATTATTTGGTAGACAAAATGAAAACTCAATGAACGAGATTTAAAACGATAACAAATATAATGAGTATATGACTTTTCCAAGATAAAAAAGGTAACAAATTGGTTGCTCGATAAAAGCATGTGATTTCGGTGCAACCACACATCAATCCAGCCAAACACACCCAACACCCTGCCAATACCTTGTGGGGACTTGGTAATTGTCGTGTTTCTCTAATCTGTGAGGGTGAGGGAAGAGATAAACTCATAAAAGCTGAGCTAGCGAAGGACAATGTCATATGTATATTCAAACCCTACAGTCTCTCGGATTCAGTGTCCCAGCTTTTATCTTCTACACCTCCCCTCGTGATTTTTTTTTTTCACATTTACTCGCCTCACATTTGGTCTCACCCCCTCTCACAAAGAATCCACGCAAAAATTAACCCCTCCCTCCTTCGACGACCTTTTTATTCTTAAAACATGAGCTTTGGTTTTGAGGTTACGAGGATCTGAGTTGTGCTGATGTTTTAATTGATGTATGTGATTTTCACAATTATTAGGTCTTTTATATCAATCTTAGTTATTCATTTTCTGTACTATCAATTTTATGTACGGTTAAAATAAGGTTGTAAAACTTAGGCAATGTGAATTGTAATGCAGTCCCAAGTACTTATTAAATAGCTATTCAGAAATAAGATTTCGTTGGTTGTGTAAACGATGAAACATGCATAATGTAAACTTGGACTATGTTCTCTCACTAGATTACTAGTTTGAGTGGGAATTATATATCATGGTTTTGATCACCACCTTTCTTATGTAACATACAGAAAACTACAATTACTTAGGTTTGAGTTCTTATCAACCATATATATATATATATGAATACTCCAAAATTAAGACATCTACATTGAAAGAAAAGTATTACTAAAAGTACTCTAAATGGTCAAAGATCAAATATTATGTGCCAATAAATTAAATATTCTGTACCAAGATCTAAAATGCACATGCTTGTTAAGAACGACCCAGACAAGTATGGATAATGCATGCAGTGTTGCCCATGCACAGGTTGAATGTAATAGCAATTGTTTCATTAGCAGAGAATTTGTAAAGTTAACTGTACAGTGATATAACAAAGAGATGGATGTTGATGCTAACAAGCTGGAATAGCTCAGCTGGTTAGAGCGTGTGGCTGTTAACCACAAGGTCGGAGGTTCGAACCCTCCTTCTAGCGGTTTTTTGTTGTTTCTTAACCTCTTATTCTCTTGTTTTGGACCAAGTGTCAAGCCCAAGCCCGCATCACGTTCACCAGAAATTCTCTCCTGTGGAGATTTAGTTAAAAATAAATAAATAAAATTGACTTGGTTATCATCATTGAAAGTTGTAAGAATATGTAGTGTTGACGTAGGCTTGG
Source organism: Malus sylvestris (assembly GCF_916048215.2). Lineage (NCBI taxonomy): Eukaryota > Viridiplantae > Streptophyta > Magnoliopsida > Rosales > Rosaceae > Malus > Malus sylvestris. Next base: position 29,864,874 of record NC_062274.1, on the reverse strand, counting down.
CAAATGGGTCGTGTCTATAGTGTTCATGTCGTTTTCGTGTAACACCTGTTATCTTAACGAGTCGTGTTGTGTCACACTCGTTATCTTAACGGGTCATTAACAGGTCAGGTCACTTAGGTAAAGTGACCCGACCCATTATGACCCGTTAAGAAATTTTTTTTTTCTTCTTAAATTTGCACATACCACACATTGCCACATAAATATTACTTCAAAATATTAAAACACATTTGTCGTTTAAATACTAGATCTACACTCGAAAATACGAGCTTAATAAACAAACATGCATACACTACTAGTCTATTACAAAATATTAAATGTGCAAGAATATGCAAAATGAAAGAGTTTTTGCTTTCAAGGTTGTGAAGCCTTTCTCAAAAGTTTAATTAAACCTTGCCAATGGAACTCAAAGCTTGCATGTTATTCCTTTTACAAAATCCTCAATTTTCATCAATCATCATGACATAGATTTTGTGGTCTCCATTAGTATAAATATTTTAAATTGAAGATCGAATTCATTCATTGTATTCATATAGGGTCAAGGAGTGTAACTGTAAAAAATCATCAAAATCGGAGTTAAAATAACCGTTAAATCGTGATTTTTAGTTCATAACCGTCAAAAAGGTTTGACCCGTTACTTGATCTCTGAATATTTGTTTTTTGCGATTTTTGGCGTATGCGATCTCGAAGTATATACAAACATGTTTGACGGTTGGATCGTTGAAAATAGTTTCGTAGAATGTGTATCCCATCAAAACAATAGATTCACTAACACTTTAGAGTTTATTCATACTTTCATTAAATATAATATAAGATTTTGTGGTATCCACTAGTGTCAATAATTTAAATTGAAGATCGAATTCATTCATTGTATTCATATAGGGTCAAGGAGTGTAGCTGTAAAAAAATCATTAAAATCGGAGTTAAAATAACCGTTAAATTGTGGTTTTTCGTTGATAACCATCGAAAAGTTTTGTCCCGTTACTTGATCTTTGAATGTTTGTTTTCTGCAATTTTTGGTGTATACGATCTCAAAGTATATACAAACATGTTTAACGGTTGGATCGTTGAAACTAGTTTCGTAGAATGCGAATCCCATCAAAACAATAGATTCACTAACACTTAAGAGTTTATTCATACTTTCATTAAGTATAACATAAGATTTTGTGGTATCCACTAGTGTAAATATTTTAAATTGAATATCGAGTTCATTCATTGTATTCGTATAGGGTCAAGAAGTGTAGCTGTTAAAAATCATCAAAATCAGAGTTAAAATAACCGTTAAGTCATGATTTTTCGTTGATAATCGTCAAAATGTTTTGTCTTGTTACTTGATCTCTGAATGTTTATTTTTTGCGATTTTTAGCATATGAGATCTTAAGCATACACAAACAAGTGTGACGGTTGGATCCTTGAACTTAGTTTCGTAGAATGCGTATCCCATCAAAACAATAGATTCACTAATACTTAGAGTTTATTTATACTTTCATTAAATATAATATAAGATTTTGTGGTATCCACTAGTATCAATATTTTAAATTGAAGATCGAATTCATTCATTGTATTCATATAGGGTCAAGGAGTGTAGTTGTAAAAAATCATGAAAATCGGAGTTAAAATAACCGTTCAATTGTGATTTTTCGCTTATAACCGTCGAAAAGTTGTGTCCTGTTACTTGATCTCTGAGTGCTTTGCAATTTTTGGCGTATGTGATCTCAAAGTATATACAAACATGTTTGACGGTTGGATCGTTGAAACTGGTTTCGTAGAATCCGTATCCCATCAAAACAATAGATTAACTAATACTTAAGAGTTTATTCAAACTTTCATTAAGTATAACATAAGATTTTGTGGTATCCACTAGTGTAAATACTTTAAATTGAAGATCGAGTTCATTCATTGTATTCGTATAGGGTCAAGGAGTGTAGTTGTAAAAAATCATCAAAATCGGAGTTAAAATAACCGTTAAATCGTGATTTTGCGTTGATAACCGTCAAAAAGTTGTCCTGTTACTTGATCTCTCAATGTTTATTTTTTGATGATGTGATCTCGAAGCATATACAAACAAGTTTGACGGTTGGATCGTTGAAATTAGTTTCATAGAATTTGTATCCCATCAAGTTCAATGATATATATAAATATATATATATATATATATATATATATATATATATATATATTAAGTAGATTTAAATTTATTTATTTTGTACATGTTGATGCACAAAACCGGAGGTCTTGGAACAACATAAATCCAACCTTGAATATGCATGAAATGTAAATAACACAGGATGTATCGTGGTTCACCCCAAGGTTTGGGCTACGTCCACACTGATTATGTATTTATCTGAGATGTGAGGGGGTGAGGGAGAGAGATTCATAGCTTTGAGGGAAAGAGTGAGGTCTCTGATGGCCTAGGAATTGGCCTCGTCCAATTGTAAGGGTGATGAGTCATTTTATAGAATAAGGGCTCCTCACTTATTACATATTTGCCCATTCCTTTATTACATAATTACATTTAAGTTCCCCGAGTATTTGTACGAGATCTAAATACGGAAGCCCTAAGTATGGTACAAACAGTAGTCTCCTAAGTCTTCAATCAAGAGAGTCTTTTGGCTGGAGACTTGAAATTCAATCCATGTGTGGGCCGAAGTAACTAGATGTTGTCTAGAACTAATACTCGATATGAGGCGGTGCCCAATCTGAAATGATGCTCAACTAGAAGTAGCATATGTTACGAGGCTGCTCTGCTTGTGGCTTATATTGCCTTGGTTAGCTCGGCTTGTGGCGTTTGAAGGTGAGGGAGTCCCTTTTATAGAATAAGGGATCGTTCCTCAATACATAAATATGGGCTAGAGTTGGTGCTCGTGGCGAGGTGGTTGCTCAGTAGGCGGCGATGCTCTCTAATGATGGTGAGGGAGTCCCTTTTATAGAATAAGGGCTCGCTCCTCAATACATGAATAACGGGCTAGAGTTGATGCTCTCTAATGATGGTGAGGGAGTCCATTTTATAGAATAAAGGCTCGCTCCTCAATACATGATGATGGGTTAGAGTCCCCTAAGTATTTTTCATGAGGCCCAGTTGAGGCCCAATATATGATGTATAGTGTAGTCCCCTAAGTCTTTGGTCAATAGAGTCTGTTAGCTGGAGACTTCAAATTGAATCCATGTATGGGTCGAAGTGGCGGTTGTTCGGAGGCGATATTTGTATGCCCTGCACTGAAGCTTTGTAGGTGAAGCTTTGCAAGTGAAGCCTTGAAGTTGGAGTTCTGTAAATGAAGCTTTTTGAAGCTAGAGCTTTTGTAAATGAAGCTTTTGAAGCTAGAGCTCTGTAAATGAAGCTTTTGAAGCTAGAGCTTTTGTAAATGAAGCTTTTTGAAGCTAGAGTTCTATAAATGAAACTTTTAAAGCTAAAGCTTTTATAAATGAAGCTTTTGAAGCTGGAACTCTGTCAATGAAGCTTTTGAAGCTGATTGACATGAGTGATGCTCATGAATGTTTATGTTGATTGACATGAGTGATGCTCATGAATGTTGACATGAGTGATTCTTATGAATGTTTATATATGATTGAATGATGCTCATGAATGTTTATGTATGATTGACATGAGTAATGCTCATGTATAATTTGAAGTACTGGGCGTACTTTTGATCACCTGGTTGGTGGTAATACTGGCAGGTTGCCGAATAATTTTGGAGTACTGGGCGTACTTTTGATCACCTAATTGGTGCTATTTTGGACTTATGGGCCTTCGCCCTCCACATAACATTCCAGCCCATTTATTTTGGGCTTTGCCCTTTTTTATTTATTTTTTTTTTTTCACCTTATGATGGGGTTTATACAGATGTCTTTGAAAGATAAGGAAAATAAATTACATCATTCAAAAATAAAGGTTTCGACAATTGCAGATCGTTGGTGCGTACTGCGCCTACTGCGTACTGGGTTGCTTCTGTTAGTAACGTTCGTTGGCTTGGATGGTTTTTGAGAGACTGGGAGTAACAGCTGCTGTCAGATCTGAATTCGAATGAGTTGGCTTGTTGGCCCATCATAATCATGGTTGTGGACTGCACCACCCCACTATGCACCCCATTAATATTATCTGCTTTTGCTTTTGTTTACTTTCTGCTTTGCTCTTTTCTTTTTCTCTTTTTGCACTTTCTCTTTTTCACCTGCACAGATTTCCCTCTTTTTCTTTTATCGTCCTCGAGCTTCTGCTGGGACTTCTGGTCCTTGGGGATGGAGACGTCAGTGGTGCCCTAGTCGGCGTCATAGAGGACGCTGGTGGGATGGACGTGGAGAAGGATGACGGCGTCTCCGGAGTGGAGGTAGTTATATTAGTAAATCATGTAGTCATCACAGAAAAAGGTCACAGCTTCCAAGTCAAGAGTGAGAGCATTGTTAAGCCCTTCAATGATGGCCTCGAGCTCCGCCGCCTCATTGCTCAGCACAACGCCGTTAACCACCGCCTCCAAATTCTTCCTCGTTTCGAATATCAGATTGTCCATCGGGTCGCAGATCGCGACACCCACCCCAGCCACCACAGATTTGACATCCCTAACCATCTCCTCACTCACCAAACCCTTGCAATACAGCCTCAAATTCTCAGTCTTTTCAACTCTTTGATCTCTTTTTCTGCATCCTCAAGTTTATGGAGAAATGCGGAATCTAACACACACCTCACCTCTTTTCTCTCTCTCTCTTTCTCTCTCTCTTTCTCTCTCTCTTTCTCTCTCTTTCTCTCTCTTTCTCTCTCTCATTCTTCTGTTTCTCTCTTCAACTTCCATCTCAGTATATCGATGGAGTCAAGCCTGTTGTCACTGCACGATCACCACCATTTCTTTCCAAGCTTGAACTTCTGAACCATCTAACAAAACCTGCGAAGATCAAACACTCGGAATCAGAATAAAAAACCCAGGGTGTTCGAAAGGTTTCTGAACCCTTGAAATGTTCCAACCCTAGAGCCCAAAAAATGGATCCCGTAGAAGCCACGAACGGGCTTTCATTCTGGGTCAGGTTCTCCGGTCATAGTGGTCACCTTCGGCTCGAGCCCCTCTCCATCGTCGAGAGCTATGACCCCGTCAAGTCTCTTCCTGATTTCATTCTGCTGCCTGTGAGCCATGCCTTCCATTCATGGATACTCTTCCAGCCTCCAAATTGAGAGAGTCAACATGGCGCAACTTTGCCCATGATCTTTTTCTCTCCTTCAGTTGCTGGTTCATTATGGGCTGCTGAGCTGAGGAGAAATGGGCTGGGAGGACAGTGCTGGAAAGTGTGGGAAAAAGTGAAAAATGAAGCGAAATGATGGAAAATGTGGTAAAGTTTTGGTCTTTGAAACTCCCATTGCTGAGAAAGAGAGAGAGAGAGAGAGAGAGAGAAAGATCTGAGAATTATGAAGCTTGTTCGTAGCTGTTACAGTGACGGGGAGCTGGAGCAGAAGGCATGGGTTTTGCAGTAACTGTGCAAGTGTTTGGTTTTTGGGTTTCTGCAGATTCACAGTGGATGTTGTGGTGAGGTTTCACGGTGGTGAGATGAAAAAAATGAAAGAGAACCGACATGATTTCTTGTGTCGTTTCCCACAGACCGCGCCAAATGTTGATGCACAAAACCGGAGGTCTTGGAACAACGTAAATTCGACTGTGAATCTGCAAGAAATGTAAATAACACAAGATGTATCGTGGTTCACCCCAAGGTTTGGGCTACGTCCACATTGATTTTGTATTTATGAGAGGATTGTGAGATGGGATGTGAGGAGACTTCAAGGCCTAGGAATTGGCCTCTTCCAATTGTGAGGGTGAGGAGTTCTTTTATAGAATAAGGGCTCCTCACTTATTACATATTTGCCCATTCCTTTATTACATAATTACATTTAAGTCCCCCGAGTATTTGTACGAGATCTAAATACGGAGGCCCTAAGTATGGTACAAACAGTACATATAACACTTAAGAAATTAAATGGTATGTATATTTAAGGCGATCCAATGGTCACCAATTTTAATATTTAATATAATATATATATATATATATATATAATTATTATAGTTTGTAAGGGTATACAATTGTTAAATTAATATATATAATTATTATAGTATTTTTTTAGGGTTATAAGATTATAAAATTAATATTTTGCTTATCATGTATCGTGTTACCCACGTGTATACCCGAACCAACCTGTTATCTTAACATGTGCTTATCGGGTTACCCGATAACGAACTTATTCGTTATCGTGTCGACCCGAACACCTATTAATTTCGTATCATATTGTGTTGGGTTATCGGGTCGTGTCAGGAATTGCCAGGCCTATGTTGACATTTAAAATTTGCGGGTCAACTCAAACGAGTGTGAGTTGACGCTCACATATCGTAAGGTTAACTTAAAGGATATAATAAACAACAATAGTAAGATAAACATAGGGATATATAGTGGTTCATCTACAAACAGAATTATGACCAGTGGCCCAAAGCCCTCAATTGGCATGGTGAAGCCGAAGGGTAGTAACTCAATTGGCCCAAAGCCCTCAATTGGCCTAACTAGCCTCTATTTCTTCTTCGCTCTCTCTTTCATTATATAGGCAAAAACCCCGCTTTCCTAAGAAAGGTCAAATGAGTGGTCTCAAATAGAGGTGAAGTGACATCTTTCTATCAACCCAACAAATGTTCTTGGTCAATGTGCCTTTATGTAGTGGTCATCTGTAAAGCACTCAAGAAGGTGATTGCATGCCTAGTCTGGTGGTCTAATTAGAGCACCTTTCTCATGTGGTCTTGGTAAAACATCCTGGTATAGTGGTCTAACTAGAGCACCCTGGTCTGGTGGTCTAATTAGAGTACTCTTCTCTTGTGGTCTCACTAGAGCATCTTTCTCTGGTGGTCTAATTAAAGCACCCTAGTATGGTGTTCTAATTAAATCACCCTTGTCTTGTGGTCTCAGTAAAGCATCATGGTCCGCCTAGCACTGCATACCTAGCACTCCGCCTAGCACCGGATGCCTAGCATTTCGTCTATCACTGCATACCTAACACTTTGCCTGGATGCTTAGCACATCAGAGATAGTCTATCATGTGCCAAAGAGTTGTCTCCTCTTAACTCATGAGGTCTTGATCTTCCCTTTTTCCTTTAGGCCTTGGAGTTACCCTTTCTCCCTGGGCCTTAATTGGGCCTTTTATTAGGCCTACATCGTTTCTAGAGGTTGTAAAGGACTATGAGTTAACACATAGAAAAATATTAGTAGCGGAGCATGTCAATTTTCAAGAGCTGAAATTGAATTTTAAAGCAAGTGCTTATTCGAGAAATATTTTATTGCATCTTAAATTTTTATATGTAAAAGTATTGCATTTTAGGATTATTGACAATTAGTATTATGTGAATACAAGTTTTATAAGACGAAACCTCAATTTTTTGAAAAATGCTAGGAAGATCACTATTTTGTACCAGTATACGACCCTTCTTTTTCTGTTGAATCCTCAAAGTGGCGACTAACTCCACCACCAGGGTTTGTAGCCCTTCATCTTCATCCTAGGAGTAAAACTTAACCAACCCCAACCTTATGGATCACTATGGGCGACAATTGGACACCATGAAGTTTACGACACTCGTCCACTTTCCACATAAGATAGTCATCAATATAGTATAAATGTGTGGTCTATTTTGATTACTCAATAAATTATAACGTTTTGTAAACATTTCTAGTTTAAGTGTGATTGTGTAAATCCTAAATTAGATTTGATTCTAGTTATCCTTTCCTATTACAACTTGTATTACTTGGGGAAAAAGGAATATCTTCTCTCCTTTTACTGCTATAAATAAAGGCACAATGTAGGAGGGATAACAACACATATTCCCCTACAATTCCACAAACACATCTCTCTTTTCTCTCTTCTCCTTGCCGCTAGCCACCCTAAATATTGTCAAATAAAATATACCACAACACATTATCAGTACGCTCATACCGCTGCGCTTAGGAATCTGATGTTGAAGAATTTTTCTGCATCAAACTAGTTCATCCATATCATCACGCAATCAGGTTCTTTCAAAACAACGACTTTTAACTCGATATTTTTGCAGCCCTGATAGCATGAACATTCACCATGATGCATGACCCAACTTTACGTTTTATGAATTTTAGATCCTACATAAATTATGTATGCCTCATAATCATAATTGTTGCAATTATGTGAATTTGATATTTACTATGAATTGAATCAAATATATTTTTGCATATGTATACTATTGAATTGCATCAAATGGAATATGTCTTTTAATTGAATTCTATATGCATATAATTGAATTGAAAAAAATAAACGAAAAATTAAAACGGGAAACCTAGGGTTCTTTCGAACCCGTGACCACCATCTTGCAAATGGGGTCTCCACGCCAATCCGAGAGCCTGCAGCTCTCCTTTTCCCCAGAAAACCCACGAAGCCAGAAGCTCCAAGTCTCAAAAACCCGACACCTTTCATGGTGTCCCTGACCATGGCATGGCCTGCAGCCACTACCTTGAACCTTTAGTTCATATTGCCGACGACTTGAAGTCGTCAATGTCGAAAATTGCACCGAAATTCACTTGAATCTTGTCGAAATTTGTCGAAAATCTGATTTAAATTTTCTAGGGTTTGGTTAGTATAACGTTGAGATTATTTCATCTCCATTCACCACCGTGGTCGTTAATGACCATCATGACTCAACCCAAGTCATCACGAACCCTAAAACGTGGCATTCTTCTCCGGTGAAACGCACCCAGCACACATTGGGGTGCCCTTTTGGACCTAACCCGATCCCTATTGGGCTCCTTCTCTTGGCCTATTTTTCCTTTGGGCTCCCTGCAGTGACCCAAAAACCCTTTTTAGGCCCTCCCTGTCTTGGCCCAAATTGTTTCCTCGGCCTGATGAAAAGAAAAAAAAAACAAAATAAATTTTGTTTTGGGCTCACTGCAACAGCCTTTATGTTTTCTCTCTCTGGGCTTGCCTGCAACAACCCAACCACCCCCCCTCCCGGCTGTCCCATCCTCCCCGTAGGCCTGCAGCCTACACCTGAGTCCAAATACAGCCCATTCTTGGGGCCTGGAGTGCACGACACAATTTTATTAAGCGACCTGTGGCTTAGTTTTTTCTTTTGGCCCCCGAGTTTTATTCGCCTAATTATTTTAAGCCCAATGGGTTTTATAGTTTTTCACCCACACTTTAATTTGGCCCAAAGTCCAAATAATCAAAATTGAATTATAATTATAAACTTAAAATTATTTCTTTGCATATTCTTGTTGCATATTTGTTTGTATATATTTGTGTATGCCTGCAAGAATATATGAACATGAAGTTTACAATTATTTTGAAAATTGAAGTTTCTTATAACCATGCCTTGTTTGAAAACCTAAAGTTTTTCATTTAAACACATCACCCATGAAAACCCGAAGTCTTTCATGCAAAATTAAACCAATTCATGTCTATTAGAACCTGGATGTTCTACTCCTATATGAATGGATTGATTTTTCTCCATTACACTGGCCACATCTTGTCCATTTATTTTGTGATAGGAACATGTCGAATTTGAACAAACTCGACGTCGCCACTTTCGAGGTCTCTGGAAGGAACTACCTCAAGTGGGTCCAAGATGTAAAGCTCCACCTTACTGCAAAGAACTTGCGTATTGCCATTGAAGAAGCAATGGACGAGTGTGGATGCAAATTTTTGCCTTCTTCTTCTTGGACAAAATTGCACCTATAAAACAATTAACACCTTAGGTCAAGGCCAAGAGTCTCACGTGCCCACAATGAATGGGGGGGCTTTGGCCGAAGAACCTTCGATGCTAAAGTTAGAATTTAGAGAGAAAAGTATTTGGAGAGTTTTTTGGAGTTTTGCAAGAGTGTGGACCTAGTCTTTCAAAGAAAATGGAGTCCTATTTATAGAGCATGGCCGACCCTCTTTGGAAGAGAGAGTGGCCAGCCCTTGGATGTTTTTTGGGAGTGTAATGGTGATTAATTTGGTGATTAATGGATTAATTTGGAATTAATCCATTAATTAGCCTAATTAATTTAATTTATATGGAAGGTTTTGAAGGTTATGGAATGATTTCCTTGTAGAAGATATGGAGTAAAGATGAATGAGATAAACTTGAACTTGTTACCTATTTTGGGCACTTTTGACTCGGTTGATGGATGATTCTCCACTGCTCACGTATAGGAAACCCGGTGTATCTCGAGGGTAATTTTGTCCTCTTCACCTAAAAAATCCACGTGTCGCCTCTTGATTATTTTGAAGGAAGATTTTGTGAAAACATGTTCATTTGAATAACATCTATATCATGCAATTAACAATTAAAAGGCGGAATCATGCTTGCATGCACTCAAAAACAAAACATCAACCATGAAATTCAAAGCCTAGTAGATTGGTGAACCAAGACTCAACTCAAATCAAAGTGAGTTGAGAAATTTATACCTTTGTAGATTCCTCTTTGCATAAGCAAAGGCTAATCACCCAAGGAGAGGGCCTTCATTCCTTGCTTCTTAGATCCATGGATTGGGATGGAAGAATAGATTCTCCAAGTTCCCAAAATTGAGAACTTCTAAGTTTCCACACCAAGGATGGATTGATGAAGAAATGAGTGACCTAGAGGAAGCAAGATTGCTAGTTAATTTCCTCTAGGGTGGCCGACCTCTTTAGAGAGAAAAGAGAGCTTTGTGTTCTCATCTTTTCTCCAAAAGAAACCTTAAATGAATTTTGGCTATAAAGTCACATTTATACCTTAATTCATTGGAGTGGCAAACTTGTAAGTAAGTCCAAAACCCACTCCATCTCTAAATGGCCGGCCATTGGGTTTCATTGGGCTTTTAGGGCCTTTGTGAATTATTAGTCATTAAGTTGTCATACAACTTAAGTCAATGGGCTTGACGTTCGAAGCCCATTGGGCCTTGAGGCCCAAAACTAACCCGTGGTCTTTTAACGAACTTATTCGTTTGATTAATTAACATATTAATTAATCTTTGCCATAAATAATTAAACCATTTAATTATTCTTACTCATCTCCGTTGTTTCTTCAATCTTTACCTTACACGGTGTACGATCCATTAGGTTCCTTTTAGCGAGGCAGTGGGCGATTAGAACTCTTTCAAACCGATTGTGAATTGAAACTTACTTTCAATTCTCCCTTTAGTGATTATACACGTTTAGGGCTTCCACAAACCATGAGTGACACCTAGCAGCATATCATGGTTACCCAAGCTAATCAGAAGAGGTGGAGAACCTATTCAGTTTAGGATTACAAATGCAATACGGTCTTTCTCTACTACAATACTCTTGACCACATTGTTTGGTTTCATAGTTTATTCATGTCTACTATCCAATGTGATTCGTTTACTTATATGATTACCTTGAATATGATTTGGAACGCCTTCCTAAATCTCATTCATACTCTGATCAGAGATTTTCAATCATATCATAGAGTATTCTCCCCCAAATGGTTTAAAGGTTAGAGATCCCTTGTTGCGCATTCAATTGCCTACATGGCTAAGTGGCTTAACCCCAACGATGCCGTGGACACCCGTGGATGGGGTGACTTTGACATAATCAAAGATCAAGGACTTAACCACAAGACAACTGTGATGCCTCAGGTCAAAGGACTACTTTGCATTATCCCAACCATGAGTTCTCATGTGACATGAATATGAGAACTCTGAATGGTCTCATGAATCTAACTTCTTTAGATTGCATTCTCCCAATCACATATTCCTTGGACTTATCGTTTAAGCATATAACATTTATATGAGACGGCTCAAACAATAATCTTTGCCCTTTATATTTAAACTACATTAGTTTAACTTTGTGAAATGTCCGTAAAGTATCATCATATGATTGGTTTTAGGGCACATTTCCAACAATCTCCCACTTGGTCATCAGTGATGATACCTCTTTTGTAGTCATTTCATAAATGGTTGACTAGTAGGCCTAGACAATGGATATCTATATGTTATCCATAGAAGCAACCTTGAGAATAACGACATCACCATTATACATGATTCTCAATCATGTGGTCCAGTCTCTCATATGAGTTCGGATCTTGATGAGACCTTGATTCCCTGGCTTGAGCTATCGCCCTATTAGTGTCATAGTGTCAGTACACTAGATACACTTTCTGGTTGGAACCGAATAGAGAGTTCATAAATGAACTTTCCCATCCAAACAACATTATTGTAAGCTTCTATATGGCAATATATTTTGCATTCATAATGGAACATACTAAAGTCATTACTTTTAATGTTTCCATCCAAATATCTCTTTAGTCATAATAAAGAGATATCTGATTATCTCTTCATTCATAATGAAGAAACATCCAATGATGGATTAGATTCATAATCTAATACATTTACGCTTCCTTTACGTTACTCTAATTCTTCCTCATTCTTTGAGGAATCTATCCTTTAGTATTTCTTAAATACTTAAGGACTTACTTGACAGTTGCCATGGTTCTGATCCTGGGCTTGCACTGATATCGTCTTGTACCGTTCTAGGTACAACTCATATCAATGTTTTTCATACAATATGAAATACATAAATCACCTTTATGCGTACGCATAAAGGATTCTATTTACGCATTATTTCTTTGGGAGTCAAAGAGTACGTTCTCTTTGAGAATAGCAACTTCTTAGTCTCACTAGAGTTGTCCTTCTAATTGAAGTTTATCATCATATGAGAAACTTCCTAGCATCTTTTGTCTATATTTAGGGCTTGATATAATCCAATTATATCCTAAAATCTATCAATATAGATTTCCATCCCATGTATATAGACTATGTCTCCCATATACATTCTATCTTCATATAATGTTTTAAAGTCATAACTTTAACGAAGAAGTATTCTTTTCATTTCCAAAATTAATATATCATATATATGTTAAATTTTAGGAATATGATTAACTCCCACTAATCTTTTGTAAACCTAGTAAGCAAAAGATTCACTTACATCTTTATGAGAAATCAAACGATTTGATCCTTTTCTCATAAAATGTTTATAGCTCCCACTAGCTTGCTAAGATTCATGATGGATGGATCTCTACAACTTACATGTCTTGTGATTTATAGTTTTAGACATATATTATCAAGACTATCTTAATAATGGTTTCGGAAACTCATATTATGTCCAAACATTGAATCACCATTTAGTTGTAGCTAGCAATCTTCGAATTAATTGAAACCAAGACTATCTCAAATAATGGTTTCTTCAAAGTCAACCATTCTCTTTGATTGTAGTCACCTTAAGCTACCAATTAGCTTATGAAGGTTTCATTATTTCGGGTCAAATGGTACTTTACCATTTCCTTGAGTATATATCGTATATACACTCAATGTAGTCATAAGGATTTTCATTCTTATTTCTTTCGAATTAAGAGGTGCAACTCTATGACATAGTCATAAAGTTCAAACCATTCAACTGAGACGGTTTATAAATCCTTCTTGACTACCTTGGAGCTTTTGGTATAGGAACTAGGTTGTTATATTTGTTGATTATTATCTTGTCTCTCAAAGAACCCATTCTTTGAGTTCTATCTCTCATTCATTTGCTCTTAGGCAAATCATATTGTAAGACTACAATGAACTACCCAACAAAACAACATTTGTTAGTTGGTTTATAGAAGCGATATCCAAAAGTTAATTTAAGGATATCCCACAAGATTGTTATCAAACAAATATTGCTTATTAGCACACAACCCCAAATCTTAACATGCTTAAGATTTGTCTTTCTTTCCAACTACATCTTATGGAGTTATGAAAATTTTGGAAGATCTTCTAAATTTGACAATCATATTGTTTTAGAAGTATATATATCATATATATGGGTAATAGATAACATCCAACGAACTAAATCTTATTCGAGTTCGTTCTTCTCCTAATGGAGAAATTCATTATCTTATGATGCTATTCTCCTTGATATCTTTCAAGGAAACTCATCTAAAGTGTTACTTTTCCTTGGATCAAATCTAAGGAGATAAATACTTTAGACGTCTTACTCATCAACTTACATTTCTTGAATTCTTTGAAACATTTTGCAAAGTATTCGGACTTGTGTTTATTCATAATAAACTATAGTCCAACCGAGAGTGATCATCGGTGAATGTCATCTTGCATGAGTAGTATTATGTTGTGGACAAGTGCCACTAATATCTAAGTGAATTAACCTCAACAACTTTGTGATTCTTTCTTCTTTCCAAAAGAATAAAGATTCGAACATTTCGCCTCTATACAATTTTAACAAGAAGGTATTGGATCCGGATCTAACGATCCAAAGCATCCATCTATGACCAACTCGTAATTTATGTTTTAGAGGTATCACAACTCAGTTAGGATTAGTCACTACCTTGCAACCTTTTGGGTTTTAAGCATCATTATGTTCTAAATAGTTAACACTACCATATCATCTCTACTATAGAGACAATCAATTAGATTACAATAATCCAATCATTAATTAATAAAGAACAATGTTTTGTCAAACAAAACATTCATCCATCTCTACTATAGTGACGGAATTAAGTTCCTTAAAATTGGAATGTAAAGACAATCTTTGGTTTTTCCAATTTCTTTGGTAGTTCATATGAGGAAGTAAGTACTATCTGCTTTCGCAGAGATCTATATTTTATTCACGTTCCGAATGTGAAGCACCTTTTCTTCTCTCATATATCTTCTACTTCTTATTAGTCACACTTTTACAACGATTGTAAAACATAGTTGCTAATACGGAATCAAGCATTCAAGTAGAAGAACCAACTATTTTGAACTATTTCAAGAACAATTTACAACACCTTCAAAAGGTGTGTTCTTGACACTTGCAAGACATTTCTTGCAAATACCCCTTCCAATGTCCATCCTTTCATAAAGAAAGTTTGTTCCCTTGGAGTTAATTTTATCTTCTTCATTTGACTTGTCCTTTGACTACAATAGTCATGGTCCCTAAACTCCCACTATCTCTCTTGAAACTTATTTCAATTGTGTTATACACATCAAACATTTTGGAGAGTGTGTGGTTATTGTTCACTATATAGTTTACAATAAACTTAGTGAACCATTAGGATAGGGACATAAAGGTGAAGTCCTAGCCTATTTTTCCGTCTCTAGAAGTGGTTTAACACTTCAACACTCAATGATTCAAAATCATCATAAGTCCATGTTGATGGACTATTTTTGTCAACCAACCATTATGTTCTAAACATAATTACAAACTTTCAAGAGTTGTTCAAGGCAACTCTCATTTCTTCATACAACAATTTGTAAGTGAAGAATCATGGCACATAAAGTGTCCATGCCATTGTGCTTTCTTCTCAAGTTCTTTGTTCATTTAACAAAGAAACAAGCACTAGTGTTTGCATTGACTAAGGGTTGTTCAAAGTAACTCTTATTTCTTCATACAACAATTTGTAATTGAAGAATTATGACATTAAAAGTGTTGTCCTCTTTATGATAGACTTTTTCTAACATATTCTTCTAATGATACATTATCAATAGGAAGATTGTGAGGATGAGACTACTTAGGTACATTTACAAGCCATTAAAGACAATCTATGGTTTTGTATTACCAAGTCCGGAAACTAAAGCTTTCAGCTTTTATTTGTCAAGTGTTGGATAGCGTTTGCAAATATATTGGTAAATAAATACATAACGAATATAAATTGATTGATTTTAAGCCATTTGATCCGGGTCTTTAAATCAAATAGCACCACCCACTATTTTTGGCAAATTCCATATCCCTCATTGGAATTCGAGAGTTTTGGAGGAAACTCTTAGTAGGGTATGGAAGACTCACTACTACCAAGCCCACCTCACAATGATATGATGTTGGCTAGCATTAATAATAATGAGAGAGTACGCTTACTCATTTGCATCTCTTGCAAGCACCCATCTTATTTGGCCTCTGGAGAATGTTACCTCACAATGATATGATGTTGGCTCCATTGCACTTAGTTAAGTCATTCCCACCATGCAAGTTCGGGTAGGGGTTCAAGAACAACCTCACAATGATATGATGTTGATCATTCTCGTTGCCTACATCTCACATCATCAAGTATGCATATAGACTCCTCCTGAGTATAAGCATGCACTTTGCACTCCCCCATGATAGGGTGAAGGCGGTGTACAAGTCATAAACGATTGGAGCCTACCACGGTGGAAGGCCACGAAAGAGTGTTCAAAGCACTCTCACGCTTATCAACTTAATAATGGTTTGGTTGAGGGTTTTAAGGTCTCATCACATATAAATATTCATTTTAATCTTTATTAAAACAATTTTGGTCCTATTACAACTATTGGTCCATCTGATTGTTTTTAGTTGTATATAATACTCCCACTATGCTTATAAAACGGTTTTTAAAGCAAGAGTATATAATACTACTAACATAAACTTTTTGCATTCATTTGATGGACTATATAGTTGCCTTAGGGCCTTAGGATGACTATGAACCTTTGTTTAAATTCAACACGAGCCTAGTGTTGAATCTCGGTCTAGGGATGGTGATTGATTTTAGTTACGCGTTTTAATCACATTAAGGCGTGTTGTCTTAGGGGCGTTGGACCCAACTACTTCATTTTCATGCATATCAAATAAAGCAAGAAAGAAGTACTTCAAAGTAAAGGTGAGCTTATGCTCATTACAACATTTGAACAATTCAAATTACTTTAAAGTAAAGAAGAGCTTAAGCTCTTTTACAACATTTGATCAAATCAAATTACAACCAAAATCTAATCTACACATTCCCATGGTTCAAACAAATTTGAAACGGCCTTTCACATAGCTCAATTATCGTAGGCTTAGGTTCATAATCACCCTTTAATTAATTAACACTTTAACTAATTAAATTGAATGCAACATTTTCATTTGGTTTTTGTATCCATAAAATTGATTTAAATGGACCTAAATAAAATGAAAATCCAATTCTCATTTAAAGAGACAAAACAATTTTGTTCTCAACCTAATTTGGGCCAAACTGCAATTACCACAACTTTTGGGCTATATTGCAAAAACCCAAACTTTTGGGGTCACTTTGTAAAAACACAAAAGTCCACTACTTCATGTAATTACAACTAGAACCCAAAAATTTCAATAAATTCAAAACTTCATTAAAGGAGCAAAACAATTTGTCCTTTAGCGTTTTTAGGCCTTAACGTCAAAACGTAAACTTTCGGGTCAAAATACAAATACACAAAAGTATCAAAACTTTATGTAATTGCATAAAAGCCCCAAAAATACTCTATTTTAATAGGGTGGCCGGTTTTAGGGAGAAAAAAAGAGTGGAGATAAGTCCACAAAAATTTGGAAATTTTTCAACGAAGTCATAAAGCCATGCAAGTGGAAATAGGTTGATGTGAATAAAGCCATGCAAGTGGTGTGTGTGTGTAAGAGAAGTCCTTCTTACACACCCATCACCATTTCTATCACCTTTCAAAAATAATAAATGTTTTGATGATAGATAAGTCACACCCACCAACACAAAACAAAGACTTTATGAAATAAATCAAAACTTTGATCAAAACATCAAACCTTTTTGTTCTTGGCAAGAACATCAAGAACAATGAAGAACATCCATGAAAACCCATAAGAGCTCCATGAATGTTTTCAAGCAATAAAACTCAAATTTTCACCATTCAAAATGGGGCTAACATTCTAGGGTACTTAGGGGTTCCAAAAGTCACTTTAAAACACTTTTAACAAGTCAAACAAGAACCCAAAAAATCACCCTTTGGATTTGGCCGAAAATCCCCAAAAACATGGCACCAAATTTTAGCTCCAATATTCATGCTCATATGAACTACATCTACAACATTTGAGATGGCAAATTTTTTAACAAAATTTACAATCAAAGAAGCAAGAATAAAGCTTGTAACATATTACAACATTTAAATCAAAGACTATGAACTACAAAACCCAAAAGGATTCACCAACTACTAGACCTAGGCTCTGATACCACTTGAAGGAAGATTTTGTGAAAACATGTTCATTTGAATAACATCTATAGCATGCAATTAACAATTAAAAGGCGAAATAATGCTTGCATGCACTCAAAAACAAAACATCAACCATGAAATTCAAAGCCTAGTAGATTGGTGAACCAAGACTCAACTCAAATCAAAGTGAGTTGAGAAATTTATACCTTTGTAGATTCCTCTTTGCATAAGCAAAGGCTAATCACCCAAGGAGAGGGCCTTCATTCCTTGCTTCTTAGATACATGGATTTGGATGGAAGAATAGATTCTCCAAGTTCCCAAAATTGAGAACTTCTAAGTTTCCACACCAAGGATGGATTGATGAAGAAATGAGTGACCTAGAGGAAGCAAGATTGCTAGTTAATTTCCTCTAGGGTGGCCGGCCTCTTTAGAGAGAAAAGAGAGCTTTGTGTTCTCATCTTTTCTCCAAAAGAAACCCTAAATGAATTTTGGCTATAAAGTCACATTTATACCTTAATTCATTGGAGTGGCAAACTTGTAAATAAGTCCAAAACCCACTCCATCTCTAAATGGCCGGCCATTGGGTTTCATTGGGCTTTTAGGGCCTTTGTGAATTATTAGTCATTAAGTTGTCATACAACTTAAGTCAATGGGCTTGACGTTCGAAGCCCATTGGGCCTTGAGGCCCAAAACTAACCCGTGGTCTTTTAATGAACTTATTCGTTTGATTAATTAACATATTAATTAATCTTTGCCATAAATAATTAAACCATTTAATTATTCTTACTCATCTCCGTTGTTTCTTCAATCTTTACCTTACACGGTGTACGATCCATTAGGTTCCTTTTAGCGAGGCAGTGGGCGATTAGAACTCTTTCAAACAGATTGTGAATTGAAACTTACTTTCAATTTTCCCTTTAGTGATTATACACGTTTAGGGCTTCCACAAACCATGAGTGACACCTAGCAGCATATCATGGTTACTCAAGCTAATCAGAAGAGGTGGAGAACCTATTCAGTTTAGGATTACAAATGGAATACGGTCTTTCTTTAATACAATACTCTTGACCACATTGTTTGGTTTCATAGTTTATTTATGTCTACTATCCAATGTGATTCGTTTACTTATATGATTACCTTGAATGTGATTTGGAACGCCTTCCTAAATCTCATTCATACTCTGATTAGAGATTTTCAATCATATCATAGAGTATTCTCCCCCAAATGGTTTGAAGGTTAGAGATCCCTTGTTGCGCATTCAATTGCCTCCATGGCTAAGTGGCTTAACCCCAACGATGCCGTGGACACCCGCGGATGGGGTGACTTTGACATAATCAAAGATCAAGGACTTAACCACAAGACAACTGTGATGCCTCAGGTCAAAGGACTACTTTGTATTATCCCAACCATGAGTTCTCATGTGACATGAATATGAGAACTCTTCGTTGATCGTGTTCAGTGAACTCATTCTCTATTGAGCACCTACGTACTTGTCTTGATGTCACACACACCAATGACTCGAGACTAGTCACTCTCCCTGAGAGAAGACATAGCACGTACTGATCTTAACGGACTGTCAATGCCCAATTGGCAATCCTATGATCAGGAACGTTTAGGATGTGTCTACGAAAGAATGGTCTCATGAATCTAACTTCTTTAGATTGCATTCTCCCAATCACATATTCCTTGGACTTATCGTTTAAGCATAACATTTATATGAGACGGCTCAAACAATAATATTTGCCCTTTATATTTAAACTACATTAGTTTAACTTTGTGAAATGTCCGTAAAGTATCATCATATGATTGGTTTTAGGGTACATTTCCAACATATTTTTGATTCCACAAATGCCCCTATACCTGTTGGGCTGCTCATAGGAAAGGGCAGCAGGTGTAGAGATCTTCTTGCTCTAGGACTGCTTCATATTTTGATGTAGATTCCCTCTTTAATATGAAATTAAATCCTTCTAGGAAAGGGAAATAAATTTCTCTGAAAGCCTATTTAAGTCCACCTTAAGTAGGTTGTTAAATCAACTTTGGAGAGCGATTTATTCTACCCTATAAGAGAGAGAAAGCTTAGAGGATATTTGTTTCCCTTCCTCTAGCAATCTTCTACACTTACCCATGCAAATGACCGTCTTTCGTCGCTTTCTTCGTCTTTTCCGCGCCGCACCGATGTAAAGAAAACTTAATTCTCCTTGTCTTCTTCTTGGGAGGTGCTGCCACAGGGCAGCTGTCTGGGTGATGCGACACGTCAGCTGGCAGGGGCCAGGAGTCGGCTCGTCATGGGCTAAGGAGGTGGTATGGCAGCGGCCATTGCTTGTGCTGCTCGGCTTGATTGAAGTCAATGATTGGCTCGGCATGGGCCGAGGAAGTTGCGTGGCATGGGCAACGGATTAGGCTGCCATGTCTGGGTTGCTTTGCAAAAAATGAGGAAACTGCTTGAGTTTGATATCTCAACTACCGTAGATAGAGCAGTCAAGGATAAAGCTGCCAAGATCGAAGCTGCTAAAGATGAAGTGTCGGATGAGTGAATTGTTAAGTGCAAAGTGGCTGTTGCCCCCTAACCATTTACTTCCTAGTTGATCTTCAAGCATTTGATCTTTTAAGTTATATGGCATTCTCGCACTGGAAAGCTTACCCAGATGGGTGTCAAGGAATTAGTTTACCCTTTTGCATTGGAGAGCAATTAGTTTACCCTCTTGCACTGGATAGTAGACCCATATTAGTGTCGAAGAATTGGTTTACCCTATCACACTGGAGAGTAATTAGTTTATCATCTCGCACTGGAGAGCAATTAGTTTATCCTCTTGCACTGAAGCGTAAACCCATATGGGTGTTGGGGAATTGGTTTACCCTCTTGCACTGGAGAGCAATTGGTTTATCCTCTCGCACTTAAGAGCAGACCCATACGGGTGTCGGGGAATTGGTTTACCCTATCGCACTAGAGAGTAATTAGTTTATCCTCTCACCATACGGGTGTCGGGGACTTGGTTTACCCTCTCGCACTGGAGAGCAATTAGTTTATCCTCTTGCACTAGAGAACATACCTATATGGGTGTCGGGAAATTGGTTTACCCTCTCACACTGGAGAGCAATTAGTTTATCCTCTCACACTGGAGAGCAATTAGTTTACGTGTTGGAGAACAATTAGTTTACCCTCTCGCATTGGAAAGCAATTAGTTTATCATCTCACATTGGAGAGCAGACCCATACGGGTGTCGGAGAATTGGTTTACCTTCTCGCACTAGAGAGCAATTAGTTTATCCTCTCACACTGGAGAGCATGGAAGTCGTTGTCGTGAGTGCAGCTGAGGAAAGCTGGACTGCTGGGACAACCGAAATAATCCTTAGCCTACGAGGTCATGTTTGGCGATCTGCTTGAGACTTCAAACTGCTTGTGGACCTCGCGTAAGGGTGCAAGTGCAGTGAGCTGCTCCTAGAAATATTGTGCCATCATTAGGTGTTTCGTCATGTGCCTTTTTGAGGCTTGGTTGGCACGAGCCACATGGAAAAGTTGGCATGGCCGGGAGCCATAGTGCATAATCAATGGTTACCAGGAGCCGTGGAGTAGACAGGCGTGGTTATAAAAACAGAGATAGGGTTAGCTTGGGCCAGGTTATGCGCAACAGAAGGAATGGTCTAGAGTGTTGAGAACAAGGCCTGCCCTCGATTCTTGGTAGTTGGGTTGGTGTGTTCTTCTGGTACTCGTTTGCCCCCGGCATGCCATTAGACTGAGCTGATGGGGTAGTCCCGTTGCTCGATCTTGTCATTGAAAGATGACTTGTTTATGTTGGTCATGTCTTATCGAAGCGCCTTGTCAATTGATTCGCTGTGCGAGAAATCGCGCAATCGTTCGTTCAAGAGTATTTCTGCTTCTTCCTGAATTTGCCTTTGTTAGGGGTGGCAGAGCCCTCGGCCACCCCCGGTCGTGACCTGCTATTCCATGTGTTCGGTTCGTCTATGTCGTGGTTGCAGTTAGTGTGGTATGCTCCTAGCAATAGAGCGAGTAACTCACAAGCTACTGGTTGAACTTGAGCTGGATTGAGTGACTACTTATCTTTATCCGCTGTGCTGCCTACTCCAATGTGAGGTGGAGGATGCTCCTTGCGGGCCTTGCGTTGAATGAACACTTTTCCTGGAAGGTTGCTCATGTTGATTATCGGAGTGTGGCCCCAACTGTGAGCGTATGTTTGTTCGTGGGCCTAACTGAGAGTGCACGCTCCTCCACGCGTTAAGACTGGAGTATATGTTATCTCAGGGGTCTAATTAAGAGTGTACTCTGTTAGAACGCTCGGTTCGTGACTAGTCAAGTGGCTGCTTGTCGGGACGTTAGTGGACAAGTTCGTCTGCCCTTATCCTTCTTCGGGACACCTCGTCCGGGGCACGTTAGATCTCAATGCGTTGCAAGAGTTGATTCACCAAGGTTGTCTGTTATGCAAGGGTGTTCGTCAACTATATGACTTATCGAGACAAGTTTTGTTTGCCATTTGGATTAGAAGAGCTTGGAAGGAATATGCCTCCTTAAGCAATTGAAGTGTGGTAAGCTCCAGGCGCGAGATTTGAATTGGGAAATGTCAAATCGATGGAGAAACATGGTGAAAATGCCCCCGGCTCAATGATTGGTTCGGATAGTTGAGATAATCTTGGGCTGATTTGGGCTGCTTGGAATGTCACGGAAGCAGGCTGTGCCGCAGGAGCAGGCTAGGCCACAAGAGTGGGCTGTACGGCAAGAGTAAGCTGCTCAGCATATGATGCATGCAAATGCGAGGCTTGGGCTTGGCTTGGCAACGCGTTGGGTGTGGAGTGACATGGCTTGGGCCGTGGCCTTAGTGCAGTGAGCCGCCTTGGATGGCACTGCTCGGGCCGTGGTGGTGACACCATGGACCTCGCCGCCGGTGGCTACCATGGTAGCCACCGCAATGGTTCCCGTGGTGGAAACTTGTGGTGGTGGTGCCGTTCTACCTATTGTCACATTTAGCCTCATAGATCGCCGTGGTCCCATCTCTTGAATGTTGAAATTTTTATTTGTTGAATTTTCTAAATTTCTAGCCTTTGTACTTCTTTTTTACGTTTTATCAAAGAATTTTTGCAAATAAAATATTCTAATAATAAGAACGTACGAAAAATCTACAAATGGACAAGAAAATAGAAAACCTTGGATGTGAGAGTCTTCTACGACTGTAGGACTCAACTCTCAATGAAAGCACCAATTTGTGGATGCAAATTTCCGCCTTCTTCTTCTTGGACAAAATTGCACCTAAAAAAACAATTAACACCTTAGGTCAAGGCCAAGAGCCTCACGCACCCACAATGAATGGGGGGGCTTTGGCCGAAGAACCTCCGATGCCAAAGTTAGAATTTAGAGAGAAAAGTGTTTGGAGAGTTTTTTGGAGTTTTGCAAGAGTGTGGCCCTAGTCTTTCAAAGAAAATGGAGTCCTATTTATAGAGCATGGCCGGCCCTCTTTGGAAGAGAGAGTGGCCGGCCCTTGGATGTTTTTTGGGGTGTAATGGTGATTAATTTGGTGATTAATGGATTAATTTGGAATTAATCCATTAATTAGCCTAATTAATTTAATTTATATAGAAGGTTTTGAAGGTTATGGAATGATTTCCTTGTAGAGGATATGGAGTAAAGATGGATGAGATAAATTTGAACTTGTTAACTATTTTGGGCACTTTTGACTCGGTTGATGGATGATTCTCCACTGCTTGCGTGTAGGAAACCCGGTGTGTCTCGAGGGTAATTTTGTCCTCTTCACCTAAAAATCCATATGTCACCTCTTGATTATTTTTTACTCCACAATGAGCCTGTTGGCGAAGCTGAAAAAGCAACTACTATAATCTTCATCCGAAGACATATTCATGATGCTCTGCAAAACCGAATATCTTACTGAGGAGGATCCAAGTGCATTATGGGTCGCTTTGGCTGATCATTTTTATCACCAAAATGACATATTCTTGCCTGAAGCAAGACATGACAAGCATCATTTGCGCTTCCAATACTTTAAGTCATTGAATGAATAGAACTCTGAAGTTTGTCGAATCCAATCACTTCTTAAGTTTTGCAATGAAACTTTGATTGAAGAGGATCTCATGGAGAAGACCTATTCGACCTTATCTGCTTCTAATATTGTCGTGCAGCAACAATATAAAGCTCAGAAGTTCACCAAGTTCTCGAATTTGATCTCTGTTTTACTTCTCGCTGAAAAGCAGAACCAGCTGTTGATGAAGAATCATCAAGCTTGACCTACTGGGACGACTGCTATGCCTGAAGCACATTATAGCAATCATCAACGCCCAAAACGCCAAAGGAGGCGTGGTAGGGGCGGCCAGAAGCCATCTGTGAAGACCTATATTTAAATATTTTTATTTAGTAATTAAAGAAATTTTGATTAAATAGACAAATATATATGTTTCAAATTTATTTAGTTGTTGGTGTCAACGTGTTGGCCAAATGAAGGGACTGGCATGCTTGTAATTTGAAAGAATGAATGAGTAATTATAGCATAGGACTACTTGGAGAGCACTCCAGTTTGGAGGTGGCAAACCAGTTTTCATCTTTCCTTTCGAGTGACACCTCCCCCTTCACTTTGATCATTGAACACTTGTAGCTCGTGCTTTGCATGATGATAAAAAAAAACCCAAGCCTTATCTATTGGCTAGGTGTAGCTGCCTTATTTTTTCTTCTCTATCAAGTCGACAGCTCCTCCTCTCCAATTGCTGACTATTCCTTTATATATATTTATCTGATGCGTAATCATCAAGGATTGTATAAGTATAAATAGGGACCTCAAGAGCTGCAAACTCCAGTAAGAAACGAGTCTAGTGAGAGATGAATAAAGAGAAGAGGGAAAAGGTACTTTGGGTTGGAGAAAGTGAGCGAGTGAGAGAGAGGATGAGAAAAGAAATTAAGATGAAGGTTGAATTGGATGTCTGCGGAGATGGCAAACAAATTAAGGTATAAGAGAAGAGAGTTGCTGTGTTGATGATGGTCAGTCGGTTTTGAAAGAATCAAATAAAGGAGTAAGGTCGATTACGGTGGACTAATGTCCTTCTGCCAGTATGAGGGGAACACGGACACAGAGGGGTAAGTACTAATTCTTTGACCTAAATGGTAGAGCTTCTGAGCTTTTAATTAGGGTTGTGATTGAATGGAGTTAGACAAGAAAGTATTAGTATTATTATAGTTTACAGTGAATCGTTTGGTTGTGATAGCTCTTATGAAATTAGCTTCACAAAATCCAATCCTACAATATTGCTATCTTTTGCAATACCGCTTCAAGTATATATGTCAATTGATTTCTCAACGAGTTATATATATAAAGCAGCATATTAGTATTAGACTATATATATACACTAATCGGAGGAAAGAGCTGTTATCTACTAACTTGATGCAAGCTTGTTATCTTGTTATCAAGCTACAGACACATATGATATAAATAGTTTCAATTATATATAAAGTAAGGCATATGTCTTGGAGTTGGAAATAATTGTATTATGCATATACATGGTTTAAAATGCCACCTTTCTTAATTATATACCAGAAGAAAACATGCATATGTATATTTGAATTTCACATGCTCCCTGATTTTCTAAAAGTTGTACTTATTCAAACATTTAGTTTGTTATGACCAAGCTATTCTAGATCAACCAAAATGACGTTTAAATTGGTTGGTGTTCAATTAGTAATACCAAGTTATTTGACTGGGGTTAGAGTTCATGTCATGCTTTTTAGTAATTGCTTACAATTGTGAATAGGATTTGCTGAAGGTAGACTCTTGTAGTAAAGAGTCGGAGCAATGCTTTGGAATCCAGGTAGGGGAAATACGGCAGACCTTTACGGAGATTGGCTTTATTAAATTTCGTGAAGCATTATATTATTATTGATCTTGTTGGTTGATTAATGTGATATGGGTTGCTAATTGGACAAATACTGCTCTTGCGTGTTTACTTGTTATTGGTTATGGAATTATTGGTGAAATGCGATTGGTTGAGAATATACTATGGTATATGTGAATGATAAATGAAAGTATTTGTGAATCATTCATAATTGGTCGTGTGGTTGGAGTTTCAGTGGTGAGATGGAATTGGAAATGAGGGTAGTTGGAAATGATCTTTGTGTAGTTGAGCCAAACTCTTAGTAGGTACCAGGTCTCAGGCAAGCCCACAGTGCACAGATTCTTTAAGGGTAATTCGGGACTGGTGATGAAGAGTTTAGGCAAGATGACTAACAAAAGGGGAAATTGGGATGATTGAGTTACAGGGGTTAATTTGTATATTAAAACATTCGAACCACCATTGCAGAGGTAAAATGCACGGGTCTGGGGCGTGACACCATCCCACCAAGGTCAGCAGAGTCAAGGCAAATCCAAGGGAGGAAACAAAGCCTAGAAGCACCCAAACCTCGCTTCCAAGGCCCCGAACTTCAAGAATAAGGGCAAAGAACTTGAAACCATGGATATGGACATGTGCTATTGCTGTGGTTCAAAAGACCATTGGTCCCGTGTTTGCCGAGCTTCCAAGAATGTTGTAGATGAATATCATTCTCGTCGTAAGAAGTTTGAATCAAACTTCATGCAAGTGGACGAACCGGAGACTACAAAGATGGAGGTTTTTTATTTTAAGGCGGATACCACCCCTATGGAAGATTAGAATCTTAGACATAGACTAATTTTTAGTTGAAATAAGACAATTGGGGTCGAATTCCACCTAGTGGCCGAACCCCTCCTTTGTTTTTGGTTGATTTTTGAACAATTTTCTTTTATGTTTGTATTATTAGTTGGTGATTTGTTTTGGATATTAAGTTTTTAATCCTTAAATAAATGAAATTATTTTGAATTGATAATTTTTTTTATAAACTTTTATGCAAGTGACCGATTCAAATTAATTTTTCATTCTAGGTATGACTAGTGGAAAAGTTAGTTGTTTGGCAGATAGTGCAACCACGCACACTTTTTTGCATGAACGCATCTATTTCACTAACTTCATACCTAAAAATTCACCTCTGACAACCCTCTCAGGCCCATCCAACCTGAAAGAAAGATACGATGAGGAATGTATAATGTTGTCTAATGGTACAATCTTGACCATTTATGAGGCACTCTATTCTCCATGTTCAGGAAGAACGTTGTTAAGTTTCAAGGACATTAGAGACAACAATTACCACGCTGAAACCCACGTAGAAAACGGAGTTGAATTTCTATGTATAACTTCTTACGAATATGGCTAGAAGCATATTCTAGAGAAGATAGAGCGTATCCTGAGTGGTCTGTATACTACGACCATACTTCTCATTGAATGCCACTATGTGGCCAGCCCTACTACTGGGACCGCGCACGAAATTACACTTTGGCATGATCGTTTGGGACATCCTGGACGAATAGCGATGCGCTGTATCCTCAAATCTTCACATGGGCATCCACTAACCTAAAGTTTAGGTTCGATCCAAGGAATCGCATGTCAAACATGTTCGATGAGAAAGTTTATTACTAAGCCTTCTTATGACAAGATTCATTTGAATTCTCCCATTTTTCTACAACGGATTCAGGGGGGACATTTGTGGACCGATTCACCATCCTTTCAGACCATTTAGATACTTTATGATTTTGGTTGACGCTTCCACACATTGGTCACACGTGTGTTTGTTGTCCACAAGGAACGCTGCATTCTCCAAAATGTTAGCTTAGGTTATCAAGCTCAGGGCTTACCACCCTGATTATCCGATCAAATATATTCGATTGGATAATGCTGAAGAATTCACATCTAAAACTTTTGATGACTATTGCATGTCGGTTGGGGTTGAAGTTGAACATCCTGTACCCCATGTTTACACCCAGAACGGCCTGGCAAAGGCTTTCATTAAGCGTTTACAAATGATTGCTCGATCGTTGGTCATACGTACCAAGCTCTTAATTGCTGCTTGGGGCCATGCAATATTGCACACATCAAAGTTAGTCCGCCTGAGGCCTGTTGCGACACAACCATTTAGTGCCCTTTAGTTGGTTGTTGGATACGAACCTGACATATCACATCTGCGTATTTTTGGTTATGTGGTATATGTGCCGATCCCGCCGCCCTTACGTACAAAAATGGAGCCTCAGCGAATGATGGGAATCTATGTCAGATATGATTCTCCTTCAATTATTCGTTACTTAGAACCTTTGACAGGTGATCTGTTTACCACTCGTTTCGTGGATTGTCATTTCTAAGAGACAATCTTCTTGTCGTTAGAGGGAGATAAGAACGTCAACGTTCCTGAAGAACGATGCGAATTATTGTGGACAACTCCCACTTTGTCTCATTTAGATCCTCGCATCGTTCAGTCTGAAACTGAAGTGCATCGCATATTAGATCTCTAAAGATCACATATTCCAGCTACGAATATGCCTACAAAGATGGATGTACCAAATGTACAACGAACTGCCCTCCTAGAAGCCCGGGACGCCAATCTTGGTGATCCACGTACATTAGCGGCTAGCCAATCATCCGCCCCTACACAAAAGCATGGCAGACCCCTTGGTTCAAAGGATTCACACCCCCAGAAGAGGAACACCACGACACAAGGTCCTGAATAACCTACCATGAATCTGACTATCGCTTATTTATTCTACCCAACTCATGAGGAAATTCTAGATTATGGAAACGTCCTTGAAGAGAAGAATTCTCCTCTCGAGAACTGTGAAATTTCAGTCTATTATGCTAGCTTAGATGATGTGTGGCATAGAAATGAGATGATTGTCGATGATGCATTAGCATTTGTAGTAGCTACTGAGATCATGTTGAGCAATAACATTGAACCACGTTCCATTGATGAATGTCGACGTAGAACTGATTGGTCAAACTAGAAACAAGCAATCTAAGTCGAACTCGATTCGCTTGCGAAACGTAAGGTGTTTGGACCCGTAACTCCTACTCCTGCACATGTGAAGCCCGTTGGCTAGAAATGGGTTTTCATTCGGAAGCGTAATGAGAAGAAGGAAATTGTGCATTGCAAAGCTCGTCATGTTGCACAAGGCTTCTCACAACGCCCCGGGATTGAGTATGAAGAAACTTATTCACCTGTTATGGATGTGATTACTTTTCACTACATTATCAGTTTGGTAGTTTCCGAAAAACTAGATATGCAGTTGATAGACGTAATAACCGTATATCTCTATGGGGGTCTTGATATGGAAATCTATATGAAAGTTCCTGAAGGACTTGCATTGATTGGTTCAAATACTTCTAAACCCCGGAACATGCTCTCAATTCGGTTGAGGCGTTCACTCTACGGTTTGAAACAATCCGGAAGAATGTGGTATAACCGTCTGAGTGAGTATTTGACTAGTTAGGGATATGTGAACAACGAACTATGCCCTTGTGTGTTCATTAAAAAACCACATTCCAGATTTGCGATTGTTGCAGTATATGTCAATGACATGAATCTTATCGGAACTCCTGAAGAGCTCGCAAAAACTGTCGCGCACCTGAAGTCAAAATTTGAGATGAAAGATTTAAGTAAGACTCGATACTGTCTCGATCTCGAGATAGAGCATTGTTCGGATGTAATTCAAGTACATTAATCGAACTACACCCATAAGGTGTTGCTCCGCTTTAATGAGGATAAAGCGAAGTCTTCGAGTACTCCTATAGTCGTTCGTTCGCTAGATGAAAAACGAGATCCCTTCCGTCCGAAGGAGGATGATGAAGAGATTTGGGAGCCTGAAGTTCCTTATCTCAATGCGATAGGCGCTTTATTGTACTTAGCTCAATGTTCTAGACCCGACATGTCCTTCGCTGTTAATCTTTTGGCAAGATACAGTAATGCACCTACACGCAGACACTAGACTGGCATGAAAGACATCTTCCGTTACCTTAAGGGTACTACAGATTTGGGCTTGTTCTATCCCTACGAATCCTCGAATGATGCCGCACCCTATGCTCCTCGAGTTGATTCTCGCCTTATTGGTTATGCCAATGCAGGATACTTATCTGATCCGCACAAGGCGCGCTCTCAAACGAGTTATGTCTTTTAGTTGGAGGCACCACAATATCTTGGAGGTCAACTAAACAGACCTTAGTTGCCACTTCGTCTAACCATGCTGAAATTCTCGCCTTACATGAAGCAATTTGGGAATGCTTTTGGTTGAAAGCAGTAGTGGGCCATATTCGAAGCTTCTGTGATCGTCATCCCGACGAGATCTTTGAAGACAATGCAACTTGCATTGAATAGCTCAAGAAGGGTTACATCAAAGGAGACAATACCAAGCACATTGCGTCGAAGTTCTTCTTTACACATCAACAACAAAAGTATCAGAAGATTGAAGTCACGCAAATCTGTTCACAAGATAATGTAGCCGATCTCTTCACCAAATCACTGCCGAAGATGACGTTTCAGAAGCTTGTTCATGGAATTGGTATGCATAAACTTTCTGAGTTGTAACTTTGCTACTTCTCTTTGGAATTGTGTCAAACTCAGGGGGAGTATCTTGTAGATACGTGTTGATCTTAATGTATTCTTTTTCCCTATGATTAGGAGCATTTTTCCCATTGGGTTTTTGCTACCTAACTAGGTTTTAACGAGGCACCCACCTTGGGCTGGTCATATCCCTGATGACGTCCCGTAGACATTTCTTTGACTTTTACATTTCTCACGCATTTATCCTTAGACTATGGATTTTCTCTCTCCTTGGGTTTTTGCCATGGCCTTCGGGTTTTTTTAGTGAGACTTACTACTTATGCAAGTTCCTACCTTATTGAGAATAAGTGTTGTTCCTTGGAATTAGTACCGATGAGTCGACTTCCTCAACTTCTGCATGATACTAAATCTACCTTGAGTATTTACACACTCAATGGGGAGTGTTGTAAACATTCCTAGTTTAAATGTGATTGTGTAAATCCTAGATTAGATTTGATTATAGTTATCATTTCCTATTACAACTTGTATTACTTGGGGAATAAGGAATATCTTCTCTCCTTCTACCCCTATAAATAAAGGCACAATGTAGGAGGGATAACAACACACATTCTCCTACAATTCCACAAACACATCTCTCTTTTCTCTCTTCTCCTTGCTGCCGGCCACCCTAAATATTGTCAGATAAAATAGACCACAACATAACATATTATAATGTAGAGTTTATTCATATATATATAACTAGCTCAAGTTGTGACAAGAAGTTCTTATGACTACACAAAGTTATTCATTTATCACTCTAGAGGTTCTATTATATCATATGCAAGTAAATACAAGCTAAGACAGTAATTATATACATATTTTAATGCTTGTTTCTATTTAATTATATTTTTGATCTCATCGAGAAAAGAAGACAAACATACAATAAAACATCTCTATAGTGATACTCTATAAGGGAATAACCTTCATGTAGTCATACAAATTTCTTATCTCAACTTGGGCTGATTATATATGAATAAACTCCATATTATAATACGCAATACTATAACAAATAAAAAAAATTAAACTGAAATAAAATAAGGAGCCTTACATAGAGGGACAAAAACACAACCTGCAATTTTTAAAGAGTGGTACTATCCATACACCCATTTTTACTTCTCACATATCCCTTTCATTTTTACTTTTCACACATCTCTTTTCTCTCTTCTTTCCGCCCCTCTCCTTCTCTCTATAGTTCTTTAGTAAAATATGCCTACAACATAAATTATTTTTTAAAATTTCCACCCTATACTCTTGACTAATCCGTTAGTTAACGGAGCCCAAACAAATATTAGAGTCACGCAACTTGTACGAAAGTACAACCCATGCCATTAGCTAAATGGGAGAATGATTGTTTGAATATGGAACGCAATACGTTGAAGAAAAAATGTTTAGACATTTCTTTTGACAAGGGGAAAATCACATTCTTCTAGTATTAGAAAACAATCTGAACTTGAGTGGCTTGAATTGTTAAACGGTTTGCTAAAAGTGGACCTTTTGCCACAAGTACCTAAGGGCTTGTTTGGTATCCTATTTAAATTTTTTTATAATTTCTCAAAACATTCCTTAAAATTTTTTCTAGAAAACAATTTTCTTTAAGGCTCAAAAACTTGTTTGTTTGCGATTTAAAAATTCTAAATCTTACAACTTAAACTGGACAAAGAGATCCAAAAAGAGGGGGTCTGAGAGAGAAAGAGGATAGAGGAGGAAAGAAAGGAAGAGATAATTGGAGGAAAGAGAAAGAAGTGAGAGGATCAGAGGAGATAGAGAGAAAGATGAGCGAGAAAAAGAACCGAGACAATGATGAGAGCGGATTGGAGGAGAGACGAAAAAGGTAAAAAAAAGAAAGAGAAGGGTGAGAGAGAGAATAAAAGAAGGATAGATTTGGAGTGAGGGGAGGAGAGAGAGAAAAGAAAGGAGTTAGTTTAAGTTTAAAAACTCTAAAAACCTATTTTTGTTGTGGTCTATTTTATCTGACAGAGGGACTAGGGCCGGCGGCAGAGAGAGAGAGGAGAGAGAGGTGTGTTTGTAGAATTGTAGGGGAATGTGTGTGTTGTTATCCCTCCTACATTGTGCCTTTATTTATAGTAGTAAAGGGAGAGAAGATATTCCTTCTCCTCCAAGTAATACAAGTTGTAATAGGAAAGGATAACTAGAATCAAATCTTATCTAGGATTTACACAATCATACTTAAACTAGGAATGTTTACAACACTCCCCCTTGAGTGGGTAAATACTTAAGGTAGATTCAGCATCATGCAGAAGTTGAGGAAGTCGACTCGTCGGCATTGATTCCAAGGAACAACGCTTATTCTCAATAAGGTAGGAACTTGCATAAGTAGTAAGTCTCACTAAAAAACCCTAAGGCTATGGCAAAAACCCAAGTAGGGACAAAATCCATAGTCTAAGGAAAAATGTGTGAGAAATGCAAAGTCAAAAGAAACGTCTACAAGACGTCATCAGGGATATGACCAGCCCAAGGTGGGTGCCTCGTTAAAACCTAGTTAGGTAGCAAAAACCCAGTGGGAAAAATGCTCCTAATCGTAGGGAAAAAGAGTACATTAAGATCAAGCAAGTATCTAGAAGATACTCCCCCTGAGTTTGACATAATTCCACAGAGAAATAGCAAAGTTACAACTCAGAAAGTTTACGCATACCAATTCCATGAACAAGCTTCTGAAACGTAGCCTTCGGTAGTGATTTGGTGAAGAGGTCGGCCAGATTGTCTTGTGATCGGATTTGCGTGACTTCAATCTTCTGATGCTCTTGTTGTTGATGTGTAAAGAAGAAATTCGGCGCAATATGCTTGGTGTTGTCTCCTTTGATGTAACCCTTCTTGAGCTGTTCGATGCAAGCTGCGTTGTCTTCAAAAATCGTCGTCGGGGCATTAACGGCGGGATGAAGATCACAGGAGCTTCGAATATGGCCCACTACTGCTCTCAACCAAAAGCATTCCCAAGTTGCTTCATGTAAGGCGAGAATTTCAGCATGGTTAGACGAAGTGGCAACTAAGGTCTGTTTAGTTGACCTCCAAGATATTGCGGTGCCTCCAACGGTAAAGACATAACCCGTTTGAGAACGCGCCTTGTGCGGATCAGATAAGTATCCAGCGTCGGCATAACCAACAAGGCGAGAATCAACCCGATGAGCATAGGGTGCGGCATCACTCGAGGATTCGTAGGGATAGAATAAGCCCAAATCCGTAGTACCCTTAAGGTAACGGAAGATGTCTTTCACGCCAGTCCAATGTCTGCGTGTTGGTGCATTGTTGTATCTTGCCAAAAGATTAACAGCGAAGGAGATGTCGGGTCTAGTGCATTGAGCTAAGTACAATAAAGCGCCTATCGCACTTAGATAAGGAACTTCAGGCTCCAAAATATCTTCATCATCCTCCTTCGGACGGAAGGGATCTCGCTTTGCATCTAGCGTACGAACGACCATATGAGTACTCGAAGGCTTCGCTTTATCCTCATTAAAACGGCGCAACACCTTCTGGGTGTAGTTCGATTGATGTACTAGGATTCCATCCGAACAATGCTCTATCTCGAGGCCGAGACAGTATCGAGTCTTACCTAGATCTTTCATCTCAAATTCCGACTTCAGGTGCGAAGCAGTTCTCGCGAGCTCTTCAGGAGTTCCCATGAGATTCATGTCATCGACATATACTGCAACAATCGCAAATCCGGAATGTGACTTCTTAATGAACACACAAGGGCATAGTTCGTTATTCACATATCCCTGACTAGTCAAATACTCACTTAAACGGTTATACCACATTCTTCCGGATTGTTTCAAACCGTATAGTGAACGCCTCAGCCGAATTGAGAGCGTGTTCCGGGGTTTGGAAATATTTGAACCAGTCAATGTAAGTCCTTCGGGAACTTTCATATAAATTTCCGTATCAAGATCCCCATAGAGATACGCGGTTACTACGTCCATCAGCTGCATATCCAGTTTTTCGGAAACTACCAAACTGATAAGGTATCGAAAAGTAATCACATCCATAACGGGTGAGTAAGTTTCGTCATAGTCAATCCCGGGGCGTTGTGAGAAACCTTGTGCTACAAGACGAGCTTTGTAACGCACAATTTCGTTCTTCTCATTACGCTTCCGAACGAAAACCCACTTGTAGCCAACGGGCTTCACATGTGGAGGAGTAGGAACTATAGGTCCAAACACCTTACGTTTCGCAAGTGAATCAAGTTCGACTTGGATTGCTTGTTTCCAGTTTGACCAATCAGCTCTACGTCGACATTCATCAACGGAACGCGGTTCAATGTCATCGCTCAACATGATCTCAGTAGCTACTGCAAATGCTAATGCATCGTCGACAATCATCTCATTTCTACGCCACACATCATCTAAGCTAGCATAATAGACCGAAATCTCACGATTCTCGGGAGGAGGATTCGTCTCTTCAAGGACGCTTCCATAATCTAGAATTTCCTCATGAGTTGGGTAAAATGAGTAAACGATAGTCGGATTCACGGTAGGCTCTTCAGGACCTTGTGCTGTGGTTTTCCTCTTCCGGGGGTGTGAATCCTTTGAACCAAGGGGTCTGCCACGCTTTTGTGTAGGGGCAGATGATTGGCTAGCCGCTAATGTATGTGGATCACCAGAATTGGCGTCCCGGGCTTCCAGGAGGGTAGTCCGTCGTACATTTGGTACATCCATCTTTGCAGGCGTATTCGCAGCTGGAATATGTGATATTGTCACGCGCGCTAGATCGGTGAAAGCATCTGGCATGCTCTGAGCTATGCTCTGGAGATCTAATATGCGCTGCACTTCAGCTTCAGACTGAGTGGTGCGGGGATCTAAATGAGACAAAGTGGGAGTCGTCCACGATAATTCGCGTCGTTCATTAGGAACGTTGACGTTCTTATCTCCCCCTAACGACGGGAAGACTGTCTCATAGAAGTGACAATCCGCGAAACGAGCGGTAAACAGATCGCCTGTCAAAGGTTCTAAGTAACGAATAATCGAAGGAGAATCATATCCGACATAGATTCCCATCCTTCGCTGAGGCCCCATTTTTGTACGTAAGGGCGGCGAGATCGGCACATAGACCGCACAACCAAAAACGCGCAGATACGATATGTCGGGTTCGCATCCGGTGACCAACTGAAGGGCACTAAATGGTTGTGTCGCAACAGGCCTCAGGCGGACCAACTTTGCTGCGTGCAATATTGCATGGCCCCAAGCAGCGATCGGGAGCTTGGTACGTATGACCAACGATCGAGCAATCATTTGTAAACGCTTAATGAAAGCCTCTGCCAGGCCGTTCTGGGTGTGAACATGGGGTACAGGATGTTCAACTTCAACCCCAACCGACATGCAATAGTCATCAAAAGTTTTAGATGTGAATTCTCCAGCATTATCCAATCGAATAGATTTGATTGGATAATCAGGGTGGTGAGCCCTGAGCTTGATAACCTGAGCCAACAGTTTGGAGAATGCAGCGTTCCTTGTGAATAACAAGCACACGTGTGACCAACGTGTAGAAGCGTCAACCAAAACCATAAAATATCTAAATGGTCCGCATGGAGGTTGAATCGGTCCACAAATGTCCCCCTGAATCCGTTGTAGAAAAATGGGAGGATTCGAACGAATCTTGTCATAAGAAGGCTTAGTAATAAGCTTTCCCATAGAACATGTTTGGCATGCAATTTCATGGATCGAACCTAAGCTTCGGGTTAGTGGATGCCCGTGTGAAGTTTTGAGGATACGGCGCATCGCTATTCGTCCAGGATGTCCCAAACGATCATGCCAAAGTGTAATTTCGTGCGCGGTCCCTGTGGTAGGGTCGGCCACATAGTGGCATTCTATGGGGCGTATGGTCGTAATATACAGACCACTCGGGTTACGCTCCATCTTCTCTAGAATACGCTTCTGGCCATATTCGTAGGAAGTTACGCACAGAAATTCAACTCCGTTTTCTACGTGGGTTTCAGCGTGGTAATTGTTATCTCTAATGTCCTTGAAACTTAGTAACGTTCTTCCGGAACGTGGAGAATAGAGTGCCTCAGCAATGGTCAAGATTGTACCATTGGACAACATTATACGTGCCTTACCGTATCCTTCGATCAGGTTGGATGGGCCTGAGAGGGTTGTCAGAGGTGCATTCTTAGGTACGAAGTTAGCGAAATAGATGCGTTCACGCAAAACAGTATGCGTGGTTGCACTATCTGCCAGACAACTAACTTTCCCACTAGTCATACCTAGAATGAAAAATTAATTTGAATCGGTCACATGCATAAAAGTTTATAAAAACAAGTATCAATTCAAAATAATTTCATTTATTCAAGGAAAAAACTTAATATCCAAAATAAATCGCCAACTAATAATCCAAAACATAAAGGAAAATTGTTCAAAATCAACCAAAAAACAAGGTGGGGTTCGGCCACTAGGTGGAATTCGGCCCCAAATGTCTTATTTTAACTGAAAAATAAGTCTATGTCTAAGATTCTAATCTTCCATAGGAGTGGTATCCTCCTGAAAATCAGAAACCTCCATCTTTGTAGTCTCCGGTTCGTCCACTTGCAGGAAGTTTGATTCAAACTTCGTACGACGAGAATGATATGCATCCACAACCTTCTTGGGAGCACGGCAAATACGGGACCAATGGTCCTTGGAACCACAACGATAACACATATCGTCATTCATTGTGGCAGGTGCTTTGCCCTTATTCTTGAAGTTCGGGGCCTTGGGAGCGAGGTTTGGGCGCTTCTGGGCTTTGTTTCCTCCCTTGGATGGGCCTTGGCTCTGTTGACCTTGGTGGGATGGCTTCTGGCCGCCCTTACCACGCCTCTTTTGGCGTTTTGGGTGCTGATTAGTGCTATAATGTGCTTCAGGCACAGCAGTAGCCCCAGTAGGTCGAGCTTGATGATTCTTCATCAACAGCTGGTTATGCTTTTCAGCAAGAAGTAAAACAGAGATCAAATCCGAGAACTTAGTGAACTTCTGAGCTCTATATTGTTGCTGCAGGACAATATTAGAAGCAGAGAAGGTCGAGTAGGTCTTCTCCAGGAGATCCTCTTCAATCAAAGTTTCATTGCAAAACTTGAGAAGTGATCGGATTCGACAAACTTCAGAATTATATTCATTCACAGACTTAAAGTCTTGGAAGCGCAAGTGCTGCCAGTCGTGTCTTGCTTCAGGCAAGAATATGTCCTTTTGGTGATCGAAACGATCAGCCAAAGCGACCCATAATGCACGTGGATCCTCCTCAGCAAGGTACTCAGTTTGTAGAGCGTCATGGATATGTCTTCGGATGAAGATCATAGCAGTGGCTTTTTCAGCCTCGCCAACAGGTTTATCTGTTGCTTCTTCAATAGCAGGACGCAAGTTCTTTGCAGTGAGGTGAAGCTTCACATCTTCAACCCACTTGAGGTAGTTCCTTCCAGAAACCTCCAAAGCGGTGAAGTCGAGTTTGTTCAAATTCGACATGTTCCTATCACAAAATGGATGAACAAGATGTGGTTAGTGTAATGGAGAAAAATCAATCCATTCACATAGGAGTAGAACATACAGGTTCTAATAGACATGTATTGGTTTAATTTTGCATGAAAAACTTCGGGTTTTCATGGGTGATATATTTAAGTGAAAACTTCGGGTTTTCAAACAAGACATGTGTATAAGAAACTTCGGGTTTCAAAGTAATTATGAACTTCAGGTTCATATATTCCTGCAGGCAAACACAAATATATATGCAAACAAATATGCAAAGAATATATGCAGAAATATTGTATAATGATAAGTGAATTAATTTATTTTTGGTCTTCGGGGCCAAATTAAAGTGTGGGTGAAAATATAAAAAAACCCATATTATTTAAAAAAAAAATTAAATAATAAAATCTCGGGGCCTAAAAATATAGGCCAAGAACCCTCGGGTGGGATTACAGGCCCACGGGGTGAGAAGAGGGGAATGGGCTGCTGTGTGCAGCCCTAAAATTTTTTTTTTTTTTTTTCGTTTTTTTTCGGTTTTTTTTTTTTTTTTTTTTTTTTTTTGTATTCAATTATATTATATGCATGTATAATTTTAATGAATCACATATTTACTTTGATGCATATGCAAATAATAGTTTCAATGCATGTACATATGTAGGATTCAATTCATGACAAATATCAAATTCACATAATTGTAGCAATTTTGATTATGAAGCATACACAATTTATGTAGAATCTAAAATACGTAAAACGTAAAGTTGGGTCATGCATCATGGTGAATGTTCATGCTATCAGGGCTTGCAAAATATCGAGTTAAAAGCCGTTGTTTGGAAAGAACCTGATTGCGTGATGATATGGATGAACTGGTTTGATGCAGAAAAAATTTCCAACGTCAGATTCCTAAGCGCAGCGGTAGGAGCGTGCTGATAACGTGTTGTGGTCTATTTTATCTGACAGAGGGACTAGGGCCGGCGGCAGAGAGAGAGAGGAGAGAGAGGTGTGTTTGTAGAATTGTAGGGGAATGTGTGTGTTGTTATCCCTCCTACATTGTGCCTTTATTTATAGTAGTAAAGGGAGAGAAGATATTCCTTCTCCTCCAAGTAATACAAGTTGTAATAGGAAAGGATAACTAGAATCAAATCTTATCTAGGATTTACACAATCATACTTAAACTAGGAATGTTTACAACAATTTTTTCTATTTTTAGAGAATATACTATATTTTTGAGTTAGTCTTGAGTTCAATTTTTGAAAATAATCATACCAAATAAGTTTTTAAGGCCTAAAGCTTGAAAAAAAAAATTTTGAGTTTAAAAAATTGAATTCAAATAGAGTACCAAACATGCTCTAAACGTTTGGGGTTTATTTTGCAATTAGCTTGACAATAAATTATAAAATGAAAATGACATTTGAGTTGGTGAAGTCCTCTCTCCTGCTAAAAGATCCATTCGGAAAGCTTGGGTGGCCAAATATATCTCACAAAACACAAAAAACCCGATCAGGCTATATCTTTCTGAGAGCCCCCTTGTGGCTGAGAAATGACTAGTTTGGATAGGCCTTTCATGGATGCTTTTCTTCTAATTCATTTTCCCCACATAATTGTGTTACAAGTTTACAAAAATCCAATTATTTTTATTTTTATTCGGAAAACCTCAACTCTTAAGCTTTTAGACAAAACCCCACCCACCCAACTGAACTCAGAA
Organism: Malus sylvestris; assembly: GCF_916048215.2. NCBI lineage: Eukaryota > Viridiplantae > Streptophyta > Magnoliopsida > Rosales > Rosaceae > Malus > Malus sylvestris. The sequence goes on along the minus strand of NC_062274.1, from coordinate 29,825,388 downwards.
GCCAAAGAGTGAGAAAAACTAACCAACCATGGCGATGGCATTGGCGCTTCGCAGGCTTTCGGCTTCTGGGGACAAGCCCATTCGTCCCCTCTTCAATGCCGCCTCTCACTATTACATGGTTTTTCTGCTACCCTTTTAGTTTTCTGTTGTTGGGTTCTTTTCTGTTTTTGATTTGAACGATATTCTAATTAGTGTAATCTAAACTACCAGGACGGGGATTCAAAGTTATATAAATGCATGATAATCACCACTTACCCATTTGTCTGTTTTCATTTTTCAGTCATCTTTGCCCAATGAAGCTGTCTATGAGAAGTCTGGTGTCACTGTAAGCTCCTATATCTATCAGACTTTTTTTTTTTCTTTTGGTTTGTAATTTGGTTTGCTCTTGTGTGTTTGCTTCTGAATAGTCAAACTGTGAAAATCTTGCAGTGGCCTAAGCAGTTGAATGCTCCATTGGAGGCTGTGGATCCCGAAATTGCGAATATCATTGAGCACGAGAAAACCAGGCAATGGAAGGTATGCTTGTATTTCCATAATCAAATCAAGACTATGTTATGAACTGTAATTGCTACAATGGTGCTTACAATTTGAACAGTGCTTTCTTTTATTAGTCTATGTTGAAAACTAAACAAATTAGGCCATAACTGAGAAAAGTTTGTATCTTTAATTTTTATATGATTACTTTGGTGTGAAGTTTAATGATTCCAACTGCTTTTATTTTTAGCTGTATTGGTATGTTGTTTGCATTAATCTCTTTCAAGAACTTATAAACTTTCTGTTGTATTTTTTAAGGGGTTAGAACTGATACCCTCAGAGAACTTCACATCACTCTCTGTCATGCAAGCAGTTGGGTCAGTCATGACCAACAAATACAGTGAAGGGTATCCCGGCGCTAGATACTATGGTGGAAATGAGTATGTGAAATCTTTCCCATTGTTCCCTTCGGATAAGATACAAACTATGTGATTGAAAGCAGAGTCTTTACATTGTCAACTCTTCGTATTCTCAGGTTCATTGACATGGCAGAATCCTTATGTCAGAAGCGTGCCTTGGAAGCTTTTCGGTTGGATCCAGCAAAATGGGGAGGTAAATTCCTATGGCATGTCTCATGAGCAGCCTCCTGCTATTTGTTACAATGTCTAAGAGTAAGCATACATGTGAACTATGCATCTCAACACTCATCGGAGCCATATATTCAGTATCAAACAGCTACAATATGAATTTAAGTCAGTCAAAACCCTGAATGGTAGTGTTTCAACAATTGCTCTAATATATGTTAACAGCAACAAATCTTTCTTTTACATGATGTCGTTTCCTTACATTGCAGTCAACGTGCAGCCTTTATCAGGGTCTCCTGCTAATTTCCAGGTTTATACTGCGTTGTTAAAACCTCATGACAGAATCATGGCACTTGATCTTCCTCACGGTGGTCATCTCTCCCACGGCTATCAGGTGCTTACAAATTCCATTAAGCAGTGACTGGTGTGATGAAATGTCTAATAATTTATGATCATTGTTACTCTGTCTTGATTTTAAACCTAGGGATGTGCTCAATTGGGCAGGAACAATTCCATGCCTTGTTGTAACACCGGCGGATTCTTTTTCTCTCAAAACTTATAACATCTATTGACTTGAAAGAAGTTGAAACTCGTACTGATTATAATTTATAATTTGTGTTGTTTGAATTTTTTATAGCAATTACATTATTTCTTGTTTTAATAATGTGCAGACTGACACTAAAAAGATATCTGCTGTGTCAATCTTTTTCGAAACCATGCCATACAGACTGAATGAGAGCACCGGCTATATTGACTATGACCAGGTAATGTAGAAATTTTATTGTTATAGCAATTCTTTAAGAAAAACTCTTTTCTTTACTGTTACGGTTCCTAGTCTTTTTAAGTTATTGTAGTATGAAAGAAGCTGCATCATGAATCATGAAAAGGAAAAATGAAGTAAAAATCCAAGTTCTGTAGACATTTAAGATAGATGCAGGAAATTACTTGTTAAAAAAGTCGATTTACGGTTCCCTCTTTAGGCCTTGACGCGACAGAGGAATTCATGAAGATCAATTAAGGCCATTGCAAATCAAACCTATTACTTCACCTGTAGGACTAGTGAAATGTCATCTTTTAAATCAGGACTGTGATGGATGAATTAAACCACAACATTGTATCAAAAGTTTACCAGACGAACTCTATCTTATTTGATTTAGTCTTGCTTGTCATATTATGTAAATTTTATGTTCAAATTTTCTACTGTGCCAGTAGAAGCATCATTTGACACGATTAACTATGATTTTCAGTTGGAGAAAAGTGCCACGCTATTCCGGCCAAAATTAATAGTTGCTGGTGCTAGTGCTTATGCACGTCTATATGATTATGACCGTATTCGTAAGGTAAAATTGTTTGGATTGGTATAATAATAGTAGAGTTATAATGCGATGGTGGAGAAGTCCAAGATTTACATTTGAAGTGCTTGACAGGTCTGCAACAAACAGAAGGCAATATTGTTGGCAGATATGGCACACATCAGTGGGTTGGTTGCAGCTGGTGTCATTCCATCACCCTTCGACTATGCAGATGTAGTGACCACCACAACACACAAGTCACTCCGTGGCCCTCGTGGAGCCATGATTTTTTTCAGAAAGGGGGTAAAAGAGACTAACAAACAAGGGCAAGAGGTGAGTTTCAAAAGATCACAGTTCAAAAACTTAATTTTATTTGCCTTTTAGCTTGCAGTTTACTCTTTAATTGTTTTTTTGTCGATTTATTTTATGAATTAATTCTACAAACTGACCAAATTTCTATACTTTCCTCAAGGTGTTGTACGACTACGAAGACAAAATCAATCAAGCCGTCTTTCCTGGACTTCAAGGTGGCCCGCACAACCACACAATTACCGGTTTGGCAGTTGCATTGAAACAGGTATATATGCTCATTAAGATAAATGCTCTCCACAATCTTGCGCCTTACCTCAAGTTCTTGTTCTGTTGAAATCTTGTCGTTCATTTTGTCCGACTCTTCTTTTAATGTAGGCTACTACTCCAGAGTACAAAGCCTATCAGGAGCAAGTTCTCAGCAATTGCTCAAGATTTGCACAGGTATCAGATTACGAGATGCAAGAATATTTGTTTTCTTATACCTATAAATTCATTGTTCGTTAACTATGAATAACTTTAGACATTTCCTTTTATTCGCGTATGTTAGCATTTCACTGATGATGTCTTTCTAGTATCTTTGTCTATAATCTTTTAGCATTCTAATAGCTAAATTGGCAAGTATGCAGTCTTTGGCTGAGAAAGGCTACGAACTTGTTTCTGGTGGAACCGAGAACCATTTAGTTTTGGTGAATTTGAAGAACAAGGTAGCAGACGTTTTTTCTTTTCTGTAATTTTGTTTATGGAATCATCTAATTCCAGTTAATGTGGGGTTGATACCCATTAAGTACTTGCATATGAGCTGTTGACTCGTGTAATAGCATTAGCATTTAGTTTTCTCTATTGCCAATGATGTACTGATATTGTTTTCTATTTCTTGAAATCTAATTTTTCAGGGAATTGACGGCTCCAGGGTTGAAAAGGTGTTGGAGGCTGTTCACATTGCAGCCAACAAAAACACTGTTCCTGGAGATGTCTCTGCTATGGTTCCTGGTGGCATCAGGATGGGTAAAGGCTTCTCATGGTTTTAGTTGCTCTTTTGTTTCTTAGATTTTCAGTAACCTTAGTGATTCTTTCGTCAGGAACCCCGGCTCTTACTTCTAGGGGATTTGTTGAGGAGGATTTCGCTAAGGTTGCAGACTTTTTTGATGCTGCTGTGAATTTGGCATTGAAGATCAAAGGAGAAGCTAAAGGTTCCTAAAAATCTTCTATATCATAAATTTCATGCTCGCCAAACTTTTGTTTTTCTAGTTGCCTTTCATATACAAGTGGTATCTAATATTTGTATGTTGGTAATCCTAGTGCTTGCATCGGCTAATATGGAATTGCATTTCGTTCCTTTCTCTAAACCAGGAACAAAGTTGAAGGACTTTGTGATCGCATTGTCTGCTCCTCACTTTCAATCTGAGACTGCAACGCTCCGCCATGATGTTGAGGAGTACGCTAAGCAATTCCCTACAATTGGGTTTGAGAAAGAAACCTTGAAGTACAAGAACTGAAGAAGAAATCATGTTGTGTTAGGTATGGAATTACCTCAATAATTCAAGTCATATACGAGAAAACAATAGGGAGTTGCAAATAGTAGTTTTAGAGATCACGATGTAATACAAGTCTGCGGACATCTCTGCATCACTAATCATCAACGAAGAAATATATTCTGTCGTTGGTCCCCTAAAGTGTATTTGATGCATTTGGACTCGAGTGCAGTGTGTTACTATTCAAACCGGTGCAAAGTTGAAACAAAAATGCCACTAATTGCTTTGCACCTGCTGCTAAAGCATGCTTACATTACTAGCTCACTGCTATCTTCTATGTTTACATCACTTCAATCTCATGTTAATTAGGTTTGTTAGTTTGATTAGTTGCTTATGGGTATGTGGTTGATCAGGTATCCAAATATTCTGATTTTAGTTTTATCATTGTGGAACAGGCATGGTCATCATCAACGGAGTTTAATTTCGTGGTTGAGAAAGTGGAAGGATCGTATGTCAAGATCGAAGTTAGAGCTACGGTGTATCTAAATTCAGCGAACCTCAATTCGGATCCTGATGAATGTATATAAGTATATCTGTTGAAGCTTTGCAATGCAATAAACCTGCCTTCATTTCAAAAAAGCACAAAGAAAATAAGTAGCATCACTAATCAGTACGGCCAACATGATATGACATGATATCCCTCTTAGAGCAACTCCACCACTAACTAGGCAACCCAATGCCTCAACCCCCCAAAAATTGCTCCAGTCCTATCACCTTTTTAGATAAGTATGGGTGATGGCAATGCACCATACTTTTGTGTAATGTTCACCTTACTTAATCAATCAGTGCTGCTGCATTATTTGCTCAGCTGATATCCAAAATCTCCAAGTTCTCTCAATTCTCTACCATTCTACCAAAGAAACCGATTCAAACACTCAATCAAAAAAACACAAAACTAACAAACTTTATCATTATTTAGGGTATACGTAGAACTTGCTGATTTTTGAGATTTGGGGCTGATTTTAAACTCTCAAAGATGTCCAATTTGTTTTCATTGCATATTAACTTGAACCGTAGCTACAATTGCACCCGATGTTGCCCAAGATTTGGTTCTAATTTACCCAATCTCGATATCTAAGTAATTAGAAATGAGAGTTAACATGAGCCGGGTTGATTTTGATGTCCGAAATCAAAGGAATGTGGCATTGTTAATCATCTTATTCAGGCAGGGTGCTTTTGCCTGACTCAACTCTTCTTCTTGCAGCCCTACTTGAATCTTTCCTTTGGTGATCTTTCCATTGTTTGAACAACTACTTTCCCGACTTTAGTGCAATCGTTTATTATGTTGGGCAATGATTTCGGATGTGGGTTGAATTACATTGCTGGACTATTTCTTGTTTTTCTTGTTTTTTAAGAGGCTTCGACAAAGAGCAAATTGGCGTCATTGAACGAGAAGCTTGATGTATTGGAACGTAAACTAGAACTTCTTGAAGTTCAAGTGGGTACTGCATCAGCCAACCCTTCGCTTTTTGCTCGTGATGCTTAGCGGATCATGCCATTGTTATAGACTATAGTATACACGGCGTTCCTGTAAGCATCCTCTTGTCTCTAGTATGGACGTGAACATATTTCTTCGCCTTGTAACTCAGTTCTAAATCAACCTATTCATTTCTTCTGCTTTTATGTTTGAGGTAAAGAAATATTTTTGTTTGTCCAGAGGGTTTTTTTTTTTTTTTTTTTTTTTGGATATACACTTATACACTTTAAATGAGAACACACTCTGCTTAGGATCTTTTATTTTCTCCACGGTGGAAGGCGACTTCTCTTGAAGAAAAACTAGTCCATATGAATGAGAAGATTGCAATCACAACATATCGAAGAGGTCACACCATGAAAAAGAATCCGGTGAGAGGCGAAGTTCGAATCCCCTTCGGTATGAACCTTATTTGTGCAACAACTTCAAGATACGATCACAAACACCCTTAGAGCAAACTATGGAGCTACATTGGGATATTCTTATGTACTCTTAACCGTATACCAAGAGGGTTGACTGCTTGCGGTTGTCACCAGGATACCAATCTCATAGGTTCAATGCATTCAGATTAAAAAGGCAACCCAAAACAACATGTTGCCCATTTCGTCAAAACCTTTAACAATGTCGGAACAAAAGGTGACCAGCTTGTGAAACAGTGAGGGAATGCGTTCGATTGGAGCACGAACCTTAAAACCTAAATTGATCAACAATTGGGACCAGATGGCGCGGGAATTCTTTGATAGCTTCTATAACAACCGTCGCATAGTGAGCATGATAGAATTCACAAACACAAAGAAATGTGTCTACATTGACCGATGACGCTCATTAAGCCTTGACTACAAGGATAGACTTACCGAAGCATCAGAAGTCGCCCAGTGGATGCAAGGTATGCATTGGGGGGTTACTCTAAAGCTTAGGGGCTTACCTTGCAAGGGAATAAGCCATGATAAAAGATTTAATATGTAGGCTTGCAAGTAATTGCATGCTCGGTTTCTTTTCTTTCTTTCTTTTTTCCGTGATAAGAGAAATTCTTGGTCCCGTGATAAGAGAAATTCTTGGTCCAGACGACCATACCACACACAAAACACTTCACTCTTATATTGTGTGCCCACCGGTCCTTTTGCGATTGGCGTCCATATACGGACATCCAGACCAAAGAATTTCTCCTTTCAAAGACGACTTGCTAGGTATAACCCGCAATGGCAATGGTTTTGGTAGCAAAATATATTAGCGTTGCGTAGGTTACTTGAATGTTAAAGGATAAGGAAAATATATTACACAAGAAGGTGCAAAATTTCAAAAAGAGCATTTGGAAATTACTCTAATTCTCTCCTTTATCACTTATGCCAAGCAACAAAACAAATCATTCACAAACGGATGAAAATCTCATAATGCCAAGCAACAAAACAAATCATTCACAAACGGATGAAAATCTCATAAAACCATTCACTATCTTGGCTCTGGAGGAGCCATTTGTGACAATAGGTGAAGGTTCTGAAGGAGTGGGTGGCGGAATCCTTCTCTCCATCACCATGGAAGAAAAGTGATTGGATCCCGAGCTCTCTATGGATCTCATGTACTCCGATGCATTGTTCTCTATAATCAGAGCAAACTCTAGCTCCCTTACGACTTCAATCATGTTTTGTCGTGACGCGGCAAAGGGCTCAATACATGACAATGCAACCTCCACTACTCTCCACATGGCCTCCGCATGGTACGCTCCTTTTATGTTCGGGTCAACAATTTCATCAATCTTTGATTCCCTTGCATAGGATTTTGCCTGCATGAAAAGTTGTCTCTTTGTTAGTTTTCACTTACGAGCTGATTATGATAACTTCCTTCAGAAGCTTCACAATGATAATTAATCTCCAGAGGAGATGGAAAAGAAAAGTTTTCGGCCAGTTTGAAAGTGTAGACTGATGCAAAAGGTCATTGAGCTTTAAGCAAAACATCTAGGTTAGGAACATTAAATGGATCAAGGGTCTCTGGCGTCATAAAACATGATTAAACATACCCATTCAACCAAGCTCCACTCGGGGCGTGGCCAGTGTATGTTCAGAGGTTCCCGACCGCTTATGATTTCAAGCAGAACGACACCAAAGCTAAAAACATCACTTTTTGCTGATAGAGCTAAAAACATCACTTTTTGCTGATAGATGATGGGTCATGTAGTACCAGGTTCTGTTAAATATTTTCTATGGCTTAATTTTCTTCTTGCACTACATGAAAACTTCAATGCGCAAAAGCTAGGAGCATATTTAGCAGTTATTATCTTCAAAGGTTCCTGAATTGTCCATGTACTACATTCATCAAGAGTACAGTGGTTACATATATAATAAAAGAAACAAGATTTATTTTGTAAGCAGATGTGAGCTCAGAAGTTTTCTGGATTCGTATCCAAGATTTTATTTTATTTTTATTTTTATTTTTATTTTTTTGTGTAGGGGTTTTCTCAATTGAATTATTATGTTAATTCCTAAGCACTTTAAGAGTCATATCACTTCGGATTGCATCCATATGATAAATGGACCGTAATATTATATGGTTTCATGTTCTGGTATATAGATTTGAGGATACCTTATTTTTATCTATTTCAATTTTCTCTTTGAATTTTCACTTCTCTCTCTCTCTCTCTCTCTGTTTTCCCTCCTCAACCTCCCTTCTTTTGTTTCTATCATCTTTCATTTTCATTCTGTCCTACCTTAATTGATATTTGAGTGTTCTTGCAGTTCGACGTATCGATAGTCCATACCAATTGTAAATATAATTATAAACCAAACTAAAATTTAAAGGCCCAAAAAAATTTAAAAAAACCAAAGGTATAAGTTGACGAAGCAATCTTACTCCGGATCCAAGTATCCCGCCGTCCCTCTTACTTCCAGAGAAGCACAACTGTCACCTTCTTGAGGAGCATATTTTGAAAAACCTAAGTCTGCCACCTTGGCAGTCATGCTATCATCCAAAAGTATATTACTTGATTTCACATCCCTATGTATAATGCAACGACCAGCAAAATTGTGAAGATGCGTCAAACCTGAACAGTAAAAGCACTCATCAGAGATTCTGATATTCCAAATGCTCAAGGGATAAGATTGTGAAATCAACAAAACAACCAGAAGATGAGGCTATAACATGAGGAAAATTTAAAGTAGGTACCGTATGCCACAAACATAAAATGCTATTACATGGAACTTTACTGAAGCCAGACCAAAATCTTAAAGCACAAAATGAGTTGCCAACTTTCAGGTCCTTCCAATATATGAAGGTCCCCAGACAACAAGTGCCAATCCATGGGAATATATCTAGGGAAATGCTATTTACACAACTTTCTCACCTCATATACACCTCTTGTTTTGTAGCCGTTAGATTGACCAATTAAAGTAAAATCGCCAGTCATGATTGACAGAGGGTGTGCAAAAGGTTAAATGGACAAGAACATTGAAATTAAATGGACAAGAAATTGCATATGCCAAGGTCCAATAATTAATTTGTGAAGATGTGTCAAATACCAGAATGTCTTGGTTTGTATATGTTCAAACGTATAATTAAGCTATACATGATGTGATCTTTTGAGATCTTGGGGGACATTTTCCAAGGCTGAATATGCTAATAATACAGAATATTCTGTATCACTTGCCTCGAGCAGCACCAAGAGTAATTGACAGTCTGGTTGGCCAGTCCAGAATTTTTCTTTTTGCTGCTTCCCCTGTTAATAATTGGTTTCAGTATTAAAAAAAAAAAATGACATTGAAAGGTAGGAATCGAAAGAAACAGTGACTCAGCCAGTACCATAGAGACAATCCTGTAAAGTGCCGTTGGACATAAATAGATAAACCAGAATTTCTTGGTCATTCTCACAACAATAACCGAGAAGGGGCATGAGGTTCTCATGGCGTATAGCTGACAGAAGATTTAGCTGTAAAGCACATCAAAAGAATTATCATTTACATTTTAAGGCATATTAAAGTCACAAATGACAGTTGGTTATGGCGATAAGAAAACAAGACACTAGGTACAGATGGGAATTTAATGTTGAAAAGAAATGATTTCTTGTATAAACATGAATAGTCCCCTATTATAGTCGTTATCAAAGAGTAACGGTATTACCACGCCCAAAGTGTTTACCCCACCCTCAATACTGTCACTCTCATATTTTCGAAGAATGAAGAGACACAATGATATTCAAGTTATCAAAGAACACTATTACCACGCTCAAATGGTAGATAACTGGAGGACTGTTCCATAAAATTACTGAAAGCTATAACTGGAAATGCTCAAAATAAAAATAGAGTATCCAACCTCATTCTCAAATTCCCGAGTTCCTTGGGTTGATGTTGCTGACCGAACCTTTACTGCCACTTCCTGACCATCAATTAAAGTGCCATGGAAAACAGACCCAAAACCTCCTTCACCTATCAAGGTCTTGTACCTTTGGGTAGCAGCCTCTATGTACTCAAGAGTAAATGTCTCTATGGATATTGACTTCATAACCAGATCGTCCATGCTTGGTAACGAGAAAATTAAATCTGCAGTTTGAGGATTTCTATATTCAGAGGCTGCATATTTAAAAAAGCGAAATACAATTCCACCAGTGCCTCAACTAGCCTGACTGTGAAAAACATCTTCAATTTGCAGATTATAAACAGACCCATGTTTTTCCTTTACTGAACGTACAAGGATATGTCAATCTGTCACAGAACAGTCATAACTACAGTTGATGAGTCAAAAACATGTTAATCGTATCCTTGTATATTCATCGTAACTACTCTACAAGCTATAACAGAACAGTCATATTGACACGTGATGTCTAAGTAGGTTCCAGATTAACTTGCAAAATCATGTCCCAAAACAAGCTAGCGAAAGTTTGTAACCTTCTGACAAGTGACAAGTTTACAAGACGTGTTGAAAACTCAAATTATCTATATTATATGCATTAAAGGTGTGATTATACTAAAAATTATTGTAAAAGAAAATTAAAATAGGATTTTTCGTTCCAAGATCTAATTGAAATTTCACATTGGTAATACAATTTGAATACAATGTATGATTAAAAGCATTTATTTTAATTATGTGCAAATGTTATTCACAAACTAGTTATCAAGTCCACAATAATTTTCATGTAACTTGTGTTAGTTTAAACTTAAAAACTGCAAGAACTATTAGAAAGCAAAATTTTGTTAATTCCTTTTATTGTGGTGGAAATGTTAGGGATATGGTTGGGTAAGGGATTTCAGAGTCATGGGATTGAAAGCCAAATTATAAAGGAAAAAAATCACAAAATGCTGGATAGGAGGGATTAGGAAATGCATCATATGAGCATTACAAAGGCATAGAGAGGGATTAGGAAATGCATCATATGAGCATTACAAAGGCATATGAGAGGGATTAGCTAATCGCTCCTAGGAGGATGTCATTTGCAAACCCCTCTTACATGCCTTTGTAATGCTCTATGGTGTATTGCTTACTCCCCCAACATTTTGTGATTCCTTTCTTTATAATTTGGCTTTGAATCCCATGTACCTCACCCAAACGTAGCCTAGAAGTATAAGTGCGATACCAAGAACAATTAAGCATCTAATGCACTCACTCTTTGTCATATGATGATGTCTTTTTATATCAAAATTTCCTTGAGGTAGAAAGTTTTGTCTCCAAGTGCAGAAAATTATCCCAACTACAATGGTTAGTAGTACAAACCCAGATGCAGCAGCAGCACCAATGATGATTCGTTGATTAGAAGCTTCTTGAGCATTGCAACTTTCTTGGCTGTATTATAGAGATACAAATTTCAGATTTTTTTCAAATACTTTTAGTTTTAGTTATTCTTCAATCCAAAAATTTCGTATGGATGCATAGAAAATAAAAATTGTACCCCGTGGTAAGTTTTGAGCCATTGAAACTGGAGGGAATATCTTTTGCAACATGAGGGTTGCACCTGAGATTTCCGTCGATGAACCACATGGAGATGAATTTATGGAGGCATGTCTAATGTTATGTAGCTAGACTCATATGAGACAAAGAATATAGAAGAGCTTACAGTATATCCAAATGTGGCAGTGAGATAAGAGATAATGGAAGTGACCCCCAAAGGTCATTGAAGCTCAGATCCCTGATGATATGAAGGTAATCAATAAAAAAAATGAGTCATACAGAATTAGGTCCGTTCAGAATACTTAAAATTGAAGAGAAGTACATAAAGAATTTTTGAAACCATAAAAGGTAAACAGCTAGTTTTAACAACTTTTTTAGGCTAAACTATAGAATCAAAAGATCCAGTATCAAAGGCCAGTCATCATATTCAGCAGATCACATTATCCCAAATAGAGAGTGCCAAAAAAAAAAAAAACTGTGACTTGACGATTCAAGTATAAAAAGAGGAAAGTGCAAAAAACTAACAACTTTTTTACTTCCACGAATTCTAGTAGATATTTTAGAATTTTAATATGGTATGTTTTCATGCAAATATACAAGTTTGAAATGTGGGAATGTCCTTGTAAATTTAGTATCAGCACAATATTTGGGGTGTTATCTTCCTAAGGATGCCCAGCACAAGTATGCCACAGTTGATCTGTGTAAGAAAGGACACTTTCCTACAGCTCAAGGCCACATTTATGGATTTAGTCAGTCTAGGACGCTTAACATCATTGGTTTGTATCATGCAATATTTGGGGATTACACAATGGTAGTAAGCAGAGGTCGCACTTGGTGCGATGGCAAGTGCCTTCGCCCATGAGTGGTAGGTCTCGGGTTCGAGACTTGGGAGCAGCCTCTCCATAAAATGGGGGTAAGGCTAGCCGACATTCACCTCTCCCAGACCCTGCGTAAAGCGGGAGCCTTGTGCACTGGGTATACAATGGTAGTAAGCAACGGTAGTAAGTAACGTATGGAGGCCTTTCCTATACATCACACAATGGCCTTAAATGATTCTACCTAAGCGATGCAGGCTGTTCACAATCTTTAGAATCTCTATTCCAAATGTTAGTATTCCATTGGTGGAGTTGGATAACTATTTATTAAATCACCAACTGAAACTGCCATCATTTCAAAACTGAATGTGAAAGAGAAATTTACACTGAGGTCAGCAGGGAGGAAGGAAGAAATGCTGGAATGTTGCCAGTAAAGTCATTGTGGCTGAGGTTCCTACATATCACAAACAAAAGAGAGCAATGCATTGAAATTAGAGTACAGTTACTCAGTCAAGTGAAACATGAGAAAGCCCAAATAGAACGGTGCTTCAAACATACAGGACTTTTAGGTGGCTCAGCTTAGTGATACTTGAAGGAACTGGCCCTTTAAGAAAGCTTTTATGATCAAACCCCCTCTGAATGCCTGACGAAAGATCCCTGAAATTCGTAAAACTGAGGAAAGTTAAAAATGAAATGCGCAAAAGCAATTAATCTAATCAATAATCAATTTCCAATCAAAGCTGATAACTATCCTCTTTTCCCTACTTTGCAATCAAATCTTATATTATTATGGTTTTCAACTTTTTCCACAAGGAGTTGTGGATTTAAGGTCTTTAACAATACATTTTTGACAAAAAAAAAGAAAAAGAAAAAAAAGGATAAAACTTCACTCCCAAAGTATCCCACAGCACTGAAAACTAGTATAATTTAATACAAATACCATATTCTCATGATTCCATGTAAGCCATTTGCAGAACTTCTAAGAAAATGGAAACAAATAACTTACAGTTCAGTAATGATACTGTACCCATCAATGGATTCACATGTAATACCATCCCATGGAACTGGTAGACACGGGTCTCCAGCCCAACCCTCCCAAACTTCAATCTCTTGGTTATTCTTCAGCATCTCATTCTTCACCTCCAAAATCACTTCCACTGTATAAAACCCAGTTAATTACTACAAACACCCAATTGGAAACTGCAAATTCCAGTGAAAAAAAAAAACCCAACTTACCATCACTTTTAGTAGTCTCTGGACGCCACGGGAGCACCTGCAAGATCTCATAAGCATTGCAAATGGGTCCATTTTCCGACCCGGAGACCTTAACCAAAGTCAAATTCAGGGACCCATTTGTCATGACAGTGAAAGCAAGCTCCTTGTAATTGGACCCATTTCCCGAGACGTCAAATCTCCCTTCTTTTATCTCATCGTTGAGGAAAATATCGAACACCCTTTGGCCGGTTTGGACCGTCCGATCGACCTCGTAGATGTAGAGGAACACGAGGTACTGGTAACTTTCTGTGGGGAGGCCATTGTGGAGAAAACGCAAACTGTCTGTAGCCGCTAGAGCTGTTTGCAGGACTTGCAGAGGCGGAGACGCGGTGGCGTTGCCGGAAATGGAGACGTTGGGTTGTGATGTGTGATAGGTTCCGCATCCTGGGTCGGCACTTGAATTTGATTTCCATATTCTGTCATTTGTGTCATTTGGATACCTGAAAATGACCAACCCAATTCATAGTCATGTCATTAGAATGGGTAGTGAGACCAATGCACGGTAGAGGTTCATTACATTTTGGTTTAATAATGCATTGTTATATGAAAAAGGCGACCAGACTTGGTTGCAATGAGAAGAAACTATTGTCCCGATGAACTTACTTAACTTACATTTGCTCATATGATTTTCAGCTTTTAATTGTGAAAAAAGTTCCTTTAAGACTTTCATACTACATCATTTACTAATGTAATGATGTATAATTCATGAATATCATGCATTGTATGTGACATGTGACTCATTGCATCACAATGACGTGGTTTAACAATTTTATTTATACTTTTGTCTTTTTACATGTCGTAGAAGTTAATTGAGTGTTGAAGAAGCGATGGGTAGTAAGTGTCTACTAATCTTTAGCAACACAGTTTAATTAATGTGGTATAACAATTTTATTTTATTTTATTGTTTTTACATGGTCGTAGAAGTTAATTGAGCGTTGAAGAAGTGGTGGGTGGTGAGTGTCTAATAATCTTTGGCAAAGCTTTGTAATTTGTTAGAGTAATATTTATGCTTCCATAATACATAAAGGGGTGTGCGGATATTTTACTTCTCACACATCTCTTAATAATTTATGTCCATTGATCTTTTTCAATTCATCATATCCAACGGCCGAAAATTAAAAAGGTGTGTGAGAAGTAAAATAAGGTGTGTGGATATCACACCCTACATAAAAAGTATAATTTCTACACGTCATTGTTCATTTTGTTATTGGGGTGTGATATCCACACACCCCATTTTACTTCTCACACACATTTTTAATTTTCGGCCGTCGGATCGGATGAATTGAAGAAGATCAACGGACAGAAATTATCAAGGGGTGTGTGAGAAGTAAAATAGGATGTGTACATAGCATACCCCTTGTTACTAGTACAATATTCCTCGTTTCTAGATACATGTCACGAGCCACCACTACAAAGTGAGCAAAATTGCATTGGATTGGATAGTATACATAAGTTCACATGTGGGTTTCTCAACTTAAGTTTGACATAATTTTAAATACTACTTCCTTTTGCATTCAGGTCTGCAAATATGGATTTAACGAAATTAGTTAAAGCAGTGTGTTTTATCCTTTGCATTTCAATTTGAATCTTCATTGTTTGTCACATAAATTAAGGTATGTATTTGAGTTTTGATGATTGAATTCTGTGAGTAAAGAAAAGATAATCGTCATGTTTCCATGTTTCTATACTTTGTTTAATTACACTTTTTTTTAAGCTAACATCCTTGATCCTTGGTTTTGAAGAAAGCATACCTGATATCATCTTTTGTAATTCCAAAACTATTTCTTGTAACCAATTTCAGAACACTTGAAGGGAAGTTCTCTAAATAGTATTTCAAATCCTGCAGAAGCCTCAGCTCAAGCTCTGAAATATAAGGAGCTCCCTTGCCATACACCAAACACAGATATGTGTCATCCTCAGTAGCTCGAAAAATCCCTTCAACCACCGACAAGTCCTCCGACGAATCTACGAC
Organism: Malus sylvestris; assembly: GCF_916048215.2. Classification (NCBI taxonomy): domain Eukaryota; kingdom Viridiplantae; phylum Streptophyta; class Magnoliopsida; order Rosales; family Rosaceae; genus Malus; species Malus sylvestris. The sequence goes on along the minus strand of NC_062274.1, from coordinate 29,809,790 downwards.
AGCAATCGGGGTCACACCAAACCGAAAAACTAGAGCCCCAAATGTGTCCAAATAGAAATGTAGCCCTAATCAGATAGTCTTCATCCTTCTCTGTTGATAGCTTGTAACATCTTTTCTGGCCTGAATTCTGGTAAAATACTCTACTTCTGTTGTAACCGGAGTAGTCTACCTCTGACTGAGCTCTTGTGTAACAGCTTGTGGTATTAGGAAACTGTTCATAGTCCGATATCCAACTAATGTTTCTGCTATCCGTGTAATTCGATTCCCCGCAGCACGCAATGCTCACAAATCTGCCTGCATAACAAAGCAGATACTAAATTAATTCTTGTTAAGAACATTGGGGTGAAATTAAGCATACTCCGGAACATGTTAGGAACAATCGAAATATATGTGACTAAATTTCGAAAACCCTTGTTTCACATCTTTGAAAAGATCTGCCGTTGCTTAATGTTAGGTCATTGATCTCCAATATTATGGCATGAGAACAAGCTATCCACTACAAGAGTTTTAACTCATTTTCTTTCTACCTAATTTCTTGATCATATCAGAAGGTTTGGAATTGAGTCTCGCAGGATTAAATACGGACTAAAGTTATTAAAATACAATTACAGAATATGTACAAAATCTGAAAACCTTAATTACGTTGTTAATCTCTTAATGATGACCATGAATTTGCTTACCTTCATCTGCAGAAGTGGATGGAACAAGAATGAAGAGGCAGATGATCGAAAACTTGATTAGTCTTAAAACCCGATAATCAAATTCCTTCATCATCGTTTTATCTTAGGCCTACGTCGCCCCATTTGGTAATCAAACTCATAACCATGCCAACATATGTGACTTTTTTTCCAATCCCACCTACACAATAAGGTCTGGTAATTTTAATCGAACTCACCCTCTATCCGGCTTGCAAAATTACTCACCTCAGTTAACTCGACCAAAATCTTCGACTAATTTCCACCAACTTACATGTAATTAGTAAAACAATTAAGCATCTTGATCAGGCCGAAAAATACACACGTGACAAAGTTGTACATGTAGCAAGCTACATAGAATTATGACCTAGGAACTGCAGAGACGAAAGAGAATCAAAAGGGTGGGGGGAAGAGGAGAGGGAAGAGATCTGTGAGAATGATTTGACTTGTAATTAGACCCGGTAGTTTCTAATATGACACGGTGACACGACACAAAAACGACACGAAAATAAGGAGTTTCGGGTAGCACGTGGGTAACGCGTTTCGACCCGTTAAGAAAAAAATTATTTTGATAATTTTAAAGTTTAATTACTAAAAGATTTATTATAAAATACAATTGTCATATTAATATATACAATATATTCTATATTAAATATATAGTTTTGTATTATTATTGTATATAAGTTAAAAAAAAAAAGTTTTAGTCATTATTTATTTTTATTATAAGAGTTCCTTATTATCATTACTAGGATAAATTTTACTTAACATGTTGTTGTCCAAAATTAAAATAAACTAATATAGTATTTGTATAGGCAAGAACTAAGAAGACATACATACAAGTATGAAAAATGTGAAAGAATATATAAACACTCATGATTCATCATTATTCCTCCACAAGTAGATAATGGTTATACTTACATTATCGTTTAGATTTTTAAAATCCTCCAAACCTTCATGAATAATGTTTTTTATTTGAGGAAAAAATTAATAAAATTAATAATAATTATTGCAGAAGTGTAAAAAATATAAAAAAAATATACAATCACTCATAGTGACAAACTTTACAACTTTCATGAAGGGGTCAGCTTCGAAATCCAACACTATAATTCATAAACCTTAAATTTATATTTAACCGTCGATTACCATTTACGCTTTATTCTTTTTACTAAATTTCATTTTTAAAATTTTCTTTTTTGAAAACATGATCATATGGCGGATGTAAGAATATGAACGGTTCATATCTTTAATATCATGTTTTGATATTTACGGTTAACTGAAATATGAGTCGATGTCATATAGTTTGTAGAAACTTTATAAACATCAAGCAATATTTTCACTAACCGTAAAACTCTGAATATAATATCAACGATCCAAACCGTTCATCTTCCTGCATCCTCTAATAGATCAAGTTTTCAAAAACGAAAATCTGAAAAAACAAAATTTGATGAGAACAATGAAGCGTAAATGTAAACAACAATCAACAGTTAAATTTTGATCTATGATTTACATGATTATAGTGGCGAATTTCGAAGTTAAGCTCTTGTTTGGACCCAAATTTACATCATCGACCCGTGCGATCGAGGTCGTTGAATGAGTATAGCTCCCAACCATCGGATGAAAAATGAAGATAATTTTGTTATTATTGAAAGATAATATTATGATTTTTATCATAATAATTATCGTTTAACAAATTATCTTGATATTTTCTTATACTGGAAGCAGTACAATTCAAATAGACTTGGGACTTCTATTATCAGATTGTGCAGCATGGTGATGATGCATTAAGATAAGGTTTGAATGGTCAAGACGCATGGTTTGAAGTCAAGATAACGATGCAAACTAGAATATCATTGGTACATGGAATTTGGATGACAGATATCCATGGCATTTAAATATTATAACAATCTTTGGATTAGATTGGTGTTCTGCAAAGATGAAAGGAGCACACGATATTGACCCGAGGAATCTTGACTTTGAGGGATATTATCAAAAAGGTTCTTTATCACAATATCCTGATGCTGAGAGTTAGAATGGAACTGGAATACTTTATTTCAGTGGTTGAGCATTACAAAATCTATAAATAGAGGCAGTGGCAATGACAAAAAAGCCCCTCCAATTCAACACACAACTGCCCTGCGCAAATTCTCTCAACAACCTTGAGATTTTTTTCTTTTCTTTTTCGTCGACACATCTTCAGTTGGCATAAACAGCACTGTGAAGGCAACCGGTGATATCTTCAGTTGGCATAAACAGCACTGTCGCCATAGAACCAACCGATCTTGCAGCATCTTCAGTTGGCATCGACAGCACTGTGTCGAGGGCAACTGGTTATCTATCCAAGTCTCGGTCGAGAAGGATTTCCGAATCCTTGTTGGTTGAGGTCATCTCATTAGCCTTCTCGATGAAGTGAGGTGTTACAATTTATTGGGCTCGGCACATAGCACGCCGAGTTATTTTATGATTGGATACTTTCAAGTGGGGTTTAGAGTTCGGCACTTCGACGACCGAACCACGTTTACTAATAAGACTTATATCCGCTTTGAGTATTTTTGCCCTTACACTTTGGTGTCGATACGGCGTGAGTTTACTCTGACGAATACCATTATAGTGACCGAATTTGATGACGACAATTTGTGAACTTCGTAAGAATAATAGCCTTGTCTTCAGGTTTGAGAACCTAGGAGGCCGAGACGTGTTCCTTCTTCGGCCGCAATCGCAAGACGTAGAAGTCTGCCGCGCATCCAACGCAACATCAACATATTTTACTCCTCGACCGAGCTCGGCCGATGAGTTGGCACGCCCCGCACACAACCGAAGGACGTAGTTAGCTTATAGATTACTCGGTCTGCACGCCATGTAGGCTTGGTAGTTTTTAGGGTCAACATTTTGGCACGCCTAGTGGGACACAGTGCTAAAACTACGAAGTTCACATGATCTATCTCGATCAGGCTTCATGGGATGAGTGTCATCGCCTATTAAAGAAGCAAAAACAACTCTTCGAGAGATTGGGAAGAATTTCTGAAAGGCAAGAGGCCGGGGGGCAAATTTTCGCTCCAACCACAACCAATATTCGGCCTAAGAAAATTCTTAATTTGGCCGAAGAACAAAGGCCACCTATTTTTCGGTCGAGAATGAAAGTGTGGTAGGCCTAGAAGAAAATGTTCAAGTTTCTGAGCCACAAATTGACTCAGAAAATGATTCGTCAGATGAGTGCTCCAATTATGAACAAGACCAATACATGACTTCAAACCATAAAATCACATCGATTGATATGGTAATTGAAGACATAGGCCTAGCCGAAAAAATCACGCCAATTGATATGATTATTGGGGATAAGGCCGATATGGAGAAATCCCGTTCGGCTAAGTTGTTCGAGTTAAAAGCCTAAATTGACAAAATTATTATGCCTGGGGGGCATAATAATTGTTCAACACATTCGACAGCCAATGATAAAAACTCTTTCGTCAAGCTGAACACATTTACAGATGATCTTTTATTCTGCTTTGGAAAATCTCAAAGTGAAAATTTTGATGTAAAAAGATCTCGGCTTGGAATAAAGCATAGTTGGCCTCTTCTTGATTATGGTTCGACCATTTTTATTTTCATCTGCTAAAAAAAAATAAAATATATATATATATATATATATATATACATATATATATAATAAATAAATTATTTTAAACATATGGCTATACAAGCCGATGTAAAGAAAATGTGGGGCAGACATTTTGTTGGCCTCCTCCTGTTTGTTGATTCGGCTTGGAATAAATTATTTTCTTAATCATCTGGCTAATTAAGCCGATGCGTAAGAAAACAAAGAGGGCACCAAAGATACTGACTTGTTGACTTGCAAGATGACTTGCAAAAATTAACAAGCATGCTGCCTCGCAAAGCATTTGTAAAAATATAATTTACCCAGCTGTGGGTCAAAGGGATGAGGCAGCATGTATGTGTTTGTGCCTTCTGCCGCGAACTCCTAAGCTTCTCGGTCGATTTCTCTCAATCCACTTATTCGAGTACAAACCCCAACAACCGAGGAAATAATGATGCTATTCGGTGATGGCACGTATTCGAATTTTATTCAGAGCACAAGAAAACATGTGTAAATAAAATATTTGGTGGGACAATATGATTGGTCATTGCAAAGGAAAAGACTAGAAGCAAGTTGCTCTTTTGTAAACGTGAGTAAAAGTTTGGGCAAAAAAAAGGGGAATGTAAATAGGGTAAATACTAGGAGTCCTTTATTAGGAAGGAGTTTGTTTATATCCTGTTTTATTTTGTTTCCTTGTGGATTAAGAGTTGTATATGTATATAGTTTTGAAGGAGTAATAAAATAACTATTCCCGTAAAGTTCTTTTTGGTATCAGAGCCTTGTAACCCTAGAAACTGCCGATGCTATGTTCTGAAGTGGTGGATGTGTCGCAGCATCTCTGCTGTCGTGATTTGTGGAAATATTGCAGCGCTTGTTTGGTTGGTTGCTGCCGTGAGTGATATCATCAATTGTCGGTGCTGTGATTAACCATTCTGTGTATAAGTCGAGATGGCTGAAGATGATTCAACCATGAAGTTGGAAGGTGGTTCCCGCAAACCACTTAACAATATGGTATTGAGTCCCGTTGTTATTCAGAACGATGCATCTGCTGTGCCAAACACTGTGAAGTTGAATGGCTCCAATTACCCTCTTTGGTCCAAGGTATTGGAGATGCATATTGCTGGACGTGGTAGAAAGGGCTTCGTGACAGGGAGTACCAAGGAACCTTCTAAAGACAGTGCTGAGTATGAGACGTGGGAGACTGGGAATGCCATAGTAAAGGGGTGGTTGATTAATTCCATGGAACCTGCTATCATGGGATTTTTTATTCACCTGCGTACTGCTAAAGAAGTCTGGGAGGAGGTGGCTCGGACCTATTATGATGGTTCAGATATTTCTCAAATTTATGAGTTGAAGGTTAAGTCGTTCAGGCTTCGTCAAGAGGGCCGGCCGGTTGGTGTGTATTGTGCTGACCTCAAGTCCGTTTGGTAGGAGCTAGATCAACGGAGACCAATTAAGATGGAATGTGTTGCTGATCTTAAGACACTTCGAGAAGAAATTCAAATTGATCGTGTATATGCTTTTTTGGCGGGCTTGGATGATATTTTTGATAAAGTACGTAGCGATATTCTACGTACTCAACCGTTACCATTTGTCGAGGAAGTGTTTTCAGTTGTTAGGCGAGAAGCACAACGACATGCCACTATGATGGGTGGGAATAATAACCAAGGGGGGCCGTCCATGGCCATAGTCTCTCGGCCACCTGCAACTTCCCGTCCTAACAATTCTTCTAATCATTCGTTCAATTCTCGTCCCTTTACCCGAGAAAACAAAGATGATTTGAAGTGTACTTTCTATGGTCAAACTCACCATACTGAAGATTCATGCTTTACCACGCATGGTGTACCTGATTGGTTTCCAGAACTTAAGAAAAAATTGCGTACCAAGGAACGTGGAGCAGTTGGATCCAATGGAGGCCGTACCTTTTTTTTCGCAGCTACACTAACAGCTTAGGAGGTCGGGGCTAGCTATAGGGATCCTAGTCAAACTTTGTTGACTCATGCTACTCCTGGTGATTCATCCTCCAATACAGGTACTGTGAGGCATGTTCTCTTAGCCTCCGAAAGTGATCAACATACTGGTTGGATTCTTAATTCTGGTGCAACCGATCATATGATGTATGATAAAACCTTGTTTCAATATATGACAATTTCTCACACCAAAAGCATAGTGACTGCCAATGGGACTCTTGTACCCGTGTGTGGCGCCGACACTGTGCAACTCTCCCTATCTCTTCCCTTACATCGTTGCTTATTTGTTCCATCATTGTCCCATCATTTATTATCAATACCACAAGTCACTGAACAATTGGATTGTGTTGTTCTAATGTATCCGTCCTTTTGTCTACTTCAGGATATTCGGACCAAAGAGATAATTGGACGTGGCACTAAGAGATAGGGGTTGTACTATGTGGATGACGTCGTTTCAGGCAGGGCTAATGCAGTTCGAGCATCACATGCTAGTAGTTTGCAAGAAGTATGGTTATTGCATCGTCAGTTAGGGCATGCATCGTTTGGATATTTACGGCTTATGTTGCCTAGTTTATTTAGTAGAATAAATGAATCAGACTTACATTGTGAAGTATGTATTCTTGCTAAAAGCCATCGTGCTTCGTTTCTTTCTAGTATGAATAAAAGGTCCTTGCTGTTTGAACTTGTGCACTCTGATGTTTGGGGGCCTTCTCCAGTTGTTCTTCCTTCGGGAATTAAATGGTTTATTACATTTGTTGATGATTGCACGCGTATGACGTGGCTATATGTGTTGAAACATAAAAGTGATGTTGGTATAGTCTTTCGGTTTTTCTCTCAGATGATTCAGACACAATATTCATCTGTGATTAAAGTATTACGTTCTGACAATGGTGGTGAGTACATTGCTTGTGAGTTGTCAGAGTTTCTTCGTGATGGCGACATTCTCTATGAAACGACTTGTCCTTATACCCTGCAACAGAATGGGGTTGCTGAACGGAAAAACTACCACATCTTAGAAACAACACGTGCTCTTTTGCTTGGAGCCTCTATCCCTAAGATGTTTTGGCCTGAAGCTGTTACTTATGCGGTCTATGTGATTAACTGTATGCCCTCTCGGGTTCTGAACTTTCAGACACCTCTTCAAGTACTCACTCAACATGCTCCAGTAGTGTCGACTCATACTCTCACTCCTCGAGTATTTGGGTGTGTCGCTTATGTGCATATTCAGAAAATTCATCACACCAAGTTGGATCTGTGTGCCTTACGGTGTGTGTTTGTGGGTTTCTCACCTCATCAAAAAGGCTACAAGTGTTATCACCCTGAGACTAAGCATATGTATGTAACCATGGATGTGACCTTTTCTGAATTAGAGTTTTTTTATCCTTCTGTGCGCTTATCTTCAAATCACCAGGGGGAGAACACTATTGGTAATCTGGAGTGGTTGGATCTAGGAGGAGACACAATTTCATGTAGCACCGAACGTGCTATTGTAATTTTTGATGAGCATGCGAATGTTGAGGTTCATGCCGTGCCTCATGATGAACAAAATACCCAGCAGACTGCCAAGTCTAAGCAGTCAAGGGAGGATTCTGCCGAGCCTACCCGACAGACTGCAGTTTCTGAGCAGTCACGATAGGGATCTGCCAAGCCCAGTATACAGTTGCAGCAGCCACATACCAAAACTATTAATGTGCTTTCCCCTCTCTCTAACTCCAATGTGTCGTCCAATACATCTTCTTTGAATATACCTGAGGTAAGTATCGTAGATGATTATGTAATTAACACAAGTTATAATGTAAATATATATAGGTTGCCACCAAGACAAAATCGAGGTGTGCCACCTGATAGATTCTCTCTGGAAGGAAAGGTGAAGTACCCAATAGCCCACTATGTCTCATGTAGTGGTCTTGCACCGGAACGCCAAACCTTGGTGAACAATATGGATTCAATTAAAGTACCAACTCGAGTGGAGGAAGCTCTAAAAGATCCAAAGTGGGCAAAAGCAATGGATGAGGAAATTTTGGCTTTACAAAAGAACAATACATGGGAGGTGATGCGAAAATTATCTTAACACACAAATTAAACCCTCTTGTTGTCAATTGTAGTAAAGAATGTAAGTAGGGATCGTTCTAGGTCGGGGATTATGAGGGATTGCTAAAACACTTGAAACTGACTTTAGAACATAAAATTAAGTTTAAAACACCAAACTAGACTCAAAAGATGCAATACAAACTAAAAAGACTCAAAACAGCTTAAAACAATGAATTAGACTCTAAACTGACTCTAAGGATGGTTTTGGACGAAATTAGGTTCTAACTTGACTCAAGACACTTAAAAACACAAATCAAAATAGACTTTGACTAATAAAACACTTTAAGGTAAAGGGGGATTTGATTTTGACGAATTTGAAAACAAAATAAACAGATTGTAAACTAAAACAAATTTTGGACGAATTTGGGTAAACTATGGATGATGGGCTAGCTAGAGGGTTCTTCTCCACACATGACACACTTGCACATAAACCAATTTTCAGTTGTTCTTTTGATAAATCATGAAACTCAACACCCCAGGTTAATTAAGTCCGCTTAAATTAACCTTCAAGTTCTCCTTAAGTTATTGAGTTGGATGGGAAAACGCATACAACAATTCAAGCATTCTTCAAAAGTCCTTTTCGTGAACAGCACAATAAAGATACAATCAAAGATCATTAAGCATTATGAAAACTATAAGTATTGACGAGGCATTTGTTACTATGATGAGCATGAAACTCTTCCCAAGAATTCATCTAACGCAATCGTTTATAAGCGACCTCCACTACTTGTGAATATAAGTTTGTAACTATTAGGTGAAACTCCCTTATACTCTAGTATCATATTCATGCATGCAAACTAAATGTGCACTCTTAATAAACACACACGAATAAGTTATCAATCAAGCAGTTAAACAAATTGAATTCACAACTTATGAAATCACAACTGAAGGTAATCAATTCATATTGCAAGTACGTTCATGGCTTTGAATTCCCCCCTAGCTAGGGGGGGTTTAGTTCCTTATACTCACAAGGCAAAGATAAACAAATTTAGACATTGAAAACAAAAGAATGAAAACACCTAAAAACGTTCCAACAATCCAACTTGAATGGCAAGCACGTCCAATGGTCCTCATTCTTCTCTTTGTTGCAGCATAAGGTGTGGTTTGATGGATGCATATAGATATATGGAAAGGAATGGCTGAATGTGTTTAGGTTGGATGGAGGTCACAGCAAGGAAAGGGAAATGAAGGTGCATGGAATTGTGTTTTTGTTGTGGCAATGTGTAGAATGGTTAAGAAGAAAAGACTATGCCTTGCGGCAGAATGTGTCTTCCTCCCTTCTCCCTAAACTGTCCCCCCTGGATGTGTCTTTGGATGGATATATTTATAGGCTAGGGAGAGGATGTAGTGGGTGGTGGTAATGAGTGGATGTAGTGGTAGGTGAATGTGTTGGGTGGTTGAAATGAATGGATGTGTTGGGTGAAATGAGTGGATGTAGTGGTAGGTGAATGGGTATGTTGGGTGAAATGAGTGGATGTAGTGGTAGGTGAATGTGTTGGGTGGTTGTAATGAGTGGATGTGTTTGGTGTAGTGGATGAGTGTTTGGTAATGAGTGGATGTAATGGGTGTAGTGGATGGATGTTTGGAGTTGTAGGTCAACACACTTGCACACACACATGCTGATTTTTAGCCTTCAAATCTTCAAAAACGTCCATCCTCATGTCTCCATGCTTGCACTATCCAATCTTGGCCCAAAAATGCTCCAAAATGCTCCAAATAGCACTTTGTTGCTAACTTTGTTATTTGAACCTGCAAACACATGAAAATAGCTTAAAGTACTAAAATAACTAAAATTAAACTAAGTAAATGCCAAGAAACAAGCTAACTAAGTTGCATAAATATGCTCCTATCAAATTCCCCCACACTTAGCTTTTGCTAGTCCTCGAGCAAAACAAAAGAAACAAAAGAAACAAAACACAACCTAACCTTCCAACATTTGCCTCAGGGATTTTCAATGAAACATGACATGCCAAAGATCACCACTTACATAGATTTAAGCATTCCTTACCCTCGAGCATACTTAATCATAGTCACCATTCACTAGCTCACATTTAATCAATTAAAACAGTATTTTGAATATAGTAACATGCCTTAGAGAATTTCCTCAATTCCTTACTAGATACACTCTTATTTTCACACAAGAATTTCTGACTACACTCCCTGTACTAGGTATATGTGAGAAGATTGATGTAAACATGAAAACTAGTACTCACATATGTTTTTCAACAAAGAAGCAATTTCTGGAATTATTAATTCATGTATATATATGATCTCATGAATGGAATGCTACTACTTAGATGCGAGAACCAGTGACACCATATGCTCATATCAATTTCAAACTCCACAAATTGAAACACACAACACTCAAGATTGAAGTCAAGGATTGTAACATGGCTTAGGGGTAATGGCTAACAAAGAAATGATAGGAATAACAAACGTTCTTAAAGCGATAGCAAGCAAAGTAATGGAATCGACACTTGGAATTTACTTTAGAATGCAAAAATCAACTTTTAAACACAAGGGGAAGATTCATGCAACACTTAGGGTCGAATTCAATGCTTTGGACCCTTTCTTCAGCAAACAACACTTTAGAGCTCTTTCTCATAAATTTTTCAACTCTTTTCACAACTTTTCTTCTTTTCATTCTATTTTCCACCAATTTTTCTTTTTCTTTTCCTTTTCTACCCGTGCCTTATGAAGGACTTTGGCACACACACACACAAGAATCACTTCCCCCACACTTGTTTTTCTGCAAGAGTTCAACAAAAGGAATTCCTTCTAAATTATGATTTACTATGCTTCAAGAACAAGGGTATGGATGGCCCGAATCTAGGCTAGGTGAGGATAGTATGGGTAACAAAGAACATAGGCAACACAAGGCTCAATGGGGTTAAACTTAAACACATAATGAAATAGGGGCATGGCAATTTGGCTTTGGTGGTCACTACACAACTTCATCTTTAATATGTGTTATGCAAATCAATAGCATGCTTTGAATGAAATAGGCATGAGTTCTAGCATTTGGAACTAAATGATGAAACGCCTTCTAAGTAGCAACCAAGCAAAGAATAATGAGATCATGCAACGACTTTAGAAAACAATGATGCACAGATTATTAACTCTCTAAATAAATGTTTAGGCTCAAGTCTCACAAGGTTGTAGCGTTCATTTGAGTTCCTTCTTTCAAGCATGTTACAAAAACTGATTTTTCCTTTATGATTGCATGTGAATTCATAAATTATAACCACAACCAAGCATACACCAAAGATTAAATCAAATTTTCATCCATGTTTATAACTCTCTTTAACAGTCATGTAATTAAAAACCAAATCCTCATCATTGTGTTGGAAGGTACCTTAAGACACAAACAAGCACACAAAAACAACTCTTTTTGGGTTTTTCAAAACAATTTTTCAAATTTTTATGAGATTTTCAAATTTTTATGTCAAAACACACTAAAACACTCCAAACCAGCATAAAACACTTAAAAACAGCAAGGAACAACACTTAGAAGTAATGGATGATAAACTCCCACGAATTTCATGCAAAACAACTTGGTTACCCCCCACACTTAAATCAAACGTTGTCCTCAATGTTTCAAGCATAAACTCAAAAAAAAAAAAAAAACAAGCAAACAAACAAACAACGAATAAACATGACAAGTATGGCAAAGTAAAAACTAGACAGAGTAGAGTTTAAGAACGCAAATCTGGTTTTGGAGATAGATGATCTTGTTGTCTTTCCACAGCTTTGATCTCGAATTGGTTTGGAATTCTGAGCGAGGAAGATGAGAGTTCCTTGGTTTCAAATCAGACTCCTTCTGCTGGATTGATTTGATTGTGCAGTTAGTATTCTTCTCTACTTGTTTCTTCTGCACGACAGGCAGGCACGAGGTAGAGGTGTTGGTCTGTTTCTTTCTTCAATCTTTCCAAGTGCCCACCTCTTGCTTTCTTTCTCCTTGTCCCTAGCTGAGGATGAATTGGCAAATTGTCTTCACATGCTTTGAGGTATCATTTTCACTTCCCTTATCTGTTCCCTAGGCAGATGTGGTAGACGAAGAGGAAGCATAAAATGATGAAGATGAGTACTCGAGAGCAAGGCTAGGTAAGCAATTAGGAAGGGGTTCCAGGCAGTTGGTTCCAGATCGAAAGATTGATACCAAGTGCTGGCTGATTGCTCTATTTCTCATTGTCCCAAAATAACTACAAGGAGAAGGACAAGGAGAAAGCATGATATGAGATACTCTTGCTTTCAACCTTCATGATATGAAATACCTTTGCTTTGGATGAGTTGTTTGCAGAGGTACCCCAAGGAATAAGGAACACTGAGTGACTCGAAAGGGTTTGTTGGAAAGGCATTCTCGGAGAAGAATAAGGGTTATGTATGTCTGCCTTGCAATGGAGGGTGAAGGGTGACATTTATAGGAATTAATAACCGGTATTATTCTTTCACCCTTGTCAGCAACCGTTTGATGATTTAATAGTAAACTTCACGTGTTTTCTACTTCACAAGAGATCTTCGACAGATTGCCCGTAATTTCTGCAAGGCTAAGTGTGCATGTGACAGGCGCTGACACGTCTGGAAAAGCAAGTACCTCTTCGATATCTGGAATCGGCGCTTCGACAAACTGCCTGTGATTTCCGCAAAGTTGACTCTACATGTGACAGATGCTGACACGTCTGGAAAAACAGATGCTTCTCCAATTTTTGAGCTTGCCTCTTCAAGTTTTGAGCTCACCTTTTCGATCTCTGAAATCTTGTCGAGTGTAAAGGTTGCATGTGACAAGTGCGGACAAATCTGGAAAAGAAGATTGGCCCGTGGTTTCTAAGCAAGCCTAACTTTTGAGAAAGCTAGCGCCTCTTCGATTTTGGAGTTGGCCTCTTCGATTTTTGAGCTCGCCTCTTCGATCTCTGAAATCCTGTCGAGTGCTGATTTTTATAGAGGTACGCAGGATGTTCAAAGCACACTTGAATTTCTGCCTGTAGAAACTCCCTTCTTACACTTCTACGATCTTGACTTGTCCGACCTCTTCTTTCTTTAACACCTCTGAAAATGTCTGGCCCCTCCGACCGTCGTTTTGACTTGAACCTTGGTGAAGAGGCAGTCCTGCCTTCTCTAGACAATATATGGCGCCCATCCTTCATATCCCCTACTGGTTCCTTTACCGTTGGGGATTCGGTGATGAAGAATGATATGACAGCTGCGGTGGTGGCCAGGAACCTTGTCACTCCCAAAGATAACAAACTACTTGCTAAACGATCTGATGAGTTGGCTGTTAAGGATTCTCTGGCTCTCAGTGTGCAGTGTGCAGTGCGCAGGTTCCGTGTCTAATATGGCCCAACGCCTATTTGCCCAAACCCGTCAAGTTGAATCATTGGCGGCTGAAGTGATGAGTTTCAAGCAGGAGATTAGAGGGCTTAAGCATGAGAATAAACAGTTGCACAGGCTCGCACATAACTATGCTACAAACATGAAGAGGAAGATTGACCTGATGCAGGAATCTGATGGTCAGATTTTACTTGATCATCAGAGGTTTGTGGGTTTGATCCAACAGCATTTGCCTTCGTCTTCTGGGGCTGTACCGCGTACTGAAGCTCTAAATGATAAACCTCCGCTGCCTCCTCCTTCTGGGGTTCCGCCGACTGCTGAGGCTCCGTCAACTACTGAGACTTCTCCTAAGCAGCCTTTGTGAAGGCTCCCTCTTGTAATTTTCTGCTTAATGTTCCCTTTTTTTTTTCATGAAAATGAATGTAAGAATACCTTGCATATCTGTCAATGTTTCAAAAATAAACTCACACCCAAAAATAATTAAATAAACAACAAAAATAAAAAATGACAATCATGGCAAAATAGAAATGCATAAAAGGAAAGGTTTTTAGAAACGCAAAACTGATTGTGGAGCGATTCAAAAATCTTCCTTATTTGAATACATGGGTTGCCTTCCAATAAGCGCTGGCTTTAACGTCATTGAGCCAGATGAAATTCCTTCTAAACTTGGATAGGGCCCATAGCATGGAATTGATCCTTGAATGGAAGGTGATACTTGACGTGATCTGGCAATGGTTTAAATTCTAGTGTAGGTGTCTGAATCATTAAAATCAGCAAGTTAGTATAAAATAAAATTCAAGTTGGAGAAGATGGCTTACTTTCTTGCTCCAACACAAACTCAATTACGAACACCACATCTTTGAAGGTTGCAGGGATATGGGACTTGGCCAGATTTGGTGTTTTGAGAGTTATGACTTGTCCCGTGTCATAAAATCCAACTTCTTTGGGAATTTTCGTCTCAAGTGTATCTTCTTTAATGAATTCTAGACATTCCCCATCCACTTCTTGCTCTTGATTCTTTGGAAAGGTTTCGAAGATGCCTTTCTCACCTTCTTCTTTCTTAGATTGCATGATCCTACAAGGAATAAGGACATTTAGTGAAACGGGGTCAAGACAATTTGAATTTAGGCTTACCTAGGTTGTAGTGGACGGCATAAAGGGCATATGGGGCTGCAGCAAGGGTGGTTCTTCCCTTGCCATGGCCTTGTTATTCTCCTCGTCTTCAAGCAGCAATTGTTCATCCATGTTTTGGCTTGGTTTGGATGTCTTGGGTTCACCTCCAACTTCCATAGCATTTCCCAAAGTGATAGCATCATGGATTTCAAAATCTTCCTTCAAATTTTCAATAGTTGAGTTAGAAAGTTCACTTTGCTCTTGAATTTGTGTCATGAACTCCATAATCTGCCCAATTTGCTTATCCAATTCTCCCGTCTTCTTGGCCTGATTTTGCATCTCTTTGTTTCCATTTTCTACTTCCTGGTTCAAAGAGGTGAGTAACTTATTACACATATCATTATCCAAAAACGTACCTGAATTGAATTGGGCAGATTGTTGTGGTGGCTACATAGGTCTTGAATAGAATTCCTCTTCTTGCTGCCAATACTTATCTTGTTGGAATTGTTCAGGTTCTCCCCACATGTAATCTGAATAATCTCTCCAATCCGAATTGCAAGCGTTGGAAAACATGTTGTCCCATGATTGGCTATGGCCTTGATAACCCCAAGCATCGTCATTCGCAGCGAATTGAGAACATTGATGAGTTGGATATCCTTGTCCATGGGACATACCTTCTGTAGGGACATTTTGCATTGTGGTCCTTTCGGCATATTGTGACAATTGAGAAGTAAGTTTGGCCAATTGAGCTTGAATGGTAGCAAAATCCATGTCTTACTTCTCTAGTACCTTAAATCAAGGAAACAAAACTAAATCAAATATCATAAGTAAAAATAAAAGACACAAATATAAACAAAGTTAGTAACTAAAAACAAAAGACACGAAAATAAACAAAAAGAAATAACAAGGGATTAGCTTGCTAATCCCTGGCAACGGCGCCAAAAATTTGATGCGAAAATTATCTTAACACACAAATTAAACCCTCTTGTTGTGAATTGTAGTAAAGAATGTAAGTAGGGATCGTTCTAGGCCGGGGATTAGGAGGGATTGCTAAAACACTTGAAACTGACTTTAAAACATAAAATTAAGTTTAAAACACCAAACTAGACTTAAAAGATGCAATATAAACTAAAAAGACTCAAAACAGCTTAAAACAATGAATTAGACTCTAAACTGACTCTAGGGATGGTTTTGGATGAAATTAGGTTCTAACTTGACTCAAGACACTTAAAAACACAAATTAAAACAAATTTTGATTAATAAAACACTTTAAGGTAAATGGGGATTTGATTTTGATGAATTTGAAAACAAAATAAACAAATTGTAAACTAAAACAGATTTTGGACGAATTTGGGTAAACTATGGATGATGGGCTAGCTAGAGGGTTCTTCTCCACACATGACACACTTGCACATAAACCAATTTTCAGTTGTTCTTTCGATAAATCATGAAACTCAACACCCCAGGTTAATTAAGTCCGCTTAAATTAACCTTCAAGTTCTCCTTAAGTTATTGAATTGGATGGGAAAGCGCATACAACAACTCAAGCATTCTTCAAAAGTCCTTTTCATGAACAACACAATAAAGATACAATCAAAGATCATTAAGCATTATGAAAACTATAAGTATTGACGAGGTATTCGTTACTATGATGAGCATGAAACTCCTGCCAAGAATTCATTTAACGCGATCGTTTATAAGAGACCTCCATTACTTGTGAATATAAGTTTGTAACTATTAGGTGAAACTCCCTTATACTCTAGCATCATATTCATGCATGCAAACTAAGTGTGCACTCTTAATAAACACACACGAATAAGTTATCAATCAAGCAGTTAAACAAATTGAATTCATAACTTATGAAATCACAACTGAAGGTAATCAATTCATATTGCAAGTATGTTCATGGCTTTGAATTCCCCCCCTAGCTAAGGGCGGTTTAGTTCCTTATACTCACAAGGCGAAGATAAACAAATTTAGACATTGAAAACAAAAGAATGAAAACACCTAAAAACGCTCCAACAATCCAACTTGAATGGCAATCACGTCCAAGGGTCCTCCTTCTTCTCTTTGTTGAGGCACAAGGTGTGGTTTAATGGATGCATATAGATATATGGAAGGGAATGGCTGAATGTGTTTAGGTTGGATGGAGGTCACAGCAAGGAAAGGGAAATGAAGGTGCATGGAATTGTGTTTTTGTTGTGGGAATGTGTAGAATGGTTAAGAAGAAAAGATTATGCCTTGCGGCAGAATGTGTCTTCCTCCCTTCTCCCTAAATTGTCCCCCCTGGATGTGTCTTTGGATGGATATATTTATAGGCTAGGGATAGGATGTAATGGGTGGTGGTAATGAGTGGATGTAGTGGTAGGTGAATGTGTTGGGTGGTTGAAATGGGTGGATGTGTTGGGTGAAATGAGTGGATGTAGTGGTAGGTGAATGGATATGTTGGGTGAAATGAATGGATGTAGTGGTAGGTGAATGTGTAGGGTGGTTGTAATGAGTGGATGTGTTGGGTGCAGTGGATGAGTGTTTGGTAATGAGTAGATGTAATGGGTGTAGTGGATGGATGTTTGGAGTTGTAGGTCAACACACTTGCACACACACATGCTGATTTTTAGCCTTCAAATCTTCAAAAACGTCCATCCTCATGTCTCCATGCTTGCACTATCCAATCTTGGCCCAAAAATGCTCCAAAATGCTCCAAATAGCACTTTGTTGATAACTTTGTTATTTGAACCTACAAACTCACGAAAATAGCTTAAAGTACTAAACTAACTAGAATTAAACTAAGTAAATGCCAAGAAACAAGTTAACTAAGTTGCATAAATATGCTCCTATCAGGAGGTGACGTGTTTACCTAAAGGAAAAAAAAACAGTTGGATGTCGATGGGTGTTTACAATTAAATACAAAGCTGATGGGTTGATAGACAGGTACAAAGCAAGGTTGGTGGCTAAAGGATACACTCAAACATATGGTGTAGATTATCAAGAAACTTTTTCTCCAGTTGCCAAGATGAATACGGTACGTGTTCTAATTTCTTTAGCTGCAAATATGGACTGGCCATTAAAACAGTTTGATGTGAAGAATGCTTTTCTCCATGGAAATTTGGAGGAAGAAGTGTATATGGATTTTCCTCCTGGATAAAGAGCTTATGGAAATACCGGAGTATGTCGGTTGTGTGAGTCACTCTATGGTCTTAAGCAATCGCCTTGTGCGTGGTTTGACAGGTTTACCAAGGTTATGAAGAAGAATGGGTATCATCAGAGTCATTTTGATCATACATTGTTTGTTAAACGGAGAAAAGGCAAAGTGACAACCTTAATCATCTATGTAGATGACATGATTATTACTGGAAATGATCATGATGAGATTTCGAAGTTGCAGAATAATTTGGAAGCTGATTTTGAAATGAAAAACCTATGAGACTTGAAGTATTTCATTGGGGTTGAAGTTGGTCGCTCTTCAAAAGGTATTTTCTTGTCTCAACGTAAGTATGTTTTGGATTTATTAAAGGAAACTGGTATGCTGGGATGTAAGCCGGTAGACACTCCTATTGTTGAAAAGCATCATCTACATTTGGGTCCAGACCAGAAGCCTGTTGATAAAGGGAGATATCAGAGACTTGTAGGGAGACTAATTTATTTGGCTCATACATGTCCAGATATTGCCTGTGCTATAAGTGTGGTGAGTCAGTTCATGCATTCACCGAGTGTGGATCATATGGCTGTTGTTATGCGTATCCTAGCATATTTGAAGTATGCGCCAGGAAAAGGGGTTTTGTACAGGAAGCACGGGCATTTGATAATTGAGGGGTTCACAGATGCTGATTGGGCAGGAAATGTCAGTGATAGAAGATCTACTTCCGAATATTTCACTTTCGTAGGAAGGAACTTGGTTACATGGCGGAGTAAAAAATAGAAGGTGGTATCACGGTCTTCAGCTGAATCTGAGTATAAGGGCATGGCCCACGGCATTTGTGAAATTCTTTGGCTTCAAAAACTTCTTTGGAGTCTTGGGGTCAAGTCAAAGGAAACCATGAAGTTATATTGTGATAACAAGTCAGCAAGAGATATAGCTGATAATCCGGTGCAACATGACAGGACAAAACATGTGGAGGTTGATCGGCATTTCATTAAAGAGAAGCTTGAGAAGAAGATTGTGTCTATACTGTTTGTGAATTTGGAGGAACAACTTGCGGATGTTCTTACTCATGCTGTATGTAGTCGTAAGTTTGATGACTCACTTGTCAAGTTGGGCATGTGTGATATATATGCACCAACTTAAGGGGGAGTGTAAACGTGAGTCAAAGTTTGGGCAGAAAAAAAGGGAATGTAAATAGGGTAAATACTAGGAGTCCTTTATTAGGAAGGAGTTTGTTTATATCCTGTTTTATTTTGTTTCCTTGTGGATTAAGAGTTGTATATGTATATAGCTTTGAAGGAGTAATAAAATAACTATTCCCGTAAAGTTCTTTTTCTTTTTGAGTATGGACTTCAATCGGTGGGATTTGTCTCTTAGTAAGAGATCACTTTTCAAACGGCATGTTGAATACCTAGCAAAGGTGTGGTTGGAGATTGACTTGGTTATATACTTAGTCGACCGAGATTCATTTATATATATTTCGACCAAGAGCCTTCTTATTTCAAATGATGTGGAACTGCCGTTTATATTCGCCGAGCTTCGACAGTAGCATACTCTTGGGGAGCCAATATGAAAGGCGTGCTCCAGTTAATAAGGCCGCACTTATTACGTGGTAGGCCTTCACGAGGCTTAGTATTTCCATTTTCTTTTCAGCTTTTCGGCAGATACTTAAGAACATAAGGAAGCAACGGGTATGCAATCGGTGGTTAAGAAAAGGGCAACAGGTATGCAATCGGTGGCTAAGATTTTATTGATGTCGCCGAGAAAGAATGACACTTGCCCATCTTCGGTCATTTTTCCTTCCCATCAATCTTGCCCATCTTCGGTCATTTTTTCCTTCCCATCGATTGAGCTTTTGTTGGTCAATATTATACTTGTGAGCCCTTGACTTTGTTGGTCGCAATTGCATGGGTGTATGGCACATGAGCATGTGAGCATATCAAAACAAAAAAGTCATTCGGCCATTAAGGCTTTTGGCCATGGTACTCACGCCCAAACATTGAAGCTTTGAAACTTGGAAGCTTTCAAGCGCTCAAACCCCTCAAACACCCAAACACTCAAGAAGACTTGGAAAACCCTCCGCATTCTTCGTCAAAACCGTGAAGAACCACCAAACACCCCTACACATATCGGTTCCTCCATTGCCAAGAGCCAAAACCTTGCAGCATCCGTTCATCCAAGATCAAGTCATCGCGATCTTGAATCAACAACACTACACACCTTACATTTTGGACATCGAATCAGAGGATCCAGTTGTAAAGAGATTGTAACCTTATAATTACATTAATACAAATATTCTTTGTACACATGTTTTCTTGTTATTTGCCACATGATTTTAGTGTTTACAAATTTGGCACGCTCAATGGGACGATCTCTTCCTCTTATCTCTTTCTCCTTTCAAGAAATCCAAACACACTTCAAAATCAATGGCATCGAAGAAGGATCAAGTTGTTTTTGCAACCAAGGGAAAGAGCATCAGCACTTCCGCTGCAAGTGGAGAATCTTTCGGCATCATGACTCGAAGCAAAGCACAGGCGGTGACCATTCAGTGTGCCACTTCCAAGTTGGTACCACTCAAGGAACAAGGGAAGCGTCAGAGACGCACGCTTGTCATCAACCTAGCCTCGCTGGGGGCAGCGAAGCATGTTGTCGTGGCATGCAATATGACATCCCAAAGCAGCGAGGGATTCTCCATCTTCAAAGAACTCGAGGGAGTGCTCCTTGTCATCGGCTTTAGATGCGGACTCAAGCGCAGGATCCTACCACGGACCGCCAACCATCAACAATTGCACGAAGACTTCGCCAACACCCTTGATGTCCGCAGAAGAGTCATATCCTTTAGTTGTGCAGGTTATGACCATCGGTGCCACCTCCATTGAAGAACAACTCTCACAGATGAACGAGGCAATTGCAAAGCTGACCAGGAATGTCGAGGAGAAGGACATGCAAATCGCTACACTCATGAGCCGGTTGGAGTCGCAACATGACGAAGAAGTCAACCTCGTCCCAAAGAAGAATCAGCATGACGAGGAGTCTGGCGAGGAGGAGGCACGTCATGTCAACAAGGTTGGAGTGAAACAAAAGCTAGAGTCCGAAACTACATCAATGGGTTCTCTTCCCATCCAACAACTTCAGGACTTGATCACAAATACCATCAGGGCACAATAAGGAGGCACTTCGCGGGATGTACTGATACTCCAAGCCATACACCAAGAGGATTGATAGCTTGCGGATGCCAACAACGTGTGGGTCAATGTCTAATCTCTGGACAGCAACGTGTGAGTCGATGTCTAGTCTCTGGACAGCAACGTGTGGGTCGATGCCAAGTCTCTGGACAGCAACGTGTGGGTCGACGCCTCCAACAGATTATTCGCACATTCAAAGCATTAACTTTGTTTTGACATAAAAAAAAAGTATTAAACTTTGTCAGTTCTCCATATGATTTGGCCAAAACATTGACAGGATAACATTTCTTGTGGTTTGTTCCCTGTATTATGTAATTATTATTTTTTATTTAGGGAGTTTAACATGTTTTTTTAGTCAAATTAAGACCGTATATTCAAGCGCAGTTTCACCTAATAACATAATGATTTAGCACCTCTAATCTCTTTGAATGTTCAGGCAAAATATGTTAGTCAATTAAGACCGTATATTCAAGCGCAGTTTCACCTAATAACATAACGATTTAGAGTCTCTAATATCTTTGAATGTTCAGGCAAAATATACACATTACAACAAACAATTCCTTTTTATTCTTATTAAAGTTGATAGAGTAAAGATAAACCAAGCAACTGTTTTCAGTTATTACTAATTCACGTAATTTATAATTGTTAATAAATATGCTATGCGCCGAACCATTCTTCTGCAATTGACCCAAAAAAAAAAAAAAAAAATATCTCTCGCAGCTCTGAACATAATTTCAAAGATTAACCAAAAGAAGCTAGCAATAGAAATTAACAGTTCAATTTCACAAACCATAACTTTGAAAAGCAAATTGATCAACATGATGATCACACTCTCTTGTCCCTCTGCGATTTTCATCTACGTCCTCTGGTTCTTGGACGTGAAACGAATGACTAAGTAAAACAAAACCCTGTATAAAACAGTCATGCCCAACATTATGTACACCTTCTCCCACTTCTTCACTTCAGAGAGAGTGTGTTCTCCGCCGTAATCTATGCGAAGACCTTCTAAGATGTTGAAACCGGTTATGTTGGTCCCGTCAGGGTTTTTTCCGAAAGTATCGCTAGTTTGGTACTGATTCATTATAAGTCCTTCATATGGATATGTCATGGTGGAGACTTTGTTCATCCAGGACCAATAGCCAGGGATGTCGTGGCTATTCAAGAAGTAGCCACAGAACAAGAAGAACAAGGCAGTGAAGGCAATGACTGCTGCATATCCCAAGATGTAATTGGGCACAACTGAGCTCACAAACACCACAAATGAATTGGTTGAGAGGAGAGAAACATAGAGAACCACCAAGAAGTATATGAAGGGCCCTCTAAGCCCCAAGGCAAACCAAACAATGCCAGCGTAAACAGATGCTTGCAATGCAAGAAAGGGGAGGTATGTTACTAGGCCAGCAATTGTGTATGAAGAGGCTCTGTAGGCATTGTGGGCAGTCTCGCGGATGAAGATGAAGCGCTCCTGGATGAAGGCTGGGACAGCATCATTTGATGAGAAGAAGAAGAGGCAGACAGTGAAGATGAAGAAACTGAGGCGGTTGGTGATGCCTTGAGTGGTTTCTGGTGGCTTTAGGAACATGGTGGCCATTAAGAAGCCCATGAATGTGAGGACTACTAGTCTTGAGAGGAAAAGCTCGGGTGTGCGCCTGATGTTGATGAAGTTACGCCTCATGAGAATCCAAGTCTCAGGGAAGAATGAGTTGGCAAATTTGGGGCCAAGGTGGTGGTATGAATTGGTGTTAGGACCAATATCCGGGGTCAGATAGTCATTTTCATTCACTGTGTAGTCACTGCTATGGGGCGTTGGTGTGCTTGGAAGAATCTCACTTGAATAGTTGTAGCCTGGGGATGCACTGCAAAAATGTATAATGTGATTTTGTTTAGGCTTTGAGAAATCGAATTTTCAATTGTGCATAAAAAAACAGAGCAAGATCGCGATCAATTAGTAACAAATGTGATTATTTCTTAGTGACGAATGATTAATCACATTATATGAAATATACTCGATCCTCAAAAGCTTAAACAGCAGATAGTGCATAGAGCCCTGATATCATGTTAGACAACTATTTGAGCTTAGTTTTTAGTAAATAACCGACATAAATTAATCCAACAAATTTAGCATCAAATTTGAATAATGACATTTTCAGATGACTTACCTCATGGGGCTTTGCATCTTTTGGCCTTCTCGTTGCCGTGAAGGGGTAAACATCTGCAGTTTTTGCATGACCCCACTATGGCTGGGAGTCCATGACCTTGAATTACTATTGTTGTAAGGGCTTCTCACACTGTGATCAAAATCATTGACTGAATGTATACTAGTTTGTAAGTGCAGGCGTTTTCCAGACTTTCCCTTGTCCTCCAGGCCTTCACCTCCACGTCCGCCATGGCGCAGTGGTGTTGGCATAACTGTCGAAGGTGAGGCATCCACATCAACTAACAGCGGGGGTCTCATTCCAGTACGTGCAAATTCGGCTAGTGCCTCGACCCCGAGTTCAGACTGATCATATTGCTGAATCACATCAATGAGGTACTCAATAGGGCTCTCTTCCTTGTGAACTTTGCGCCCCATTCGACCAAGATGGAGAGCCACATCTTTTGGTGATCCTTGGTACATGAGCTGCCCTCGAGCTAGAATGATCAGATGGTCGAGAAGCAATTGAATTCTGGACGAGGGTTGGTGAACGGTGAGAATTACAGTGCTTCCAGAGCGTGCAATGTGGTGCACCTTTTCGATGACACTGTGAGCACTGGTGGAGTCTAGACCAGAAGTGGGTTCATCAAGGAAGAGGAGTGATGGTCCATGAATGATGTCCACTCCAATTGAAACTCTCCGACGCTCACCACCAGACACTCCTCGGGTTCCCTCATCACCTATGAACGTGTTTCTGGCAGACTGCAAAAAGATTGAAAGGAAAATACCATATGTAAGTCTGAACTAGGGTTTTGTGCCATCAATAAATCAACAAAGAAATGGAATCCAAGTTAATTATTAGTTAATTTGGAAGATGAAAGTAGTCATTTCAACGTAAAGAAATATTTTCAAATACATAAGCTCACCAATAATATGGAATAGTAGGTTAGCTTTCTCATGTTGAATTCAATCATTTGATCGGTTTTATTCTTAACTGAGTATGCAATCCAAATTTATCTCTGGTAACATAAAAACAGTACTCTGTAACAACATGCATGCATATATACCAGGAAATATGTTTTTGGCCTTTTAGCAAATATGGTATCCGAAATTAGCATAACTCTTTATTTTAATCCCTGACAATTAAATTGATAGAAGTGGTCCCTGAGTGTGTCCATCATGAATCATTTTGGTCATTTCGTGAAAATCTGTCAGTATTCTCATTAGGTGAAGAAATTGTTTTGATAAAATTACCTTCAAAAGGTGGTCATGTTGTCGCCCACAGGATCATTTAATGAGGATATTGACATATTTTTCATAGGATGACCAAAATGATTTACGGTGAACATACTTGGGGACCACGTCTATCAATTTGTATTATCAGGAACCAAGGCGTTACGCTAATCTCAAGGACCATTAGCATGCCTGTTATCCGTCAATCTATTCTATGGATCAACTGAAAATCTCATTTAAATATATGATCCGGATTGACATATCATGGTGGATACCTAAAAGTATACCATTCTATACTCATATAGAACCGATTTATGGATTGAATAAAATTACTCACAGTTAATCCAAGCTGTTGAATCAGCTTTTCGACTCGCTGCTTCTTATCAGCACTTGAAACCGGTCCCAACCTGAAATCAGCAGCAAACATCAAGGTCTCATAAACTGTAAGAGTTGGAAAAAGCCTATCATCCTGCATAATATAGGCTGAAGTCCTTTTAATCAAGCTGAGACTCATTTCCTTGCCATCCAAGGACACTCTTCCCTTAAGACTCCCACTTGCTATCCTCCCTGCCAGTCCATCCAAGAACGTAGACTTCCCGGCACCACTAGGACCCATCACGGCTGTGATAGACCCTTTTGGTGCAAACCCCGTGATCTTGTGCAACAAGTCCACTTCTTGCGTCATCCATTTTCCCTCCTCATCTTTGGTTTTCTTTGTCACCGTGTACGTTAGGGTGGAAAACTCAAGCCCCCCTGTGAAGCTCGACGGCTTCCCAATGTCTATCACTGTGTCACGCCGGCGACTAGTACTACGAGCCATGTATCAGAACAAATCAAAGTAACAAGTGGTATGGTATTTTATGTGGCATATAGAGGGAGGAACTTCAATTTTTTTTAGTTTCGGTTAGGAATCTCTCAGGATTAGGGTGAAAGTACAGATGGGGAATTAAAAAGAACAAGATCGTGAGCCCAATAAGGGCTCCTTACAGCTGGTGTATAGCATATTAAGGAGTGAGTCCCAAAGCTAGGAGGCTGTCCTCTTTGATAAATTCGTTTCTCACTCCGTTTCAATCGAAAAAGATCGGAAAAAATAGTTCCTTGCTTTTCATCGTTTGGTTTTGGCAGTTGTATTTGTAATCGAGTGCTGGAATTGCCCAGGAGTTTAACTCACTGACGCAGATAAATCCATTTTTTGCCAAGCATGCAATATTATTACACCAATCAATCGAGATTCCCCCAGTTCATGAAAAGTTGCTCAAATGGAAGCTCATTGGTGCCTATGGAATTGGAATTTATATGAGCTGAATTTGTCTCAACTTTTTAGTAATGCTAGAGATACTAATTTCCGTGATAACTAATTTTTGTGATAACTAATTTCCTTAATTATCCCAAGTCTACCACTTCTCGGCATCTCACCTTTCTTCACATTTTTGCCGCTTTGTACTTCAAACCTACTTACACACACACACACACACACACACACACACACACACACATATGCATATATATAAATATTAATTACAGGACCCACTCTACATTGAACTTCAACGATCTGAACTATCTATTTTCAGGTTGCACCGTAGATCATCCTTGCAAAATATTAGCCAAATCGAAAATATTTGAGACATCTAATTAAGTTCAAATAAATTGACGAATACTTTGTTCTTTAAGAAACATTAGAATTTCAACTTGATAATTAAATAGGCAAATGACTTTAGATTGAAGTGATTTTTGCAAGGATGATCTATGAATCGAGACTTACAAGACAGACGGTTCGGATCATTGAAATTTGTCATGAAGTGGGCCCTATAGCTAGTCCCCATTTTTACCCAAAAATGAGATCCTTTGGATAAAGGGCATGTATATACAAGGGATCTCCAGTTTTCAATGATTCGAGCCGTCTATTTTGTAAGTCTTGATTCATGGACATTCTTGCAAAAGTTCAATTCTATCCGAAACCATTTGCTTATTTGATTATCACGATGAATTTTTAATGTTCCTTAGAGAACAAAGTGTTCGTCAAGTTTTTTGAACTCAATTAAATGCCTCAAATATTTCTAATTTGGCTAATATTTTGCAAGGATGTTCTAGAGGTGCAACTTGAAAAATAGATGATTCGAATTGTTAAAGTTCGATGTGGTGTTGGCCCCACAATTAATCCCCATTTCTATAAAAATGGAGATCCTTTCCCTTAAAGGCTTCATATATATATATATATATATATATATATATATATATATATATATATATATATATATATATATTGTCCTAGTGGTAGTACCAATGAGTTGATCACATAGAAAATTGTCATATATTCAAATGTATATCTCCTCTCACGAGCTTTAGTATTATCTACTATCGTTTCAACTGAGAAAATGATTTATTAAATTTTACCATCGTTTCCATCCACGTAAAAAGTCACATGCCTGTCAAGTTTGTTGGAATCAAATTTCCACACCAACGTGGATGAAAGAGAGTGCGAGAGCGGCCACCTACAGGAAAGAGCAAACAACCGTGAATTACCTGAGGTACTAGAGTGATACTGGTTAAAGGGTCTCCGATGATCAAGTTAGTATAAAGATCTTAGAACTCAAGCGATTGGCAAGAGAGCAAAATATGTGTTACCATTGATGAATCTTAGGGGGAGTATTATATTATAGAAAGAGTCCTTTTAGGATATTGAATTTGTATTAAATCGGGAGAATTCTAGAGGATATCTAGCAACCTTAATGACACGCCTCGATCCCGATATTCCTCGAATACCAGGATAGGCATGTGTTGGCTGACACCCGAGGGTGACGAAAGCCAGTTATTGAATGCAAATGCTGAGAATAGGGAATAGATAAGACTTAGAAATATAAAAGAATAATGAATATGCATTTAAGGAACTGAAGGAAAAATTTTGTCCTAGCTAAGAACATGTGAGAATATTTGAACACATATGCAAACTATTAACACATTAAAGTAGGCATGCATTCAAAAACAATTCTAAAACCCATGACTTTCAAAGCCTAGTGAATGGTGAACCACAAGACTCTTTAACAACATTAAAGAGAAAGACGGTTTTAGAGATTCATTACACTTGAAGCTCATCCTTGTTTACACAAGGGATTCACCCAAGTGGAGGGCCTTCAAGTCACCTCCTAGCTCCTTGGATCTTCCTTGTGATTTTCTTCCTTTTGATGCTCCTTTGCTCCTTGAGGATGTGAGGAAAGGATCTCCAAAAACACCAAAGATTTGGTGTCTCTAAGTCTCCACACCAAGGATAAGGTGTGAAGATGAAATGGATGACTTAGAGAAGAAAAGATTGCTAGCTATATCTTCCCTATGTGGCCGGCCTCCTTGTAGAGAAAAAGAGAGAAAATGTTTCTCTTCTTTGTCTCAAGAAAACCCTAATGAGAAATAGCTAAAAAGTAGACTTTATACTACATCACATTTGAGTGGCAAACTTGTAATTAATTCAAGTTTGCATCCACTCACCCTTATGGCCGGCCTTGTCTTTGTTATTGGGCTAATTGCCCATTTTGTTTTAGTTGTCATACAACTTAAACATAATGGGCCTTGTGGACCAAAACACTTTTGGGCCCCGAAACCCAAAACCAACTTAAAAGCCCAATACGAACCTTTCGTAAAATTAATTAACTAATTAATTAATCTTGACCATTCTCAATTAAACCATTTAATCGCTTATCCATCTCATTTATATTTATTCACTTTCACCCTTACTCGGTGTACGATCCATTAGGTTCCAATTAGCGAGACAGTGGGCGATTGTTACTCTTAACGATCGATTGTGAATTGGAACAACATTTCAATTCTCCCTTTGTTGAAGATTAGTGTTTGCTAATCTTCAGGGCTTTCACAAACCATGAGTGACACCTAATAGTATGTCATGGCTACCCAAGCTAAGTAGAAGTGGTTGGAGAACCTATCCAGTTACAATTACAATGCAATACGGTCCTTCTCTAATACAATACTCTTAATCACATTGTTTGAATGATAGTTTGTTTCATGTCTACTATTGATAGGATTAAAAGCACACCACAAAGTAGCACACAAATGTCCTATTGATTTTCCTTATTAAAGCTAAGATTTGTCAATTGTTGCATATGAAAATAAGGGTCTTTCCCGCAGAAGATTGTTTTATCTAACTACTTAAAACGTCACAAAAACTAGGCTGCTGTCCATACTGAACAGTCACCGAAAAATAATTATTAGACTAACTTACGCTTATCTAAAGTTTACGAAATTTTATATGACAACACTAGACACACAGAGCTACACTCACAAATAATCATGCAAACATGTTATGTTTCATTCAAATTCCTTTTATTTCCGGATGAAGATGTTCAAGTTGGCTCAATGTTAGAACTCAACCTATTACTCTTTCTTACGTAGTATGTTAAGAGAATGGCGTTTTCAACTTAACTTAGTCCCTAGCATGCAATCTAGAATGGCGTGTTCATAGATTTAACAAGTAGAAATCATTAAGAACGAAAAGAGTTTGAGTCATCACAAGGCATCGTAAGTACTGGCGTTGTCTTACTTATCCTAGAAATTGGTTCACATGTTAATCGCAATTAACAAGTACTACTCTAGAATATATGTAGGTCCTCATTCGACAAGGGCAGGCACACACATATTCATAGCATTAGAATCCTAGATATGCTTACTGCGTATGCATCCATAGAAAACAAATAAAGAATTCATCAATGAGACAAGTAGTGAACCAATTTTCATCCATTCATAAAAGTAATTAAACGAAATGTCATAACAAAATTGAAATCATATTTGGGGCTTCAAAATAGCCCCTAACTACTAAAAATTTAGTTACACACAATCCTTAAGTTAAAACAAAAGATAGACATGAGTTTGAGAAGATAGAACCGAAAGAAATCGACCGAGGCCTCCTCCCCCCTTCCTTCCTTCCCCAATGCTGCTTTTAAACCCATTCTTGCTGCACCATTTTCTTCTCCTTAACTCACCGACTAATAGCCATTTAGTGATGACAATAAGTGAGACGAAATGTGGTAAAACAATTGTAACACTTTAGGTAGCCTTTATGCCAATTACTCCCTCTTAATCCTCATTTTTAATTCCATTTCCTCTGATATTTGAATAGGTGTCAGCTGACTTGTTCTTGGCTGCATCAGTTTCAGCTGCTAGATTTATTGGGTTTATTGCTTTCATTGCAGTTACAAACTGCTCAGCCTCTTGGTAAACTTTAAGTGTT
The DNA here is from genome assembly GCF_916048215.2 of Malus sylvestris. Taxonomy (NCBI): domain Eukaryota; kingdom Viridiplantae; phylum Streptophyta; class Magnoliopsida; order Rosales; family Rosaceae; genus Malus; species Malus sylvestris. The sequence goes on along the minus strand of NC_062274.1, from coordinate 29,780,074 downwards.
TAAACAGCCATAACTTCCTCTAGAAAAATGATATTAACAATCCGCAAAATGCTCCAGAAAATAGACATCAGTAGCTTTCCAAGCATATAAGGCTCATTCTCTAATTCATTCTGAGCTGTTCGCAACTTGCTTCCAAAGTCAGCTAATCTGCACAGGCAGTTTTGACGAATTTGTTACTTAAAATCCCACTTGTGCTATTTTTCTTTTATTTGCTTGACAAATCCCACAAAACACAAAAACAAAGTAAATAGCTCAAAAATATAAGGAACTAACTAAGAAAAGACAAGTGAATTTGATGTAAAATATATATAAACATGAGCTTATCAACTATCCAATGTGATACTTCTTTATATGATTCAATTTAATATGATTTGGAACATACTTCCTAAGTCATATTCGTATGCTTTGGCCAAAGACTCCCGAATCATATCTTAGAGTATTCTCCTTCCACCATGGAAGGTTAGAGATCCCTTGTTGTGCATTCATATGCCTACATGACTAGATAGCTTGACCCCAACAATGTCATGGACACTCTCGATGGAATGCCTTTGACATGATCAATGATCAAGGACCTAACCATTAGACATCTATGATGCCTCAGGTCAAAGGACTACTTTGCATATTGCAACTAATGAGTTCTTACATGACATGTATGTTCGAACTCTCTTTTGATCGTTGTTCAGTGTACTCGATTACTCTTTCAAGCACCTATGTGTTTGTCTTAGTGTCCAACACTAAATGACTTGAGACTAGTCATACTCACGCTTGAGTTGACATAACACATACTAACCTTAGCGGATTGTCAATGCCCAATTGGCAATCCTATGGCTAGGAACGTTTTAGGAATGAGCATAAGAGAAAGGTCTCGTTAATCTAACTTACTTAAATCACTTCTCTCTTAGATCAAATACATTCCTTGGATTCCCTTATTGCTTAAACACATGATACAATAAATAGTGATTAACAATAAGCTTTGCCCTTCATTAAACATATAATAGTTTAATACAATAAGTATTCCAAAAGCTATTACATCAAATGATTGGCTTTGTGGGTATACTTCCAACAGGAATGTGTCTAGAGCATACAACTAACTAGAACATTAAAAGAAATAATATAAAAATGAATGAATAAAAGAATGGGTCCTACACCGAGAGGACTCGAAGATGCTAATGCTAAAGTGCCTTGACGCCAGGATTGTATATCTCGATTTTAAGTCCTGAAGGGGGGCGAAAAACAAACATGAGTGGACTAAGTTGATATATATATATATATATATATATAATAAAACAGTTATCAACATACTAATCCCCACAGTTTATATAACAAAAACTACTAGCATAATAAATGATAAGTTTACTGAAAACCCTAGCATGCCAAAAACATCTTAAAAGACATATCGCGGAAAATCAAAATGTCAATAGTCTCATAGATCGTCTCGTAAGCGCGGTGTGCTGCCAGTAAGATCACTGAATAAATATAACTCTCGGCCCTATGCCAGCACCGTGGTCTTTGCGCCCGTAGCCAGAGATTACCAACTCCTGGCCCAATGCCTGCTCCATGTTCCTCAACCCGCAGCTAGGGATTATTTCTTCCGGCCTAACCGCCAACACCAGATCCTCGCCCCATGCGGTATAGTGTCCACTAGGTACGCACAAATAGTTACGCCTCTCAAATATAACCACTTTATAGTATAAAGTCATCCATCATTTATACTATAAAGAGGGGTTTTTAAAACATGTTCTAGCATCCTATCGTCATCCATCAGATAGTCTACCAGTTCATGACTTTTATAGAAAATACGATATATTAAAATATAGCTCAATATAGGCTAAAAATTAATTCCTCACCAAAAACGAGACGATAAACAACATATTCCATAAACATGCTTAACATAAAATCAGTTCATAAACTCGTATAGAATTTCAAGAAATGGAAATGGGTCTTGGGTTTGGATTCGGATTAGGGTTTAGGTTTAGGTTAAATAGGGTTAGGACCTATTGGGTTTTGGGTTTGGATAGTTAAGGAACAAAGGGGGTGGTTTGGGCTTGAGCCCAAACCCACACAACACATATACACACACGCCAACACACACGCACATACACACGTGCACCACACACACTTACACACGCTTACACACACACACACACTCACACAGACACACACATATACACCATACACACAGAGTACACACACGACATAACACACACACACCACACATACACTCAGCCCATGCAAGGCACGGCCCGTAGGCCAAATAATTAAAAGGGCTGGGTTAGAGGGGTTTAGGAAATGGGTTTTGTGAAATGGGCTTAGGGCCCCGCCCCAAGGCCAAAGGCCTAAGATGAAACGGCCTGAGGGCCTTAAACCTTTAAAGGCTTAGGATTAAAAATTGCACGGGCCTAAGGCCCTAAAAGAAGATGGCCCAAAGGCCCTGGTTCGATTGGTTTTGGGTTTGGTAGCAACGGCTCGAAGGCCTAGGTTTCACTTGCTCTTGCTAGGGAAAAAAGCTGGAGCCTCTCAAGCTCCGGTCGACGGTAACTACCAACTTAGGGATGCGATCTAGGTATGAAAACAGAGTACAAGATGAAGGGAAGAGGTTTATACCCACGATTCGCCGTGAACAAGATTGGGGTGACCGGAAACTGGGCTTTCACACCTACGGCTCGCCTGAAAATGGGTTTAACACATCCGAACTGATTTTAAGTCCAACCTTCACCAAAATAGGTATACAAACTCAGAAATTCGTACTAACATCCAACTTAAGACAGGGTAATACAATTTTGAGGCTCACCTGCTCGGAAATGGTGGAGTTTGCCGGAGTTCGCCATTGCACCCTTTCAGTACTTGTCATAGCAGAGGGAAGAGAGATAGAGAGAGAGAGACTTCGACGTGTTGAAGATCCTGACGAGGGAGTCTCGAGGGTTATGGGTTCATCGGGGTTGCAAAGGGTGGATGGTCTGTGTGCGTGCATGTGTTCGACGGGAAGAGGAGAGAACATAGAGAAAGATGGAAAACTGGGGACAAATATTAGGGGGTAAGCCTTTTGTGCTTACCAATTAAGACCCATAAACTATTTTTAAATAAAACGGGGGTGGGTGTAACAATCTACCCCTTTATAAAAATTTCGTCCCCGAAATTTAAAATCACTTACTAAACTGAAATACTCGAAAATAGGAAGAAGAATATATGTATAAAGAGAAATCAAGTCAGAGTGGGTGCATAAAAGAGAATATGCCACACCGTCGCGAGTGGGTTACAAAATCCTCTATCATGCCTCCAAGCTCTCACTTTCTTCCCCATCAGTACAAAAGTAGAAAACATACTTTATAAAGATATAAAGCGGAAAACATATATTGACGTAGGGTCAAAAGTACATATGTAAAATACGATAGCATCAAAATAAATATGTACTAACATATAGGTTGAAAACTCATGCTGAACTTAAAACCGAAAACATAAATACTTTCCCCCAAAACATTTGTAACGTCTAAAACAAATAACTAAAGTAAAGGAAGTTAAAATACTTATACTAAAAACCAAGACTGAAAAATGAGAGAGGGTCTCGCCAAAGAATTTGTAACCTCTCGTACTCTAAGAATAGATGTGTCTTTGGATTGAGTCCTAAGAATAACAAATCCAAAACTGTATCAGCTGCTGTAGATGGATCTTTTTGCTCACTTCCTCAACGAACCCAACGAATAAGTTATCGATATCACAGTCGGCCGCTCGCGATATTGACCACCAATTTGTTGTCTCGATAAGTAAGCAGTAATTTCCTAAGGGTGCACAATTTCACATGTCGTAAATTTGATCTCCGAATACAAGCTTGCAAAACTCCTCTATTAACCAGTGTTACCTGTAGAAACTCTCGTACCATGTCGCAACAGGTGCCATACTTAAACCGAACAAAATAAGAACTGTCATTGTAAAACTTTATCCATCACCAAGCATCCTATCCTCCTCAGTTCTTCCAAATATGACCAACTACTCTAGTGTTTCACCGATAAAGAACCCTTTTGAAAACTGTACCTTGGGATTCAAGAGAAGTGGCTACCATGTTAGTAGTATACCCAAAAGATCGAGCCAAGCAAGTAGAAAACAAGAAGTCACCTTTCCCAACAAGCAGTATCTCTTGGGAACTATTATAGTGCTCAAACCACCTCTCCATTTTTGCTTAGTTGCAGATTTCTAGTCAAACAAGGTCAAAGTTCGTGGAAAGAAGAACGACTCGCAAATGGTCAACCTAAAAAACAAAAGAGAGTACATACCTCTCGAGAGAAGTGTAATGATTATCAAATTCTCGCCTCGACCGTGCTGTAGTGCCATCCTAGAATGCACCAAATAGATCTGCTAGAAGTGTTTCAACAACTAAGTACTCACAAACAAAAAAGTCTTGGAGTGAAATAGTGAAAAGATGTGTTGAGACGAACACATAACGTTGTAAAAGAACCGATGTGATGCCTATGAATTAGAGTAAGATGGTGATACAATCCACTGACCTTCTGTACTAAAACTTTCAACCAACTCTTACTAAAAGACCGCTTAAACTTCATGCCCACGTGCTCTCGAACCGACAGATCCTGGTGAGAGTTAGTGGAAAGCTGCATTGAGGTAAACACATCACATCATCGAAAAAGTCTACCAGAGTAAGATATGATGGTTATGAATTGTAGCAAGACAATGAGTGGTGACCATTCAATTCAGTGTGAAGATAGTGATGCAATTAGCTAATCACTTACACTACAATTTTCACCAATCTCTTACCAAAATACGGCTTAACTTCACACCCACTTGGAATTCTTTTGGTAAGCTTGTGAAAAGATTATGCTCTTTACGTTCCTGTCTAAATCGATAAGAATTTGGCGCACACTTCCGCCAAATCGATCGATCATGAATTCCTCACTAATTAAGCGAGAAACCATGTCGAGAAGGTTGAAGGAACACTCAAGAATTTGAAGGTCAAAATAAGTCGTTCAAAACTGAAGTAAAAGATATTTAGTTTTGAATGAGAAACCATGCCGAGAACAAATTTTTATTTTTTTTTCTCAGTGAAATGTTTCGGCATGATCCGATTTACATTATGAAACAAACAAGCGAAGGAAAGTGAAGATGCAGAAATAGAAGTCACTATTTATGATTATTTGGCTAATCATCACACTAAGGTTGACGGGTTTCTTAGCCAAAAGGGAAACAGGTCTAAGCTCAAAGAATAGTTAAAAAAAAAAAAAAAACTGCTTATAAGATTTGACGGGGCCAAAGACATTTTGAAATTCACAATACTTTGTGAGATTTGTTTCAAAGTTCAAAAATTAAACATAGAACCTTTGAATCAACAGAATGACGAGGAAGAAAGATACAAAGCAGCATGTATGCATGCAGTGACATAATTGGCTACCTTAAAATGATACCCTTGAGGAAACCAAAGTTCAATGAGTCTAGAAAAGTTCAGAGCAAAGCTAAATCCTCGTACAATGATGAATATGGTGAAGTCTCAAGCCATTACACTGAAAAATAACAAGGCTGAACTGTTGGAAATGTGCCCTAAAACCAATCATATGATGATACTTTACGGACATTTCACATGTTAAACTAATCTAGTTTAATATCAAGGGCAAAGATTATTGTTTTAAGCCGTCTCATATAAATGTTATATGCTTAAACGATGAGTCCAAGGAATATGTAATTAGGAGAATGTAATTTAAAGAAGTTAGATTCGTGAGACCATTCTCTTTCGTATACATATCCTAAACGTTCTTGATCATAGGATTGCCAATTGGGCATTGACAGTCCGTTAAGATCAGTACGTGCTATGTCTTCTCTCATGGAGAGTGACTGGTCTCGAATCATTGGTGTGATTGACACCAAGACAAGTACGTAGGTGCTCAATAAGGAATGAGTTCACTGAACACGATCAACGAAGAGTTCTCATACTCATGTCACATGAGAACTCATGGTTGGGATAATGCAAAGTAGTCATTTGACCTGAGGCATCATAGTTGTCTTGTGGTTAGGTACTTGATCTTTGATTATGTCAAAGTCACCCCATCCGCAGGTGTCCACGGCATCGTCGGGGTTAAGCCACTTAGCCATGGAGGCAAGTGAATGCGCAACAAGGGATCTCTAACCTTCAAACTGTTTGGGGGAGAATACTCTATGATATGATTAAGAATCCCTGGCCTGAGTATGAATGAGATTTAGGAAGTCATTCCAAATCACATTCAAGGTAATCATATAAGTACACGAATCACATTGGATAGTAGACATGAATAAACTATCAAACCAAACAATGTGGTCAAGAGTATTGTATTAGAGAAAGACCGTATTGCATTTGTAATCCTAAACTGAATAGGTTCTCACCTCTTCTGATTAGCTTGGGTAACCATGATATGCTGCTAGGTGTCACTCATGGTTTGTGGAAGCCCTAAACGTGTAAAATCACTAAAGGGAGAATTGAAAGTAAGTTTCAATTCACAATCGATTTGAAATGGTTTTAATCGCCCACTGCCTCGCTAAAAGGAACCTAATGGATCGTACACCGTGTAAGGTGGGGATTGAAGAAACAATGGAGATGAGTAAGAATAATTAAATGGTTTAATTATTTATGGCAAGGATTAATTAATATGTTAATTAATCAAACGAATAAGTTCGTTAAAGACCTCGGGATAGTTTTGGACCTTAAGGCCCAATGGGCTTCGAACGTCAAGCCCATTGACTTAAGTTGTATGACAACTTAATGAATAATGATTCACAAAGGCCCAATTAGCCCAATAATACCCTAAGGCTGGCCATTTAGAGATGGAGTGAGTTTTGGACTTATTTACAAGTTTGCCACTCCAATGAATTAAGGTATAAATATGACTTTATAGCCAAAATTCATTTAGGGTTTTCTTTTGGGGAAAGGATGAGAACATAAGCTCTCCTTTCTCTCTAAAGTGGCCGGCCTCCTTGGAGGGTTTAGCTAGCAATCCTACTACTCCAAGGTCACTCATTTCTTCTCCAATCTAACCTTGGTGAAGAGACTTAGAGGTTCTCAATTTTGGGAACTTGGAGAACCATTTCATCCATCCAAATCCATAGATCTAAGATGCAAGGAATGAAGGCCCTCTCTTTGGGTGATTAGCCTTTGCTTATGCAAAGAGGAATCTACAAAGGTATAATTTCTCAACTAACAAATGTTGTTTTAAGTTGAGTCAAGGTTCACCAATCTACTAGGCTTTGAATTTCATGGTTAATGTTTTGTTTTTGAGTGCATGCAAGCATGATTCCGCCTTTTAATTGTTAATTGCATGCTATAGATGTTGCTCAAATGAACATGTTTTTCACAATATTTCCTTCAAGTGGTATCAGAGCCTAGGTCTAGTAGTTGGTGAATCCTTTTGGGTTTTGTATTATCATAGTTTATGATTTGAATGTTGTAATTGTTACAAGCTTTATTCTTGCTTCTTTGAATGTAAATTTTGTTAGAAAATTTGCCGTCTCAAATGTTGTAGATGTAGTTCATATGAGCGTGAATATTGGAGCTAAAATTTGGTGCCATGTTTTTGGGAAAATTCTGCCAAATCCAAAAGGTGGATTTTTTGGGTTCTTGTTTGACTTGTTAAAAGTGTTTTCAAGTAACTTTTGGAACCCCTATGTACCCTAGTTTGGTTATATGTTATTTCCCTTAAGTTTGAGTGTTTTTGGGTTGTCTTTGGATGAAAAATGTTCATGAAGCTTTTATGGGTTTTTCATGAATGTTCTTCATTGTTCTTGACATTTTAGCCAAGAACAAAAAGTTTGGTGTTTTGATTCAAAGTTTTGATTTATTTCATAAAGTCTTTGTTTTGTGCTTTATCAAATGTTTTAATGTGATTGAAATTTTGAAAGGTGATAGAAATGGTGATGGGTGTGTAAGAAGTACTTCTCTTACACACACACCACTTGCATGAATTTATGTCACACACACCACTTGCATGGCTTTATGACTTTGTTGAAAAATTTCAAAATTTTGCATTCCTCACTCTCTCTAAAACCGGCCACCCTACAAGTGTGGTGCTTTTGGGGCTTTTATGCAATTACATAAAGTTTTGGTACTTTTGTGTATTTGCAAGTTTGACCCAAAAGTTTACGTTTTTATGTAAAGGCTCAAAAACGCTAAAGGTCAAATTGTTTTGCTCCTTTAATGAAGTTTTTGTATTTGATGAAATTTTTGGGTTCTAGTTGTAATTACATGAAGTAGTGGACTTTTGTGTTTTTACAAAATGAGCTCAAAAGTTTAAGTTTTGCAACATAGCCCAAAAAGTTGAGGTTATTGCATTTTGGCCCAAATTAGGTTGAGAACAAAATGGTTTTGTCTCTTTAAATGAGAATTTGATTTTCATTTCATTTAGCTCCATTTAAATCAATTCTATGGAAACAAAAACCAAATGAAAATGTTGCATTCAAAGTTTAATTGGTTAAAGCGTTAATTAATTAAAGGGTGATTATGAACCTAAGCCTATTATAATTGAGCTATGTGAAAGGCCGTTTCAAATTTGTTTGAACCATGGGAATGTGTAGATTAGATTTTGGTTGTAATTTGATTTGATCAAATGTTGTAAAAGAGCATAAGCTCTTCTTTACTTTAAAGTAATTTGTTTTATTCAAATGTTGTAAAGAGCATAAGCTCATCTTTACTTTGAAGTACTCCTTTCTTGTATTATTTGATATGCATGAAAATGGAGTAGAGGGTCCAACGCCCCTAAGACAACACGTCTTAATGTGATTAAACGCGTAATTAAAATCAATCACCATCCCTAGACCGAGATTCAACACTAGGCTCGTGTTGAATCTAAACAAAGGTTCATAGTCATCCTAAGGCCCTAAGGCAACTATATAGTGCATCAAATGAATGCAAAGTTTATGTTAGTAGTATCATATACTCTTGCTTGAAAAACCGTTTTATAAGCATAGTGGGAGTATTATATACAACTAAATTCAATCAAATGGACCAATAGTTGTAATAGGACCAAAATTGTTTTAATAAAGATTAAAATGAATATTTATATGTGATGAGACCTAAAAACCCTCAACCAAACCATTATTAAGTTGATAAGCGTGAGAGTGCTTTGAACACTCTTTCGTGGCCTTCCACCGTGGTAGGCTCCGATCGTTTGTGACTTGTACACCGACTTCACCCTATAATGGGGGAGTACAAAGTGCGTGCTTACACTCAGGAGGAGTTCTATATACATACATGATGAAGTGAGGTAGGCAACGAGTTTAGCCAACATGATATAATTCTGAGGCTATGCTTGAACCCCTACACGAACTAGGCATGGTGGGAATGACTTAACTAAGTACAATGACGCCAACATGATATAATTCTGAGGCATCATTCTCTAGAGGCCAAATTAGATGGGTACTTGCAAGAGATGCAAATGAGTAAGCGTACTCTCTCATTATTATTAACGCTAGCCAACATGATATAATTCTGAGGTGGGCTTGGTAATAGTGAGCCTCCCATACCCTACTAAGAGTTTCCTCCAAAACTCTCAAATTCCGATGAGGGATATGGAATTTGCCAAAAATAGTGGGTGGTGCTATTTGATTTAAAGACTCGAATCAAATGGCTTAAAATGGATCAATTTATATACGTTATGTATTTGTTTACCAATATATTTGCAAACGCTATCCAAAACTTGACTAAGAAAAGCCGAATGCTTTAGTTTCCGGACTTGGTACAACAATCCCAAAGATTGTCTTAAATGGATTGTATATGTACCTAAGTAGTCTAATCCTCACAATCTTCCTATTGATAATGTATCATTGGAAGAACATGTTAGATAAGTCTATCATAAAGAGGACAACACTTTTAATGTTATAGTTCTTCACTTACAAATCGTTGTATGAAGAAATAAGAGTTGCTTTGAACAACCCTCAGCTAATGCAAACACTAGTGCTTGTTTCTTTGTTAAATGAACAAAGAACTTAAGAAGAAAGCACGAGGGCATGGACACTTTATGTGCCATGATTCTTCACTTACAAATTGTTGTATGAAGAAATGAGAGTTGTCTTGAACAACTCTTGAAAGTTTGTAATTATGTTTAGAACATAATGGTTGGTTGACAAAAATAGTCCATCAACATGGACTTATGATGATTTTGAATCATTGAGTGTTGAAGTGATAAACCACTTAACAAGACGGAAACTAGGCTAGGACTTCACCTTTATGTCCCTATCCTAATGGTTCACTAAGTTTATTGTAAACTATGTAGTGAACAATAAACACATGATCTCCAAAATGTTTGAAGTGTATAACACAATTGAAATAAGTTTCAAGAGAGATAGTGGGAGTTTAGGGACCATGACTATTGTAGTCAAAGGAGAAGTCAAATGAAGAAAGGGAAATAACTCCAAGGGAATAAACTTTCTTTATGAAAGGATGGACATTAGAAGGGGTATTTGCAAGAAATGTCTTGCAAGTGTCAAGAACACACCTTTCGAAGGTGTTGTAAATTGTTCTTGAAAAGTTCAAAACAGTTGGTTCTTCTACTTGAATGCTTGATTCGGTATTAGTAACTATGTTTTACAATCGTTGTAAAAGTGTGACTAATAAGAAGTAGAAGATATATGAGAGAAGAAAAAGGTGCTTCACATTCAGAACGTGAATAAAATAAAGATCTATGCGAAAGCAGATAGTACTTACTTCCTCATATGAACTACCAAAGAAATTGGAAAAACCAAAGATTGTCTTTACATTCCAATTTTAAGGAACCTAATTCCGTCACTATAGTAGAGATGGATGAATGTTTTGTTTGACAAAACATTGTTCTTTATTAGTCAATGATTGGATTATAGTAATCTAATTGATTGTCTCTATAGTAGAGATGATATGGTAGTGTTAACTGTTTAGAATATAACGATGCTTAAAACCCAAAAGGTTGCAAGATAGTGACTAATCCCAACTGAGTTGTGATACCTCTAAAACATAAAATACGAGTTGGTCATAGATGGATGCTTTGGATCGTTAGATCCGGATCCAATACCTTCTTATTAAAATTGTATAGAGGCGAAATGTTCGAATCTTTATTCTTTTGGAAAGAAGAAAGAATCACAAAGTTGTTGAGGTTAATTCACTTAGATGTTAGTGGCACTTGTCCACAACATAATACTACTCATGTTGTATGACATTCACCGAAGATCGCTCTCGGTTGGACTATAGTTTATTTTGAATAAACACAAGTCCGAATACTTTGCAAAAGGTTTCAAAGAATTCAAGAAATGTAAGTTGATGAGTAAGAAGTCTAAAGTATTTGCCTCCTTAGATTTGATCCAAGGAAAGATAACACTTTAGAACAGTTTCCTTGAAAAATATCAAGGGAAGAAGCATCAAAAGATAATGGATTTCTCCATTAGGAGAAGAACGAACTTGAATAAGATTTAGTTCGTTGGATGTTATCAATTACCCATATATAATATGCTTCTAAGACAATATGATTGTCAATTAGAAGATCTTCCAAAATTTTCATGACTCCATAAGATGTAGTTGGAAAGAAAGACAAATCTTAATCATGTTAAGATTTGGGGTTGTGTGCTAATAAGCAATATTTGTTTAAAATTATCTTGTGGGTATCCTTAAACTAACATTTGGATATCACTTCTATAAACCAACTAACAAATGTTGTTTGTTGGGTAGTTCATTGTAATCCTACACTAGGATTTACCGAAGATAGCGCAAATGAACAAGTGATAGAACTCAAAGAATGGGTTCTTTGAGAGACAAGATGATAATCAACAAATATAACAACCTAGTTTCTACACCACAAGCTCCAAGGTAGTCGAGAAGGATTTATAAACTGTCTCAGTTGAATGGTTTGAACTTTATGACTATGTCATAGAGTTGCACCTCTTAATTCGAAAGAAATAAGAATGAAAATCCTTATGACTACATTGAGTGTATATACGACATATACTCAAGGAAATGGTAAAGTACCATTTGACCCGAAATAATGAAACCTTTATAGCTAATTGGTAACTTAAGGTGACTACAATCAAAGAGAATGGTTGACTTTGAAGAAACCATCTTTGACGTAGTCTTAGTTTCAATTAATTCGAAGATTGCTAGCTACAACTAAATGGTGATTCAATGTTTGGACATTATATGGGTTTTCGAAACCATTATTAAGATAGTCTTGATAATGTATATGTCTAAAACTATGAATCACAAGACATGTAAGTTGTAGAGATCCATCCATCATGGATCTTAGCAAGCTAGTGGGAGCTACAAGCGTCTTATGAGAGAAAGATCAAATCGTTTGATTTCTCATAAAGATGTGAATGAATCTTTTGTTTACTAGGTTTACAAAAGATTAGTGGGAGTTAATCAAATTCCTAAATTTGAATATATATATGACATATATTAATTTTGGAAATGAAAAGAATACTTCTTCGTTAAAGTTATGACTTTAAACATTCTATAACGATAGAATGTATATGGGAGATATAGTCTAAATACATGGGATAGAAATCTATAATGATATATTTCAAGATATAATTTGATTATATCAATCCCTAATAATAGACAAGAGATGCTAGGAAGTTTCTCATATGATGATAAACTTCAATAAGAAGGACGACTCTAGTGAGACTAGCAAGTTGCCCTTCTCAAAGGGAACGTACCCTTTGACTCCCAAAGAAATAATGCGTAAATAGAATCCTTTATGCATACGCAGAAAGGTGATTTATGTATTTCATATTGTATGAAAAACATTGATATGAGTTGTACCTAGAAAGGTACAAGACGATATCAGTGAAAGCCCAGGATCAGAACCACGGCAACTGTCAAGTGAGTCCTTAAGTATTTAAGAAATACTAAAGGATAGATTCCTCAAAGAATGAGGAAGAATTAGAGTAACGTAATGGAAGCGTAAATGTATTAGATTATGAATCTAATCCATCATTGGATATTTCTTCATTATGAATGAAGAGATAATCAGATATCTCTTTATTATGACTAAAGAGATATTTGGATGGAAACATTAAAAGTAATGACTTTAGTGTGTTCCATTATGAATGCAAATTATATTGCCATATAGAAGCTTACAACAATGTTGTTTGGATGGGAAAATTCATTTATGAACTCTCTATTCGATTCCAACCAGAAAGTGTCTCCAGTGTACCGACACTACGACACTAATGGGGCGATAGCTCAAGCCAGGGAATCAAGGTCTCATCAAGATCTGAACTCAAATGAGAGACTGAACCACATGATTGAGAATCATGTATAATGGTGACGTCGTTATTCTCAAGGTTGCTTCTATGGATAACATATAGATATCCATTGTCTAGGCCTACTACTCAGCTATTTATGAAATGACTACAGAAGAGGTATCATCACTGATGACCAAGCTGATTGGCTCTAGTGCAAGTGGGAGATTGTTGGAAATGTGCCCTAAAACCAATCATATGATGATACTTTACGGACATTTCACATGTTAAACTAATCTAGTTTAATATCATGGGTAAAGATTATTGTTTTAAGCCGTCTCATATAAATGTTATATGCTTAAACGATGAGTCCAAGGAATATGTAATTAGGAGAATGTAATTTAAAGAAGTTAGATTCATGAGACCATTCTCTTTCGTATACATATCCTAAACGTTCCTGATCATAGGATTGCCAATTGGGCATTGACAGTCCGTTAAGATCAGTACGTGCTGTGTCTTCTCTCATGGAGAGTGACTGGTCTCGAGTCATTGGTGTGATTGACACCAAGACAAGTACGTAGGTGCTCAATAAGGAATGAGTTCACTGATGGTCTCGAGTCATTGGTTAGCTTGGGTAACCATGATATGTTGCTAGGTGTCACTCATAGTTTATGGAAGCCCTAAACGTGTATAATCACTAAAGGGAGAATTGAAAGTAAGTTTCAATTCACAATCGATTTGAAATGGTTTTAATCGCCCACTGCCTCGCTAAAAGGAACCTAATGGATCGTACACCGTGTAAGGTGGGGATTGAAGAAACAATGGAGATGAGTAAGAATAATTAAATGGTTTAATTATTTATGGCAAGAATTAATTAATATGTTAATTAATCAAACGAATAAGTTCGTTAAAGACCTCGGGATAGTTTTGGACCTTAAGGCCCAATGGGCTTCGAACGTCAAGCCCATTGACTTAAGTTGTATGACAACTTAATGAATAATGATTCACAAAGGCCCAATTAGCCCAATAATACCCTAAGGCCGGCCATTTAAAGATGGAGTGAGTTTTGGACTTATTTACAAGTTTGCCACTCCAATGAATTAAGGTATAAATATGACTTTATAGCCAAAATTCATTTAGGGTTTTCTTTTGGGGAAAGGATGAGAACATAAGCTCTCCTTTCTCTCTAAAGTGGCCGGCCTCCTTGGAGGGTTTAGCTAGCAATCCTACTACTCCAAGGTCACTCATTTCTTCTCCAATCTAACCTTGGTGAAGAGACTTAGAGGTTCTCAATTTTGGGAACTTGGAGAACCATTTCATCCATCCAAATCCATAGATCTAAGATGCAAGGAATAAAGGCCCTCTCTTTGGGTGATTAGCCTTTGCTTATGCAAAGAGGAATCTACAAATGTATAATTTCTCAACTAACAAATGTTGTTTTAAGTTGAGTCAAGGTTCACCAATCTACTAGGCTTTGAATTTCATGGTTAATGTTTTGTTTTTAAGTGCATGCAAGCATGATTCCGCCTTTTAATTGTTAATTGCATGCTATAGATGTTGCTAAAATGAACATGTTTTTCACAATATTTCCTTCATGAACAATTAGTAGACAAGAACACTGGTCAGTTGGGCTACAAGCAAGATGTTAAGTTCACCTCTACCAAAAAGTACGAGGACAAGGAGCTAGGGTTTACCGTCGAGTACCAAACCCAGGTGAAATTCAAAGAGAGACTCTTTATCCAAACAAGGCTGGATCTTCATCATCTAATTCTAATTACAACAACAACAAGAATTGTAACTCCTTTCAGAAAATTGGTGAGAATAACGTTTGCTACCGAGGAGTTTCCCAAGAAAAGCAATTATTGTAAACAATGCCAATGCTCGTAGAATTTGATGTCAAGTTGACTGTCAAAGGTCAGTGAACTTGACTTCGTCGTTGGAATAAGCAATAAGGTTAACGATAGAACAATCACCGAGAGTTGTCCTAAAGATCCACACGAATTTCTTCAGTCGTAATGAGTCTGAGACTTTGATTCAATTCCACCAACTACCATTTACTAATCCTCGCAACAACTATCCCTTTCTCATTTCCTCAATACGCATTTCGAAAGTTTCGAGTAGTTGTCACTAAGATATGACTCTGCCCACTATTCCTGGGGAACACATGTTGCAGAGTGGCATTGCCATTTCGGATCTACAACTAGTCTTGACCAGACTTTCGAAAACTGAGATTTCTAAAACACGTCGCTTCCAAGTAACACCGACTCTGCCCACCATTCCTGGGGAATGCACGCCGCAGAGTAGCGTCCTATGTTGAAAGTCGTCCAACAAATCAAACATGTCGCTGATGAGGCACAATCCCAATACAAATTCTTGAATTTCAAACAGAAGGTGACAATTCAAACAGAGAAAGGTTTGCACAACTGGGCTGAATGACACCAAATCCAGAAGTCGTGACATCCAAATGATGTCAAAACCAACACACTACTAGAGTAAGAGAAGATCCTATAAATATACTTTGAACAAACCACGCTCTGATACCAATATGACACACCCAGATCCCGATATTCCTCAAATACCAGGATAGGCACGTACTGGCCGACACCCGAGGGTGACAAAAGCCATTAATTGAATGCAAATGCTGAGAATAGGAAATAGATAAGACTTAGAAATATAAAAGAATAATGAATATGCATATAAGGAACGTGTTCAGAGCATACAACTAACTAGAACACTAAAAGAAATAATATAAAATTGAATGAATAAAAGAATGGGTCCTACACCGAGAGGACTCGAATATGCTGATGCTAAAGTGCCTTGATGCTGGGATTGTATACCTCGATTTTAAGTCTTGAAGGGGGCGCAAAACAAACAGGAGTGGACCAAGTTGATGTATATATAATAAAATAGTTATCAACATACTAACCCCCACAATTTATATAATGAAAACTACTAGCATAATAAATGATAGGTTTACTTTAAACCCTAGCATGCCAAAAACATCTCAAAAGACATATCGCGAAAAATCAAAATATCAATCGTCTCACAGATCGTCTCGTAAGTGTGGTGTGCTGCCAGTAAAATCACTAAATAAATATAACTCCTGACTCTATGCCAGCACTGTGGTCTCTGTGCCCGTAGCCAGAGATTACCAACTCCAGGCCTAATGTCTGCTCCGTGTCCCTCAACCCGCAGCTAGGGATTATTTCTCCCAGCCTAACTACCAACACTAGATCCTTACCCTATGCGGCATAGTGTCCACTAGGTATGCACAAATAGTTACGCATCTCAAATATAACCACTTCATAGTATAAAGTCATCCATCGTCTATACTATAAAAAGGGGTTTTTAAAACATGTTCTAGCATCCTATCGTCATCTATCAAATAGTTTACCTGTTCATGATTTTTATAGAAAATACGATATATTAAAATATAGCTCAATATAGGCTAAAAATTAATTCCTCACAAAAAACGAGACGATAAACAACGTATTCCATAAACATGCTTAACATAAAATCAATTCATAAACTTGTAAGGCATGCATTTCATTTATGCAATTAAACTATAAAATCATGCAAATTTTAGAAGGGGTCCACTCACAGATACTCCGTAGCAGCAGAATTGTACGGAAGAGGATTAGGGAAATCCCTACTAGCAACTTCACTTAAGCACAAAAATGTACAATTTAACAAACTACCCAACTATAGAATTTCAAGAAATGGAAATGGGTCTTGGGTTTGGATCCGGATTAGGGTTTAGGTTTAGGTTAAATAGGGTTAGGACTTATTGAGTTTTGGGTTTGGATAGTTAAGGAACAAAGGGGGTGGTTTGGGCTTGAGCCCAAACCCACACAACACACATACACACATGCCAGCACACACACACACATACACACGTGCACCATACATACTCACACATGCTTACACACACACACACACACACACACACACTCACACACACACAAACACACACACACACACACACACCATACACACACAATACACGCACGGCATAACACACACACACACCACACATACACTCAGCCCATGCAAGGCACGGCCTGTAGGCCAAATAATTAAAAGGGCTGGGTGAAAAGGGTTTAGGAAATGGGTTTTGGGAAATGGGCTTAGGGCCTGGCCCCAAGGCCAAAGGCCTAAGATGAAACGGCCCGAGGGCCTTAAGCCTTTAAAGGCTTGGGATTAAAAATTGCATGGGCCTAAGGCCTTAAAATAAGATGGCCCAAAGGCCCTGGTTCGATTGGTTTTGGGTTTGGAAGTAACGACTCGAAGGCCTAGGTTTCACTTGCTCTCGCCGGGGAAGAAGGCCGGAGCCTCTTAAGCTCCGATCGACGGTAACTAGCAACCTAAGGATGCGATCTAGGTATGAAAACATAGTACAAGATGAAGGGAAGAGGTTTATACCCACGATTCACCGTGAAGAAGATTGGGGTGATCGAAAACTGGGCTTGCACACCCACGGCTCGCCTGAAAATGGCTTTAACACATCCGAACTGATTTCAAGTCTAACCTTCACCAAAAAAGGTATACAAACTCAGAAATTCGTACTAACATCCACCCACGGCTCGCCTGAAAATGGGTTTAACACATCCGAACTGATTTCAAGTCTAACCTTCACCAAAACAGGTATACAAACTCAGAAATTCGTACTAACATCCAACTTAAGACAGGGTAATACAATTTTGAGGCTCACCTGCTCGGAAATGGTAGAGTTGGCCGGAGTTCGCCATTGCACCCTTTAGGTGCTTATCGTGGCAGAGGGAAGAGAGAGAGAGAGAGAGAGAGAGACTTCGATGTGTTGAAGATCTTGACGAAGGATTCTCGAGGGTGATGGGTTCATCGGGGCTGTAAAGGGTGGATGGTCTGTGTGAGAGCATGTGTTCGACGGGAAGAAGAGAGAACAAAGAGAAAGAGATAGAAAAATGGGGACAGATATTAGGGGGTGGGCCCTTTGGGCTCACTAATTAAGACCCACAAACTATTTTGAAATAAAACGGGGGTGGGTGTAACACTTAAGATGTTGCACCTTTTAGTATTGTGATTATTGGCAGCACAAGACAATCCCTAGATTATAAGAATTTCCAAGAATATAGGAAACCAATCTAATGCCCAATCTAATTTGGCTTTCCGTATCGTGTTAGCAATGATAATGAGACATTGTTGGAAGTATGCCCACAAAGCCACTCATTTGATGTAATAGCTTTTTGGAATACTTAATGTATTAAACTTTTATATGTTTAATGAAGGGCAAAGCTTATTGTTAATCACTATTTATTGTATCATGTGTTTAAGCAATAAGGGAATCCTAGGGATGTATTTGATCTAAGAGACAAGTGATCTAAGTGAGTTAGATTATCGAGACCATTCTCTTATGTTCATTCCTAAAACGTTCCTAGCCATAGGATTGCCAATTGGGTATTGACAATCCGTTAAGGTTAGTATGTGTTATGTCAACTCAAGCTTGAGTATGACTAGTCTCAAGTCATTTGGTGTTGAACACTAAGACAAACACATAGGTGCTTGAAAGAGTAATCGAGTACACTGAACAACGATCAAAAGAGAGTTCGAACATACATGTCATGTAAGAACTCGAAAGTTGCAATATGCAAAGTAGTCCTTTGACCTGAGGCATCATAGATGTCTAATGGTTAGGTCCTTGATCTTTGATCATGTCAACGGCATTCCATCGGAGTGTCCACGGCATTGTTAGGGTCAAGCTATCTAGTCATGTAGGCATATGAATGCACAACAAGGGATCTCTAACCTTCCATGGTGGAAGGAGAATACTCTAAGATATGATTCTAAAGTCTTTGGCCAAAGCATATGAATATGACTTAGGAAGTTTGTTCCAAATCATATTCAAGGGAATCATATAGATAAGTATCACATTGGATAGTAGACATGAAACAAACTATCACTTAAACAATGTGATTAAGAGTATTGTATTAGAGAAGGACCGTATTGCATTGTAGTTGTAACTGGATAGGTTTTCCAACCACTTCTACTTAGCTTGGGTAACCATGACATACTGCTAGGTGTCATTCATGGTTTGTGGAAGCCCTAATGATTAGCAAACACTAATCATTAAGGGAGAATTGAAATGTGGTTTCAATTCACAATCGATCGTTAAGAGTAATAATCGCCCACTACCTTGCTAATTGGAACCTAATGGATCGTACACCGAGTAAGGATGTATGTGAAGAAATTAAATGAAATGGATAAGCAATTAAATGGTTTAATTGAAGAATGGTCAAGGTTAATTAATTAGTTAATTAATTATACGAAATGTTCGTATTGGGCTTATATGTTGGTTTTGGGTTTCGGGGCCCAAAAGCGTTTTGGTCCACAAGGCCTATTATGTTTAAGTTGTATGACAACTAAAACAAAATGGGCAAATAGCCCAATAACATTAATATGGCTGGCCATTAGGGTGGATGATGCAAACTTGGATTAATTACAAGTTTGCCACTCACTTGTAATGAAGTATAAAAGCAACTTTATTGCTTTATTTTCATTTAAGGGTTTTCTTGAAGAAATTGGGTGAAACATATTCTCTCCTTTTTCTCTAAAGAGGCCGGCCACTTAGGGGAGGGACATCTAGCAATCTCTTCTTCCCTAAGTCATCCATATCATCTACACAAGATACATCCTTGGTGAAGAGACTTAGAGACATCAAACTTTTGGTGTTTTGGAGAACAAATCCTTAAATCCTCAAAGAAGCAAAGGAGCACTAAAAGGAAGAAAATCACAAGGAATATCCAAGGAGCTTGGAGGTGACTTGAAGGCCCTCCACTTGGGTGAATCCCTTGTGTAAACAAGGATGAGCTTCAAGGGTAAAGAAACTCTAAATCTTTCCTTCTCTTTAATGTTGTTAAAGAGTTTATTGGTTCACCATATACTAGGTTTTGAAAGTCATGGGTTTTATGAATTGTTTTTGAATGCATGCCTACTTTAAAGTGTTAATAATTTGCATATGTATTCAAATGTTCTTACATGTTCTTAGCTAGGACAAAATTTTTCCTTCAGACATCACATTACATGTGCGCGAGAAAGAAGGCAATGTTTTTTATTATTACATTTTTGAGAGATTTTAGTTATTGGGATCCTTGAATCTCGAGGTGGGTCATTCCAGATTTAAGAGTCGTGTGATTCCAAAGAAATCTCTATAAATATCTCTTTCCATCCTCTCATTTTCTTCCACCACCTTCTAAATTCTTCTTAGTTTTCTTTTGTAAAAGGCTTTCCTAAAGTTCTTCAATAGTTCTTCTATTTATTCTTTCACTTTTTCCTACCAAAGAAATTGCCTTTTCAAGAAGCGTTCAACCAATCTCGACCTCCAACTACCATACTCCTCACGAACCACCATTGATCCAAATTCATAATAAGGAGGATCATGACACTTTTGCTGAAGAACAGAAAAACATTCTTAACAGATGCACACTCTGGGAAGCTAATGAAGATGTGCTCACCCCGTTATTGAATCCATCTAAATTGGAGCGGCCATGAGCCAAGATTTATCCTTGGTACTTAGATTTAGGGATGAAATTTCAAATTTCGAACTTCACCAACTTCGGCATCTTACCAAGATCATCACTTGTTTTGAACTTCTTAACAAGTGGTGCAGCACAACGCTTTGAATTTAGGAGTTCTGAACTTGTACACCATGCAGCAAAGTACAAAGACCCACTACATTTTTTAGGCAAAGGCAAGCCTCCTATGGGACACTTACATCATTAATCTGCCCAAGCAAGACAAAGATTGATATAAGGACTTGCTAGTTGTCAACGAAGAGTGAGAATGTGACATCCTTGAAGTTAGAGTTCATAACGTCAAATCTGTGGATTGAACTACAACATTAAGTATGTTGGACCTTGCTATCCTCATCTTATCGATTGGGATTTTGAGATAATTTCAGTGGAACACCGCTACTGGAGATGGCTTATAGCTATAGAGCAGAATGATGCCAACATAAGGGACGCCATTGGTCAAGCATTGCTTCAAGATACCTATTCCAAAGCCGAGAAAGATAGACGTGGTGGAAGCGAAGAATGGGGTAAGGTCCATTAAAGAGCCCAATAAGCCTAAGAAGATGACGAAGAGCAAGAAATTTGGCAAACAAACTTCGAAGAAAGTTGGGTTGTTGGTATCCATAAGAGGAAGTCTGCTAATAATAGGAGTTTAAAAACTTATCAAAGGAAAGTCGACAAGTCTCCAATATGGGAGAGTTGGTTTTTTGTTGAGTGCATAAAGTTATACTTTTACACCCTCTTTTACTTAGGTTTTTGACTTAAAATCTCTATGCCTCACAAGGTATTTTGTTGTTTGTATTGTATTTCAGGATGAAAGTAAGGGCTTGAAGAAATCATCTTTTTTTGAATATCTTAAGAGCCTAGAATGGATAGTTTGAAGCCCAACTCGCCCAAGACCAGACCATAGCCCACAAGTGGCCCAAGATCTGCTAGAAAAGATCCTTGCAAAACAACCAACTTGAGAGCTTTTCCCCGAAGTGCTCATAATGAATTAGAAAATGGGCCATACATGGTTGGAAAGCCCTAGAACTCTTCTTTCTGATGGTCTTTACAACTTGTGATTTAGAGGTTTTGACAAGAAATTATGACAAAATAAAGAAGAGCTGTTCATTTACAAATTCTGATAACAACTAGTTTTCAGTTACTCCTATACTAAAAGCTAATTGTAACGAGCTATAAATGAGAGTTAGTTCAAGGATATAAATGTGTCAAATGTTAACTTCTAAGCCTTTTAATAGGAGAAAAATACACAGAATCTGAGGGAGGAAAAGGAGGAGATACACAACATCAAAGAGGAGAAGGAGTCCTCCACCTTGACCCGTTTCTAGGTTCTAGCTTTCCTAACTTTTTATGTATTTTTTTATGTTTTTAATTTAGTTTATGGATACTTAGGGCTACATTGAAGCCTTAGACATGATTGAATTAATGTTATGATGCAATTTAGTTTATCAATTTCATTTGCAAGCTATAATCAGTTTTCTGTCTCAATTGTTTCAAGCACATATTTCCAAGCTTAGCTACCTTGTTTATGTTTGTTTTTTGTTGAGAATGATAAGGATGACTGCCATATCTTCTTTCATTCCTTAGCAACATGTGGTTAGGTTTATAACTAATCATGTAAGCTGATTCCATTAAAATGTGGGATAAATGCCATGTTCTAGGGTTCATGTGATGTTCATAATCCTCTTCGTTCTTAATGAGTTTCTAGGTGCTAAATCTAAGTAAATGCCATGCTAAGTTGCACCTACAAATATAAGTTTGATGTATATGCCATGCATCTAACATGCAAAGAAAGTGAGGATTCATACAATCTAGTTATATGCCAAGCTAGATATGTGAACATCTTAGTTGTGCATTTGAAATGGATAAGTTAAAAGATCATCTCATTGATTCATGAATGTTTAGGGGAAGGCCTTAGCTCATTTTAAGTCAGATTTTTATGTCCTAAAAATGTTTCTAACCTATTTCATATCTTAGGTTTATTTTTAGATAGTTCTAATTTTTCCCTTTTCTTTCTGTCTTTATTTCTTTTCCAAAATTACTTAAACCCTCAATTTTAAATCATACGAATCATTAGCTGATGCTAATATGTAAGAGCCAAAAGTTCTACTAAGTTGTTTATCAGTCCCTATGGTTTAACACCCTTACTTTTGCCACTATATTATCCTTATATTTGCACTCGAAAGGAACTTCAACATTCTTGGTCTAGGTAAGAGCTTTTGAGGTAGTGGTACCAAATATTCAAGTTAAGAAAGAAGGAGAAGAAGGAAGAGAGAATTGTCGGTATATGACTGTGAGAGGTTTATTAAAATCTCTGACAACTCCGTAGGTGATGGGGCGGAGAACATGCGAGAATAAGATGAAAATCCTTCTAAAGTAGTAGTAGAGCAACAACAGGCGGACCAAGCTATTGGTTCAGGTGACCATAATGTTAACTCCAATCCAGAGTTAAATTAAGTTCTTGTTCCATCTACTGAGATGATGTCAGCTGTCCCTGCTCATACTTCCACAAAGGTAGCAATCTCCAGACCCCACTTTGCTATAGTCATGCCTTTGTCATTTTCGACGAGTGTCTTGATAAGGCCCAGCTTTGCGCCCATCAAAGAGGCAACCTCCTTCGTTGTTGTTATAGCCGAAGTCGATCTGTCGGAGCAACCTCTGCTTATCTTCAAACCTATGTGGAATATGCAACCACTTCCTGCTACGTCAGTAGACTCAACATTGTAGAGCATGAACATGTCATATCCATTGTTCCGGCAGACTTAAGTGGCATAGTTTCTGGTCTATATGAGCTGATCTAAAATCGTTGCCATAGCTCTATGATGTATGTCTTTCTTCCCGTACCTAGTCAAAATTTTCAAGTGTTTGATAAATTCTTCAATATAATTGATCTATTCCACAGAACAGGCTCACATATGATTCATATGGACTGAGGCTGTTCTTCGCTAGCGGACAAGATCCGTAAAATAGTGGCAGCCTAAAAGAATGAGTTTGGATTTAGGGACCAGCTGGACAAGAAATTGAAAGAAAAGATTACGGAGTTGGATAAGGTATTGGCAGATTAGAGAGTATTCGACAACCAACACGAGCTAGAGCGGAGCAACCTGGTTAAGCAACTCTGCGATGAAAAGACGAAGTACAGGCAACTTTGGGAGGAGTTAGAGACTCTAAAACTCTTAGGAAGAAAAACTTATTGCTTTGCAAAAGTCTCGAGTGGACATTGAAGGCAAACCTCAAGGTGTTGTTGAAGCTCTTCACTGAGGCAGGACTTGGAGGTGGCATAGAAAGTGAAAGGAGGAGCAAAGTAGGATCTTGCGATGAAGCAGAGTAGTCAAGGACCGAATGAGATGCATTGCAAGCAAAAATGTCCAAGATACTTCGTAAAGCGGAGCCTTTTATGTATGAACATATGGCGATCCTTCAACGAGCAAGGGATGAGAGGATGTCATGGTAGATATTCATTCCACTTTTGCGAAGGTAGCGGAGTTGAAGTACGCTGAAGGGTACAACTTTTGATTCATTACTGCCTTTGTTCGACGAAATAACCGCTAAGGTTAGTCCGTCAGGTGTATTTTGGGCAAAGTGAAGAAAGCACAGTTTTCAGTTATGGGGGTTGATTCTTCTGAAGTTGACGAATCTGGCTTTACCAGATCTGAGACTGATCATGGTGAAGACTCTGAAGCAAATGACGTGCCCAAGAGCAATGCTGGAGCAACCGCATGAATGCCTACCTCTGCTGATCCACCATCCAATGATGCTGCCAATAAAGGGAAGAACGTAGTTGTTGTGATGATGCCAGAGAGGAAGATTAATTTATTTTTCCAAGTCAAGAATAAGTTTTTTTCTCGGAATAAGGGCATGTCCTATCAAAAATTTGAATTTTCCTCGTTGTACGACATGGTTGTTTTTAATTTATTCTTTGATTTTTGCTCGCATATTTTGCGAAGTAGTTTTACTTAGTCATTAAACTTATTTTGGAGTTAGGAGCCATATAATCAAACATGGAATAAGTTTGTAGGATAAAGCAGTAGGCTGCTTGTTCACCTGTGAACACTTAGACATAGAAACGTGTTTGTATCCTAAACTTAATATTTTTAGGAATATCTACGTGATCATCAGAGTACCACCTACTTCGATATCAGACCAAAGACCCATGATATCTCCCTTGTTCCGAAACTTTCTTTTGACTAAATGCTAATCGGATTAAGGATGAAATGTGGCAAATAACTGACACACTGCAACCCCTATAGCCATCAAACTAGGGGTAGACATGTGCCAACCATCACCAAACTGGTGACAAAGCCATAGGTATAATAAATTAAGGGCTAATCTCAGTTTACTACCTTAAAGTTTCTTAGTTTTCAACATTTAATACATAAAGTTTTTTTCATCCCAGAATGGTACATAAAGTCATAATTTTGAGATATTTTCATACATCCGTTAAGTTTGCTGTTAAATCAACCGTTAACTGATGATGTGGCGCTCACGTGGACAGTGACCAAGCGCCGTTTGTCATAGGGGCCCACATAAATATTAAAAAATAAAATAAAATAAAATAAAAAATTCTAGGCTGTCCCCTACCTCAACCCCCAACCCTTCCCTCTCTTCTCTCATCTCTTCTGTCTTTGGCACTAAATGCATTCTAACCCCCAAAAACCTAAAATTCACATTGCCGATATCTCATATTGTACGACCTCTGGCGCACGGTAGTACCCACCATAATCCTTGCTCTCAATCCCTCCGAACTAGTCCCAGCTCCCAGATCGATGATATTCGACACACCTCTGCACAGTTTGCCACCAAGTCTTGGATCTAGATCGACGTGGGATAACAGTTGCATTGATGGAAGGGGACGACAAGATCCTGTCACCGGTGTCTGGAGGAAGCCGATCCCCGGCATCGTAGAGGCAGAAAGGTTGGATTACGATGTCGGTGACGGTGCCGTCGGCACAGATTCCAGCACGGACGCCAACTCAAAACAAAACCCTAACCCTAGCTCTCATGACGTTCGGTAAGCAGTAAGTGCGGAGCAGCGACAAAGGAAGGGAAGATTGCTGGATCGATGAGGTGACGACAGTGCTGATTGAGGCGTGGGGGGAGAGGTACTTGGAGTTTAGCGAGGACAAAAGGGAGGGAGGGGGTCAGGGGTTGAGGTAGGGGATAGCCCATAAATTTTTTTTTTTTAATTTTTAATTTTTTTAATTTTTTTAATTTTTTAATATTTATGTGGGGCCCATGACACGTGGCACCTAGTCACTGTCTATGTGAGCACCACGTCACCAGTTAACGACTGATTTAACAGCAAACTTAACAGATGTATGAAAGTGTCTCAAAATTATGACTTATGTACCATTCTAAGATGAAAAAAAACTTCATATATTAAATGTTGAAAACCAAGAAATTTAAGGTAGTAAACTGAGATTAACCCATAAATTAATATGTGAATGAATTTGAACTTAAGAAATTCAATATTATTAAAACTAAACTTGCAAGTCACCACAAACAACGTCCCTTAGGGGCCGGGGGCATAAATAAATTGTGAGTAGATCACAATCATTTATCTAATTCAAAACATCTCAAAAGTACTAACCCCGTTTTAGAAAGCTCAATATAAAGGAAAACTAATGAAAAGGGCTTGAAAACTTTGAGTTTTAATGATAAGGACAAAATAAAGGGTAAAGTGAATAGTATCAGGATTGACTTTTTAGTGTAAAAATGTGGTTTTTCGTTAAAGTGAACAGTACCAGGTGCGTTTCGTTAAAGTTCCCTTTAAAAAATACAACTAGTACCTACTGCAATATATAGTTTAGAAATATCATAATCAATCACAAGTAAAAAACAATACATGCGGAATTGCAATACCTACTAGCTTCTACTAGTGCGAGTACAAGAATCTGTAGTACTTAATATATGTGTGTGCGTGCGTGTATAACCTACTATCATCTACTAGATAGCCTCTACTATAAATATAAACAAATGCTAATCTTCCTATGCCGCAGATAAAGTTATACTCAATGTATGACAAACTATGTTGTGAAACTAAACCACAATAACAGATAGTTCAATTCTAACTTCATCTAATTAATTCTTTCTAAACTAGTCTCATCCAAGATTAATAACAATAGCCTGCAAGTTTTTCAAAGCAATTTTAATTTAAAACAGTTTGAAAGGATCCATACATAGAAATTCTGAGCAAGTCTCCTCGACAGGCGCCTTGCCTTTGTCTAGGTTACTCAAGCTTGCACCGGTAAATTACACCTATAGTACTTTTCTAAGTAAATTCCTAGATTTCCTAACTCAAACGTGATAACCGACTCAAAATTTGTAAAACCGGAGTGCACCACATGATTCGAGACGTCAAATAACCTTAGGGTATGTCTCGGGTCCCCACGCACCACCGTCGTTGCCAACGTAATTGGCCGCACAGAACAATAGAAGTCGCCGTCCAGTGTTGGCACGTTTCAAGCGTGTGTTTTTACCGGTATTTAATAGAATATACCTATTCCATTATAGATTCCGTTAGTTTTAATAGAATCCGTCGTCTTCGTCGTTGATGCTATTAACCTTGCCACCAATCGCTGTTCGCTATCGTAGGGATCTGTGTTGGGCAAAAACTTAAAAGTACACAACTCTAACACAAGTGTTGGAAAGACAAAACAAGTAAACAAATTACTTGTATTACACACAAAATATTACAACACTCACAAGGACACAACTTTTAGAAGCTATGACACTCACTCTTTCTAGAGACATACTCTAGACCACTCACACTCTTACAAGACTACTCTTACCTCTCACTCTCACTTGGTTGCCTACTACTTCTTATTCTTGCTTGGTTGGTTACTTCTTGGCTACAAACTTACAACACCACACCCATATTTATAGGGCATGTTTGCCGACTTGTACATTCACTAGAATTTTCTAGTGCATTGATCATGCACACTTTTCCATCTCTTTTGCTAAACCGACTTACCTAGTTGGTGAGATTGAGTTCTTCCAATTTCAGCCAATATGTTTCTAGATTCTACCACAAACAAAAACATTTTATATTTTCTTAAGCATAAGGCGGTGGACTTGACTATACCACCAATTGCTGCACTTTGCTAGAGTTTTCTAGCATATCACTTCACTGACAATAGCTTGCTAGAATTGTCTAGCATATTCAAGCATGCAACGGCCACCTCAATATTACTTGCTAGAATCTTCTAGAATCCAAACACCAATTGGGCTAGTGTTGATCTTCAACACTCCCCCTCAACACCAGCTCATTCTTTCCTCCATGCCGAATTGACGACGAAGCTTTTTCTTGCACACCCATTTGCTTGACATGGGTTTCACATCTCTTCGCTTTGGCACTAGATTCCAAGCTTGATTTAGCTCCGCTACAATGACCTCTTCTCCCAACTTTGAGCCACTCAGGTTCAGCTCCTTCTTCTTCTATGGCTACATTGGCGTATTTAGTATTTGGCTTCCTAATTCTTGTTGACCTCCTTAGTTGTGATTGTGGAGTCGATACTTCCACTTCACTAGGTCTTTCTTCTTCTGGTTGTTGATATATGCCAGCTTGCCAAGGGTTTTGGGGCACTACTTGCTCAATGCCATCACCATCAAGTGAATCCTCAGACTTATCTGGTCTCGACTGGATTCGAACAATTTGCTCCCCCATCTTTTGCTGCAACTTATTTTCTATCTCTCTTGAATTAGGCAACGCCTCATTTTCTGAGGACCACCAAGAAGATGCTTCATCAAACACCACATCTCGTGATGTGTAACACCTTCTAGTTGTAGGATCACAACATTTCCACCCTTTTCTTCGGCTGTCTTATCCCACAAAGATACATCAGACTGCCTTCTTGTCAAACTTGCTACGTAGGTGACTTGGAACAAATACATAGCATACACAGCCAAATACTTGAAAGTAACTAACTGTAGGTTTCATATCCCATAGTTTTTCAAAGGGTGAGACAAATTCTAACCTTGGTTGAGGAAGCCTGTTGATCACATGAGTTGCAGTTCTCATTACTTCGGCCCAAAACCTTCCTGGTACATTCTTGGTATGGAGCATACTTCGACATATCTCTGCAAGATGTTGATTCTTTCCTTCCGCTACGCCATTTTGTTGTGGCGTGTTAGCACATGTGAACTGGTGACGTATTCTACATTCTTGTAGATACTGGGAAAACTCATTCAAAGTATATTCTCCTCCATTATCTGTGCGTATGCAACAGATCTTCTTTCCCACTTCTCCTTCAACTATCCCCTTAAACTCTTTAAATTTTGAAAATGTTTCAGAGTTTTCTTTCATAAAGAAAACCCACAGATACCTAGAGAAGTCATTAATGAATGTCACCATGTATCGCATCCCACTTATCGATGGTTGCTTGACAGGCCCGAACACATCAGAATGAACTAACTCCAATGGCTATTTTGCTTTAAACTTCGACTCTTCGTATGGTAGTTGATGTGCTTTACCATACTGGCATCCTGCTCAAACCGTGTATGTTCTCACGTCAAGCTGAGGTAGCCCTTTAAGCATTGACTTCTTCATCACATTTAGCTTGTGATAGCTAACGTGACCCAATCTCATGTGCCATAAATCTGCTGTCTCATTCTTCCTTGTCTTGTCTACATATGCAGTTTCTGCTGACATTACATAGATTGACTGCAATCGCCGTCCCTCCATTGTTAGTGTCCCTAAGATCTTGAGGTGTGGATACACCTTCACATCTCGTGGACCAAACAAGACATAATTTCCCAATGACGTCAGTTGCGACACTGATGCGATGAAAGTTAAGCACTCAAATTAAACCCTTTTGTTGTCAAATTGTAGTATAAATGCAAGTAGGGATCGTTCTAAACCGGGGATTAGGAGAGCTTGCTAAGACTTCTAAACTAACTCAAAGACATAAAAACAAAGTTAAAAACGTTTGAATAGACTCAAATGACTCAAAACAGATTATAAAGACGCAAAACAACTTAAAAAACACTTAAAATTACCTAAAAACACTTAATGGGCAGATTTGACTCTAACACAACTTTGGACGAAATTTGGGTTTTGACTTGAATCAAAACACTCAAAAACACTAACGAAATATAAATTTAACACTTTGAAACAACAAAGTAAAAGGGGGATTTTGGTTTTGACGAATTTGAAATGAACAAACAACTTATAAAATTAGACAGATTGTAAAGCGAATTTAAGAAATCAGATGATGGATGGATTAGTTAGAGGTCCGTTCTTCGCACATGACACACTTGTACATGAATTGATTTCCAACTGGTTTTCAATAAACTATGATGCTCAACACCCCAGATTAATCGTGATGCACAAATTAACCCTTAGATTTTCCTTTACTCATTGATATGGATGAATGCATGCGACAACCCAAATCATTCTCTAAAAGTCCCCTATATGAATGCATAATAGAGATACAATCAGAGATCATTACGTTCAATGAAAATCATAAGTGTTGACGAGGCAATTATAACTATGAATGCATGATACAATTGCCAAGAATTCAATTAACGCGATTGTGATAAACAACCTTTACTACTCATGAATATAAACTTGTAATGATTAGGTGAAACTCATTTATATTCTAGCATCTAATTCATGCATGAAAACTAAGTATGCATCCTTAATAAACATACAAGAATCAGTTATGAATAAAATAGATAATTGAATTGCAATCACAACTTATCAAATCACAATTGGAAGAAATCAATTCAAATCTCAAGCATGTTCATGGCTTCAAACTTCCCCCTAACTAAATAGGGGTTTAGCCACTCATAATTGCAACAAAATTAGAAAATAACAAAGTAGACATTGAAAGCAAGAACGAAGTACACCTAAAACGCTCCAAAGTTCCAAGCTTGAAACGCCAAGGACCTTTGTTTTCACAACCTTGTTGTAGCACAAGTGTCTAGGATGTATATGGATATATGGATGGAATGGATTTGCACGGCTAAGAGATGAAAGTGTATGGATTGGTGAGATGTAGTATGGCTAGATGAATGGATGGAGGTCACGGCAAGGAAATTGTGTTTGTGAATGAAGTTGTGAGATGTGAAATGTAGTGTCTTTGGATGATGGCCCCCAAATTATGGTGAAGGGTGGATGTATTTATAGGCTAGGGAGAGGAGTGTATGGAGTTGTAATGAGTGGATGTAATGGGTGTAGTGGGTGAATGTTTGGTAATGAGTGGATGTAATGAGTGTAGTGGATGAGTGTTTGGTAATGAGTGGATGTAATGGGTGTAGTGGGTGGATGTTTGGTAATGAGTGGATGTAATGGGTGTAGTGGGTTGTGGTAATGAGTGGATGTAATGGGTGTAGTGGGTTGTGGTAATGAGTGGATGTAATGGGTGTAGTGGGTGGATGTTTGGTAATGAGTGGATGTAATGGGTGTAGTGGATGAGTGTTTGGTAATGAGTGGATGTAATGGGTGTAGTGGGTGGATGTAATGGGTGTAGTGGATGAGTGTTTGGTAATGAGTGGATGTAATGGGTGTAGTGGATGGATGTTTGGAGAATGGATGTGTTGGGTGAAATGAGTGGATGTAGTGGTAGGTGAATGTGTTGGGTGAAATGAGTGGATGTAGTGGTAGGTGAATGGATGTGTTGGGTGAAATGAGCGTGCTAAAATGGTTATTTATAGGGAGAGGATGATGCACAAACTTCAAATTTCGTCAATTCCTTTTGCTCCAAGCATATGCCATCCATTCCATGCCCAAAAATGCTCCAAAATGCTCCAAAATGCACTTCTTTGCCACATTAACCCTTTGGACCTACAAACACACGAAAATAGCTTAAAATACTAAAATAACTACGAACTAACAACATTAATGCCAAGAAACAAGCTAACTAAGTCGCATAAATATGCTCCTATCAAATTCCCCCACACTTAGCTTTTGCTAGTCTTCAAGCAAAACAAAACAAACAAAACAAAACAAAACAAAACACAACCTAGACCTTCCAACAATTGCCTCAGGGATTTTTAATGAAACATGACATGTTAAAAATCATCATTCCCACATATTTTGGTCATCCTTACACTTGAGCACATACTTATAGTCACCACTTAGTAATTCACAATTAACTAATTAAAACGATGTTTTGAATGTAGTAACATGCCTTAGAGAATTTACTTAATTCCTTACAAGATACTCTCTATTTTCACACACATTTTCTGATTACACCCTACACTAGTTATATGTGAGAAGATTGATGTAAACATGAAAACGAACACTCACATATATGTATAACAAAGAGGGCAATTTTCTGGAGTTATTCAGCATGTTTAGATATGATCTCATGAATGGAATGCTACTACTTAGATGGAAGAACCAGTGATACCATATGCTCAAACCAATTCCAAACTCTACATATTGAAACGCATAACACTCAAGATAAAGTTAAGGGTTGTAACAGGGTTTAAGGGTAATGGCTAACAAAGAAAGGATAAGGATAACAAACGTTCTGAAAGCAATAGCAAGCAAAGTAATGAAATAGACACTTGAAATTCACTTAATAATGCATAAATTAACTTTTAAACACAAAGGGAAGATTCAAGCAACACTTAGGGCCAAATTCAATGTTTTGGACCCTTTCTTCAACAAACAACACTTTAGAGCTCTTTTTTCACATATTTTTCAACTCTTTTTCACTCTTTTCACAACTTTTCTTCTTTTCATTCTATTTTCCACTAATGTTTCTTTACCCGTGCCTTATTAAGGACTTTGGCACACACACACACACACATAAGAATCACTTCCCCCACACTTGTTTTTCTGCAAAAGTTCAACAAAACGAATTCCTTCTAAATTATGTTTTACTATGCTTCAAGAACAAGGGTATGGATGGTCCTAATCTAGGCTAGGTGAGGATAGTGTGGGTTAACAAAGAACATAGGCTACAAAAGGCTCAACGGGGTTAAACTTAAACACATAATGAAAAAGGGCACGGCAATTTGGTTGTGGTGGTCACTACACAACTTCATCTTGAATATGTGTTATGCAAATCAATAGCATGTTTTGAATGAAATAGGCATGAGTTCTAGCATTTGGAACTAAATGATGAAACGCCTTCTAAGTAGCAACCAAGCAAAGAATAATGAGATCATGCAACGACTTTAGAAAACAATAGTGCACAGATTATTAACTCTCCAAATAAACGTTTAGGCTCAAGTCTCACAAGGTTGTAGCGTTCATTTGAGTTCCTTCCTTCAAGCATGTTACAAAAATTGATTTTTCCTTTATGATTGCATGTGAATTCATAAATTATAACCATAACCAAGCATACACGAAAGAGCAAATCAAATTGTCATCCATGTTTATAACTCTCTTTAACAGTCATGTAATTAAAAACCAAATTCTCATCATTGTGTTGGAAGGTACCCTAAGACACAAATAAACATACAAAAACAACTCTTTTTGGGTTTTTCAAAACAAATTTTCAAATTTTTATGAGATTTTTGGATTTTTATGTCAAAACACACTGAAACACTCCAAAACAGCTTAAAAACACTTAAAACAGCAACAAACAACACTAGAAGTAATGGGTGATAAACTCCTACGAATTTCATGCAAAACAACTCCAAAACAGCTTAAAAACACTTAAAACAGCAAGGAACAACATTAGAAGTAATGGGTGATAAACTCCTACGAACTTCATGCAAAACAATTGTTACCCCTCCCCCCCCCCCCCACACTTAAATCAAACATTGTCCTCAATGTTTCAAGTATAAACTCACACAAAAACAAGCAAATAAACAAACAACGAATAAACATGACAAGTATAGTAAAGTAAAAAAAAAACAGACAGAGTAGAGTTTAAGAACGCAAATCTGGTTTTGGAGATAGATGATCTTGTTGACTTTCCACAGCTTTGATCTCGAACTGGTTTGGAATTCTGAGCGAGGAATATCAGAGTTCCTTGGTTTCAAATCAGACTCCTTCTGCTGGGTTGATTTGATTGTGCAGTCTGCATTCTTCTCTGCTTGTTTCTTCTGCATGGCAGGCAGACACGAGGTAGAGGTGTTGGTCTATTTCTTTCTTCAATCTTTCCAAGTACCCACCTCTTGCTTTCTTTCTCCTTGTCCTTAGCTGATGATGAATTGGCAAATTGTCTCCACATGCTTCGAGGTATCATTTTCACTTCCCTTATCTGTTCCCTAGGCAGATGTGGTAGACGAAGAGGAAGCATAAAATGATGAAGATGAGTACTCGAGAGCAAGGCTAGGTAAGCAATCAGGAAGGGGTTCCAGGCAGTCGGTTCCAGATCGGAAGATTGATACCAAGTGTTGGCTGATTGCTCTCTTTCTCCTTGTCCCAAAACAACGACAAGGAGAATGACAAGGAGAAAGCATGATATGAGATATTCTTGCTTTCAACCTTCATGATATGAAATACTTTTGCTTTGGATGAGTTGTTTGCAGAGGTACCCCAAGGAATAAGGAACACTGAGTGACTCGAGAGGGTTTGTTGGAAAGGCATTCTCGGATAAGAAGAAGGGTTATGTATGTCTGCCTTGCAATGGAGGGTGAGGGGTGACATTTATAGGAATTAATAACCGGTACTATTCTTTCACTCTTGTCAGCAACCGTTGGATGATTTAATAGTAAACTTCATGTGCTTTCTACTTCACAAGAGATCTTCGACAAATTGCCCGTAATTTCTGCAAGGCTGAGTGTGCATCTGACAGGCGCTGACACGTCTGGAAAAACAAGTGCCTCTTTGATATCTGGAATCGGCGCTTCGACAAACTGCCCGTGATTTCTGCAAAGCTAACTCTGTATGTGACAGATGTTGACACGTCTGAAAAAATGCTTTGACAAACTGCTCGTGATTTTCGCAAAGCTGAGTCTGCATGTGACAGATGTTGACACGTCTGGAAAAGCAGATGGTTGGAATCGGCGCTTCGACAAACTGCCCGTGATTTTCGCAAACCTTACTCTGCATGTGACAGATGCTGACACGTCTGGAAAAGCAGATGCCTCTCCGATATGTGGAATTGCCTCTTCGATCTCTGAAATCCTGTCGAGTGCAGAGGTTGCATGTGACAAGTGCGGTTAAATCTGGAAAAGAAGATTGGCCGTGGTTTCTGAGCAAACCCAGCTTTTGAGAAAGCTAGCGCCTCTTTGATTTTTGAGTTGGCCTCTTCGATTTTTGAGCTCGCCTCTTCGATCTCTGAAATCCCATCGAGTGCTGATTTTTATAGAGGTACGCAAGACGTTCAAAAGCACACTTGAATTTCTGCCTATAGAAACTCCCTTCTTGCGCTTCTACGATCTTGACTTGTCTGACCTCTTCTTTCTTTAACACCTCTGAAAATGTATGGCCCCTCCGACTGTCGTTTTGACTTGAACCTTGGTGAAGAGGCAGTCCCGCCTTCTCCAAACAACATATGGCGCCCATCCTTCATATCCCCTACTGGTCCCCTTACCGTTGGGGATTCGGTGATGAAGAATGATATGACAGCTGCGATGGTGGCCAGGAACCTTGTCACTCCTAAAGATAACAGACTACTTGCCAAACAGTCTGATGAGTTGGTTGTTAAGGATTCTCTGGCTCTCAGTGTGCAGTGCACAGGTTCTGTGTCTAATATGGCCCAACGCCTATTTGCCCAAACCCGTCAAGTTGAATCATTGGCGACTGAAGTGATGAGTCTCAAGCAGGAGATTAGAGGGCTTAAGCATGAGAATAAATAGTTGCACAGGCTCGCACATAACTATGCTACAAACATGAAGAGGAAGATTGACCAAATGCAGGAATCTGATGGCCAGATTTTACTTGATCATCAGAGGTTTGTGGGTTTGTTCCAACAGCATTTGCCTTCGTCTTCTAGGGCTGTACCGCGTAATGAAGCTCCAAATGATCAACCTCCGATGCTTCCTCTTTCTGGGGCTCCGCCGACTGCTGAGGCTCTGTCGACTACTGAGACTTCTCCTAAGCAGCCTTTGTGAAGACTCCCTCTTGTATTTATTTGCTTAATGTTCCTTTCTTTTTTTATGAATGTAAAAATACCTTGCATAACTGTCAGTGTTTCAAAAATAAACCCACACCAAAAATAATTAAACAAGCAACAAATAAAAATGACAATCATGGCAAAATAAAACTACAGAAAAAGGAAGGTTTTTAGGAAAGCAAAACCAATCGTGGAGCAATTCAAAACTCTTCCTCATTTAAGTACATGGGTTGCCTCCCAAGAAGAACTTTCTTTAACGTCTTGCAGCCGGACGATACCTCTTTTTAAACTCCATTAGGGCTCACGGCATGGAGGGGTATTTCCTCCACCATATGCTCCTCAAACAGGTCGTAATAGGGTTTCGAACGATGCCCATTCACCTTAAATTCATGATCGGTTTTTATGCTTTGGACTTGGATTGCACCATGGGTAAAAACATTAGTAATAACAAATGGTCCAATCCACTTAAAGTGTAACTTACTGGGGAATAACCGAAGGCGAGAATCAAATAGGAGCACTTTCTGCCCCTTGGAAAATGTCTTTGTACGAAGCATCTTGTCATGACACGCCTTGGTTTTATCCTTGTAAATTCAAGCATTCTCGTATGCCTCGTGCCTAATCTCCTCGAGTTCATTTAATTGGAGCTTTCTATGCACCCCGGCGGCATCTATATCCATGTTGAAGGTCTTTACAGCCCAATGTGCCTTGTGCTCTAACTCAACGGGCAAATGACATGGCTTACCATAGATAAGCCAAAAAGAGGACATGCCAAGGGGAGTTTTGTAGGTCGTATGATAAGCCCACAATGCATCGTCTAAGCGCAAGCTCCAATCCTTCCGTGTCGGCCCTACAGTTTTTTCAAGGATTTGCTTGATCTCTCTGTTTGAAACCTCGGCTTGCCCATTGGTCTGAGGATGATAAGGTGTTGAAACCTTATGTGTAACGTTGTACTTTTTGAGCAAAGCCTCAATGGTTCGATTACAAAAGTGTGAGCCTCCATCACTAATGAGAACTCTAGGCATTCCAAACCTAGCAAAAATGTTAGTTTTCACAAAATCTGTAACAACCTTAGAATCGTTAGTACAAATGGTTTTTGCTTCCACCCATTTTGAATCGTAATCAACAGCTAGCAAGATATAAGTGAAACCATAAGATGGAGGGAAAGGACCCATGAAATCAATATCCCAAACGTAAAAAATTTCAACAAAGGATAAGGGTTGCTACGGCATTTGATCTTTGGTACCTATGTTTCCCATTCTTTGGTACTGATCACACGTTAGACAATAAGTTCTAGCATCTTTAAACAACATGGGCCAATAAAATTCACATTCAAGAACCTTTAATGCCGTTTTTTGAGTGCCAAAATGTCCACCACAAGCATAAGTGTAACAAAATCTTAGGATCGAAAGAAATTCACAATCATGCACACATCTACGCAAAATCTGATCAGAGAAATACTTCCACAAATAGGGATCATCCCAAACATAGAAACGTGCATCTTTTCGAAGTTTATCAGATTAGTGCTTGGTGAGAGTGCTAGGAACTTGTTTAGACACTAAGTAATTCACTAGATCGGCATACCATGGTTCACTCACCTCAATGGACAGTAGCTGCTCATCGGGGAAAGTTTCAGGGATAGGCACGTCATGCTCATGCTCCTCATGGACCATTCGGCTTAAGTGGTCAACCACCACATTCTCGCTTCCTTTCTTGTCTCGGATTTCGATGTCAAACTCTTGAAGAAGAAGCATCCAACGAATAAGCCTTGGTTTTGCTTCCTTCTTCGTTAGTAAGTACTTTAAAGCTGCATGATCAGTATAAACAATCACTTTAGTTCCAATTAAGTAAGATCGAAATTTATCTAAAGCAAAGACAACAGCTAGAAGTTCTTTTTCCGTTGCGGAGTAGTTCAATTGGGCATCATTGAGAGTCCGAGAGGCATAATATATAACATGCGGCTGCTTGTCTTTTCTTTGCCCCAAAATAGCGCCTAATGCATAGTCGGATGTATCGCACATAAGCTTGAAAGGAAGGCTCAAATCGGGAGGAGCAATGATAGGGGCCAAAGTGAGCTTCTCCTTAAGCTGCTTGAATGCTGATTCACACTCCCCATCAAACTGGAAGGGCACATCTTTTTGAAGCAATCGGCAAAGGGGGTTGGACATCTTGGAAAAATCCTTGATGAAATGCCTATAGAACCCTGCATGGCCAAGAAATGAACGAACCTCTCTAACCGAAGTAGGAGAGGGTAAGTGACGTACAAGGTTTATTTTTGATTTATCTACTTCAATTCCTTTTTCTGAAACAATATGGCCTAAAACCATACCTTGTTTAACCATAAAGTGGCATTTTTCCTAATTCAACACAAGGTTAGTTTTAACACATCGTTTCAAGATCAAGGTCAGATTATCCAAACAATTATCAAAAGACTCCCCAAATACACTGAAATCATCCATAAATACCTCAATTATCTTCTCAACATAATCGGAGAATATACTTACCATACACCTTTGGAAAGTGGCAGGTGTGTTGCATAGGCCGAATGGCATGCGACGATAGGCAAAAGTTCTAAAGGGACATGTGAATGTGGTCTTCTCTTGGTCATCCGGTGCTATCACAATTTGGTTATATCCAGAATATCCATCAAGAAAACAATAAAACGCACGACCGGCTAACCTTTCAAGCATTTGGTCGATGAATGGCAACAAAAAGTGATCTTTCCTTGTTGTAGCGTTTAGCTTCCTATAGTCAATACAAACACGCCATCCGGTTTGAATTTGTGTAGGTACCAACTCGTTCTCATCATTCTTGACAACGGTAACTCCAGACTTCTTAGGAACGACTTGAACTGGTGTAACCCAATGGCTATCGGAGATAGGATAGATCACGCCACAATCTAAGAGCTTGATTATTTCCTTCTTCACAACTTCCATCATAGGAGGGTTGAGACGGTGTTGAGCCTCTCGGGATGGTTTAGTCCCCTCTTCAAGAAGTATGCGGTGCATGCAAGTGGTGGGGCTAATTCCCCTAATGTCGGCCAAGGTCCACCCTATGGCTGTTTTGTGCTCTCGTAGCACCCTTATAAGCTTTTCTTCCTCATGTGCCGTGAGACTTGAAGAAACAATGACGGGCAATGTCTCGTCATCTCCCAAAAACACATACTTCAAATGGTCCGGCAACGGCTTAAGTTCAAGAGTAGGTGCCTGAACAATAGAAGGTAACATCTTAGTAGAAACTGAACTTGAAATTGTGAGCGGAACCTTACCATATTGTCGTGGAAGTGACTTAAGGGCAGCCACAACCTCCACAACTTCCTCATTAAATGGCACGGCATTGGGATCCCAAATCTGGCCGTGGGTTTGCATTGCCCCAAGTTCTTGGTTTTTGAGTTTTATGCCCTTCGTAATGGCTATTTCAAGGGCATCCTCGTTCAATTCCTCCAGATACTCCTGCGCCAAAGAATCAATAACATCAATAGAAAAGCAAGAGTGATCATCAACGGGATATCTCATAGTTTCAGAAATATTAAAATCGATAACTTGCCCATCGAATTCCATCGTCAAAGTTCCCTTGAATACATCAATCTTTGTACGGGCCGTCTTCATGAATGACCTACCAAGGAGAATCGGCAAAGAGGTGGGATGGACTGAATCTTCCATGTCTAAAACGTAAAAATTTGCCGGAAAGATCAAATGGTTCACCTGCACTAAAACATCCTCCAAAACACCTTTTGGGTATACGTTAGAACGATCAGCCAATTGTATAATCACACCATCCTTTTTCAATTCACCCAAGTTCATAGATGCATAAATAGAGTAAGGCATGACATTTATAGATGCACCTAAATCTAGCATTGCATTTTCAAATCGAGTATTGCCAATCACACAGGGAATCGTAAAACTTCATGGGTCTTTGCATTTAGTGGGCAGTTTACGTTGCAATACGGCTGAAACATTTTCACTTACCTTAACTACCTCTTTGTTTGACATTCTTCTCTTGGTTGTGCATAACTCTTTGAGAAATTTGGCATATTTCGAGACTTGTTTAATTGCCTCAATGAGTGGAATGTTTACTTGCACTTTCCGGAATGTTTCAAGAATGTCCTTCTCACTCTCGTCCTTGTTCGATTGCATGAACCTACGAGGAAAATGAACATGGGTCAAATTAGTATTAAGTGAATTTGAACTCAACTTACCTTGTTTGGCCAATTTAGGAATGATAGGGGCCTGGGGCAATGGTTGATTCACCCTTTCTGTGGGTGTGCTAGTGCTCCCCTCCTCGTTTTGCAGCTTTTCATCCTCTTTTTGGGTAGATTTGGGAGTGTTGGACTCACTTCCAACTTCTTTTCCACTACGCAACATGATGGCTCTGGCAGATTCGAATCCGCCCTTTGGATTCATAACAGTTGAACTAGGTAACTTACCTTGCTCTCTGAATTGTCCTACAAACTCTGCAATCTGCCCAATTTGCTTTTCCATTTGGTCCACCCTTTTGTCTTGGTTTTGCATTGCTTTGGCTTGATTTTCTTGCCCCTGAGACAAATTGGTGAGTAACTTAAGAAGTGTCTCATTATCTAAAGATGTACCTGACGTATTTTGGGCAGGTTGTTGTGAGGCTTGTGTTGTTGCGTATTGCTTGGTATAGAAGCTCGGAGGTTGCTGCCTAAAGCCTCTTTGTTGGGGCTCCTTCCACCTGAAATTTGGATGGTCTTTCCAACAAGGATTATACGTATTAGAATATGGATTGTTCTTTGGCTGGTTTTGACCTTGAAATCCAATTGCATTGGCACTTTCCCATCCACCATTTTCAATCAATTACGGGCACTTTTCAAAGGCATGTCCTTGGATAGAACACACACCACATACACTTGGTTCTTTCATCCTCATTCCTTCGGCCATCTGAGACACAATGGAAGTAAGATTAGCTAATTGCGATTGAATGTCGGATGTGGAACTTACCTCATTCACTTACTGTCGTGGGGTGTCCCTTTGACCAATTCCTTCATATTATTGAGCATTCAATGCTCGGTTAGCAATTAAGGTCTTGGCAGCCATAGGTGTTTTGTCCACCAAAGCTCCTCCTGCTGAGGCGTCTAGCATTTGGCTTTCAATTGGTAAAAGCCCTTCGTAGAAATATTGAAGAAGAAGCTTCTCCTTCATCTGGTGTTGTGGACATGAAGCAACAAGGGTTTTAAAACGCTCATAGTAAGTGGGAAATGATTCACCTTGGTTTTGCTGAATGCCACTAATCCTTTTGCGTAGTAGAATGACTCGAGAGGTTGGGAAAAACTTCTCCAAAAATGCCCGTTTCATACTCTCCCATGATGTGATAGTTCCGGGGGCTAGCTCATACAACCAATATTTAGCCTTTTCTAAGAGAGAAAAGGGAAAAACCTTCATTTTCAGAATGCTTCCATCAACGTTCACAGGGGTCATGCTCGAGCAAACAACCTCAAACTCCTTCAAGTGTTTATTAGGATCTTCCATGGACATCCCGTGGAACTTAAGAATGTGATGCAACAAACTTGATTTCAATTCGAACTCGTCCGTCTTTCCTAGGGCAGCCATGGGGTATTGGATGCATAGGGGAGCGGCATTGTCCAATCCTGAAGCAGAAAGCTCCTTGATTGTTCGATTGTCCGCTGCCATGTTGGGATCTTCCTCTACAACCTGTGACGTGGGCTCCTCTTGCTCTTCTACTCTATCTTCTCCAAGATCTGGTGCAGGTTGAGATGGTTGGGGTTCTTGTTGATTCCTTGCTCGTCTCAAAGTAAGTTCAAAATCGTCGTCAAAGTCACGGATGTGCTTATGAATAGGTTGAGAACTTCGAGTCATAAACAACCTAAAACAAGAAAACAAGTAAAGTCATCATCTAGGAACAAAAATACATGAAAATAAACAAAAAGAAATAACAAGGGATTAGCAATTGCTAATCCCCGGCAACGGCGCAAAAATTTGATGCGACGAAAGTTAAGCATTCAAATTAAACCCTTATGTTGTCAAATTGTAGTATAAATGCAAGTAGGGATCGTTCTAAACCGGGGATTAGGAGGGCTTGCTAAAACCTCTAAACTAACTCAAAGACATAAAAACAAAGTTAAAAACGTTTGAATAGACTCAAATGACTCATAACAGATTATAAAGACGCAAAACAACTTAAAAAACACTCAAAATTGCCTAAAAACACTTACTGGGCCGATTTGACTCGAACACAACTTTGGACGAAATTTGGGTTTTGACTTAAATCAAAACACTAAAAAACACTAACGAAATATAAATTTAACACTTTGAAACAACAAAGTAAAAGGGGGATTTTGGTTTTGACGAATTTGAAACGAACAAACAACTTATAAAATTAGACAGATTGTAAAGCGAATTTAAGAAATGAGATGATGGATTAGTTAGAGGTCCGTTCTTAGCACATGACACACTTGTACACGAATTGATTTCCAATTGGTTTTCAATAAACTATGATGCTCAACACCCCAGATTAACCGTGATGCACAAATTAACCCTTAGATTTTCCTTTTACTCATTGAATTTGATGAATGCATGCGACAACCCAAATCATTCTCTAACAGTCCCCATTATGAATGCATAATAGAGATACAATCAGAGATCATTACGTTCAATGAAAATCATAAGTGTTGACGAGGAAATTATAACTATGAATGCATGATACAATTGCCAAGAATTCAATTAACGCGATTGTGATAAACAACCTTCACTACTCATGAATATAAACTTGTAACGATTAGGTGAAACTCATTTATATTCTAGCATCTAATTCATGCATGAAAACTAAGTATGCATCCTTAATAAACATACAAGAATCAGTTATGAATAAAATAGATAATTGAATGTCTAGGATGTGTATGGATATATGGATGGAATGGATTTGCACGGCTAAGAGATGAAAGTGTATGGATTGGTGAGATGTAGTATGGCTAGATGAATGGATAAAGGTCACGGCAAGGAAATTGTGTTTGTGAATGAAGTTGTGAGATGTGAAATGTAGTGTCTTTGGATGATGGCCCCCAAATTATGGTGAAGGGTGGATGTATTTATAGGCTAGGGAGAGGAGTGTATGGAGTTGTAATGAGTGGATGTAATGGGTGTAGTGGGTGAATGTTTGGTAATGAGTGGATGTAATGAGTGT
This sequence comes from Malus sylvestris, assembly GCF_916048215.2. Classification (NCBI taxonomy): domain Eukaryota; kingdom Viridiplantae; phylum Streptophyta; class Magnoliopsida; order Rosales; family Rosaceae; genus Malus; species Malus sylvestris. The sequence goes on along the minus strand of NC_062274.1, from coordinate 29,737,239 downwards.
AGTGGATGAGTGTTTGGTAATGAGTGGATGTAATGGGTGTAGTGGGTGGATGTTTGGTAATGAGTGGATGTAATGGGTGTAGTGGGTGGATGTTTGGTAATGAGTGGATGTAATGGATGTAGTGGATGAGTGTTTGGTAGAGTAGTTTTTGGTAATCAGTGGATGTAATGGGTGTAGTGGGTGGATGTAATGGGTGTAGTGGATGAGTGTTTGGTAATGAGTGGATGTAATGGGTGTAGTGGATGGATGTTTGGAGAATGGATGTGTTGGGTGAAAGGAGTGGATGTAGTGGTAGGTGAATGTGTTGGGTGAAATGAGTGGAGGTGAATGGATGTGTTGGGTGAAATGAGTGTGCTAAAATGGTTATTTATAGGGAGAGGATGATGTACAAATTTCAAATTTCATCCATTCCTTTTGCTCCTAGCATATGCCATCCATTCCATGCCCAAAAATGCTCCAAAATGCACTTCTTTGCCACATTAACCCTTTGGACCTACAAACACACGAAAATAGCTTAAAATACTAAAAGAACTACGAACTAACAACATAAATGCCAAGAAACATGCTAACTAAGTCGCATAAATATGCTCTTATTAGGCACTAAAAGCAGATTTTTCTTTATACCTGGAACATGGTAGACATCTTGAAGCGGCACATGATTAGTGTTGTATCGGGGCTCAATTACTGTCTTACCGATGTGAACAATTGGTAGCCTCGAGTCGTTAGCAGTCACCACCAAGCAGCCTCATTTGTACTTAGTCAGACTTTGTAACTTTTTCTCATCACCTGTCATATGGTTTGAGCAGCCTAATTCCACGATCCAATCATTCTGGTAATCAATTGACTCCAGACTTGCTGCTGTGAGAGCTGACTCTTGCTTCTCCATAGCAACAGATGTTTCAGCGTCCCATTCTTCCTCCAGGGTTAGAGACGCAATGACGTCCCAATCATCTTCATTTTTCTTTTCTAAGTTGGCGACGTTACTCTCTGCAGGCCTTTTGAACCAATAATTCTTCACCATGTGGCCCTTCTTTCCATAATTGTAACATTTTCCCTCAAGCCTTTTATTGTTCTGAGACTGATCATGGTTGCTGTGATACGTTAGAGCTCCCCCTCGCCGAGAACTCATTTCCTTCCGGTGACCTTTCTCTTTGTCACCACTTCTTTTCGATCCTTCATCAGCATGCTGCTTAAAGCTGCCTTTACTTTTGGTGTAGAGCGCTTCCTCCTCACCTCTTAACGAGACCCTTCCCATTTGCTTTGCCAAAGCTTCTTGATCGGCAGGCAAATTCTCAAACTCAACAAGTGATGGTTGGGTCGGCCATCCTTGTACAGCGGCAACGAAGCCTCGATATTCATGTCTCAATCCATGGATAATTATTCTTTTTATCCTGGATTCTACAGTGGCAGCACTAGGATCTAATTCAGAAATTTCACAGCAAATAGACTTTACCTTATGGAAATATTCGGCAATCATTATGTCTCGTTGGGCCACTGATAACAACTCATTCTCGAGAAACTGCAATCTTGTATCATTCCTCTTTGAAAAGAGTGTGACGAAGGTGTCCCATGCTTCTTTAGGTGTCTTGGCCTTCCATATGTGCTCTAACATATCATCTTCAACTATGGTTTTTAAGGCAAACATGGCCTTACTTGCCTTGATCTTCCACTTCCTCAAAATGCCACTGATGTCATCTTCCAGTTGCGTAACTTCATTACCGCCGACGACATCCCAAAGATCTTGGCCTTGTAGGTAAGACTCCATACATGTTGCCCATGTGTTGTAATTTTTGTTGTTCAACTTCTTGATTCCTCCAACAACTTGAAGATCTCCCATCGTGTCGGCAGAACTTAAATAAGTTGAACAAGATTAACGAATAATCTTGCGAAGTACTAAACTTCTCACGATTCTAAAAAACTTCACTAGAGACGGTCCCTGATCGTACCGCTCTGATACCAATTGTTGGGGAAAAACTTAGAGTACACAACTCTAACACAAGTGTTGGAGAGACAAAACAAGTAAACAAATTACTTGTATTACACACACAAAATATTACAACACTCACAAGGACACAACTTTTAGAAGCTATGACACTCACTCTTTCTAGAGACACACTCTAGACCACTCACACTCTTACAAGACTACTCTTACCTCTCACTCTCACTTGGTTGCCTACTACTTCTTATTCTTGCTTGGTCGGTTACTTCTTGGCTACAAACTTACAACACCACACCCATATTTATAGGGCATGTTTGCCGACTTATACTTTCACTAGAATTTTCTAGTGCATTGATCATGCACACTTTTCCATCTCTTTTGCTAAACCGACTTACCTAGTCGGTGAGATTGAGTTCTTCCAATTTCAGCCAATATGTTTCTAGATTCTACCACAAACAAAAACATTTTATATTTTCTTAAGCATAAGGCGGTGGACTTGACTATACCACCAATTGCTGCACTCTGCTAGAGTTTTCTAACATATCACTTCACCGACAATAGCTTGCTAGAATTGTCTAGCATATTCAAGCATGCACCGGCCACCTTAATATTACTTACTAGAATCTTCTAGAATCCAAACACCAATTGGGCTGGTGTTGATCTTCAACAATCTGCAGAAAAACTAAGAATCCGTACAAGGCTTGGTTCATCACCAAAAAACTCTAGAAAACTTGCCTACACTCAAATGAAAACAAGCTAGGGCCGAATCCACCTTGAAGAGAACGTATGACGGACTAGACTTAGTTCATCCTAGACTTAGCGCTTACCCTGACATTTTGGCAATTGTAACTGAATATTAATGTTTGCTAGCCTATAACATCTAAATTTTGAAGATCTTTCCGATATTTTGTTATTTTCATATTTTGGTTGCTATTAGAAAAGGATTCCTAATTTTGGTAGACTATGAAAACATTCTTTGTGTTAGAATTTACATTTCATATTGTTCAATAAACAATTTTCAGGTTTTCTCATTTTCTCGGTTGGATCCTGTTTCATATTTAAAGTTATCCATTGATTTCCTTCTCTTTATCATGCTGCATCAGTTGTAGAAAATAAGTGGCCGACTTTGACATCTGCAGTTTTCAACTTCTTAAGTTGGTTGTATGTTTGTGTGTTACATAAATCATTGGATCTATCATAAGATAGTTATTCAACACCCTAATTTTGGTCTTTGAATTAAATGAATCAAAAGATAATAAGGGGACATATATAATAAACAGAGTTGTGCATAATAAAAGATAATGCTCGTCTCATCATTGTTCATCACGGGCCGTAGAACGTCTCTTATGGTCAGAAGTGTTCCCTCATTTTATTTTGGTGGAAAGAGTTTAAGCTGCTTGAGCTAGAATAAGTAAAAATGACAAACAAGTTGTTCAAATAACCATAATTACTCAAGAAGAAAAAGAATAAGGGAGTCCTAATAAAAAGCGTCTAGTACTATTCATTCTTAATCAAAATGACATTTTGTGTATGAAATGTCTATAATGGGTCAAACTCTTTTCTTTATTTACTCATATGCCATTATTTCTTTATTGTAGCGGGGTCCACAATGATGTTGACATTTCTGTTTGATCAAAATACATTCTTTTGCATGATGCTATTCAACTTATGCTAATTTGCTGTCAGCTCTTCATGCTTTCATTATGTTCTTTTGTCAAATTGTTCCAGTACTGTTCATCGTCTTCTACTAGCTCTGCATCTCTTTCTCTATCGTCTTTTACCTTGTAATACATATTTTCTGTTTCTTCTTTTAAATTTTGAGGCTTCCAGTATGGCTAACGACGGGTTTTGGACTTGTTGTAAATATACATTTTGTTATTTTGCTACTAATATCATATCATACCTAAAATCTTCAAACTCATCTAAGGCTAACATTTGAATCCCTTGAAATCTTAAAATATTTTTGTATGAAGGAATCCACATGTGTGGGGAGATAGCGGATAGTTTAAAGGACTCTTCATTAATCATAGCTATGTGCCTAGCTTTCTCCTTATGCATATGTGCATACCAATCTGGTGGACTACTAATAAACTTATGCAAATTTCTTTCCAGTTTTCTATATAATCTTCTGCTACTTTTATAAGTTTTTCAAGAAATGATTCTAATTTGGAAATATGGTTGATGAATATTTTATCAAGATAGCCAAACTCTAATAGTAAGGTTGGAGTAACTTCTACTACATTATGCATTTTCTGATGCTCATAATTAAAACGCCATGGTCTAAAATCTCTCATGTTAATCCTGGCCACAGCTATGTTGACTTCTAGTTTACAAATACAACTCGTTGTATTATCACAAAGACATGGTGAATACGTCTTTGTAATAATATCCATCTCTGGTTTCAGATCAAAGATGGACTGATACAAAGCACATTGTAATTTTAATTGTAACTTTTTCATGGACTGTGATGCTCTGCTTAGGATGTGACAGCCCGTCCCTGATTTTAAGAGTTTTTAAAGTTTTAATAAAGGATTTTACAAAAATGCCCTTTGAGGCACGCGCATTATTCAAGGTTAATCGTTGTGTCGTGCCCTCTAAGATTTAGTTTCCTGACATATCCTCGTAGTACTCGTCGCTATGGACGCGTGGGCGCAGACGGTTCGTGATTTGGAGTCACGGTTAAAGTTTTACGGAATTCTAACCTGAGAAGTACTTCTACTTTGGTTAATATATACATATATATATTTATGTGTTATTATTTTATTAGTTATTATTAGAATTTGGGGAAGAAGAAAGAAGGCAGTCGGGAAGAAAGAAGAAAGGAAAAAAATGGGATTGGGCAAAACTGCCCAATCTGAAATAAGAAGGAGGGGACGAATCAGGAGAAGAGAGAAGGAGAGGATGGCCAATCGGAACAGAGGAAAGGAGGAAAGGAGAGAGGGTGAGAAGCGGAGGAGAGAAGATCAGAAACGGGTTTTCCCTCAACCCGTTTACCCGCGCACCCATCTCTATTTTTCCGACGATTTTCACCCGTTTTTCCGGCGAATTGCTTCAAGAAACTTCATGGGAAACCCTCCACGACCTTCCCTCTACCCAATCCCGAAGCAATTTCTTCCAATTGCCACCACCCATAGCTTCCTCATGAGGCCTAGAACAAAGCCCAAGCATTAGTTGCAGCATCGGAGTTGATTTGAGGACGAATTGGAACTCACCCAATTCTAGGGTCCGCACGGATTTTGGTGAAATTAAAGTGTTTTCAGGCCAAATTAGCCTTGGCCTCAGGTATAAAGCTTATTCTACTCATTGAGATCTTCAATTCTGTATTTTTTGAGAATTTTTGGAAATAGTTGGATTTTCCGGCGAGCCGGGGTGGCCAACCACCACCCGCCACCCGTGGTGGCCCGTGCGGCGGCGCATGGCCAATGGCCCGCCAATTTCATTCTTAGCGTGTATTTAAGGTTCTAGGTTCATTTTTGATAATTGATGGACGTAAATTGAGTAATTGAACCTAAGTTCATTTCGATTCGTGCTTAGGTGAAAATGTGAATTTACGATCCAACCGTCGGATCGTCACCAAACTTTGATACGTTGTAATACGTAATATTTGAGGATTATAGGAACTTACGGATCGGGAATCCAATTTACGGATCTTTCAGAATTGGAGTTGTAAGTTCATAAAATAGAATGTTAACCGTCACTTGGTTTTTACGATTGACGGAGATCCGACCATTGGATGGTAATGAAATTTTAGGATGATGTCCTAGAGGTATATTGTGGACCTCTGGAAGTTATGGATTTGAAATCTGAGTTGCAAATCTTCCAGATCGAACTACGTAGTGACGTGTTTTATATAAGTTATATATTCTATCGATATGATTTCTGAGGTTGGATTTGATTATTGTTCTAGGCGCCGATTGTCTTAACGCCTTGATGTGTGGTGCTAGGGAGTTGCTGGGCCAACTCCAGGTGAGTGGGTAGTATTTTTGTTTATACTATATACTATTGATATTTTTCCCAGAAATTGAGTTTAAATGAAAGTATGTTTTAAAATGCCATGCATGCATATTATGAGATATATGAATTGATAATTGATGCATATATATATATGTGAATTGGTGCTGTGGACGCACAGGTGAGTATCAGGTGAGTTTATATGGTTTATATGAATCATTGATAATGTGAATTGTGTTGAGAGCTCATAACCTGCACCCTTGGTGTTAGTGCTTATATTATTCACCGCACCGCACGCTCACCTTGGATCCAAGTAGGTGCATGTCGTACAGACCGATAGAGGGTTCCGACATGCTAGTCGTACAGACCACTAGAGGTGGTTCCGACTAGTAGGTGACCTTAGATTATGTGCACAAATGATTGATGAGAGAAGCACTATAGCGTATTCTTACACCATTCTTATCGTACAGACTACTTTAGGTAGTTCCGATTTATGTGCAGAGTAGTGCTGTACAGGTCACAGTAGTGACTCCAGTTGGATTGGATATTGAGGTATAGAATTAACCGTACAGGACCAACTGCAGGGTTTCCGGTTGATTCCTTATTTCACTTGTTATAATGTTGCATCCTTATTATGTTTTGATGCATGACATGGCATATTTTTCTTGGAAAGTGTTAAACATTTGTGATTTGAGTTTGAGATTAATTTGTTGGAAATATGCCCTAAAACCAATCATATGATGATACTTTACGGACATTTCACATGTTAAACTAATCTAATTTAATATCAAGGGCATAGATTATTGTTTTAAGCCGTCTCATATAAATGTTATATGCTTAAACGATGAGTCCAAGGAATATGTAATTAGGAGAATGTAATTTAAAGAAGTTAGATTCATGAGACCATTCTCTTTTGTATACATATCCTAAACGTTCCTGATCATAGGATTACCAATTAGGCATTGACAGTCTGTTAAGATTAGTATGTGCTATGTCTTCTCTTAGTCAGAGTGACTGGTCTCGAGTCATTGGTGTGACTGACACCAAGACAAGTACGTAGGTGCTCAATAAGGAATGAGTTCACTGAACACGATCAACGAAGAGTTCTCATACTCATGTCACATGAGAACTCATGGTTGGGATAATGCAAAGTAGTCCTTTGACCTGAGGCATCATAGTTGTCTTGTGGTTAGGTCCTTGATCTTTGATTATGTCAAAGTCACTCCATTCGCGGGTGTCCACAGCATAGTTGGGGTTAAGCCACTTAGCCATGGAGGCAAGTGAATGCGCAACAAGGGATCTCTAACCTTCAAATCGTTTGAGGGAGAATACTCTATAATATGATTAAGAATCTCTGGCCAGAGTATGAATGAGATTTAGGAAGTCATTCCAAATCACATTCAAGGTAATCATATAAGTAAATGAATCACATTGGATAGTAGACTTGAATAAACTATCAAACCCAACAATGTGATCAAGAGTATTGTATTAGAGAAAGACCGTATTGCATTGTAATCCTAAACTGAATAGGTTCTCCACCTCTTCTGATTAGCTTGGGTAACCATGACATACTGCTAGGTGTCACTCATGGTTTGTGGAAGCCCTAAACGTGTATAAACACTAAAGGGAGAATTGAAAGTAAGTTTCAATTCACAATCGATTTGAAAGAGTTTTAATCGGCCACTGCCTCGCTAAAAGGAACCTAATGGATCGTACACCGTGTAAGGTAGAGATTGAATAAACAACGGAGATGAGTAAGAATAATTAAATGGTTTTATTATTTATTGCAAGGATTAATTAATATGTTAATTAATCAAACGAATAAGTTCGTTAAAGACCTCGGGATAGTATTGGACCTTAAGGCCCAATGGGCTTTGAACATCAAGTCCATTGACTTAAGTTGTATGACAACTTAATGAATAATGATTCACAAAGGCCCAAATAGCCTAATAATACCCTAAGGCCGGCCGTTTAGAGGAAGGGTAGTGAACTTGCTTTAATTACAAGTTTGCCACTCCAATGAATAAAGGTATAAATATGACTTTATAGCCAAAATTCATTTAGGGTTTTTGAGGAAATTGGAGAGAACACAAAGCTCTCCTTTCTCTCTAAAGAGGCCGGCCACCCTTGGAGGGATTAGCTAGTAATCTTTCTCCTCCAAGGTCACTCATCTCTTCTTCACATCTTACCTTGGTGTGGAGACTTAGAGGTTCTCAATTTTGGGAACTTGGAGAAACCTATTCTTCCATCCAAATCCATGGAGATAAGAAGCAAGGAATGAAGGCCCTATCTCTTGGGTGATTATCCTTTGCTTATGCAAAGAGGAATCAACAAAGGTATAAATTTCTCAACTCACTTTGTTTTGAGTTGAGTCTTGGTTCACCTAACTACTAGGCTTTGAATTTAATGGGTAATGTTTTGTTTTGAGTGCATGCAAGCATGATTCCGCCTTTAATTTGTTAATTGCATGCTATAGATGTTGCTCAAATGAACCTGTTTTTCACAAAATTTCCTTCAAGTGGTATCAGAGCCTAGGTCTAGTAGTTGGTGAATCCCTTTGGGTTTTGTAGTTCATAGTCTTTGATTTGAATGTTGTAATTGTTACAAGCTTTATACTTGCTTCTTTGAATGTAAATTTTGTTAGAAAATTTGCCATCTCAAATGTTGTAGATGTAGTTCATATGAGCATGAATTTTGGAGCTAAAATTTGGTGCCATGTTTTTGGGGATTTTCGGCCAAATCCAAAGGGTGATTTTTTGGGTTCATGTTTGTCTTGTTAAAAGTGTTTTCAAGTGACTTTTGGAACCCCTATGTACCCTAGTATGGTTATATGTTATTTCCCTTAAGTTTGAGTGGTTTTGGGATGTCTTTGGGTGAAAAATGTTCATGGAGTTTTTTGAGTTTTTCATGAATGTTCTTCATTGTTCTTGATATTTTAGCCAAGAACAAAAAGTTTGGTGTTTTGATTCAAAGTTTTGATTTATTTCATAAAGTTCTTCGTTTTGTGCTTTTTAAATGTTTAAATGTGTTAGATATTTATTTTGAAAGGTGAAAGAAATATTGATGGGTGTGTAAGGATTAATTCCCTTTCACACACACCACTTGCATGACTTTTGTGTCATGCACCTCTTGCATGACTTTATGTCAAAACTACAAATCAACACACACATTACTCCCTTTTATATCTAAAACCGGCCACCATATTAAAATAGGGTACTTTTGGGGCTTTTATGCAATTACATAAAGTTTTGATACTTTTGTGTATTTGCACTTTGGCCCAAAAGTTTACGTTTTTACGTTTAGGTCCAAAAAAACTAAAGGACAAATTGTTTTGCTCCTTTAATGAAGTTTTTGTATTTGTTGAAATTTTTGGGTTCTAGTTGTAATTACATGAAGTAGTGGACTTTTGTGTTTTTACAAAGTGACCCCAAAAGTTTATGTTTTGCAATATAGCCCAAAACGTTGTGGTAATTGCATTTTGGCCCAAATTAGGTTGAGAACAAAATTGTTTTGTCTCTTTAAATGAGAATTGGATTTTCATTTCATTTAGCTCCATTTAAATCAATTTTATGGATACAAAAACCAAATGAAAATGTTGCATTCAAGTTTAATTAGTTAAAGCGTTAATTAATTAAAGGGTGATTATGAACCTAAGCCTTATTGAGCTATATGAAAGGCCATCTCAAATTTGTTTGAACCATGGGAATGTGTAGATTAGATTTTGGTTGTAATTTGATATGATCAAATGTTGTAAAAGAGCATAAGCTCTTCTTTACTTTAAAGTAATTTGTTTTGATCAAATGTTGTAAAAGAGCATAAGCTCTTCTTTACTTTGAAGTACTCCTTTCTTGTTTTATTTGATATGCATGAAATGGAGTAGTGGGTCCAACGCCCAATAGGAGAAACACGCCTTAATATGATTAAACACGTAACTAAAATCAATCACCATCCCTAGACCGAGATTCAACACTAGGCTCGTGTTGGATCTAATCAAAAGGTTCATAGTCATCCTAAGGCCCTAAGGCAACTATATAGTCCATCAATGAATGCAAACCTTATGTTAGTAGTACCATATACTCTTGCTTTAAAAACCATTTTACAAGCTTAGTGGGAGTATTATATACTACTAAATCAATCACATGGACCAATAGTTGTAATAGGACCAAATTGTTTTAATAAGATTAAAATGCATGCTTATATATGATGAGACCTAAAACCCTCAACCAAACCATTATTAAGTTGATAAGCGTGAGAGTGCTTTGAACACTCTTTCGTGGCCTTCCACCGTGGTAGGCTCCGATCGTTTGTGACTTGTACACCGACTTCACCCTATCATGGGGGAGTACAAAGTGCGTGCTTACACTCAGGATGAATCCTATACGCATACATGATGTTGTGAAGGTAGGCGACGAGAATGATCAACATCATATCATTGTGAGGTTGTTCTTGAACCCCTACCCAAACTTGCATGGTGGGAATGACTTAACTAATTGCAATGCAGCCAACATCATATCATTGTGAGGCATCATTCTCTAGAGGCCAAATAAGATGGGTACTTGCAAGAGATGCAAATGAGTAAGTGTACTCTCTCATTATTATTGATGCTAGCCAACATCATATCATTGTGAGGTGGGCTTGGTAATGATGAGTCTCCCATACCCTACTAAGAGTTTCCTCCAAAACTCTCGAATTCCGATGAGGGATATGGAATTTGCCAAAAATAGTGGGTGGCGCTATTTGATTTAAAGACCCGAATCAAATGGCTTAAAATCAATCAATTTATATTCGTTATGTATTTGTTTACCAATATATTTGCAAACGCTATCCAAAACTTGACTAAGAAAAGCCGAATGCTTTAGTTTCCGGACTTGGTACCACAATCCCAAAGATTGTCTTAAATGGATTGTATATGTACCTAAGTAGTCTAATCCTCACAATCTTCTTATTGATAATGTATCATTGGAAGAACATGTTAGATAAGTCTATCATAAAGAGGACAACACTTTTAAATGTCATAGTTCTTCACTTACAAATCGTTGTATGAAGAAATAAGAGTTGCTTTGAACAACCCTTAGCTAATGCAAACACTAGTGCTTGTTTCTTTGTTAAATGAACAAAGAACTTGAGAAGAAAGCACAAGGGCATGGACACTTTATGTGCCATGATTCTTCACTTACAAATTGTTATATGAAGAAATGAGAGTTGCCTTGAACAACTCTTGAAAGTTTGTAATTATGTTTAGAACATAATGGTTGGTTGACAAAAATAGTCCATCAACATGGACTTATGATGATTTTGAATCATTGAGTGTTGAAGTGTTAAACCACTTCTAGAAACGGAAACTAGGCAAGGACTTCACCTTTGTGTCCCTATCCAAATGGTTCACTAAGTTTATTGTAAACTATATAGTGAACAATAACCACACACTCTCCAAATCGTTTGATGTGTATAACACAATTGAAATAAGTTTCAAGAGAGATAGTGGGAGTTTAGGGACCATGACTATGGTAGTCAAAAGGAGAAGTCAAATGAAGAAAGCGAAATAAACTCCAAGGGAACAAACTTTCTTTATGAAATGATGGACATTGGAAGGGGTATTTGCAAGAAATGTCTTGCAAGTGTCAAGAACACACCTTTCGAAGGTGTTGTAAATTGTTCTTGAAAAGTTCAAAACAGTTGGTTCTTCTACTTGAATGCTTGATTTCGTATTAGTAACTTTGTTTTACAATCGTTGCAAAAGTGTGGCTAATAAAAAGTAGAAGATTAATGAGAGAAGAGAAAGTACTTAACATTCGGAACGTGAATCAAATGTAGATTTCTGCGAAAGCAGATGGTACTTACTTCCCCATATGAACTACCAAAGAAATTGGAAAAACCAAAGATTGTCTTTACATTCCAATTTTAAGGAACTTAATTCCATCACTATAAGGGATGGATGAACGTTTTGTTTGACAAAACATTGTTCTTTATTAATGAATGATTAGATTATTGTAATCTAATTGATTGTCTCTATAGTAGAGATGATATGGTAGTGTTAACTGTTTAGAATATAACGATGCTTAAAACCCAAAAGGTTGCAAGGTAGTGACTAATCCCAACTGAGTTGTGATACCTCAAAAACATAAAATACGAGTTGGTCATAGATGGATGCTTTGGATCATTAGATCCGGATCCAATACCTTCTTATTAAAATTGTATAGAGGCGAAATGTTCGAATCTTTATTCTTTTGGAATGAATAAAGAATCACAAAATTGTTGAGGTTAATTCGCTTAGATGTTAGTGGCACTTGTCCACAACATAATACTACTCATGTTGTATGACATTCACCGAAGATCGGTCTCGGTTGGACTATAGTTTATTTTGAATAAACACAAGTCCGAATACTTTGCAAAAGGTTTCAAAGAATTCAAGAAATGTAAGTTGATGAGTAAGACGTCTAAAGTATTTGCCTCCTTAGATTTGATCCAAAGAAAGTTAACACTTTAGAATAGTTTCCTTGAAAAATATCAAGGAAAGAAGCATCAAAAGATAATGGATTTCTCCATTAGGAGAAGAGCGAACTTGAATAAGATTTAGTTCGTTGGATGTTATCAATTACCCATATATAGGATATATGCTTCTAAGACAATATGATTGTCAATTAGAAGATCTTCCAAAATTTTCATGACTCCATAAGATGTAGTTGGAAAGAAAGACAAATCTTAATCATGTTAAGATTTGGGGTTGTGTGCTAATAAGCAATATTTGTTTGAGAATTATCTTGTGGATATCCTTAAATTAACATTTGGATATCACTTCTATAAACCAACTAACAAATGTTGTTTGTTGGGCAGTTCATTGTAATCCTACACTAGGATTTGCCTAAGATAGCGCAAATGAACAAGAGATAGAACTCAAAGAATGGGTTCTTTGAGAGACAAGATAATAATCAACAAATATAACTACCTAGTTCCTACACCACAAGCTCCAAGGTAGTCGAGAAGGATTTATAAATTGTCTCAGTTGAATGGTTTGAACTTTATGACTATGTCATAAAGTTACACCTCTTAATTCGAAAGAAATAAGAATGAAAATCCTTATAACTACATTGAGTGTATATACGACATATACTCAAGGAAATGGTAAAGTACCATTTGACCCGAAATAATGAAACCTTTATAGCTAATTGGTAGCTTAAGGTGACTACAATCAAAGAGAATGGTTGACTTTGAAGAAACCATCTTTGACATAGTCTTAGTTTCAATTAATTCGAAGATTGTTAGCTACAACTAAATGGTGATTCAATGTTTGGACATAATATGGGTTTCCGAAACCATTATTAAGATAGTCTTGATAATATATGTCTAAAACTATGAATCACAAGACATGTAAGTTGTAGAGATCCATCCATCATGGATCTTAGCAAGCTAGTGGGAGCTATAAACATCTTATGAGAGAAAGATCAAATTGTTTGATTTCTCATAAAGATGTGAATGAATCTTTTGTTTACTAGGTTTACAAAAGATTAGTGGGAGTTAATCAAATTCCTAAATTTGAATATATATATGATATATTAATTTTGGAAATGAAAAGAATACTTCTTCGTTAAAGTTATGACTTTAAACATTCTATAACGATAGAATGTATATGTGAGATATAGTCTAAATACATGGGATAGAAATCTATAATGATATATTTCAAGATATAATTCGATTATATCAATCCCTAATAATAGACAAGAGATGCTAGGAAGTTTCTCATATGATGATAAACTTCAATTAGAAGGACGACTCTAGTGAGACTAGCAAGTTGCCCTTCTCAAAGGGAACGTACCCTTTGACTCCCAAAGAAATAATGCGTAAATAGAATCCTTTATGCATACGCAGAAAGGTGATTTATGTATTTCATATTGTATGAAAAACATTGATATGAGTTGTACCTAGAAAGGTACAAGACGATATCAGTGCAAGCCCAGGATCAGAACCATAGCAACTGTCAAGTGAGTCCTTGAGTATTGAAGAAATACTAAAGGATAGATTCCTCAAAGAATGAGGAAGAATTAGAGTAACGAAATGGAAGCGTAAATGTATCAGATTATGAATCTAATCCATCATTGGATGTTTCTTCATTATGAATGAAGAGATAATCAGATATCTCTTTATTATGACTAAAAGAGATATTTGGATGGAAACATTAAAAGTAATGACTTTAGTGTGTTCCATTGTGAATGCAAAATATATTGTCATATAGAAGCTTACAACAATGTTGTTTGGATGGGAAAGTTCATTTATGAACTCTCTATTCGGTTCCAACCAAAAAGTGTCTCTAGTGTACCGACACTACGACACTAATAGGGCGATAGCTCAAGCCAGGGAATCAAGGTCTCATCACGATCCGAACTCAAATGAGAGACTGAACCACATGATTGAGAATCATGTATAATGGTGACGTCGTTATTCTCAAGGTTGCTTCTATGGATAACATATAGATATCCATTGTCTAGGCATACTACTCAGCCATTTTTGAAATGACTACAGAAGAGGTATCATCACTGATGACCAAGCTGATTGGCTTTGTGCAAGTGGGAGATTGTTGGAAATGTGCCCTAAAACCAATCATATGATGATACTTTACGGACATTTCACATGTTAAACTAATCTAGTGTAATATCAAGTGCATAGATTATTGTTTTAAGCCGTCTCATATAAATGTTATATGCTTAAACGATGAGTCCAAGGAATATGTAATTAGGAGAATGCAATTTAAAGAAGTTAGATTCATGAGACCATTCTCTTTCGTATACATATCCTAAACGTTCCTGATCATAGGATTGCCAATTGGGCATTGACAGTTCGTTAAGATCAGTATGTGCTATGTCTTCTCTTAGTGAGAGTAACTGGTCTCGAGTCATTGGTGTGACTGACACCAAGACAAGTACATAGGTGCTCAATAAGGAATGAGTTCACTGAACACGATCAACGAAGAGTTCTCATACTTATGTCACATGAGAACTCATGGTTGGGATAATGCAAAGTAGTCCTTTGACCTGAGGCATCATAGTTGTCTTGTGGTTAGGTCCTTGATCTTTGATTATGTCAAAGTCACTCCATTCGCGGGTGTCCACGGCATAGTTGGGGTTAAGCCACTTAGCCATGGAGGCAAGTGAATGCGCAACAAGGGATCTCTAACCTTTAAACCGTTTGAGGGAGAATACTCTATGATATGATTAAGAATCTCTGGCCAGAGTATGAATGAGATTTAGGAAGTCATTCCAAATCACATTCAAGGTAATCATATAAGTAAATGAATCACATTGGATAGTAGACATGAATAAACTATCAAACCAAACAATATGATCAAGAGTATTGTATTAGAGAAAGACCGTATTGCATTGTAATCCTAAACTGAATTGAAAGTAAGTTTCAATTCACAATCGATTTGAAAGAGTTTTAATCGGCCACTGCCTCGCTAAAAGGAACCTAATGGATCGTACACTGTGTAAGGTAGAGATTGAATAAACAACGGAGATGAGTAAGAATAATTAAATGGTTTTATTATTTATGGCAAGGATTAATTAATATCTTAATTAATCAAACGAATAAGTTCGTTAAAGACCTCGAGATAGTATTGGACCTTAAGACCCAATGGGCTTTGAACGTCAAGTCCATTGACTTAAGTTGTATGACAACTTAATGAATAATGATTCACAAAGGCCCAAATAGCCTAATAATACCCTAAGGCCGGCCATTTAGAGGAAGGGTAGTGAACTTGCTTTAATTACAAGTTTGCCACTCCAATGAATAAAGGTATAAATATGACTTTATAGCCAAAATTCATTTAGGGTTTTTGAGGAAATTGGAGAGAACACAAAGCTCTCCTTTCTCTCTAAAGGGGCCGGCCACCCTTGGAGGGATTAGCTAGTAATCTTTCTCCTCCAAGGTCACTCATCTCTTCTTCACATCTTACCTTGGTGTGGAGACTTAGAGGTTCTCAATTTTGGGAACTTGGAGAAACCTATTCTTCCATCCAAATCCATGGAGATAAGAAGCAAGGAATGAAGGCCCTATCTCTTGGGTGATTATCCCTTGCTTATGCAAAGAGGAATCAACAAAGGTATAAATTTCTCAACTCACTTTGTTTTGAGTTGAGTCTTGGTTCACCTAACTACTAGGCTTTGAATTTAATGGGTAATGTTTTGTTTTGAGTGCATGCAAGCATGAATCTGCCTTTAATTTGTTAATTGCATGCTATAGATGTTGCTCAAATGAACATGTTTTTCACAAAATTTCCTTCATAATTATGGTTATATATATATACTATTTTCTGGGAAAGTATACAGGTTTTACAGCGAGGGATTAGAAATGTTTTAAATGAAATGTTTTCGAAAAAACTTTGTTTTACTGACCCACTCAACTTTGTTTTGCACCCCTCTAGGTTCTAGATAGCAGAGCTTTGGTGGCCACGAGGAATCCAGCGGTATTCTGACAGAATTCACAAAAGTAGGACTCACCCTCGGGTGTTTCATCTTAGTAATTGTATCTTTAAAGCTTCCGAACTGTGTAAATGGTTACGTCACACTCACGTGACGGCCAGCATGCCCTCCTTCGGGACGGGGTATGTCATAGGATCTCATTTTACATATCTGATGACATTATTCTTAAATTTGCTTTTGAAATTTCTTCTAATAGAATATCATCTATTATTAAGTCTAAGGATATATTCCTAATAAAACTTTCATATATTTCTTGTTTTTCTTTGTCACTTAGATACTGATGCTGCTCATTATTTTGATGTTGCTCCATTTCAATGTTTTCTTCTAAGACCTCAATCTTAATCACTTCTATGGGTTCATTAGCCTCTCGTTCTATGTGTTCAATAACCTCTTTTTCTTTATTCTTAATTCTTATGTTGATCAGTTTCTAAACCTATTTTCAATTCTCTTTTCAGGGTGTCACTTGCCTTTTGCTGTATTCTAAGGGATTGAAGTTCTTGGTTCATTTTGGTAAACTTACTAAGTAATGACTCATGGTCTTTAGAAATGACTTGAAGGTTGTGTTCAAGAGAATGAATATGATGCTTGCTTTGATGGAAATTAAAATTAAAACTATCAAACTCTTGTTCTAAGGCTCTAATTAATTTTTCATGACCTAACCTCATGCTTAGCTGTTTGATTTGGAATTCCAAAAATTATCTAAGAGAACCTGTTGCCTATCAATGAGTCTTTATACCCTTAGCCTATACCTCAGAGTTAGATTTCTGATTCATTCAGCAAAAGTGCCATTAAAGTTGAAAGTAGGTATTGGTGGTGATGCTAGTCTATTTATACTATTTTGGAATCCATTGAATGGTGGAGGTCTATGGTGCATCATTATGCTATTGAAATGTGCTATTTTGCCTTGTGATCTTGTGCTATTTGAGGATGATGGTCCACAATATTCCATTCCTATTCAATGAATTAGGCTTGGTAAGATATCAATTAATGTATTGTCACTACCTTTTACATGTTCAAAAAATGGTTTAAAACCATTTCCTGTAATTGAATCAACAAAATTAACCCATCTTTGGGCTGCCTATTTATTGTTGGAAATATGCCCTAAAAGTCAATCTTTGGAAAAAACCTTTCAGGACAAATGAATCGATGTATGGATGACTCTTATACATCAAATGGCAAAGATACTAATTAGGACTATCTCAATAAACGATATATGTCCTTATTAATGAATCCATGGACAATGGATCGATTGAAGAAGTAATCTAATGATGTTAGACTACAGAGACCTTCTTCACATAACCATTATGTCCAAAAAGGTTCCTGGTCATTGGATTGTCGGAGGGAAACTGACAATGCTTAGATCGGTACATACTGTGTCCACTTCAAATGGAAGAATGGAAAGTCTCATCCCATTTGTGTAGTGACACTAAGACAAGTATGTAGGTGCTCATTAAGGGAATGAGTTCACTGAACACAATCGAACGAGAGTACTTGCATGGAGGTCTACTCACATGTCAAGCAAGTAACTCTAATGGTTGGAATAATGTAAATAGTCATTTGACCTGAGGCATCGTCGTTGTCTTGTGGCTAAGTACTTAATCTTTGATTGTGTCAAAGTCACCCCATTCGCGGATGTCCACGGCATAATTGGGGTTAAGCCACTTAGTCATGAAGGCAAGTGAATGCGCAACAAGGAATCTCTAATCCTCGATAAGAGAGGAAGAATACTCTAAGATATGATTCGGGAATCTTCGGCCGAAGTATCGAGCGTAATAAAGGAAAGCGTTCCTATACGACTCAATTGAATCATATAAGAAGAAAAAACTCCACTTCCAAAAGTGAAAACATATCCTTAAGTGCTCTTACTGTCATCAACTGATTCACCCCAATCACTATCACAAAAACCAATTAGAACTGCCACATTTCCTTTTACATATTCTAATCTATAGTCTAGTGTACCCTTGATGTATCTGAACACTTTCTTGGCAGTTTTATAGTGTTTATTTGTTGGACCATGCGTGAATCGAGCAAGAAGACTGTTGTATACATGACATCTTGTGTAGCAGTGAGATACAAGAGATCACCAACAACTTTTCTGTATTGTTCTTCATTTGTTGGACCACTTTCATCTTCTTTATGAGCTTATCAGTGACAAACAGAGGAGTAGTGACTTATTTGCATTCATGAGACCAAATTTATTCAACAGAGAAATAACATACTTTCTTTGATGAATAAAGATGCTTGTGTTAGTCTAAATAACTCCATTCTGAGGAAAGGATGAAGGAGACCCAAGTCACTCATCTCATACTTCAACATAATCTCTCTTTTGAACTCCTCCAACATTTATTTACTACTGCCTATATATACTATGTCATTTACATATATGGATAAAATTAGAATTTCTCATTCTTCCCTTGTCTTGATCTATAGAGTGGCTTCATTTTGGCCATTTTCAAATCCAAGCTGAGCAAAATATGCATCAATTTCACCGTACTAAACCATGAAGTACTTTGTGAAAATTATACATTTTATTTTTCTGCACATTGCACTACAAACCCTTATGGTTGGCCTACATAAGCCTCTTCATGCAGCACTCTATTTTAAAATGTAGATTTCACATCAACTTGGTATAGGAATATAAACATGCTCTTCGAAGTTTGTTTTCCAATGCCAAGTTGCATTTTCATCAAACACAACATCTCTTGACCAAATTAGCTTCTTAGTAATTGGATCAAACAATCTGAATCATTTTTCACATGTTCCATATCCCACAAACACACACTTGTTACTTTTGCATCAAGTTTTTGCCTCAATTCTGATGGAATATGCACATAACATAGTGAACCAAATACTTTAAGATGAACAATACTTGGTTTCTTACCACTGTATACCTCAAAGGGTGTTATTCTGTCAATAGTTTTTGTAGGACAACGATTGAGAATATAGACAGTAGTGGTACTAGTTCTGCCCACAAATAATATGGCATGCCATTGTCATGAAGCATTGCCTTAGCCATCTCCACCATTGTCCTTTTTTTTCTCTGAACCACTCCATTCTACTAAGGAGTATAAGCCATTGTCAGTTGTCTTTGAATCCCTTCTATATCATAGAACTTGTTAAAATCAGTGGATAAGAACTCCCCTCCTATGTCACCTCAAACAATTCACTTTAAAACCAGTTTGCAGTTCTACCATAGCTTTGAATTTTCTGAAACAACTGAAAACATCTGATTTATATCTAAGAAAATACACACATATCATCCTTGTACAATCATCATTAATAGCATGAAATACTTATTTCTGGCAATGGACTCATTTTTCTTAGGAACACATAAATCAACATGTATCAATTCCATATGATGGTTCGCTCTCCAAGCTTGCTCTCTTAGAACCATTCCCTGTGTTTCTTTCCAAGTGCAATGAGTAACACTTGCCTTCAAAGCAATTTGATAATTTGGAAATAGAGACAATGAATAACATCTGTTTCCTTTTAATCTTCACTTGATCACAAGACCATCAAGTGAAGGGCCATCAAAGATCCCATTCTACCTCCAAATAGAAGATAGTAACCATGTTCATTTACCCTCCTGATTGCATGTAGGACCTCCTCTTCCAAGATATGATGTAATCTTGTTTCGAGTTTAACAATAGGAAAATTAGTATCTCGTCCCTAGTTACTATTATTCATTAACTGAAACCGCATTAGTTTTCAAATTTTGATCAAAGTCCCTAAAATTAATGCAATAATGAATTTACATGTCAGTTATATCATTTTTAAAATAAAAATTAATAATTGATTTAGAATTTTACTACTCACACCTTTACTAAACTCCCAACTAATTTTCAATTCAAAACATTTTCAAAATAAAAATTAATAATTAGAATAAGTTTGTACCCCTTAATTTTCTTATAAAAAGGTTTTCAAATTTTTTAATCTTATATGTACCTATTCATGTAATTTTTCAATTTTTTTAATCTTAAAATATGCCCATTTTTAAATATACCAATTTTTTTTATGTAAAATGTACCCTTTTTTATATAAAATCTATTCAATTTTTTTTTAATCCATTTTTAAACTTATATAGGTACATTCTTTTTCTTGATTTGAGAATGTATCCATGTCAAGTTCAATCGAAGAAATTTACTAATGTTATTAAGCCCAATAACTATTATTGTTTGTGTGGTTTAGTAGTCAGGCCCCCAGCTCTTCTCGTATGATGGTAAAGCTTATTGCTGCTTCAGATACTGTCAAACATGCGAACAAGTCCTCCACTGCTTCCGGTTTGGATAGTAAGGAGGTGATGTCGGGTACTCCTTCAAGTCCTTGAATGTGCATCAGCGAGCCTCGTCCCAAAGTGCATGTTTCTCTGCCAGAGCAAAAATGTCTGCCAGAGTTAGATCTTCTTTCATAATCAATTTTCCGAATAGCATATGGTATGCTGGAACTCCTTTTTGGAAGGTTGCTTGCATCCGACTATCCTTGCTTTCTCTGCTTTGAACCTCTTCACATAGTCACGAAGCTACTATTTTGGGTTCTTCTTGACGTTGAACAAATGGTCGGACTTCTTTTTAATCGAGCAATAAGATGAATATTCTTTGGTTAAAACCAAAGAAAGTTCGTCAAAACTTTGGATAGATTGTGGCGGCAGGGTGTAGAACCAATCTTGCTCCTCGCCTTGTAGAATGGTGGTGAATATCCTGCACATAAGATCGTCGTTGTTTCGATAGATGATCATTGCGCTTCGGTAGTGCTGTAAGTCTCTCTCCGGGTCTTCATCCCCTTTGAAAGATGTGAAATGTGGCATGCTGAACTCGCGTGGAGGCTCTGCTTGCTCGATCTTATCCGTGAAGGGTGACCGGTTATGTTGGTCATGTTCCGTCGTAGTGCCTCGTCGGTGACCCCGTTGCATTGGAAATCACGCAATCGCTTAGTAAGAGTCTCTCTACTTCTTCCTGAATTTGTCTTTGTTGGGGTAGTGGAGCTCTTGGCTGCCCTCAGTCATGACTTGCTAGTTTAGGCTGCTCTACCACGTGTTTGGCTCGTTTATGCCACGGATATGGTGCGTGTGGTGTGTTCCTAGCAGGTGAGCGAGTTCTTTGCAGGCTTCTGGTTGAACTTAAGCCAGATTAAGTGACTGCTTCTCTCCGTTCGTCGTACTGCCTACTCCGATGTGAGGTGGATGATGTTCCTTGCGGGTTTAGCCACGAATGAACACTTCGCCTAGAAGGTTGCTCATGTTGACTATCGAAGTGTGACCCTAACCATGAATGTATGCTCGTCCGTAGGCCTAGTTGAGAATGCACACTCTCTTTCGCTCGCTAAGACTATAGTATACGTTATCTTGGGGGCCCAATCGGGAGTATGCACTGCCCGAATGGTCAGTTGATGGCTGGTCGAGTGGCTGCTTGCCGGGACGCTGCTGGAAAGGTTCTTTGTTTGCCCTTGTCCTATATTGGGACACCTCAACTGGGATACGTTACATCTCGGTGTGCTGTAAGAGTTGGTTCACCGAGGTCGTTTGTTGTGCGATGGGGCTCGTCAACTCTATAACTGGTCGAGACAAGTGTTGTTCTCCATTTAGGTTGGAATAACTTGGAAGTAATGTGTCTCCTTGAGCAGTGGAAGTGTGGTAGACTTCGGGCGTAAGATTTGAGTTGGGAAATGTCAAATTCGTAAGAAAGTATGGTGAAAATGCTCCCGGTTCGATCGTCAGTCTGGAAATTTGGAGCCGAGATAGTTAAACTAATCTTTAATCAATTTGGGCTACTTGGAAGGCCACGGGAGCAGATTGGGCTGCGAAACTAGGTTGGGCCACGAAAGTGAGCTGCTTGACAAGAGCAGGCTGGGCCACAAGAGTGGGTTGTTCGATTGGAGCAGGCTGGACCACGGGAGTGGGCTACTCAGTTGGAACAGGTTGGGCCAAGGGAGTGGGCTATTCAGCTGGAGCAGGTTGGGCCAAGGGAGTGTGAAGGATGATTTTGTGAAAACATGTTCATTTGAATAACATCTATAGCATGCATTTAACAATTAAAAGGCGGAAACATGCTTGCATGCATTCAAAAACAAAACATTACCCATGAAATTCAAAGCCTAGTAGATTGGTGAACCAAGACTCAACTCAAATCAAAGTGAGTTAAGAAATATATACCTTTGTAGATTCCTCTTTGCATAAGCAAAGGCTAATCACCCAAAGAGAGGGCCTTCATTCCTTGCATCTAAAATCTATGGATTTGGATGGAAGAATATGGTTCTCCAAGTTCCCAAAATTGAGAACCTCTAAGTATCCACACCAAGGTAAGATTGATGAAGAAATGAGTGACCTTGGAGTAGTGGGATTGCTAGATACACCCTCCAAGGAGGCCGGCCTCTTTAGAGAGAAAATAGAGCATTGTGTTCTCTCCAATTTCCTAAAAGAAAACCCTAAATGAATTTTGGCTATAAAGTCATATTTATACCTTTATTCATTGGAGTGGCAAACTTGTAATTAAAGCAAGTTCACTACCCTCCTCTAAATGGCCGGCCATAGGGTTTTGTTTGGGCTTTTTGGGCCTTTGTGAATTCAGTTGTCATACAACTTAAGTCAATGGGCTTGAAGTTCGAAGCCCATTGGGCCTTAAAGTTCCAAAACTATCCCGAGGTCTTTAACGAACTTATTCGTTTGATTAATTAACATATTAACTAATCCTTGCCATAAATAATTAAACCATTTAATTATTCTTACTCATCTCCATTGTTTCTTCAATCTCCACCTTACACGATGTATGATCCATTAGGTTCCTTTTAGCGAGGCAGTGGGCGATTAGAACTCTTTCAAATCGATTATGAATTGAAACTTACTTTCAATTCTCCCTTTAGTGATTACACACGTTTAGGGCTTCCACAAACCATGAGTGACACCTAGCAGCATATCATGGTTACCCAAGCTAATCAGAAGAGGTGAAGAACCTATTCAGTTTGGGATTACAAATGCAATACGGTCTTTCTCTAATACAATACTCTTGACCACATTGTTTGGTTTGATAGTTTATTCATGTCTACTATCCAATGTGATTCGTGTGCTTATATGATTACCTTGAATGTGATTTAGAACGACTTTTCTAAATCTCATTCATACTCTGGCCAGAGATTCTTAATCATATCATAGAGTATTCTCCCCCAAACGGTTTGAAGGTTAGAGATCCCTTGTTGCGCATTCACTTGCCTCCATAGCTAAGTGGCTTAACCCCAACGATGCCGTGGACACCCTCCTGATGGAGTGACTTTGACATAATCAAAGATCAAGTACTTAACCACAAGACAAACGTGATGCCTCAGGTCAAAGGACTACTTTGAATTATCCCAACCATGAGTTCTCATGTGACATGAATATGAGAACTCTTCGTTGATCGTGTTCAGTGAACTCATTCTCTATTGAGCACCTACGTACTTGTCTTGATGTCACACACACCAATGACTCGAGACTAGTCACTCTCCCTGAGAGAATACACAGCACGTACTGATCTTAACGGACTGTCAATGCCCAATTGGCAATCCTATGATCAGGAACGTTTAGGATGTGTCTACGAAAGAAAGGTCTCATGAATCTAACTTCTTTAGATCGCATTCTCCCAATCACATATTCCTTGGACTTATCGTTTAAGCATGTAACATTTATATGAGACGGCTCAAACAATAATATTTACCCTTTATATTTAAACTAGATTAGTTTAACATGTGAAATGTCCGTAAAGTATCATTATATGATTGGCTTTAGGGCACATTTCCAATAGAGTGGACTGCTCGGCTGGAGCAGGCTGCGCCACATAAGTGGGCTGCTCAGTTAAAGCAGGTTGGGCTAAGGGAGTAGGCTGTTCGGCTGGAGTAGGCTGGGCAACAGTAGCAGGTTATACCACGGGAGTGGACTGCTCGGCTAGAGCAAGCTGGGCTGCTCGGCATGTGGCGCACGTAGGTGTGAGGCCAGGGCTCGGCTTGGCAACGCGTTAGGCTTAGAGTGACATGGCTTGGGTCATGGCTTTGGTGTCGTGGGCCTTGGATAACACGGCTTAGGCTTGCTTAGATGGCATGGCTCGGACTGTGGTGGTGGTGCCATGCACCTCGCCGCGGGTATTTACCATGGTGGTCACCGCGGTGGTTGCCATGGTGGAGCCTCGTAGTGGTGGTGTCACTCCACTTATTGTCACATTTAGCCTCGTAGATTGCTACAGTACCATCTCTTGAATATTGAAATGTACTTGTGGAATTTTCCAAATTTCTAGCCATTGTATTTCTCTTTTACATCTTATCAAAGAATCTTTGCAAATAAAAAATTCTAATAATAAGAACGTACAAAAAATATACAAATGGACAAGAAAAAATAAAGAAAAACCTTTTATGCGAGAGTCTTCTACGAGTGTGTATACTTCAACTCTCAATGAAAACACCTATTTGTGGATGCAAATTTCTTCCTCTTCATCTTGGACAAAATTGCACCTACAAAACAATTAACACCTTTGGTTAAGGCCAAAAGCCTCATGCACCCATGATGAATGGGGGGGAACTTTGGCCGAAGAACCTCCCATGCCAAAGTTAGAATTTAGAGAGAAAGGTGTTTAGAAAGTTTTTTGAGTTTTTGCAAGAGTGTGGACCTCAACTTTTTAGAGAAAATGGGATTCAATATATAGAGCATGGCTGGCCTTCTTGGGAGACAGAGTGGCCAGCCTTTTGGGTAATTTTTAGTGTAATGGGTGATTTATTTGGCAATTAATGGATTAATTATTAATTAGGTAATTAATCCATTAATTGGCCAATTAACTCAATTTATATGGAATGTTTTGAAGGTTATGGAATAATTACCTTGTAGGGAATATAAGATGAGGATGGATGAAATAATTTTGAATTTATTACCTTTTTTGGGCACTTTTGACTTGATTGAGGGATGATAGTCCACTGCTCGTGCGTAGGAAATCCGATGTGCCTCAAGGGTAATTTTGTCCTTTTTACCCAAAAATCCACGTGTCGCCTTGTGATTATTTTTGGCTCCACAATATACGTTCTAGCTTGAATGCCACAAGTAGAATATGCATAAGGAAAACCTAACCTTCAAAGTTGCATATATAATTCAGAAGTAATTGGTAAAACTACATAAGATTATTAAGGTGATGGCGGAACCCTAGTGTCCTTTTATCATTATTTTCTAAGATTGTTCCATTTCAAATTGGTTTCTTTAATTGTTTTAATTTGAAATTCGTTTTTAATATTCTAGGTCATAAAATCAACATTTTCGAAACTTTGTTTTAAATAGTTAATTAAGCATTAGTTTAAATACAAACTATTCAATCAACTCCGGTGGAAACAACCTTACCTAAGCCATTTATACTACAACTACCTTGTACTCTTATAAGTATTTTAAGTGTTCTTATCCCTACTTTTGCAGGTTGTAAAAATCTCTATCAAGAAATTGATGCCGTTGTCGGGGATTGTTTTAAATAATTTGCATATTCTTAGTTAATTATCATTGTACATACATATTTTTTTTATTTAATTGCTGATTTTATTCTTTTTTTAGGTTGGTTCGTTGATTTTTGAGAGCAATCCAATGATGGGCTAGGAACTACCATTGCTAGGAGGACCACCTTTAAGGGTTTCTTTCGCAAAACAGGGTTTCTATGGATTTAAACCTACTGTTTGTGCCCTTTGTTGTTCAATTACCCATGAAATTTTGCAATGCCCTAATAGGAAATATTTTCC
Organism: Malus sylvestris; assembly: GCF_916048215.2. Lineage (NCBI taxonomy): Eukaryota > Viridiplantae > Streptophyta > Magnoliopsida > Rosales > Rosaceae > Malus > Malus sylvestris. The sequence continues at coordinate 29,711,151 of NC_062274.1, read as the reverse complement.
AGACTATATGAAGGTGCATATTAATAAGAGGAACGACTCACAAAGGTATTGCGACGATCCCACTTTTGATTACTATGCTCCATATTTGAAAAAGCATCATAATTTTAGATGGGTAGGTACTCAATAGCTTTTTGAGCAACCTAATGTGCCACAAAGTTCAGAGAATGGTTCGACTACTAATACATTAGAATGTGTGAAGAGTTATGATAACAAGTTGGACGATGAAATTAAAGAGCCACCTGCCAGCGACCCATGCCCAATGGAGGAAACAATCCTTGATGATTATGAAATTTCTGAAGAATTCGTTCATACTCAAATCCATACACCACACATACCATATCAAGATGCTGCAAAGCAACCCACAAAGTTGTAGGAATGCACTGAAACTAACGGACTGGATGGGGATGCTCACACCAAATCAGAATCTTGAAAATTACGTGGCCAGCTATTGGACACAATCAATCTGGACACAGGGTAGGCTACTTATATAAATGTTTTAGATGTTGTAACAATCTGTGCACCTGCATAGCCCTTTGAACTTGAGGAAATTCATGTGGAGTACTACGAGAAGGCTAAAATCTACAAGAAAAAACAAGAAAAAAAAAGATAAAGCTTCATGACAGCCTTCGTCAAGAAATTCGGCCAGTGCAGAAATTGTGGGTGTTAAATACAAGGTTTAAGTCAGTTAAGTGGAGACGCAAACCTCACTGGAGGAAACCCTATTTGATTACAAAGATTCATTCTCATAGAATGGTGGACAAGAAGGCCTCAACCAATGAATTCAGATGCACAGTTGTTAACCATCAAGTTACTCCATACTTACTGTTAGCCTTTGATGCTGTCAAAGAGTGGTTGATTCTAAAAGAACAAATCACGTGATCACCAGTTTCTTTCAAATTCATCTAGCTATGGACATGAACTAAAGTGCTAATTGGGAGGCAACTCAATTTTTCTAATCCTTTCTCTTGATTTTATGTTCATGCTTTTATTTCAATCACAACAATATATATATATATATATATATATATATATATATATATATATATAATTAAAAAAATTAGAAATTGAAAAACACAAAAACAAAGTTTTATTTTTATTTTTTATTAATCAGTATTTTATTTTGGGTTTTATTCTACTGAGATTTTTAATGTGTTTTTTTGCAGGTTACATTAGGTTTAGATTGGCCTCAAGGTATAAAATATCGATGATATCGGAAATATCGGTAGTCCAAAAACATGGAAATTTCGATGGAAATATCGGGATATTATCGATATCGATAAAACTTGAATAAAAACCACGGAAATTGTAAGAAAAACTTGGAAATTTTTATTGAAACTTTGGAGAATGTTTATTTAGTCAATTATCTATTAGTTTATCAAAAAAAATTAGAAGGAAATGCATTACATGATGGATTTAACTGATTTAAGTTGATTATAGAGCAAGCTAGCAAACACTGTGAGTGTAGAAAATATGTATTAATTAATGAAAAAAAGATTAAACACACCATAATCATTTATATATAATGATTTACTACAATATTTTACACTTTATATATTGCATGGTAAGATACATGAGTGATTTAGTACCACATAAAGTTCCTATAAGGTTCAAATTTTTCATTCTCTTCATCATCTCTATGTGTAGAGTAAGTTTATTGTGAAGAGTATTCATCAAATGATAAATCCCCAAAATAGCTTTGCATGTAATTGTTAACATGCCACGCATATAAATATAAATATTTTAGCATATTATTACTAAAGCATAAGTGATATATCGTTGTTAAGGTGTTGGAGGAGTAAAATGGGAGGGGTTCAAATCCCCTTTGTGTTTGTTTTCCTCCCTTTTTTCCCTTTTTTTCTTCTTTTTCCTTTTTTTTTTTCCTTCCCTTACATGGATATGTTCCGAAATATCCGTGATACGAAAAAACCGAAACATCCTCGATATTTCATCGATATTATCGATATTTCAGACTATGCCCGTGATAATAATATTTGCACAGCATACTTACATCGTGGCTTTGCTTTCTTCTTTAGATTTACTCCAACTTCCGAGTAAAACTCCTATTTTAGTTTTTAAATCTACCCTAATCCTGACATACTACCGCACCCATCATTTCTCTACTACCTTTCTTCCTTCTTCACGTGGGATGTACCTCCCTCATTTTCTATTATTTCTTTCCTTTCCCCCCTTCACTTCGACACTTTCGCTCACCTTTCTATTTTTTTTAGGTTCTTGAGGTTCCGGTCATTCCTCTCCTCATTCCTCTCTTCTCTGCAAGTCTTCTTCCCAAAGCAAACAGACACACACACACCCCACTTCCCCGTGTTTCCCCCTTCCACAATCCCTCGAACCTTCTCCCTTATTCATGTCCTTGTTTCTTCTCCCCCGGAGCACAGACCACCATACCCACACCCGCCGAGCACCACAGTGGTGCACACTCCGGCGAGGACCATCACCACTTGTGGACCGTTCCTCCTCCCTTTCTCACCTCCCAGCGACCACCATCGGGCAAGGGGATCCATCAAACTATTTGATTCAAACCCAAGCGGGTTTTGGGATCCGGAGAAAATGGATTTTTCATTTTCAATGACGGAGGCGCAGATCTTGGGTTTGAGCTTGGATTGCAGAGAGAGATATGGGCAGCTACAACGACGCAGCCTCAGCTGCCTTTCCGACAACGGAGCCATGACGATTGTTTCGATAATATCGAATATATCGCAATATTATCGATATTATCAATAATATTGCGATATTTTGACGACAATTAGGGGGATACGTGGGAAAATATCGGTCTCTCTGAAAAACGATAATATCGACGATATTTCACCGATATTATTGATATTTTAATCATTGATTGGCCCTAAATATCTAGTACACGTGCACTTTTAACTGAATCATGCATTCCGCAGCATTCATCCGCTCACCTCAAAATGCATTCACCCATCCATTCATCACAGATTTGCATTCAACATCAACAATAAGGTGCATAAATTTAAAAGGAATGACATCGAAGGATTGAGTATTGCTTCTTGTGATTGATAGTTGTAAGTTCACTTAGGGTGAATGCCACGTCTTAGGGGTTGCATGGTTTTTCAAAGGGTTTTCACAAAGCGTAATGAGTCATGCATGTTTTTATTTGATCTAAATGCCACAAACAGATTGCATGTTTGATATACATTCTAGCTTGAATGCCACAAGTAGAATATGCATAAGGAAAGCCTAACCTTCAAAGTTCCATGTGTAATTCATAAGTAATTGGTAATAGTATATAAGATTGTTAAGGTGATGGCGGAACCCTAGTGTCCTTTTATCATTATTTTCTAAGATTGTTCCATTTCAAATTGGTTTCTTTAATTGTTTTAATTTAAAATTCGTTTTTAATATTCTAGGTCATAAAATCAACATTTTCGAAACTTTGTTTTAAATAGTTAATTAAGCATTAGTTTAAATACAAATTATTCAATCAATCCATGTGGAAATGACCTTGCTTGAGTCGTTTATACTACAACTACCTTGTTATCTTGCAAATATTTTTAAGTGTTTTTATCCCTACTTTTACATGTGGTAATAATCCTATCAGCACACCCCTAATAAAGCCTAACTTTAACTGGTTGATCCATGCAATATTGTTCTTATAGATGATCGGTATTTCATCTGTAGCGAAGGTTAACTTATACGTACTTTGAATATGCTCGATCATAGCTTGAAGCCAATTACATTCCCAATCAGCTTAAAAAAAGACTATGAGTTTAGCATGGCTAGTTGAGGTAGTAATCAAACTCTCTTTTGTAAACCTCTAGGATATAATGATGTTTCCGACAATGAAAACATAACCAATCTGGGAACGTTCCTTATCCAGGTCAGATAAGCACACATTAGCAAACCCAACAAGCAATGCATCAGACTCTTCGGACGTAGGTATAGAGCAAGTTCATATTCGTAGTACCCTTAAGGTATCGAAATGTCTTTGATGCCATTCCAATGGAGGCGTGTTGGCTCAGAACGGTATCTCACCAAGAGATTCACAACAAATGAGATGTCTAGTCCAGTACAATGTGCTAGGTATAAAAAACCTCAAATTGCACTAAGATAGAGAATTTTGATCATGATCTCTTTGTCATCTTTCTTAGGACAAAAAAGTGTTTTTCTTACGACCCAAAGATCGAATGACCATGGAAGTACTATTTGACTTTGTTTTTAGGAAGTTGAATTGACACACCACTTTCTGAGTGTAGTTCGATTGTTGGACTAAGCTCCAATTTTCACTGTGCTCAATTAGTAGGTCGATACAATACTTAGTCTTATCTATATCCTTCATCTCAAATTCATTCTCAGGTGCGTAGCTATCCTTTGGATCTCTTATAGAGTTCTAATGATCTTCATATCATCGACATATACTGCAGTTATCAAAATATCAAAATTGGTGGTCAAGGTACCGTTTGGTACGCAGACGGGACGGGACGGGGCGGAACAGGACGGAACGGATGATGTAAATATTGAAAAAGATAAGGAGAAATTTTGTCATAAAATGTTATAAATTTGTGTTCCATGGATGTGGAACGGGTCGTTCCAGGGGGAAGAGGTGGAACGAAAAATCAGCCAAATTTCGTCCCATGGGACAACCCGTTCCACAGTTTTTAGGTGCACCAAACGTGGGATGGAATGGCTCGTCCCGTTCCGTCCCGTCCCACGTACCAAACGGTACCTTAATGAACATGCATCAGCATAATTTGTTGTTTACATATTCCATTTTGAACAAGTACCCGCTTAGGCGTTTGTACCACATCCGTCCAAATTGTTCCAAACCATACAAGGAATGCTTTAGCCTAATTGAAAGTGTGGTATGTGGTTGAGAACACATTGATTAGGGTATAACTAGTCATGTCAGGACTTTCATATAAATCTCTGTATCTAGATCCCCATAAAGATACATAGTGACCATGTCCATTAGCTTGTTAGGAATTTTGCTCTCCAATGTTAGTTTCCTATCTAGTTTAGGATTATATTAAGGAAGCTAAAGGTGAATAGATTATTGTCCTAAAAGAATTAGGAAATAATTAAGTTTCCTTATACGATTTCATTGGGAATCCTAGAAGAATAATTAGAAAATGAAAGAAAGTGTAATTTCCTATTTCATATAGGATAGGAAACGAAGTGCACTTTCCTATTCCTTATCAAATAGGAAATAAAGTACTTCCCTATTTCATATAGAATATGAAAGAAAGTGTACTTTCCTATTCCATATAGAAGAGGAAAGAAAGTGTATATTCCTTATAAAATAGGAAATCAAATACTTTTCTTTTGCCATATAGAATAGTGTTGGTACTAAATTTGCACATCATCGTAGAAGGTGGAGATGTACAAATCCAGATTACTTGTAAATGAACAAACAACCGTGAGCAAGCTAAAGACTAGAGAAGGGGAGCGGGGTGAGTTGGTCAAAGGCTTTCTGACAGTCAAGTTGGTAAGCAATATTAAGACTCAAACAATGGGCAAAAGAATAAGTTTGCAGAGATTATGTTACCTGAGATTAACCTCAGAAGAGTGTATTTATACCATTTGAAAGAGATGACCTTTTATGATAATAGAATCTTTATAAAACTAGGAGAATCCCAAATAATATATAGGAAGTAGATGTTGCATATTAATCTCTATTTTTTATTATAGCAGCAGTATTTAGAGAGAGAAGCCGACCCAACACTATTTCAAGTTTTTAACCATAACCTACGAGTCATTTGCAAAAACATTGAATAGATGGACCAACAATCGAATTATCAACATAGGCCATTAAGATCGATCCTTAACAATAGGCCTTACCCAACACACACTATAATTTTGTGTGTGAGATAAAGACATGTTAGTTTCATATTCCAGATTTTAAGTCTTGAAAGATCTACCATGACCTTGTTTTGAAAGACTGCGTTTTGCAAGAAATACAAGGAGAGAATGAGGGAATGGATGGAGTCGGAGGGAAAAGATGGGTGAAGGTTCCAGAAGAGGTAGAGTGGGAAGAAAGAAAGAAAAGGGTTAAATTTGTTGTGGTCTATTTTATCTGACAAGGAGAGAGAGGGTCGGCGGCAACGAGAAGAGAGAGATGTGTTTGTAGAATTGTAGGGGAATATGTGTGTTGTTATCCCTCCTACATTGTGTCTTTATTTATAGTAATATAAGGAGAGAAGATATTCCTTCATCCCCAAGGAATACAATATACAATAGGAAAGGATAACTAGAATCAAATCTAATCTAGGATTTACACAATCACACTTAAATTAGGAATGTTTATAACACTCCCCCTTGAGTGTGTAAATACTCATGGTAGATTTATCATCATACAGAGTTGAGGAAGTCGACTCATTGGCAATAATTCTAAGGAACAATGCTTATTCTCAATAAGGTAGCAACTTGCATAAGTAGTAAGTCTCACTAAAAAACCTTAAGGCTATGGAAAAAACCCGAGTAGGGACAAAATCCATAGTCTAAGGAAAAATGCATGAGAAATGCAAAGTCAAAAGAAGCGTCTATGGGACGTCATCAGGGATATAACCAACCCAAGGTGGGTGCCTCATTAAAACCTAGTTAGGTAGCAAAAACCCAGTCGGAAAAATGCTCCTAATCGTAAGGAAACAGAGTACATTAAGATCAAGCAAGTATCTATAGGATACTCCCCCTGAGTTTGACACAATTCCAAAGAGAAATAGCAAAGTTACAACTCAAAAAGTTTATGCATACCAATTTCATGAACAAGCTTTTGAAACGTCGTCTTCAACAGTGATTTGGTGAAGAGGTCGGCCAGATTGTCTTGTGAACGGATTTACGTGATTTCAATCTTCTAATGCTCTTATTATTGATATGAAAGGAAAAACTTCGGCGTAATGTGCTTGGTGTTGTCTCATTCGATGTAACCCTTATTGAGTTGATCGATGCAAGCTGCATTGTCTTCAAAGATAGTCGTCGGGACATCAACGACGAGATAAAAATCGTAGGACATTTGAATATGGCACACTACTACTCTCAACCAAAAGCATTCCCGAGTTGCTTAATATAAGGCGAGAATTTCAGCATGGTTAGACGAAGTGGCAACTAAGGTCTGTTTAGTTGACCTCTAAGAGATTGCAGTGCCTCCAATGGTAAAGACATAACCCGTTTGACAACGCACCTTATACGGATCAGATAAGTATCCTGCGTCGGCATAACCAACAAGGCAAGAATTTACTCAATGAGCATAGGGTACGGCACCATTTGAGGATTTGTAGGGATAGAACAAGCCCAAATCCTTAGTACCCTTAAGGTAACGGAAGATGTCTTTAACGCCAGTCCAGTGTCTACGTGTTAGTGCATTACTGTATCTTACCAAAAGATTAACATCGAAGGAGATGTCGGGTCTAGTGCATTGAGCTAAGTACATTAAAGTGCCTATCGTACTTAAATAAGGAACTTCACGCTCTAAAATCTCTTCTTCATCCTCCTACAGAAGGAAGGGATCTCATTTTGCATCTAGCGAGTGAACAACCATATGAGTACTTGAAGGCTTCACTTTATCCTAATTAAAGTGGCGTAATACCTTCTAGTTGTATTTCGATTGATGTACTAAGATTCCATCCGAACAATGCTCTATCTTAAGACCGAGACAGTATCGGGTCTTACCTAGATCTTTCATCTCAAATTCCGACTTCAGGTGTGCGGCAGTTCTCGCGAGCTCTTCAGAAGTTCCGATAAGATTCATGTCATCGACATATACTACAACAATCGCAAATCCGGAATGTGACTTCTTAATGAACACACAAGGGTATAGTTCATGGTTCACATATCCCTGACTAGTCAAATACTCACTCAGACGATTATACCATATTTTTCTGGATTGTTTCAAACCGTAGAGTGAACATCTCAGGCGAATTGAGAGCGTGTTCCGAGATTTGGAAATATTTGAACCAGTCAATGTAAGTCCTTTGGGAACTTTCATATAGATTTCTATATCAAGATACGCGGTTACAACCATAGAGATACATGGTTACTACGTCCATTAGCTGCATATCTAGTTTTTCAGAAACTACCAAACCGATAAGTTAGCGAAAAGTAATCACATCCATAATGGGTGAATAAGTTTCGTCATAGTCAATCCCGGGGCATTGTGAGAAGCCTTGTGCAAGAAGATGAGCTCTGTAATGCACAATTTCATTCTTCTCATTATGCTTCCGAAAGAAAACCCACTTATAGCCAACAAGCTTCACATGTGGAAGAGTATGAACTACAGGTCCAAGCACCTTACGTTTTGCAAGTGAATCGAGTTCGCTTTAGATTGCTTGTTTCTAGTTTAACCAATCAGTTCTACGTTGACATTCATCAACGGAACGCAATTCAATGTCATTGCTCAACATGATCTCAGTAGCTACTACAAATGCTAATGCATCATCGATAATCATCTTATTTCTACGCAACACATCATCTAAGATAGTATAATAGACCAAAATCTCACAATTCTCGGGATGAAGATTCATCTCTTCAAGGACTCTTCCATAATCTAGAATTTCCTCATGAGTTGGGTAGAATGAGTAAGCGATAATCGAATTCCCGGTAGGTTATTCATGACCTTGTGCCTTGGTTTTCCTCTTCTGGGGGTGTGAATCTTTTGAACCAAGGGGTCTGCCATCCTTTTGTGTAAAGGCAGATGATTGGCTAGCCGCTAATATATGTGGATCACCAAGATTGGCGTACAGGGCTTCTAGAAGGGTAGTCTGTTGTACATTTGGTACATCCATCTTTGCAGGGGTATTCGCAGCTCGAATATGTGATCTTGTCTCTTGCGCTAGATCGTTGAAAGCATATGGCATGCTCTGAGCTATGCTCTAAATATCTAATATGCGTTGCACTTCAATTTCAAACTGAGGGGTGCGTGGATCTAAATGAGACAAAGTGGACGCCCTCCACGATAATTCGCGTCGTTCTTCAGGAACGGTGATGTTCTTATCTCCCCCTAATGATGAGAAGACTGTCTCATAGAAGTGACAATCCGCGAAATGAGCGATAAATATATCACCTGTCAAAGGTTCTAAGTAATGAATAATCAAAGGAGAATCATATTCGACATAGATTCCCATTCTTTGCTGAGGCCCCATTTTTGTACGTAAAGGTGGCGAGATCAGCACATTTACCGCACAACCATATACGCGTATTGTTGGGTTCGTATCCGGTAACCAACTAAAGGGCACTAAATGGTTGGGTCGCAATAGGCCTCAGGCAGACCAGCTTTTATGCGAGCAATATTGCGTGGCCCCAAGCTGCGATCGGGAGCTTGGTACGTATGACCAATGAAAGCTTCTCCCAGGCCGTTCTGTGTATGAACATAGGTACATGATGTTCAACTTTAACCCCAACTGAAATGTAATAGTCATCAAAAGTTTTAGATGTGAATTCTCCAGCATTATCCAATCGAATAGATTAGATCGGATAATCAGAGTGGTGAGCCTTGAGCTTGATAACCTGAGCCAATAGTTTGAAGAATGTAGCGTTCCTTGTGGATAACAAGAACACGTGTAACCAACGTGTGGAAGCGTCAACAAAAACCATAGAGTATCTAATGGTTCGCAAGGAGGGTGAATCGGTCCACAAATGTCCCCTTGAATACGTTATAGAAAAATAGGAAGATTCAAACGAATCTTGTCATAAGAAGGCTTAGTAATAAGCTTTCCCATCGAACATGTTTGACATGCGATTCCTTGGATCAAACCTAAACTTTGGGTTAGTGGATGCCCGTGTGAAGATTTAAGGATACGGCGCATCGTTATTCTATACGGCGTATCATTATTCTATGGGGCATATGGTCGTAGTATACAAACGGCTCAGGATATGCTTCATCTTTTCTAGAATACGCTTCTGGCCATATTTGTAGGAAGTTATGCACAGAAATTCAACTCTTTTTTCTACGTAGGTCTCAGCATGGTAATTGTTATCTCTAATATCCTTGAAACTTAATAACGTTCTTCTGGAACATGGAGAATATAGTGCCTCAGAAATGGTCAAGATTGTATCATTAGACAACATTATACGTGCCTTACCGTATCCTTCAATCAGGTTGGATGGGCTTAAGAGGGTTGTCAGAGGTATTCTTAGGTATGAAGTTAGTGAAATAGATGCGTTTACACAAAACAGTGTGCGTGGTTGCACTATCTGCCAGACAACTAACTTTCCCACTAGTCATACCTAGAATGAAAAATTAATTTGAATCGATCACATGCATAAAAGTTTATAAAAACAAATATCAATTCAAAACAATTTCGTTTATCCAAGGATTAAAAACTTAATATCCAAACCAAATCACCAACTAATAATCCAAACATATAGGAAAATTGTTCAAGGGGTGGTATCCTCCTGAAAGTCAGAAACCTTCATCTTTGTAGTCTCCGATTCGTCCACTTGCATGAAGTTTGATTCAAACTTCTTACAATGAGAATGAAATTTATCTACAACCTTCTTGGGAGCTCGGCAAACACGAGACCAATGGTCATTTGAACCACAGTGATAACACATGTTCACATCTACGGTTTCAAGTGCTTTGCCCTTATTCTTGAAGTTTTGGGCCTTAGGAGCAAGGTTTGGGTGTTTCTAGTCTTTGTTTCCTCCCGTAGATAGGCCTTGAATCTATTGACCTTGGTGAGATGGCTTTTGGCCGCCCCTACCACGACTATTTTGGTGTTTGGGGTGTTGGTGCTTCAGGCACAGCAGGCGCCCCAGTAGGTAGAGCTTGATGATTCTTCATCAGCAGCTGGTTCTGCTTTTTAGCGAAAAGTAAAACAGAGATCAAATCCGAGAACTTGATAAACTTATGAGCTCTATATATATTTACTTCAGGACAATATTAGAAGGAGAGAAGGTCAAGTATATCTTCTCCAAGCAAGAATATGTTAGTTTGGTGATCAAAACGATCAACCAAAGTCCCATAATGCACGTGGATCCTCCTCAGCAAGATATTAAGTTTGCAAAGCGTCGTGAATATGTCTTCGGATGAAGATCATAGCAGTGGCTTTTTCAACTTCGCGAAAAGGCTCGTCCGTTGCTTTTTCAACGGCAGGACACAAATTCTTTACAGTGAGGTGGAGCTTCATATCTTGGACGCACTTGAGGTAGTTCCTTCTAGAGACCTTCAAAGCAATAATGTCGAGTTTGTTCAAATTCGACATGTTCCTATCACAAAATAGATGGACAAGATGTGTTTAGTGTAATGGAGAAAAAATCAATTCATTCACATAGAAGTAGAACATGCAGGTTCTAATAGACATGATTTGGTTAAATTTTGCATGAAAAAACTTCGAGTTTTCATGGGTAATATGTTTAAATGAAGAACTTCAGGTTTCCAAACAAGGCATGTTTATAAGAAACTTCAGGTTTCAAAATAATTATGAACTTCAGGTTCATATATTCCTGCAGGCAAACACAAATATATATGCAAACAAATATGCAACAAGAATATGCAAAAATATAAAATTTAGGTTTACATTTATAATTGAATTTTAATTGTTTGGACTTCGGGCCAAATTAAAGTGTGGGTGAAAAAATATAAAACCCATTGGGCCTAAAATAATTAGGCAAATAAAATTTGGGGCCCAAAAGAAATGCATAAGCCCATAGGGTGGCTTAATAAAATGGGTGCCATGCTTCCTAGACCCCAACATTGGGCTAGGGGTCTTGAGTGTAGGCTGCAGGCCTACGAGGAAAGGTGCCAATGGTATGAGACGTTGCAGGCAAGCCCAAAAACCAAAATTTTTTTATGCGAGCCAAGAGATGGAGCCCAATAGAGCTTGGTTCATACATCCCAACCATGCTGGGTGTGCGCTCCCAAGGAAGAACACCGGGTTTGGTCGACGGCGTCGCGTCAGCCGGTCAACGTTGAGACAATAATGCTTGGGATGAGTCTGTGGGTCATGAAAGACCTCAAATATAAACAGAGATTTGAAAAAAAATCTCGACATTCGTTGTAAAGCCCTAGAATTTTGAATCGGGATTTAAAAAAAAAAAGCTTATGAGATTCAATTGAATCTCAGCCAATTGGTGTCGGCGACGAGCTTCAGGCCGTTGAACATGGTGACTTGAAGTGTGAGGATGGGCTCCAGGCCATCATGCAATCGTGGAGACGACGTGGTAAGCGTTGAGGTGTGTTGGGTTTCAAAATTGGAGCCTACGGCTCCGGCTTGAGGACTCGATGCAAGCTACAGGCATGGCGAGGGAATGGGTTGGGCCATCGCAGGCTGCTGGCCTGGTGGCTTACAGCCTTGCATGGTGCAAGTGCACGGGTTTAAAGAACCCCAGGTTTCCCGTTTCCAGTTTTTTTTTTTTTCTATCCAATTATATGCATATAAGTAATTTAATGTAATTCATGTATAATACAATTGATGCATATATATATATATATATATATATATCATAACCAATATCAAATTCACATAATTCAATAATTATGATTATGAGGCATACACAATTTATGTAGAATCTAAAATTCGTAAAACGTAAAGTTGGGTCATGCATCATGGTGAATGTTCATGCTATCAGGGTTGCAAAAATATCGAGTTAAAAACTATTATTTTGAAATAACCTGATTGCATGATGATATGGATGAATTGGTTTGATGCAAAAAAATTCTTCAACGTTAGATTCCTATGCGCAACGGTAGGAGCGTGCTGATAACGTATTGTGGTCTATTTTATCTGACAAGAAGAGATAGGGCCGGCAACAAAGAGAAGAGAGAAAGAGATGTGTTTGTAGAATTGTAGGGGAATATGTGCGTTGTTATCCCTCCTACATTGTGCCTTTATTTATAGTAATATAAGGAGAGAAGATATTCCTTCATCCCCAAGGAATACAAGATACAATAGGAAAGGATAACTAGAATCAAATCTAATCTAGGATTTACACAATCACACTTAAACTTGGAATGTTTACAACAAAATTAGATAAAATAATAAAATATTATTAGATAAGTGTTAAATAGTATAATATTATAGTTTGTTTATATTTTGGTTTTTAAGTTTGACACTGCACTAAACGCTTCACTAAGTTAGTCTAGTTTAGTCTAGTCTAAGCTAATCCAACTTAGTCCCTGAAGCTAGTCCAATCTGAAATAGTCTGGTGAAACAAACGCACCCCTAGTTTCTTTGTAGTTCATGTAATTATAAGAAAAACACTTTGCAGATAGAGTATAAATAAAGGGTAAAATACATATTCAAGTACAAAATGGAACGAATTAACTCTAATTTGATCAAATTATATCAATTAAGGTTTAATTCCCTAAATTAAAGCTAAATGAAATAATTAATTCAAATTAAAACAAATTAGAAAATCAATCCCACCAATTACGAGATTCATATTAGGCATTCTAAACTAAGACTCAATTGTTTGCCTATAAATATTGGGCTCATTTTAAGAAAGAGGACACCAAAGAAACAAATCAAGTCCAAACCCTTGGAGAAAACCATAAAGCTCTCTAGCCAAAAGCAAACACCAAACACCCAAACACATCAAGCTCGTGGAGAAATAACAGTACAAAAAATACATGTGCCGGTTCATCCATATTAAAGCTAAAAACCACACACCACGTGAAACTGCTCATGGTCCCATTTCATTCAAGATCAACTCTCGACAGCCCTTGAAGAAATCTCACCCCGATTCAAGATCAAGCGCTTGCCACCCTTGGATCAAATCTTGACACTTGAGATCGAATAAAAGGAATATTCTTGTAAAGAATAAGCCACAAAGATTGTAACCATAAACTCATTAATACAAATTCATTATTTTGTACATGTGTTCTTTTTCATTCATTGCAGGAAATTTTGTGTCTACAAATATATACAATGACAAAATTGGACACGGTAGTGGGGAGGTGGTGGTGGCAACATAGTGGTGGTGATGGTGGTTGCGGTGGTGATGATGGTAACGAAAATGGTGGGGGTATGGTGTTCGTGTCAATAGTGGAGTGTGGTGGTTGGAGTTTAGAGGTAACACATGTGGCGGTGGCGGTCATTTTGTTCTCCGATGGATTGTGTAGGAGGATAAACAATGTAATTTTAAAAAACTAATGACGGTATTAAACGAGATGAAAAATATTTAGTAAATTTTCAACTTTGTTTTTTACAAAAATAACTTTTAAAAGCAACCTGCATGTTGATTTTAAAAGCTGATGTATAGAGACCTTTACTTTTAAAATATGCAGCAAATTTTTTTTTTTATCAAACAATTTTTTATTGCTTAATTTTAAAGTGAAGTAGCTTTTGGTGAAAAAAAAAACAATACCAAACAGGCCTTAGCGGACCATTCTTCATCCATTGGATAAGTTTCAGATTAACACAAAATAGAATCTTTTATGATTTTCAAATAAAACTATATAAGGGGAACTACATGAAACACACACATTTTGATATATTGTTGCACTTTTTACCACATTTTTTAAAAATTATTATTTTAATTGCTTTGCCTGTAAAAAGTCAATAATGCCCTTCGTTAATCAAAAAGGGAACAAAGTAAATAGTTTTTTTTTTCATATAAGTAATTAGTAGGGAATTCGAATACAGATCCTCGAAAACGCAGCAACGCTTTAACGATACCCAACGACACTCCTCCTTTTCGATGTTGAACCACCACTCAGACGACAGCACAACTAGACTCCAATGATTCTAAAAAACATCCAAAAACCCATTTTCAAAGAACCCAATTTGACCAAAAAGGAAAATTTCAATTTGACTTAAATTGAAATTCTTAGTATGCAACAACAACAATATAACAATGCTAAAAGGACACTCCAACTATACTTCCCATTTTTTTCGTTTGGAGCCAACACAACCAGAACAACAATCAGATGACATCCCAATAATATTCCAACTATACACCCACTTTCTAATTTTGAGCCGCCCCAACCACACCAATTCATTCAATGAACGCTCTTCTACTTCATTCCCAAACCACCACGTACAACCAAATTTCAAATCTGAAAAATCAAAGAAAGGATTTGAGAGGTGGAGAAATCAGAAGCTTACTTGGCTACTTCCATGGTGTTCTAGATGTTCTTCACCACTCTAAATTTGATTAGTCATGGTGGAGCAACCGAAGAATGGATCTAAGAGTGTTTTTGCGATTGTTGTGGGTTTCCTTTTATAGAAACCTTCATTTTAATCCTTGGCAAAGATGACTTTTAGATTAAAACCATGACTAAGATCAAAATCTAATTTTAGTCTCTTGATACATTAATAACCTCATTTATTAACTATATTTTAATTTTTTAATTATTTCTCTTTTTCTTCCTAATTTTTAATGTATTGATTTTATTTCATTATAATTTTCATTTTTATTTCATTTATCGTAATATATTTTGTTGTAAACATTTAGATAAATTAATTTCTATTATACAATAGATTTAGGTACATTAATTTAATTTAATACTTTGTCTTCTTCATTTAGGTACATTAAATTCATTATAATACATTTTGGTGCATACATATAGGTACACACATTTCGGTACATACATTTCGATACAAATATTTAGGTACATTAATTCACTATAATAAATTTCGGTACTAACATTTCAGTGCATACATTTTGGTACACACATTTAGGTACATTAATTTAATATAATACATTTCGGTGCATATATTTCGGTACTAACCTTTAAATACATTAGTTCAATATAATACATTTCGGTACTAACATTTATGACATACCTCGACCGGGAATGTCTACTAGGACTCCGAATCGAGTTGTGCTGGCCGACACCTGGAAGGTTACGAAGCCATAAAGTGTGATAATGTGTAAAATGTGAATAAATTTAAAGCTAAAAGTGCCTATATACACAAGCGCATGGTGAGCGGTTTTGGACCCATTTCACACGTGATACAAAGCATAAGAAAAGTACGGGGAGATAAGATAATAATTATACCATCATAAGGAGCCACCTGAACTGGGGAGTGTCACAAGTCCTCGTCGATACGAAACTTTGTTACTAGAACTTGGAGGGTTGCAAAACATAGAAAGTGTGAGTGAGCAACACAAAGATTTTCAAAATCATTTCAATTATCAAAGGTAGTAATCCCTCGCTATAAAACCTGTATAATTTCCAAATAATCATACTACGTATAAGTATGAAATCAAAAGTATAATAACAGTAAATCCAGAAGTATACCATGACACAACATCTCATTAGCAATATAAATAATCATGTGCTTAAAAACCCATGCTAGCATGCCATTCAGAGTCACCTATGGTGACCCGTACGACTGCAATCGTATCTCATCAATCAATGTTAGTACATAAGTCGGAGTCACCTATAGTGAATTTTACGACTCATCCATATCTCATCAATCAATGATAGCTCATAAGTCGGAGTCACCTATAGTGATCTGTACGACTGATCCATATGTCATCAATCAATGCTAGCTCATAAGTCAGAGTCACCTATAATGACCTATACGACTTATCCATATCTCATCAATCAATGGTAGCTCATAAGTCGGAGTCACCTATAGTGACATGTAGGACTTATCCATATCTCATCAATCAATGGTTGCTCATAAGTCGGAGTCACCTATACTGACCTGTACGACTTATCCATATCTCATCAATAAATGCTAGCTCATAAGTCGGAGTTACCTATAGTGACCTATACGACTTATCCATATCTCATGAATCAATGCTAGCTCATAAGTCGGAGTCACCTTTAGTGACCTGTATGACTTATCTATATCTCATTAATCAATGCTAGCTCATACGTCGGAGTCACCTTTAGTGACCTGTACGACTTATCCATATCTCATTAATCAATGCTAGCTCATAAGTCGAAGTCACCTATAGTGACCTGTACGACAAGGTTGGAGTTGCCTAAAACATAAATATAGTCATGCCATAACTCGATCATTTCAAGTAACACCATAAACTCACCTGAACTTACTTGTGCGTCATGCGTTCCTCTTCGCACTTCAAAGCATTCACAGTAATTACTTATAGGTAGTATACATATGGATATGCCATGATGCAATCTAATACTCAACCATGTCATAGCATTTACCAATATATACATATATATAACATGGCGAAAATGCATAATCTGTAACGCCCCACTCCCAAACTATTTATTTCGGGAATAATTATCAGGAACAAGTCCAACTAAATATTAGTTTAATGAACTATCATTACTTACGATTCTTTAACTCAATCTCTCAATTCCTCACACATTGATTATGACCAACATTTAACCACCAAAATCATAAGGTTAAATTTCACCTTTTCACCAAATTCCTTCACATTGCTCAATTCCCCAAACAAGGCTTTTGTCTCGATTATTTAATCTCATTTATTGTATGGCTGCATCTAACGTCTCGTTAGACTACCTACGTACCCTAAACAGGGATCAAGCCAATCGTAGTTCACAACAATTATTTGTAGGTAACATGCATATGGATATACCATGACATAATCTAAACTCAACCATCTTGTAGTACTTTAGACCATATAAATATATATGACATGGCACAAATTGCTTAATTCAATTTAAGAGTATTTTTTTAAATTATCAATCATGTGTATATACATATATATATGATAAAAAGGAAAAGATCCACTCACCTGGAATCCGCCCTACCATTTTCCTAGCATGCACACATCAAGGCGTCCCGGACGAATGGTGCCTAGGACAAATTTTCAAACCACATCTCAGAATCCTTATCCATAGATCATGTAACTTACGTAAAACACATCCCTAAAGATGTTTTAGAATAATTTGATACCAATTGATCAAAAGTCAACCGTTGGTTAAGGATCGACGGTAGGGTCCAAAACTCTACGAAACTCGATCTGGAAGATCCGCTCTTCAGATTTCTGATTAGAAACTTTCAAATATCCATATTATACTTCTACAATGTTATCCTAAAATTTCACAATGATCGAACGGTTGGATCTCCGTCAATTGCCAAAACAAGGTGGCGGTTAACATTTATTTTATGAACTTGCAAATCCAATTCGGGAAAATTTGCAAGTTGGATTCCCGATCTGTCAATTCGTATAATCTTCAAATATTATGTGTTATCACATATTAAAGTTTAGTAACGATCCAACAGTTGGATCGTCGATTCACATAATAATCAAGTGATATACCTTAATCAAACTAGGTTCAAAATAATCCATTCACATCAAATGGATATCAACTATGAACTCGGGCATCTAAAATGACTTAGAACAACATCTTCAATCCACTAGCCATGCGCCACTGCACGCTCCGCCGCGGGCGGCAGTCGACTTCCCCGACTCGCCAAAAAATTCAACTATTTCTAAAAAAATTCAAACTTCACATAAATGAAGATCTTAGTGAGTAGAGCAACTTTCATACATGCGACCAAGTCCAATTTGGCCTGGAAAAGCCCCAATTTTGCAAAAACCCACCGGAAACCCTAGATTTGGGTGACTTCGATCTGTCACGTCCAGTGCTCCACCGCCTCCAAGGTTGTTTGGGCTTTGTTCTAGACCTCAAGGGAAGTCTATTGGTGGTGTCAATTGGAGGGAATCGTTTCAGGTTTGGTGGATTTCGGCCGAGAGTCCTTACGGCACCCATGGTTCCGGTCGAGATTTCCCCCCAAAATACAACCAATTTCATTATAATTTCAGTTGGAAAAAGAAGAGGGAAGGTTATGGAGTAATTTAGGTATTAGATGGGTGAATTTTACCTGAAAAAATGACATAATTTAGCCGAAAATAGAACCGGGTCGAAAGGTTTGGCATGGGTCGAGGGGGGTCCGGCCGATCCCCTTCCTCTTTTCCTCCCTTTTTCCCCTCCTTTCCCTCCTATCTGATTGGTTCTTTCTCTCTCTCTCCTCTCCTCATTCCTCCACTTCTCTCCCGGTCCCTTCTGTGCTCTCTTTTTCCCCTCTCCTTCGCTACTATCAGGCAGCCTCTCCCTTTCTTCCTTTCCTCTTCATTTTTCTAACCACCTCAAATAATAAAAATAACAATAACTATAAGAAATGAATTGAATAATAAATAACAACCCTTACCAACGTACTTTTAAATTTAAAGTTTCGTAAAACCTCTGTCGTAGTTCCGAATTCAATTTTTGCATGTGTCTACGCATTCGCACCGCTAAGTACTTTTGAAATACGATAAGGTAATAGTTCATGCGAATCATGAACTAGTGATCAACGAAAATCAATACCCTCGCCTCTAGGGTATTCTCGTGAATTTACATTTTTAGATTTATAAAATCGTAAAATGAGGGACTGGTTGTCACAATTTAGGTACATTAATTGAGTCTTTCAAGTTTGAAGAATGTTAAATAAAAATAATAAATTAAAAAACTCTTTTTTGGTCAAAAGATAAATTAAAATTTGTATAGTAATAAATTTAAATATTTAATGGAAGACATTAAATAAAATGCACATTAATTATTTTGAATTAAGGATACATCAAAAGATTATAATCAATATATAATCTAACACCAAGTTTATTTTAAATTTTAACATTCTTAAATGATTAAAGTTAAAAAAAAAAAAAAAAACCCCTTTCTTTTATCAATGGAGGACAAGTTAAATTGGTTTTTTTAATCGACGAAGGCCAATTTTGACTTTTCACCTGTAAAATTAATTAAAACAACAATTTTTGCAAGGGAGTTTTAACGAAAAGGGCCTGGCACTATTCATTCTTAATCAAAATGACATTTTGTGTATTAAAAGTCCATAATGGATCAAGCTGTTTTTATTTATTTACTTTTACGCCATTACAACGGAGTCGACAATGATGTTAACATTTCTGTCTGGGAATACATTATTTTACATTATGTTATTAAACTTATGCTAATTTACAGCCAGCTCTTTATGCTTCCATCATGTTGTCGATGTTATGCAGCTCTTCTTCTGTCAAATAATTCCAGTACTGTTCATCGCCTTCTACTAGCTTTGCATCTCTTTCTCTATCTTCTCTCACCTTGTAGTACATTTTTACTGTTTCTTCTTTGAAATTTTGAGGCTTCTAATAAGGCTGATGATTGATCCTTGTCTTGCTGTAAATATACATCTCTTCTTCCTCTACTAGTAATACCATATCATAACTAAAATCTTCAAACTCATCTAAGGCAAACATTTGGATCCCTCTAAATTTTAAAATATTTTTGTCTGAAGGAGTCCACCTATATGAGGAGATAGGGGATAGTCTAAAGGACTCTTCATTAATCATGGCTATATGCCTAGCTTTCTCCTTATGCATATGTACATACCAATCTGGAGGACTACTAATAAAGCTTATGCAAATTTCTTTCCACCTTTCCAGATAATCTTCTGCTACTTTTATAAGTTTTTCAAGAAATGTTTCTAGTTGGGAAATACGGTTAATGAATATTTTATCAAGATAACCAAACTCTAATAGTAAGGCAGAGGTGACTTCTACCATATTATGTTTTTTCTAATGCTCATAACTAAAATGTCATGGTCTAAAATCTCTCATGTTAATCTTGGCCACATCTATACTAACCTCTGGTTTACAAATACAATTCTCTGTACTATCACAAAGACATGGTGGATACATCTTCGTAATAATATTCATCCCTGATTTTGGATCAAAGATGGACTGATACAAGGCACATTATAATTGTAATTGTAACTCTTTCATGGACTGTGATGCTTTGCTTAGGATCTCATTTTGCATATCTGTTGGCATTATTCTTAGTTTTGCTTTTGAAATTTCTTCTAATAAAATATCATCTAATATTAAGTATAAAGATATATTCCTAAGATAACTTTCATATTTTTCTTTTTTGTCTTTGTCACTCAGATGTTGATGATGCTCATTATTTTGATGCTGCTCCTTTTCAATGTCTTCTTCTAAGAGCTCATTCTTAATCTCTTCTATGGGCTCATTAGCCTTTTATTCTATGGGTTCAATAACATCTTTTCCTTTATTCTTATGCTGATCAATTTCTAAACTTATCTTCAATTCTCTTTTTAGGGTGTCACTTTCCTTCTGTTGCATTCTAAGAGCTTGGAGTTCTTGGTTCATTTTTGTACACTTACTGAGTAAAGACTCGTGTTCTCTAGAGATGACTTGAAGGTTGTGCTCAAGAGAATGAATATGATGCTGGCTTTGATGGAAATTAAAATCAAAACTATCAAACTCTTGTTCCAAGGCTCTAATTAATTTTTTAAGGCCTAACCTCATTCTTGGCTGCTTGATTTGGATATTTCAAAAATTATCTAAGAGAACATGTTGCCTATCAGATAGTTCTGGTACTCTTGGCCTATATCTCAGAGTTGGATTTCTGATTCTTTCAATGATTTGCCATTAAAGTTGAAAGTGGGTACTGGTGGTAATGCTGGTCTGCTTATGCTATTTTGAAATCCACTTAATAGTGGAGGTTGATGGTGCATTATTATGCTATTGAAAGAAGCTCTTCTACCTTGTGGCCTTGTGCTATTTGCTAATGATGGTCCACGAAATTCCATACATGTTCAACAAATTAATCTTGATAAGATATCAACTAGTGTATTGTCATTACCTTTTATATGTTAAAAAATTAGTTTAAAACCATTTCCTATAATTGAATCAACAAAATTAACCCATCTTCGGGCTACCTGTTTATTAGCATGTATCTTATTATAATGAGAAACTATGTTTTAACAATATGTTCTAATCGTAAATACTTCATTATGTAAAAATAAAGAAAATGCTTCAAGTGAATTAATTATCCCTAAAATTTCTAAATCTGTTGATGGTAATCTTGACTGTACATCACTAAATTTTCCTGATGAATATCTACAAACTTGTTCATCAGACTTTGGTGACTCCTTATGCTTTTTCTGGTATAAGATAAAATTCGTTCATCAGACTTTGAACTAATTTTATATCTTCACTATTAAAATATTTTTGTCCTACTTTGCTAGTTTTACTATGTAATACTGCTATTTTCCTTCCTAAATCAGAGATAAAATTTCTTGCATAATTTAACAATCCTAAAAATGCTTGTAATTGTTTTTTGTCTTCTAACTTATCTAGAAATTCTAAGACCTTTTTAGTTATATGATCTTGTAATTGTATTGTACCTGACTTGATATATATTCCTAAAAATTATATATCTTGCTTTTCTAATGCTATTTTATTTTTGCTAATCACAATTCCATTATTAATAAATTCTTGTAAAACTATCTCTAAGTGTTTTATATGTTCATTTCTATTTTTACTATGTACTAAGATATCGTCTGCATAAACACTACAAAAATTATCACATTTCTCGAAAATTTGGTCCATCTTTTTTTGAAATATCGGTGGAGCATTTTTAAGTCCAAATGGCATGACAAGCCACTCAAAATGTCCTTCTGGACAAGTAAAAGTTGTCCACTCAATTGATTCTTTTGCCAATCGTATTTGCCAAAAACTTGATTTGCAATCAAATTTGCTAAAATATTTACTCTCTTGAATTTTATTTATAAGCTCATCCTTATTTAGTAACTTATAACTATCTTCATATGTATTATCATTTAATCTCTTGTAATTATAAACTATTCTAGCTTTACCTCTCTTTAGTTCTGAATGTTTTCTTACAATAAATGCTGTTGATCGATGTCTAGACTTAGAAGGTCTAATTACTATTAAATTTAACAACTCTTTTATTTGTTACTCAAACTCTTGTTTATCTATTAAACTACAAGGCATATCAAACGTCTTAATGGTTAAATATGGGTTAATTATATCTAATTTTACTAGTATTTTATTTTTACTCCAATGTAACTGCGGGTCTTCTCCTATAATTCTAGTTTGTTCTGCTAATTGTAATAATTCTTCTAAACTCCTTGGTTTACTTAACTATAATATTTCTACACAATTTCCTTCTTATAAAATCGGATATTCATGTTCAAATATGTCTTCATCAAACTCTTCTACGTTATTATGCTCATCATTTTCTTTTGAGTTTTCTAAATGATAACTATCTTGGCCACTAGACTCTTCTATACTTATGCTTTTGTATGCTTCTACAGCATTACTTTGGTTAGTTATTGTAATGGCTCTTTTGAAAAATGTTATGTTAGGGTTCATAAATAGAAAACCTTGTAAACTTTTCAAAAAATTTAAACCTAAAATAAATGGATATAATCCTACTGGTGAAACAAATGTTAATGGTAAATTAAATTGTTGTTTTTCTACTTTAATAAACTCATTATTTATACAATGTGTTAAGTAAACCGGTCTCTCTTCAAATTGTGTTAGTCTCACTGGTTTTGCTAATTTTTGTCTATATTTTTCTGGTACTAACTCTTCTTTTATGACACTCTTTGTACTCTTTGTATCTATCATAGCTGTTGTTTGTATCTTATGTTCTTTTGCTAATTCTATTTCACAATTTATGGTAATTAAAGAACCATTTTTTGGTTTTTCTATACTATGAACAATATTTCCTAATATTTCAGTACTTTCTTGTGATTTTGCTTATTTTGCTGAATTAACTTCAAATAACCTATTACTATAACATTTTACTGGCCAACCTAAATTAATGTATTTATATTCTTCTTCATGCTGTTCTTCTATGAATGCACACATATACTCTTCTAGATTACTATTTGTGCTACTTAAATTTTTTGAGTCTGAATCCATCATGTTAATACTCTCTATACTATAAGTACTCTCATTATCACTTAAGTCGTCTAAACTGTATATTGATTGAATATCCTCATCTTCTTCTAACTTAAACAACTTCATTAAATGTACTTTTTCTTTCAACTATTTACCTAATTTTAGACATTTAGGTCTAATATGTCCAGCTTCGCCACATGAATAACATTTACAACTACTCTTATTTTTTGGGGCTTTATATTTTCTAATCCAAGGTCTGCCACTTCTTTTTCTGAATTGTTTTGGAATATATTTTCTTTTCCTATATGTTCTTGAAGGTCTTATACTGAAATTCTTATGTTGTTTGTAGGGTTTATATGACTTATATTTCTTTTTGTATATTTTCTTATACTTATTTTTTTTATGACAACCATATTGTTATGGTAAATCTATATTTTTACAACTCATGTAAAATTGCTTCCTAATTTGTCTCTTAGCTTTTATTTGACTACACTCTTGTCTAAGTATATCATATACATGTTGAATTCTAGGTCCTATTGCAATGTCATTTTTCTTTGGATGTTTTTGCCATTCATTCCAAATCTTTTCTCCTATTGGTCCTTTTATTTTTGTCATGTAAGTATCTAATAAATTAATATCACTAATTCTACCTGTTCTTCCTAAATATTTAAAGAAATTTGTGGTATACTCAGCCATATATTGTAAATCACAAATTTGTAATTGTTCTAAATTTCTAATTTCCCTTATTTGTTCTTGTTCGCTTCTGCCATCTAACCTATTATGATCTAAAAACTCTTATTTAGTCAAAGTAAAAAACCATCAATATTAAAATATGTTTTAGCTGCCTGATGTTGTTCTGGATTTTGAACTTTCCATGGCTGGAAATAATCAAAAACTAAACCATCCAAAGTATGCTCAAAGTAATCTAACATGTTTTGTGAATTACTAAAATCTAACATTAATGCTACATGTACGCAACATTTTTCCCATCTCTCAATCATTCTTTCCCAATCTTGTGGATCTACATTATCTAAATTTAATATAGTACCAGCTATATTAATTTGTTCTAACCCTCTCAAATATAGAATCCTATTTTTTCTAGGTTTTATCATACTTTCTTCCATATAGTCTACTTTTGCTTTTTCATTATATTGTTCATTTGTTGGTCTCAAAAATTGTTGATCAGTTCTACTTGCGTGTCTTAGATTTTCTACTCCTGATGTACTACTTTCTTCTACTAGATTACATTCTGCTTTCAATTCTAATAAATTTTTATATTCTTTGGATCCTAAAATATGTTCTACTCCTATTTCTAAGATTAATTTTTTCATCTCTTCGTCTAAAATTCTATGCAGTCCTAAATCATGTCTTATATTTTTCCAAATATTGTTCTTCATCTAAATGATCAATATTTGCTATAAGCTTATCTACAATATGATCA
The DNA here is from genome assembly GCF_916048215.2 of Malus sylvestris. Lineage (NCBI taxonomy): Eukaryota > Viridiplantae > Streptophyta > Magnoliopsida > Rosales > Rosaceae > Malus > Malus sylvestris. The sequence goes on along the minus strand of NC_062274.1, from coordinate 29,686,136 downwards.
AAGTTTTGCTCAACTAAATTAATATCTACATTATCAAAAACCATATGTATACTCTCATTTTCAATCTCACTCTCATCCTCTTCTATTTTTTCTAGTTGCTTATAATTACTAAACCTAATTGTTGCTTGACCTGTACCAGTTTCATATATTTATACTTTATCTGGTTGTCTATTTGTTGCTACTTGTAAATTAGGCAATGTCCACTGAGTTCCTTCTAAAAAACTATTATCTACGGGTTTTTCTTCTAACATATTTACATGTTTACTACCAAATGTTTGAACTAAATTTTGAAACTCTAAATTAAACTTATGATTATAACTATCAGACACTTTACCTATATAAATTAAGCTAATACACAAATTTTTATATTCTCCTTTCATATTATAATTTTTTGTTATTATGCTCACTTTAATTTATTTACTAAATTCATTAATTGTCATAACATAATTTGGAATACAACGTATGACTGCTAAGTTTAAACTTAAGTTTACTTCAGCTGTTGCTATTGCTGCTTGTTGGTGATTATCCCATCTATCATTATATATGTATACTAATGCTTTTTTGCCTACTTGTGCTTTGGTTAATCCTGTTATTCCAATTAATATTGTTCCTATATGAATCTGACTAAAATATGATTTTCTCAAATGAGTAACTGCTTCTTTACTAATTAGATTAAGTGTGACTTCTTTATTAATATAGCTAACTTCATGTTGACTAATGCTACTTACAATTCTACTTCTGTTTTCAAATAAACCTAATTGATACAAGTTATATTTATTTTTCTGTGTTCTCTCAAAACCTCTTCGAATAAATTCTTGTGCTTCTTTTTCATTTGGATAAATATCTTCAGCTCTAACTACTTCTTTTCCTTTTTTCCTAAAGAGTTCCATTTTCTATTATCAAAATGATTTAGCTTAGGTCTTCTAATATTATTATTTGCACTTAAAGTTAAATTTTCTAATTTATCTAGCAAAGGTGGTGGAAGTGATGAAGATGCGTTATGTAAAACTTGCTTTATTTCTGCTATTTGTTCTTCAACTTGATGTAATTTTTCAGCCAAACTTAAAACTAATTGAATAATCAAATTATTTTGCCTAATGGGAATATTACTACTAGATACTTGTGTTGAAAAATCTGTTATACCTACTGGTTCTTTATCTAGCTTACTAATTTATTTCAAAGCTTGGATATATTTTCTGCTAGTTCTAGAATCAGTCATTAAACTAATAATTTATCTATTTTATTATGTAACTTTTCTACTTGTTCACTTAACTCTTTTGTACTAATTTAATTTTTTGAACTTCTAATTTTAGCTGCTTAACTATTTCTAATGATCTAAGTTCTACTTGCTTCGGCTTACTATCTATGAGATTAACAAGCTCTTTTATCTCTCTTTTGCTAGGAAACCTTTGAATATTTTTATTATTATCTTCTAACTGAGATGTAATATAATCTAAATTTTGTCTAATTATTTTTATGGAATTTTTCTGAAAATGCTCTAACAACTAGTTTAACAAATGATTATGCTTATTAGTTTCTAATTTTATGTTTTCTGCTTGACTAATAATAAGATCTACAATACTATTGGCTTGTGGATTTTCTTCACTAAGCAAAATATGATTATGCTTTCTCAATGGAAAATAACAAACTAAACTATTTTGGTCTAAGGTTATTTTTCATTTTTGAGGTTCACTAATTTCTAAATTAAGATAAGCTATCATAAACTATAATCTACCTTTCTTTAAAGTTACAGCTAATTGGTTTCTTAGAAACTCTCTTTCTTCTCCCAGGGTCTCTAAAACTTGATATGTTCCTCTTTTTGCTTCTAAAACTTTATGTTGAACTTCTGTATTATTATATTTACGAATAAATGAAGGATGTTCAAGATAACCAAGATAAAACTTCTGATTCTTCAAAGTACTGGTAATTCTTTTGGATATATATGCTAATCTTCTCTTTATGCTATTTATAATTGGATGTCTGGGACAATAAATACCTGGTGGTTGTGACTGACAAGGTCTACAAAGACAATAATATATGTTGTTTATACAAAATAAACAAGTGTGATATCAGTTGTGTTAATTACTTCCATACTCAAGGTACTTTACTATTATAATTATACTATTAAAATGCTAAACCTGGCTCTGATACTAAATTCGCACAGCAAGGCCCAGTTAAATAGTTAGATGGTCATTATAACAACTAGACATAGAACCTTGCACATGGAACTTGACATGGTTCATCATGACGGCCACTCACAGTACAAGTATAAGGCCTTAACAGCTGAACTCAAAAGTACGAAGAACTCAAAGGTACCCTGCTTAATGTGCAGTTATTTGTATAACAAGCATTCAACTATAACAGAGTGCTCGAACAAAGTATGATCATCAGTTTAGTAGGTTAATAATATAACTACAATAGTGTTTCTCTGTTTTGGACTAGAAGTCTAATTAAACAAACACACTAAAGAAAGAAAACAAAAGTTACTTAAGACTTGGAGATTGCTTGAATATGTACACTTGAACTTTTATTGATATATGGAATGTTTACAAAGATAGTTGTTCACAAGAAAGTGTTTACAAGGATGCTATAAAGACTACAGATGCTTGAGTGTATAAAGATTGAAGGTTGGTGTGAGTATGGTGTTTCTATGCTATGTTGTTTCCGTGTGTTTACAATGAAAGGAATTTCTCCTTATATACATTGAATGAGGATGCTAACATACAAAATTCTTTACAATTGAATGGTGTGCCTTATCTTCCCTTTTGGCACTATTTCTGAATCTGTAGAGACTGTTTCTGATTCTGACGGGATCTTGCCTTTTCTTCCTTTTGCTTTGATAAAGGCCATGTGAACCCATGTGAATCCTCCTGCATGGTTTATATTCTAGAGCTCGTGCCCTTACTTTATCATTTTGCATTCAATTATTGTCTAGAAGTTTTCAAGGGTTGCTGCATGTTTTGTCTCTCTGGAGCCCTCATTTGTCACCTTTCTTATGCCCAATTTGGGTATTACCAACAAATTTTGTCCTGATGGTTAAAAGGAAACTTTTCAGAGGCTTTTGGTTAGTTTTCTATTTTTGAAAAGAGTGATCAAAAGTGAAACAATATGTCAAAAGCGTCTATTCCAACTAATAGCCCTAAATAATGTGATCAACTTGTAAATAATGTGAGTCACAAAAGTTCCAAAGCTCTAGTTGTTAAAATATGTTATAGAATAGGATGACGTATGCCGCATATGATATTCATGTTTTCTGGATAAGCTCCTCAGGACATGTGTGTATAAGCAAACTTGATATATGAACACAGACAAAAACAATACCAGATCCCTCTGTGAAGCAATGAACCAACATGATTATAATACAAGATTTTATGTATGTTAGTTGCTTCCCCCTCACGGCATGTGTTTAATATGTTCAGAGAATGCCATAACTCACACACATGCATCCATGAATTTGTCAACCAAAGAAACACATGAAAAATAATCTAAATAAGAGATCTTTTCCTTCCTTACATCTTTGTTACTAACCAATACATGCAATAAGTTTCATTTGCCTATGTATTTTTAAGGATATTCATTAATGTAACATGAATTTGTAACAGAATAGAGGGTGGTAAAATGCAGCGTCATTACAAGAAAATGAGTTCTACAACACTAACAAATTACGAACCATGATTGTTTTCTATATATTAATACATCCCAAATAAAATCCAGAAATCTTCAAACCATAGCCACTCTTCATGATTGTCAAACACCTTGACTATGGAGTAACACAAACCAATTGATATCAATCCTTGCCAAAAACACCTTAACATTCGAAAGTTACGCGCGCAACTTCATCATTAGTAGTCATATAGTCTTTATTTTATGATTAGATTTAACATTCGTTTTCCGTCCAATTACTTTGAGATCTAATATAAGTGGTGAAAGATGTTACCATGCTTCGAACTGCAATATCCAAATGTATGTACTTCGCCAGATTGTTATGATGACGAAATTCCTTTTTGTTGAAAATCCTTATTATTCTCACCGCAAAAGAATCACTGATTTACAATAATGAATTTGACAAACTCGGAACAATGATGACATTCATTACAGTGTATATATTAGGATAACTTTGACACGTGAATATAAATTAGTTAACGCTAGAGACATCAAAGTTTCAATTTCCTTCGATGAAGTTAAGAAATGTGCGGTAGGAGCTATATATAGCTTCTGCACAAAGTTCAAGTATATTTAGAACCCTGGAGTATTTTCCACCACAAATAGCAACTTTGCAGTTGCAGGTAAAAGGTTTATAACTTTCCTCAATGAAACAAAATTTGAAAATGAAATTATTACTAGGTAAAATCCCAGTTGATGATTTGGCAGACAGTGTCACGTGTTGGTCCTTAAAGTCTATTAGAAAGAGAGCTTAAAGCTGACCCCGAGAGAGAGAGAGAGAGAGAGAGAGAGAGAGAGAGAGAGAGAGAGCTTAGAGAAGCTTTCTTTTTTCTTTTGGTCAACAGAGCTAAAAGAAGTTGGGTTCATAGATCTCCTCAAAAAGTTCAGTAATTTTGATATGATTCATCAGCTAAACAAGATCATTACCAGCGCTTGGAGTAGTTTCAAAGGCTTCGGATCGAAAAGTGCAAACGTACTAAAATTTCCAGTAGGATTACTCTGATGTAGTCTCATATAGTTGAATTTGTGTATTTTTCAAATCGTTTAATTATTTGATGGTTACTAAAGTTTCTAAGTAAATAAAGAGTATTTTAATTAACAGTAGAATAATAATTAAATGACTAAACTAGTTTTTTTGGCAAAAAAAGAAAGAAAGAAAGACTCAACTAGTTTCCATAGAAAATTATCTAGTACTAAGAAAAATATCTTGCATTCTTCTCTCTTGCTTCACTAAAAAGAAATGCAAGATGAATAGATTTTTTATAAGTGCTAATAATAATTTTTAATATATAATTTTAAATAAAATTGTGAATAATAATCTCTTAAAAGTAGTCCCGAATTGATACGATTTCGATCATTAATTTTGCGTAACAATATTGCAAATTAAAGAAGAAAGGCACATGAAGAAAGTAATTAGCATTCTTAAAAAAGAAGTGCTTAATTTAATTTTAACCAAACTTGTAATGATTATTCTGGGATAGCCCGATTGACTTGGAGAAAAAAACAATTGAATGCTTCTAGCTATGTGTTTAGCAATCACCTGCATGATGATATTCTACAAGATATCATTGTATATTGTCTTCACTCTCTTTTCATCATTGCTTGTAATACTTATGCATGGCGTGTGCCTATGTAGACTAGACAGATTTAATTAAATTTATTATTTTGTGTAAATAAATGTCTATTTATACTTAAAATATATATAATTTCATCATAAACTACAAAATAGAATGACATATATATTATGAGTTATTGGAACATAATGAAAACATGGGAAACAAGCATATAATGTGTGTTTATTTAAATATTCAATAAGTCTCTTACAATATATTAAAAAAAATGAAATGCAAAATGAAAGTTATCTATTTTTTGTCTAAGTGAGTCGCAACCTAGGCAGGTTTTGGCGAGATAGGCAGGTGCCTAGTGGTTCTAGGCGGGTGCTTCAGTAGGTCTAGGCGCTCTTTCTTAATTTTCAAATGCCTAGGCATTAATCCGGGTGGTGACCAGCCGCCTAGTGCCTAGGCGGCACTAGGCTGAGATTTTTAGAACAATGATAAAAAAAGAGTAGAATTCTCTTCCTTTCTAGTCTCTTTATTTCCTCTTTTCTTATTTGAACGGTTACGGTTAAACCACGTTAATGTTTTATGTTAATTTTTTAATAGTCAGAAGAAGACAAAAAGTAATATATGAAAGTAAGGAAAAGAAGGGAATGAAAATAAAAGATGAGAGAATCCTACTCCAATAAAAATATTGCTGCTTTGTTTGACGAAAAATTAAATATTGCTGCTTTGAACAGTAGAAGCTCAATGTACTCCAAATTTAATCAGTTATGGCAATTTTGAGTAATATCTGACGAACTACGATACTTAAAAAGAAATTACATATGAAGGCTTCGTTTGGTACACCATGTAACACACCGGATAGGACTAATAATACGGAGTACGGTGTTTGATGTCTGGTTGTATTAAATAGCCACTGGATTAAATAATTCGGGCCCACCTACTTTATACGGTAAACACCCGCTTGCTTATACCCTCCAAAACCATGGTACAATTTAGTCGGTCACTCTTTCCTTTCTCTCTGAATGCACTGTCGATCCTCTCTAGACACTCTCTATGCCTCTTGCGCTTGCTCTCTCGTTTGAATCCAAGGTTGGTCTTCTTAAACGCCTTCTTCTTCGTCTGAATCCCAGTTCATCTTTTTCTTCTTCCTAGGTTCCATACCTCCCTTTGTTCTTCCTTGCTCCTTCTATTTTTCTTGCAATTTTCTTTCAATTGATTGAATCTAGTTATTGTTTTCTCTCTAATTATGCAATTGATTATGTCATTTTGTGTTTTAATTAGAATTTTCGAATTTTAGGGTTAGTTGTTGGGGTTGAATTTTAGATTTGTTGTTGGTGTTGAACTTTCATCCATGTCAATATGTTGTTGATGTTGAACTTTCATCCATGTCAATATGTTTTCCCAGTATGATCAAGATTAAATGGTACCCTTTGTCAAAAATTTTAGTTGAGAAAACAGCATGGGATTTCTGCAAAGAAAATGGGATTAATTTGGTAACCATCCTACCCATCTTCGTGATCGGGCCTAGTTTGCCCCCTGATTTGATTGGTTCATCATAAAGGGGTCCTGTTTGGGTAGGAATATCGCTTGTTGGCCTTCCTGGCTCGAGCACACAGCTCATCGCAGAGTTGGCACTTTGGTTGACTGTCGGGCTCTTGCTTTGTTTTTCAGGTTGCAAGAAGATGACATGATTAATTCTGAAAGGTGCCTTTGTCGAGCCTTAAGTATAGGCCGTGAGGCTCACAGTCAAAACTAACTTAAGTGCTGAGGCGTGCCACTGCCATCTCAATATGGCAGATGTGAAATGAGTGGATTTAAGTCGATTATTTGCACCCCAAGTTACTCTAACTTCTCATCATCAAAGGATTGTCGTGGATGGGTTAAGTCTACATTAGATTCTTTTCTATGCCTTTAGATCAAGGACTTTTGTATATCTTGTATGGTAGAAGGGCAGAGGTCCAGGTCTAATCACGACATTAAGTGGATCAACTCTTATGATGATGAAACCCTTTAATTAAAACCAAATCTGAGAGTAAGCTGAACTTTAGATCATTAAGAGACCTAAAATGATTTGAATACATACTAGGGAATTCATTACAACATTAGATCTATTAAGTAAAAGACAAAATAAAGGGAATCGGGCAAGATTGAACCTTGTCGGGCAAGGCTGGTCCTTTCGCCATTTCTTTTCTTTGCCACTACAGGGGTTTGAGGATTTCAAGGGAGAATGGATGACAAATAAAGTTACAAGAGAAATCGATACTACTTGGTACGCAGCAGAGCTATTAAACTAGACAAAAGATGACTTTTGTTAGAGCTAATCCTAAAAATGATTGAGGTTAAGGGCTGACTACAGCTTCGTATGCAAATCTAGCTTGAGCAGAGTTTATGTATTTGTTTGTTTGATTGGTTGAGTGTCCTTGTCTCTGGGCCCTCTTACTCCTTTTATAGGCGAATTAGCCTAACTACTTGCAGCTTGGTTCCTGCCCGAAAGTAGCTGAGAGGTAGTGACTCATCAATAATTTATGTACTCTGCCATTCAAAAAGTGCTTTTGGGCTGAAAGTAGGTTGATTTCCATCAAGTGTCACTTCTTTCAAGCCACTAGCCTTTGCATTAAATGGGCGAGTACTTCATAAATCTTGAAATGAATATTTGGGCTTAGGTGATGAGCTTCGGGCAAAACCTCCTCCTTGGTTCTTGTTGGGCTTCTCTTCCTATTAGTCCAAAGTTCAAATATCAACCCAAACAATGCCCCCTTCAATCGTTATTAAACTTGTAAACTGAGGCGTTTTAATAATGATTGAATAGTTACCACGCGCCTACACTCGGTATGAGCGTCATTTAATGCAATCGTCGTTAACTGAGTCTTTTCCACTAACCCACGATTTTTGCCCTTTAATCAACAACTCATTATGTCATTTCCTTTAAACGGCTTAAAACCTCTGATTTTCCAATTTTTCCCAAATTCCTAAGGCTTTTAAAAATCTTTCCTGCTTCTGGCTTCTTCTTTTCTACCCTTTTAAAAATTTCATTTTTATATTTCCCTCCAAATCTTAATCGATGGCCCCAAAAAATTCTTCAAACCAATCTTCATATGAATCTGGTGAGGGTATAATCACCCTACGCCGTCTGCTTAATGCTTTTCATCATCCTCGGATAGATCTACATTTTGAACTCTTTTTTTAGGAGGAAGGGGTCCACTCACTGGGACCTGCATGGGTCTCTCAAGTTCCTTCTGCAATATAAGCCAGTATGCCCAAGGCCAATTGGTTCACTCCAAACCCGTTTCTGGCTGAATCGGGCATTTCTTCGTCCAAGTGGTCAAATCACCACCGTGGCTTCCCTTTAATGAACGATGAAGCTTGGGTTAAATGGATAAATGAGCTTGAGCCCATCTTAAAAAAGAAATGGATGAGTAACGGTATCTATGAGCTGATAATGCTTTCAAAGACCACCACAGTGGCAAAGCCATAATTATTGACCACTGCTCTTCTTTTCTGGAACTCGGGCACCAATACCTTTGACTTCACGATGGGTCCCATGTCTCCTACTATCTTGGATATGGAACAAATTTTCAGGCTAAGACCATCGGGCATAATTGTGGACATAACTCATGATTGGGCTCTCACTCTTCGCCCGATTGTTGAAAGTTCGGGTACAAGCTCGGGCACATCGGCTATCTTTCTTCAGTTAGAATACAACTCAACAACTTTTCAAAGTTATGGGACGTCTTTCAAGGGTTTTATCCCTTTTGTGAAAAACAACTTTGGTGCAGGTTCTTCTAATGCCAACATAGATCAAGAGCATATGTATTTTCTCTTGTACTGGCTCAACAAGCATGTTTTTCCCAATAAATCCAAGGGGGTGAAGGTCGAATGGATTCCCTTGGTAGAAGCCCTTCACAATTTTGATGATGTAGCCACATGTCCCTTCTTCCTTTCTCACTTCTATCATCTCCTTTTCGAAATGACTCGGGGTAAACCATTTGAGACCAACCTTAATGGGCCCATCTAAATGATCCAATTAAGGTTGCAATGGTACTTCCCAGAGTTTCGGGAAATTAACTTAGAGTTCCTAGAGGGTGTAGCCTCTACCCAAATTTTAGCCGAAGGTCCCCCCACAGATCATTCAACATTTGCCTGCTTTTATTTTTTCAGAGTCTGCAGGACTCGGGCAGACTTAGAATGGGGAGCATCTTTTTTTCGCAAATGTCCGTGGTTTCTTAATCAGGCTTTCCAAGATGCTCTTGTAGAGGACGCTGACCCTTTATGCAGAGAGAAATTTATCAACTGTATTCAATCGCGGGATTTAGCCTGGGGAGTTCGCAGCGATCGTTATGAATGCGAACTGGAGGTTTATCATCCTAACTTCTGTAGTAGACAACTGGTCTTTAGGCAAGCTACCCCAATCCCATTTTTCGATTCTATTCATTGTGGTACCTCATACCGCCTCCTATCTCCTCAAGAAGATATTTTTCAAGCTGCCCATCATAGCCTTAAGGTTATGAGCAAGGTTGCCTAAAAACCTTTGATCCTTAATTTTGAGTATACTTCGGCTTTTTCTTCTTGGTGGGAGGCGAAATGGATCAAGAAATATGGAGGAGATCTGCAGGAAGCCCATGACCGTCTCTTCAGCCAACTTTCTCTCAGATCTTTTCCTAGCTCAGGTGAACTTAAAAGTTGGAAAGAAATGGTTTCTCGAAAGAATCAGCTTCTTTTGATAGGTACTTTCTGTGCTCTCAATTCCTTCTTTATAAAAAAACTTTATACATCAATGATTTTTTAATTCTTCATAATTTTCATTCCCTCCAGCCCAAAGGACCATAGAAACGACAGATGTTGGGTCAGAAGAAGAATCTGCCGACTCATTGATCCTTCAAGAAGCTGCAAACGAAGCTAGAAGGTGAGAAATTAGAGGATGTGGGGATACCTCTGACCTTCTTGGAGACTTAGAGGTTAAGGGAAAGCTCAAAATAAGTACTTAGGCCCCTAAACGGTCACATATTATTGTGACGGATACCTCTGATTCTGATATTGAACAACGACTAAAATCTAAGCGGGCATCCCCAACCAGGAGAAGTACAAGAGCTCAAACCTCCAAGTCTTTCAAAGCTACTTCTGCTTCAAAAGCCTCTACCACTGCCGTGGATAAGAAAAAACAAAAAGCCCCCAGTAAGTATATTTTACCTTAATCTTCCATTCATACCTCACGCTTGGGAAACAACGGTTTGGTCCTTCTTGTAATCAGGACCTTCGTTATCAAAAAGGCCTTCTTTGGTTTTAAAGGACGCTCCATTGGATGTAGAAAGCCAACGAAGAGCTAAAGATCCCCAAGATGCGGTCCTTGAAGAATTAAAGGTATAGACTGCCCCCTTCTTTTCTTAGAATTCTTTCCCCTCTTTCTCTTTTTGATAACTTTTTTACCCGATTATCTGTATCAGGAAATTCGAGCAGAGAAGATCTCTTTGCCTGAAGCTTCTTCTCCTTCAGCCCGATCAAAGCAAGCCCTTTTTTTCCAAGCACAACCCACCCCTTTAAAGGTGACTCCAATTTCTCAGTTTGATCATCGAACTGGGTATATGATGCATTATGTGGAGGATGACAATGATTCGGTAAGTATCCGTTTCTGCCATCCTATACCCGAAATTCTTTTTCTCAACTTACTATCCTTCCATATTTTCAGCCTGCCTTGGTACAAGAATTTTAGCACACACCAACTCCTACTTTTAGAGAGCTGATAATTCCTGAGATTCTTGTAGCGTCCAAGGTGACCAATCCTTCTAAGCCTCAAGTTCCTCCACAGGTATATTTTTTATTTGATTCTTCTTGCTTCTCTTTTCTTACAGGTTAGTTACTGGCTTTCACTACTTCTTCTACTCTCGCAGGCTTCTGTTGAGGTCTCGGGTACCATTTCTCTTCCACCAATAGGTAAAGAAGACCTTTCCTCACAATCACAAGAGATTACTCCCCCTCCTCTTCTTTCTAAAGCTCCGGGCTTATCTCAGGTATAATGATCTTTCATATTTTACCTTTTCCTGGCTTGAACACTTCTCTCTTATCATATTTGTCTTGGTTGCAACAGGATCCTGGAGAGGGTTCGGACAAGTCCCCTCCACGCTTGGTGCATAAGGGAGATCTTCCACATTTTTCTTCAGTCTTCGAGGTTACAGGGGCCTCTATCCCCTGTCCTGAGCAGCGAGCCAAGACTGCTGCAACAACTTCTCCTACTTCCACTCTTTCTTTTGAGAACCTTCCCATTCTTCCTTCTAAAGTTGTACCTGTTGTTGCAACTGAAAGTGTCAGAGACATGCCCCCAGCTTCATCAACAACATCCTTACTCGATCTAGTGAAGAAGTTTGGCCAGATTAAAAACAAACTACAATCTCCTCCAACAATTTCTGAGCTCCCTTTATTTCAGCGTGCTCGCAAGCTTTTCAAGGATTGGAGAAAAAAAGGCTTCACAACTTCTTTTAGTCTTAAGGTACTTTATGATGTAGAAACAAGCCCTTTTTGAACTTCACCAAGCTGAGCTGCTGCCCCCAGCTCAATACAAGTCATTTCTGAGTTTCTTCGAGAATTTGCGAGCATTAAGGGATCAGCATCTTAAGGCAGAGTGAGCCTCTAATAGAGTAAAGTGCTTTCGAGAAAAGCATGTGAAGAGTACAACTGTGCTCCGGCAATTGGTAGAGGAAGGACCAGTAATGGAAGCAAGGATCACAGTGGTTGATTCTGAAATTTAGAGTTTAGAGGAGCAGCTGTCATTACTTAAAGCTGAAAAGATGACCTTTTCCAACCAACTTTCCCAGAAAGTAGAGGAGATGGAGAAAGCCTAGCAAGAAGTTGAAGATTCTGAGAATCAACTAGTGAATAGCAATATGTACTTAGGACAGCCAGATAGAATCTTTGCTATCATGCAAACTTACTTCTCTAGAATAGTTGCTTTAGCTGAAGATGTAAAGTTATTGGATTAAGATTTTTGTAATCCCCTTATGAAATGAAATCTTCTTTTAATCCGAATCCCTTTTTCTGCGTTTTCAATAGCAGAAATTTCTTTCTTTCTTTCTATTCTTTGATCACTTTTTGATTGATTATGGTTCCTGCTGGGGACACCTCTATCTGGTGTTTCCGTTGGTATTGAGTTGTACAAACATTCCCCCCTTTATTACAGCTGCTTTTGACTTGTTTAGAGAGCTCCATCTATAGGCTTATTCACCTTACCTTCATCTCCCAAGTGGTTTTTTCCTTCTCCTTCCTGGCCCATATTAAGTTGATCATGTTGATTGGGGCTTCTGGGAAATGACATGTGTCAATCATCATGTTGGTCTGAGGTTTCTCTAATAGCAACTTCCCTTTAACCATGAGATCTTGTATCCAATCTCTGAACTGAACACAATTAGTGATAGAGTGGTTGAAGGTATGGTGCAGCTTACAATACCCTTTCCCTTTTAAGGCCATCTCCAACCGAAGGGTCCAGAGGGCCAGAGGGTCGAAAATAGCCCGAAAATCGTCTCCAACAGAGGGCTAGGCCAGAGGGTTGTGGAATCTAATAGGGCCCCAAGAAATCAGAAAAGGCCAAAGGGCTAAAGGGCTGGCCACTTTCAGCCAACTAGCCAACCCCAGGCTGGCCACTTTCGCCGTTTCTTTTCTTTGCCATTACAGGGGTCTAAGGATTTCAAGGGAGAATGGATGATAAATAAAGTTACAAGAAAATCAATACTACTTGGTGAGCAGTAGAGTTATTAAACTAGACAAAAGATGGCTTTTGTGAGGGCTAATCCTGAAAAGGATTGAGGTTGGGGGCTGACTACAGCTTCGTATGAAAATCTGGCTTGAGCAGAGTTTGGGTATTTGGTTGTTTAATTGGTTGAGTATCCTTGTCTCTGGGCCCTCTTCCTCCTTTTATAGGCGAATTAGCCTAACTGCTTGCAGCTTGGCTCCTACTCGAAAGTAGTTGAAGGGTAGTGACTCATCAGTAATTTACGTACTCTGCCATTCAGAAAGTGCTTTTGGGTTGAGAGTAGATTGATTTCCATCAAGTGTCACTTCTTTCAATACACTAGCCTTTGCATTAAATGGGTGAGTACTTCATAAATCTTGAAATGAATATTTGGGCTTAGGTGATGGGCTTCAGGCAAAACCCCCTCCTTGGTTCTTGTTGGGCTTCTCTTCCTGTTAGTCCAAAGTTCAAATATCAACCCAAACAGGTCATTCTTGAGCACCCCACTCAAGACTCTTCGGGCAAGGCTCTTCGGGCAAGGCTGAAAGAGAAGGACATAGTTAACTTTGAGAGGTGCCTTTGTGGGGCCTTAGGTATAGGCCTTGAGGCTCACAATCAAGGTTAACATTTAGGTGCTCAGGCGTGCCACTGCCATCTTTAGCATGGCAGATGTAAAATGGTTGTCGTTCTTTCATTGTATATATATATATATATGTATCCAAGAAACCGTGTTTAGTTATAACAGGTGCCTTTGTGGGGCCTTAAATGTAGGCCTTGAGGCTTCCCATACATAACTAAACCAGTACTCGAACACATCATATGTATTCTTGTGATTGTAGGAGTCTTCTAACCATTATATTTCTGATTACCCGAATCCAAGGAATAGAACGAACCCAAATGGGTGCCTTTGTGGGGCCTTAGGTGTAGGCCTTGAGGCTTCCCATCAAAGTTCATTCTTATGCTTAGACTCTTAAGATCGCTGAATAGGATGAATCCAAATGGATGCCTTTGTGGGGCCTTAGGTGTAGGCCTTGAGGCTTTCCATTAGAGTTCATCCCATGCTTAAGCGTTCTATGATGATATAATAGAAAGAAAACTAGAAGGTAGGTCGATTACTTGCGCCCCAAGTAACTTCGGACTTCTCGTTTATCAAGGATTGTCGTGGATGGGTTAAGTCCACATAAAGTTCTTTTTTATGCCTTGAGGCCAAGGACTTTTAAACTAATCAGATTTACATGCCTGCGGGCTTAGGACTTGGATCTAATTTAAGCATTGAAGATATATTTAAATCAGATCCAAGTGTTGAGAAAGCTTTGTCATCGTGATTTTGCTAGAAACAACTTGCATATAACTAAAAACATACAACATATCGCTAGACTTTAAAGAAAGAAAAGACAAAGACAGAACAAAGCAGGTCGGGCAAGATTAAACCTTATCAATTAAGGCTGATCGTCTTGCAGGTCCCTATCTTTGTGGTTCTGTCAAAGGTCTGAAAGTTTAGGTGGAAAGGGGAAAGGAGAATACAAAAGGGTGAATCGATACTACAACAAGTTTGAACAAGGTAGCAGAGCTATTACAAAGTTTAGGAGAAAAGATTATCCCGAGGGGGATGAAAGCTTGGGCTGACTACAGCTTCGTTTTGAAAGACAAATCTGGCTTTTTGAGCAGAGTTTGTGCTTTTGTTTGTTTGTTTGAGTGTCTGTTTGTTTGAGTGTCCTTATTCCTGTCTTCTCTTCCTCCTTTTATAGACTACTCGGTTTGGCTCCTGTAGCAACAGCTTTGCCCGAATGCGGTCTGAGGGTGATGACTCATCAACTTTATTACATGTAATGCCACCATAAAGTACTTTATGGGCTGTGCAGTCTAATCAGTCTACACCACTTGGTCCTTGGGTAGGTAGGCAAATGGCCTTTGTGAATTGTATCAAGTCAGAAAAGGCCCTTTCCTGCCTTCCCAGGTCTCGGTTGGGCTTTGATCTTCTATTCCTCTAGGCCTCCTTTTGGGCCGACTCTATCCTTGGGCCTAAAGTTCAGTTTTTAACCCAAACAGTGCCCCCTTCAATTGATATTAAACCTGGAATTCCAGGCGCCAATATTAATTGAAAGAGATTCCCTATTAAACCCACGAATACCTTGCGATTGAACTTCTGCGAAAGGAATCCTTCTGCGGAAAAAAAAACTTTCCTACTTCCCCACTATCTTTCTTTGTTGCCCGACAAGGTTGCATCTTTATCCTCTTTCTTTCTTTTCTTTCTCTATCTTCATCAAGTGGCTTCAGGATCCAGCCAAACCCCACCATCTTATGAGTCTGGCGACGGAATCGCCACCCTACGTCGTCTACTCAACGGGCTGCATCGCCCGCGGGCAGGTTTGCATTCTAAGCTTTTCTTTGAGACGCATGGGGTACAATCATTGGGTCCCGCCTGGATTTCCCGGGTCCCCTCAGTAGTGGAAGACAACATGCCCAGGGGAAACTGGTTTTCCCCAAATCCCTATCTGGCTGGGTCGGGCATCTCCTCCTCGAAATGGTCATCATATCGTCGAGGATTTCCCTTGATGAATGATCCCACCTGGGCCCAATGGGTTGACGAATTAGAGCCTTTCTTCAAGCAGAAATGGATGAATAACGGTATTTATGAACTGCTCAAGCTTTCGAAGACTTCTATTGTCCCTAAGCCCGAATTGCTTGCTTCTGCTCTCCTCTTTTGGAATACGGGCACAAATACCTTCGATTTTCGTATGGGCCCCATGTCTCCCACCATTCTTGATATAGCCCAGGTCTTCGGGTTGAGGCCGTCGGGCAGGACAGTAGATGTTTCTCAAGATTGGGTCCCGTCTTCTACCACCGGGAGCTCGAGTTCTTCCACAACCTTCCTTCCTCTAAGCTATAACTCCGTCACTTTCAAGAGCTATGGGACCTCCTTTAAGGGATTCATCCCTTTTGTGAAGGAAAATTTTGGAGTAGGCTCCCCTCGGGCTAACAAAAATCAAGAGCATATGTACTTTCTCCTTTACTGGCTCAATAAGCATGTCTTCCCCAACAAATCCAAGGGAGTGAGGGTAGAATGGATCCCCTTGGTGGAGGTTCTTCATAATTTTGATGATGTAGCCACAGGTCCATTTCTTCTCTCCCACCTTTATCACCTTCTTTTTGAAATGACTCAGGATGAGCCCTTCGAGACCAACTTGAATGGACCAATCTGGATGATACAAATCTGGCTGCAATGGTATTTTCCAGAATTTCAGGCTGCCAATCTAGAGTTTCCAGAGGGTGTGGCTCCTGCCCGAATTCTAGCAGAAGCTCCTCCTACAGACCATTCCACCTTCGCCTGCTTTTACTTTTTCAGAGTCTGCAGGACTCGATCAGACTTGGAATGGGGTGCGTCAGTTTTGAGGAGATACCCTTGGTTCTCTGACCAAGCCTTCCAAGATGCCCCTGGTGAGGATGCTACCTCCTTTTGTAGAGAAAAATTTATCAGTTGTATTCAACCAAGAGACTTGGCCTGGGGGGTTCGGGGCAATAGATATGATCGAGGCTTGAAGGTGTACCATCCTAACTTCTGCAGTCGGCAGTTAGGATTTAGGCAAGCTATACCTGTCCCATTCTTCGACTCTGTCCATTGTGGCACCTCATTCCGGTTACAAACCCCAACTGAAGTGACTTTCCGAGCCGCCCGACGTAGCCTGGATGTAATGAGTCAAGCAGCCCGACATCCCGTTGTTCTTAATTTTGAATGTACCTCGCTGTTCTCCTCTTAGTGGGAGGAGAAATGGACTAAAAAGTATGGAAGAGATTTAAAGATGAATCACGATCGCATCTTCAGCCAGCTTTCTCTTAAATCATATCCTGGCTCGGGCGAGCTTGCAAATTGGAAGGAGATGATTCAAGAGAAAAACCGGTTACTTCTGATAGGTACTTCTCTTTCAACCTGCTTTGGCTTCCCTTCTGAAGTCCTTCTATTCTTACTTTTGCTGATTTCTGCAGCTCCAGTGGATGTTGAATTGGAAGTCATTGAATCCGAAGATGACTCTGCTGATGCTGCAATTCTTCATGGTGCTGCCGCAGAGGCTAAGAGACGAGAAGCCGGGGAAGGGACAAACATCTCAGAATCCATTGGGGATTCAAGGGCTGAAGGAACACCCACGGCAATCACCAAAGCCCTTAAGCGAAAGAAAGTGGTCATGGCCAAAGATTCCGACCCTGATCCAGCACCTCTTCCGACAACCACAAGACCAATTCCTACCCGAAAGAGTAAGCGGGCAAGGATTACTATTTCTTCTAAATCAGGAGTCACCTCTGCTCCAGTTCCTGAGACAGGCAGAAAGAAACAACAATCTTCGAGTGAGTTTCTCTTTTTCTATATCGAACTGCTGCCTTCCTCCTTTATCTAATTGTCCCTTTCATCGATCAACAGGACCTCAAGCATCTAAAAGGCCAATCCTTGCTTCCAAGGAGGAACCACTACGGGCTGCTATGCTTAAAAAGGCCGAAGAATTGCGAGACACCGCCCTTCGAGAACTCGAGGTATGACTGATATTATTGTATACTTTCTTACTTTCATACAACCCTGAATTTGATTACTCTGATCAGGCTGCGAGAAATGAAATGCTCTCTTCGCCCGAGGCTTCTCCACGACCTGCCCGACAGAAAAATCTTTCCCCCTCTGAGACCAATCCTGCTAAGGTACTTTTCCTACCTCTAACCCTCCAATTTTATGGATTTAATAGCTAAGCCCTTTTCCTTTTTCCTATTTGTTTTCCTAGGCTGGTGCATCTGCCTCTTTGCCTAGTCATGGACCCCCTCTGAGATCTATGACTTCTTCCACTGCTCTGGATGCGACCCCTTCCTCTCAATTCGATCCGTCCACAGGAGTTATATTGCACTTCGTGGATGAGGATGATCCCTTGGTAAATTATTATTTCCTCCTTGAAATTCTGCGCATTGCTACCCAATTAACTCTTTTTTATGTTTCCTGCAGCCATCTTCAGTATATGAGCCACCTCCCTCACTAGTGGTCTCGGATAAAGAACCCATAGTTCCTGAGATCCCTGTAGCTTCAGATGCAGCGATTTCGAAGGCGTTTGCTCGCCCGATAGTTGATGAACCTTCTTCTCCTCCTCCAGATCAGGCTCAGGTACTGGAATGTTTTCTTCTTGCTTCTTCCTCTGGTGACCCTTTTGCTGATAATTACTCCTTTCTTTGGATATATCCAGGATGCAGGTACAGGTTCAGGCGCAGCTCATTCCCCTCCTGCCGGTGGTGAAGAACCTTCTCCCCAACCAAGGGTTAGTACATTCTCTGGTGAAACTCCGGGGCTGAGTCAGGTAAACTTCTTTTCTCCAGAACCTCATTTACTTCAACCTGTATTCAGATTATCTTGACCGAGTCTTTTGGTTTTTGTAGCAAGCTTCAAAAGAAACTTCCCCTCCTCCATTAGCTCGTAAATTAAAGCGCCCCCATCCTCATTCATCTTCTGGAGGTATTAGTACTTCCCCCTCTGGAGTTGAGCAGACTAAACAGGCAGAGATTACCCCCTCAATAAGCATTGTCTCATCGGAGAGAACTATCACGCCGGACCCTCCTCCTTTCCCATCCTCTGATCCTGCCAAGCTGCCCAAACTCTTTGAAGCACTCGGGCGACTTGAGACGCGGTTGAAATCTTCAACGCAGCCTTCAGCAACCTCCATGTCTTCGGAGCAACAGCAAATCTTTCAGGAGTGGGCAAAGAAGGAATTCACCGCGTCATTTAGTCTCAAGGCTCTCTGTGATCTTGAGAAGGTCATAACTGAATTTTTCAAAACTGGTCGTTTGTCCAAGCCTCAGCACGATTCCTTTCTTTCTTTCTTCGAGAACCTGAGGGCTCTGAGGGAACAATACTGATGCGTAAAATAAGTTAACACACAAATTAAACCCTCTTTTTGACAATTGTAGTAAAGTATGTAAGTAGGGTATCGTTCTAGGCCGGGGATTAGGAGGGATTGCTAATCTATTCTAAATTAATTTAAAAATATTAAACAAGACTCAAGGACACAAAACTAGGCTAAAAACTCTAATAACTCGAAACACAATTAGAATGACTCAAAATAATGAAAACAATCAATTGAGACACTAGGAACTGAAATGGACGAAAATTGAATTAAAAGACTAACAACAATGAAAACTAACTAAATAATATAATTTAATAATGGGGGGGGGTTTGGTTTTGACGAGAAGTAAATTAAACTTAAATAAATTACAGAATTGACAAAAGCATGAAATTAAGGTGAAATGATATGTGACGGACTAGCTAGAGGGTCCTTCTCCACACATGACACATATGCAACCTAAATTGATTTTCAGTTGTTCTTTCAATAAATTGTAAATCTCAATACTTCAGATTAACCGTGAACAGCACTTTTTTTAATCTTCAAGTTTTCCTTAAGTTATTGAATTGGACGGAAAAACGCATACAACAATTCAAAACATTCCCTACAAGTTCCCTACATGAATTGCATAATAGAGATACAAGCAAGAATCATTAAGTTCTATGAAAAACATAAGCATTGACGAGGCACTCGTTACTATGATTTGCATGAAACTTATGCCAAGAGTTTACTTAACGTGATTGTGACTAGCAACCTTCACTACTTGTGAATATAAGTTTATAACGATTAGGTGAAACTCCCTTATATTCTAGCGTCAAATTCATGCATGTAAATTAAGTATGCATTCTTAATCGACATACATAAATAAGTTATCAATCAAGCAGTTAAGCAAATTAAATCACAACTCAGAAATCACAACTGAAGGTAATCAATTTATATTACAAATATTTTCATGGCTTTGAATTAACCTCTAGCCAAAATAAATTTAGTTACACATTATTAAAACAGAAATAAAATATAAGTTTGGAAAGATTTAACCGAGAGAGAAGGCAGCTTTGCTCCTTCTGTTTTTTTCCCTGCTCTCTGCCTTGCTCTCTCCCCGCGCCTTCTGTTCCTCGTTCCTCTGACCTCTGACCTGCCTCTCTTTGCTCTCCTGTCCGTGCCTCTCTTCTCTTTCTCGCTGCAAAGGCAGCTTTCTTTTCTCCCCCCTGGCGCTGTGCTCCTGTCCTCCTCTTATTCTTCTTTCATATATTTTTTTATTCCTTTTTCTTCCCAGCCAGGTAGCTAAGCTGCTTCTTTCTTCTTTTGTTTTCTGTTCTCTTCTCCCTTGTTCGAGTCTTCCTCTCCTCTGTCCAAAAAAATATCCTCTTATCATTCCTTTCTTTTTCTTTTCTCTTTCTTTTCCTTTTTTTATTTCTTTTCTTATCATTTGCCGTGCATTTTCTTCTCCCTTCACAACATGAATCATGATGATGTTTCAAACATCATCATGACTTATCATTATTAATTTTTTTTAATTTAATTTAAAAGCTGATCTACATAGACAGTTTTGACGAATTTATTACATAAAATTTCACTTGTTCTATTTTTATTTTCTTTGCATAACAAATCCTATAAACACAAAAATAACGTAAATAGCTCAAAAATATAAGGAACTAACTAAGAAAAGACGAGTGAATTCGAAGTAAAAATATATATAAATATGATCCGATCAAATACCAGAGAGCGGATAGACAGGCTAACCGGGCAAAATGCTTTATGGAAAAAGAATCAAACTCTTCTACCCAAGTTAACCGACTGATGGAAGCAAGCATGCAGACTAAAGAAAGAGTTAAAGTGGTTTCTTCTGAAATCCAGAAACTGGAAGAGCAACTGATTGTCCTTATGGCAAAACAAGCACTTCTTCTAGACAAACTTGAACATCAAATCGAAGGGGTAGAAAAGGCATCTTCGGAATTAGAACAAGCCAAGTCCGAACTTGTAAACAATCATACTGTCTTAGCCGAACCTAATAGAATTTTTACCATCATGCGAACATACCATTCTAGAATAATCATTCTTTGTAAAGATGTAAAGTTTTTAGAATAGAATGATTTGTAACTCCCTTTTTATATTGGAATGGATATGTAATTTGCTTCCTGCTTTGCTTTGTTCGAACTGGCCTTGGGCAATTCTTTGCCCCCTTGTCTACTTGCTTTTCTTCTCCACCTTTATGGTTGACAACCTTAGAATCTGTCCCTGGTCCTCTGGTCCCCTCATGGCACTCTTACTCAGCTGATGACCCCGGCTCCTTAAAAATGAGGTTGATCATACTGATAGGAGCCTCCGGGAAAGGGTTAGTATCCACCATCATACTGGCCTGGGGTGAATCAAGTAGCAGCTTACCTTTCACTATAAGGTCTTGTACCCAATCTCTAAACTGGACACAATTAACTATAGAATGGTTGAAGGTATAATGCAACTTGCAATACTTTTTCCCCCTGAGTTCCTCGGGCTTGGGCATCTTTTTGGCACTATCGGGCAAAATTACTCTCGCCCGCACCAACTCTTCATAGATCTCTGGTGCCTTGGTTAAATCAAACGAATAGCTCTGATACTTTGGGGGCTTCATGGGGACGAAACCACCATCATTCATCACGATCTTCTGATCCTTGACAGGTTGGACTAATCCTTTGATCGTCAATGGTTTGAAGGGTGTAGTCACCTCAGCAGCACATACTTCTATATTTTCTTCCTCACGACCATCCTCGTGTTCGGGCCTGGTTTCTCCTACCTCCACATGGTGAATAATAGCCTTGTTTTTGTAGAAAGGATGGACTTTGGAAGTGTGCTTCACTTGCTGTTCCTCTTGCAACAACCTCTCGTACTTCGTGGCAGCAATCACGAGTTCTTGCAGCTCACTGAACTGTGCATCATAGAACCTTTTTCTCAAAGGTAATTTTAAAGCCCTTTGAGCAATAGATATGAGCTGTGCTTGGTTGACGGGGAATTGGCATCTCATCTTGGTCCTCCTGAACCTCATCATGAAGTCTTCCGTGGATTCATGATCGTATTGTTTTACCTCCACTAGATCATTGATGGTCAATTCTGGCTCTATCTTGTAGAACTGTTCATGAAAAGCCATCTCCATTTGCCCCCAGTTGGCAATAGAGTTGGGGGGTAATAGAGAATACCATTGAGACGCCAGTCCTGCCAGCGAATTTCCAAACAACCTCAATTTGTAGTTTGGATTGTCCTCATACGCCATACAGTGATTGGAGAATTTGAAAATATGGTATCTGGAAGACACACTGCTGTCTTCACCTGTGAAGGTGGGGAATGCGGGCATCTTGAAGTTGAGAGGGAATGGATTTAGCTCGTCGATATGTTCAGGATACGGCTTCTGGTAAGTAATCCTGAACACTGGGCGAGCTCGCGGCTGGGCATTTTGAGTCACCGTTCTTCTTAACTCAGCCAATTCCTCCCTTAGTTGTTGAGTGGCTAAATTATCATTATGACCGAGGATAGCTGATCCAATCTTCGGGCTTCGGTCATTACCCGCATTCGCTTCCCTCCTTGGTTCGAGTTTCCTCCAGTTAGATCCTCCACCTTTATTGACCATCGAGGGCGGTCTATAGGGTGGAGGTTTATCTGACGTAATAGTGGTAGTAGTAGTGGTAGTCTCTTTTCCACTAGTTTCTCCCATCATACCTGGCATTCCGTACCTCATCCTTTCTTGTTCGTCCTTTCCCTTATTATTAAATGATAATAATGGGAAACTAAGAAACTCTGTCTTCGGGATCGGCTCCATCGCTGGTTGACTTCCCTCAAGAATTACCTTTTTCTTTCCCCTGTCTCTTGTTTCTTCTAGTAGTGGGAATAAGGGAATGATTGGCTCATCTCTCGTGATAACCCGGCTCATTCCACTTCCTTGAGCATCCTTTGGAGTAGAGAACTCCAAATCAAGCCTTCTCTGTAGATTCCATGTGAGCATACAGAGTCTGCTTACTTCTCCCTTTGTTTCTAGGGAGATCCTTTCCATGCTTTTTAACACTTGGATCATTGTAGCTTGTAGCTCTTCATTGCTTCTCTTTCCTTGTGATCTTTCAGATGTAGTCGGGCTATCTGGAGCCACCTGTCTGGATGGGGAAGAAGGATTTTCTGATTGATCTGCCATTTGGAGAAGACCTTCCTTTGGATTCTTTTTATCAAGTTTATGGTTCTTATTTTTGGACATGCAAGATCTAGAAGTTTGGATCCCACCGGCCGTGCCAAAACTATGTTTGTGGCAGGAATTTCCGATGGGGATGTTTCCTGGCCGACGAGCACACAGCTCCCCTGGAGGTTGGCGCCGGTTGAGGGCTGCTGTCGGGCTTCTGCTTCGTTTCTGGGCGTTGTCGGGCAAGTCTCGTCGGGCAAGACTCTTCGGGCAAGGCTCTTCGAGCAAGGCTGAAAGAGAATGACAGAGTTAACTTTGAGAGGTGCCTTTGAGGGGCTTTAGGTATAGGCCTTGAGGCTCACAATCAAGGTTAACATTTAGGTGCTCAGGCGTGCCACTGCCATCTTTAGCATGGCAGATGTAAAATGGTTGTCGTTCTTTCATTGTATATATATATATATATATATATATATATATCCAAGAAACCGTGTTTAGTTATAACAGGTGCCTTTGTAGGGCCTTAAATGTAGGCCTTGAGGCTTCCCATACATAACTAAACCAGTACTCGAACGCATCATATGTATTCTTGTGATTGTAGGAGTCTTCTAACCATTATATTTCTGATTACCCGAATCCAAGGAATAGAACGAACCCAAATGGGTGCCTTTGTGGGGCCTTAGGTGTAGGCCTTGAGGCTTCCCATCAGAGTTCATTCTTATGCTTAGACTCTTAAGATCGCTGAATAGGATGAATCCAAATGGATGCCTTTGTGGGGCCTTAGGTGTAGGCCT
Source organism: Malus sylvestris (assembly GCF_916048215.2). Taxonomy (NCBI): domain Eukaryota; kingdom Viridiplantae; phylum Streptophyta; class Magnoliopsida; order Rosales; family Rosaceae; genus Malus; species Malus sylvestris. The sequence continues at coordinate 29,662,401 of NC_062274.1, read as the reverse complement.
TGAGGCTTTCCATTAGAGTCCATCCCATGCTTAAGCGTTCTATGATAATCATGATATAATAGAAAGAAAACTAGAAGATAGGTCGATTACTTGCGCCCCAAGTAACTTCGGACTTCTCGTTTATCAAGGATTGTCGTGGATGGGTTAAGTCCACATAAAGTTCTTTTTTATGCCTTGAGGCCAAGGACTTTTAAACTAATCAGATTTACATGCCTGCGGGCTTAGGACTTGGATCTAATTTAAGCATTGAAGATATATTTAAATCAGATCCAAGTGTTGAGAAAGCTTTGTCATCATGATTTTGCTAGAAACAACTTGCATATAACTAAAAACATACAACATATCGCTAGACTTTAAAGAAAGAAAAGACAAAGACAGAACAAAGCAGGTCGGGCAAGATTAAACCTTATCAATTAAGGCTGATCGTCTTGCAGGTCCCTATCTTTGTGGTTCTGTCAAAGGTCTGAAAGTTTAGGTGGAGAGGGGAAAGGAGAATACAAAAGGGTGAATCGATACTACAACAAGTTTGAACAAGGTAGCAGAGCTATTACAAAGTTTAGGAGAAAAGATTATCCCGAGGGGGATGAAAGCTTGGGCTGACTACAGCTTCGTTTTGAAAGGCAAATCTGGCTTTTTGAGCAGAGTTTGTGCTTTTGTTTGTTTGTTTGAGTGTCCTTATTCCTGTCTTCTCTTCCTCCTTTTATAGACTACTCGGTTTGGCTCCTGTAGCAACAGCTTTGCCCGAATGCGGTCTGAGGGTGATGACTCATCAGCTTTATTACATGTAATGCCACCATAAAGTACTTTATGGGCTGTGCAGTCTGATCAGTCTACACCACTTGGTCCTTGGGTAGGTAGGCAAGTGGCCTTTGTGAATTGTATCAAGTCAGAAAAGGCCCTTTCCTGCCTTCCCAGGTCTCGACTGGGCTTTGATCTTCTATTCCTCCAGGCCTCCTTTTGGGCCGACTCTATCCTTGGGCCTAAAGTTCAGTTTTTAACCCAAACATATATAAAGCTATGTTTTGATTTCACATGGTGATTTTCTATCCGCGGGTTGGGGTGGGGCTATATGAAGCTATGTTTTTACTATATTAGGATTAAAACAGAACCAAGACAACAAAAGTACTTCATAAACAAAATAACGTGCTGCTTGTAGTAGGTGTATTACCTGCTTATCAGGGCCAAATGCCTATATGGTACGTGCGGCAAGAACATCCCACTCATATCTAGTCTGGAAAAAATTGCCTATATCATTCTGAGACCAATCAATGCTTACAACACCATTCGCAATGCCCTCAGCAAGTCATCTCTCTAATGGCTCTGCAATTTACAAAAGGACAAAGGTTTTTAGCACATCATAATTTAAAAACTGAATCACATAAAATTTCTGAAAATTAGGTTGCTTCGTGTTCTACTGCATCAGATGTTCTTAGCCTGCTTAATACTGCTTATTTATGTCCCTGCATCATAAGCGCTTCGTTTAATCTTGATCAAAAGCTTGTTAAATGGTTATTTGTTTGAACATTCAAGCAGGAGAAACAGAGAAATTCAAATGGCGTGGAAGGATGGGATATATTCACATTGTTCGAAATTCGAATGAATTAGTTTTGATGTTTATTTGAGCCTAGAGTGACCTAGGAAGTTGAGTGCAGAATTTTGCATTGTGGTTAAGCTTACACATATGGAGAAGGTCATTTTATAGTTAAGTTTCAAATGTGTGTTGTCTGGCTTTATAGTTACGTAGCACCTGAGACTAAGAAGGTTTGGGGAACATGGATTACTTGTAAGATAGTAGTTTAGCGTTCTTATCTTTCTTGAGCTTCCTTACCCATGTATGCTTGTATCCTTTTTGTATCCTACTACTGCAGATGTTTAATCTCCTTTGCATTTTGGCTTTAATTAGCCAATGATCATGTCTTCTTGTATTTGTCAAAGATACAAGAATTGCTTCAGAAAAGAGTGGATCCAAAGCCTAAGATTGCTTTAGAATTGTCGGAGATGGATTTGTGTATTGGGGAGCAAATCAAGGCACTGAATATCCTTTTCGAAAAGCCACAGAATGAGAGGACATTCTTGTCTTTGGATGGTGCAATGAAAAAAATCCTTCGTACTCATGTTACTTGGACAAAGTAACCGCAATTGACATTGGAAAACAACAACAATATATTTTGTTAAAAGCAACATGCATATCTTTTGTTAAAAGCTGTAGCATGTATATATTTTTGGTACTTGGACAAATTGCTTCTAACTGAAAGCAAAGCAACAACATGCATATATTTTGGCTATTTGGACAAATTGTTTCTTACTGAAACCAACTTGCATTTGTATATTTTGTGAACTTGGATATGTGGTTGGATTAATCTATATAACCTAACAACTGTAGTTGTGTTTTGTGAACCTTCTTTTATGTTATTGGAAAATATTTTGAATTTGAAGTATGGAATTTCCTATTTTTCTTTGTTATTTAAAAATTTGTGTGGTTTTCAATAGGTATAAATATGAATAAAGTTCAACAAATAAACAAAGATTTGTCAAAATTTGTTTTTCTTCCATTTTCTTATCCGGTTCGGTATCAAAAACAGATAAATAATACAGTCATTAGTCTGATATTGCACCAAACGCCTGACTAATTTAGTCAGCACTATCCGGTGGCTATTTATCCCATCCGACAGAAATAGTCAGTACAGTCCGAGCTACCAAAAGAGGCCGTAGGGGATTGGAGCAATTGTTTAGAATGCGTGATTTTGTTTTACATATATTTTACGAGGGCAACTATATGGTTGATGTTTTTGCTAATTTTGGTGCACATAATGATGTATATTATTGGTGGTCCAACATTTTTTCATGTGCAACCTCTTCTTATATTCATGACATTTCTGCTTCTATCGGCTATCGTTTTAGATTATTTTTACTTTATAGTTTCTTTGTATGTTGGGTTGATTTTTGGTTCCCCTAGCGTACTACTCGGTATGTTTTTCCTCAACACAGAACATTCAAGTGATAAAGGATAATCTGAAAGCGGCCCAAGATCGGTAGAAGAGTATCGCCGACAGACATTCTATCGACAAAGTTTATAAGGTTGGTGATTGGGTATTCTTGAAGTTATCACCGTGGAAAGGTATTGTGCGATTTGGAAAGAAAGGGAAGCTCAGCCTTACATCGGACCGTACCAGATCGTTGAACAAGTCGATGAAGTTGCTTATCGACTTGCTTTGCCACCAGAGTTGGTGAGAGTGCACAATATGTTTCATGTATCGCTGTTACGGAGGTGCGTTTCTGATCCATCACTCGTAATCCCTCCTCAGCCACTGGAGATCAATCCAGATTTGACCTATGATAAGGTTTCAATGACTATCCTTGATTGGGAGGATAAGGTGCTTAGGAACAAGACCGTGCAGATGGTGAAGGTTTTGTGGAGGAACCACTATGTGGAGGAAGCCACTTGGGAGACAAAAGAGCGTATGCGAGATATTTATCCACGTCTATTTTATGGCTTTGATGGTAATCAGTATTGAAATTTCGGGGACAAAATTTTTATAAGGGGGGTAGATTGTGACGACCCATCCCTAATTTTCATATGTAATTTCTCCCCGAGTATGTATTTGACGAGTATGCCCTTAGTGGCAAATGACGTGGACGTATACCTCTTTCATTTTATTTCTTGCCATCGCATTTAAATTGTACACGCTAGTACGAGTCGGCGTAGATTTTAAAGTGTAAAAATATCTACTTTGGATAGATTTCGATTTCCTTTTACTGTAGGAAATCTGAAATCATATCCTTTGGATTCCCTTTTTATCCTACCCATGCATCCCCTCCATAATTTACTCAACCAATCCCATCTATCCCTAAACTCTAGCAGCCAATCACATCCCATGCTCTCCCTCTTTTCTGTCACCAATCAGAAAAAGGAAAAAAGAAAGGAAATAGGAACTCTCTCCTCTCTCTCTCTCCCTCGCCAAGCTCCCTCTTCCTCTCTGCAACCTTCACAAAAACACACCAAAACTCACAAACGTGACAAACCAACTACACCATTGTGTTCATCTCAGTCCCACGATCACAACCATGTCCTTGAAATCTGGTGTAGACGAGTTTTGACTCACCAACTAGGAAGGTTCGACTCGGTGAGTTCGATATAACGATTTTCAGGCCATTCATGGCTTCGTAAGCCTCGAGAAACCCTTAGAACCTTCATTTCAATTCTATGGGTCGGTATTGATCTCTTGTTTATGTTTTGAACGTATGGTTTTACCCAGAAAACTCGAGAAGAGGAAGAACCTACACGTTTTTCAATCAAGGATCATGACCATTTGGTCATTTTCAACCCATTTTTCTGATCAACCTCGACCACAACTGGACTCCTACTAGGTACAAACTTGTTCTCTACATTCCTAACTTCAAAATGGCTTTTGAATCATTGAGTTTGGATAAGTATCAAGTTAGAAATCAACTCTAGAAGTTGGGAAGAAAATTTCAATTTTCTGGAAATTTACAACCATGGTCATTTGGCCACTTTTAGGCCAAATTTCTGAATAACATGGACCATATTCGAACCTTCTGTAAATTAGGATCGATACATCACATTCCTATCTTTAATTTGGCTTTTGTAGAAGTGTTTTTGGTCGAGAATCGAGATCGTTATGAGCCCTGGAAGTTGGCCCAAAAATCTGCAAAACTGCAAAAAATCGCGAGGAAGGCGAGTACACCTGTACTCGCGGGCGCGCATGACAAATCTGTGCAACCCCTTTGGGCGGCGCGTGATGGTGCGTCTGACCTCCAGCCGACGTGTGGTCAACACATGTGTGTTCGTGTCGTCAAGTAGATCAATTTCATATATTTAAACCCTAGATTTGAGCAAACTATGGGGGTTTTATTTAGGTTTCCGTTATGTGCTTTAATTAATGTTATTTTAGTTACTTCACATATAGGGGAAACTTAGCCCGAGGATTTACGAGGCCAAGCTAGGCTCGGGGGCTACGACCCAGCAACATACTTGTGAGTGGGCAGTTTGTTTTATACCTATACATATTTATAGTTTCCATAAATGCGTATTTACTTCACTTTTACATTTATATTGCCAATTATCGTTTTTGTGATATATATTGTGATAAATGCTGCTATATGGCTGAGATATTACTGTCATGACATTCATACATACTTGTGTACATGCTCATATTGCTGCACCTTGGTGTTAGTACTCGCCTCAGGGCCAACGCCAGTCCTTCACGTGCATGTTCACATCGCACCGTTCGCTCACCTTGGATCCAAGTTAGGTGCCAGTCCTATTGGGTAAATTGCATTAGGCAATCCGACTTGTATGTGACCATGCTTCTGCACCAGCATTCATGTAATACTAGAGCATATTGATTACACCCAGTCCTGTTCGTGTCAAAAACTATCTGTTCGAACTTGTGTGTCAGCTTAGATGGATGAGCACTTAGTTATACTTGATTATCACATGATTATTACTTGGCATTTGATACATCATTACTTGGCATATTCCTAGTTATATTACTGCTATAATATTATCGAATTATTGTTTATATACCTGAGTAGTATGTTTTAAGGAAACTATACTTGTTTTACGACGAGGGGTTAGTATTTTCAAACTTAAAGGTTTTCTTATAAGCATTGTTTTGTTGACCCACTCAACTTTGTTTTTCACCCCTCTAGGACCTAGATAGTTGTACTCTTTGTGGCACTCGAGGAATCCCGGCAGTTTTGACATTTCCTTCTGTTTTAGACGTACAAACTTATCACTATTATGTAATAAGTGTACTTTGGTTGTTTTGACTACTCTTCTGTAGTCTCACTGTCTATTACGCTCTGAATAATCGTAGCAAGTTCAATCCACGATTGCGCACTCTTTCACTGTTTAGTTCTAATTAGTTTTAATCTTATTCACTTTTGCATCACTTACCCTTATGGTTACGTCACCTCACGGTGATGGCTAGCATGCTTCAATCATTTCATGTCTCTTCTCCCATCAATGTGGGATTCATTCTCAACATACTTTGCGTACACTTATAAATTGAATTACTCCACATATTACCACTTGATTTTATAGTGGAACCGGATGTATTCAAGAACACTTTTGTTATTCTATTAAAAAATAGAAGAACCGTGGAAAGATCGAGTTGGGGAAATAAAAGATGAAACATAACGGCGAAGAAGAGAGTGAAAGGGGAAAATACATGAAATGAAAAATACACATTATCTGAAGTTGCTTTAGAGGGTTTGTCGTTTCTATATTACCATTTGTATCTGTTTCCAAACAGTATGTACTTTGGGCATCAATCAATCTGGTGGAACCGTATAGCAAATTTGGAGGCCAAAATAACAATCTAATGAGCTGCTTGTTGCATTATGCTCTAGGTCTAGGGAACGAAAAATAAACATTTTTTTGTGCTAGCATCCATTTGCACACAAAAAAAAAATTGCAGTGCTCCGAAGTATAAGATTTTTGTATTTTTTTTTAACCGTATAAATTTTGATTGTTGTTTTTTTTTAATAGTTGAAAAAGTCAAAATACTCCATAATCTAGAGCACCCTAAAAAATCTCTTTGCACTTCACGAAGAATCCTTTCAAATGTAGCATCAACTTACTATGTAAAGGACATTATACGGAAAAATTAAGAGAAAAATATTTTGTTAACTTAGCATAATTAGTTTAATTTTGCAACCCCATTGCTATCTCTTTAAGATTGTTTTATACAAATTGAGTCTTCTCGCCTTTTATTTTTCATGTCATGGAAGCTAACCCTAGCCAGTTTCCTTTTTGCTAGAACTCAACATAGTTTGCGAAAAAGTTTTTCATATCCCAAGATGACATAGTTCACGGAAAAAATAAATTTTAAACTGAATTTTCAATGGTGCAATATTATCATACAAAGCTTATTTTGTATAAGCTCACTTTTCAATTATTTGAGAACTTAAATATTTATTGAAATAAAATGTATATATCGAGGACTTTATATAAGTGAACAATTACCAATCATTCATGCACAACCAATTTGAGGTAACATATTGAGACTCAAGTACCATAATATCATGTTGGGAAAAGAACATAAAAAGGAAAATAAGGACATATGTGTTGAAATAGCGGCTCAAATTTACGTGTTTTGGGTTGAAATTTCTTTTGGAACTTTTTAAAATACCGTTTTTGTTTCAAGAGATCATCAACGTGACATAACTTAAGTGAGCCGGTCAATCACATCAAAGGAGAAATTTTCTCTTGAATGCATAGTTTTAATAGTGTCACTGGTCAATTGAAATCAAACAGAAAAATTATAAAATAAGGTGCTTATTTTAAAAGCACCGCAAGTGTTAGAATAAGCTATCTCTCCTCTTTGTTGTACTTATTTCTTTTTACCATTGTGGATCACCCACATCGTCGCCCTGTCGATAATCTAATAATTTAGAGTGAACCTCGTTAAATTCTTGTTGATTATTGTTTTTGTGCTTCTATAACTTGTTACTGGTATAAATTATCATGACTTTTGAAATACGATGATCAGTTTCGAAAGTAGAATAAAAGAGATGAGTACCACAGTACTACTACTACCACCACTCTTTCATATCAGATAGGAAAGAAAAGCAAGATTAGAGTGACAGAAAGTGAAAGGGAAAAATTGGGCTTCCCATTTCCTATCATGTATTCATTGATTTCATTTCACAAAACGACAAGTACAATGACATAGAAAAGTGTATTGTATGGGATTGGAATACTATCACGTCGCATAATTAACTAAATTATATGTTAATCCTATTATGCATCAACAATATAATCTTACGATGATGCACTCACATCGAATGAATTTTTAATGACTTGTACATGCACTGTAATATTTTGAACTAATAATATAATATTATGTATAAATTTCTCTCTATTTATTATTATAGTATTCAATTAAGATGTCACTGAACAATTACCATGTTTTAAGAGTGAGAGTCACCCACTTATGAGCCCCACACACAGATACTCCCATGCAAAAAGTTCATCTGCCATTCAACAGCTAATTGCAAAGGTATAAAGATCCCGCCCAAGTTCAAGATGCTTTAGTTGCTGCCAGTTGTTAAGAGATTAGATAATGGGTTGTTAAGTTTGTAATTATATGATTGCTTAGTCCGTAAGAAATGTAGCTTGTACAAAGGACCTTTGTACCGCATTGTTAATCAGTTAATGAAAGAACAGAAAACCTTATTCTCTCTTGCTCTTCTTCGATCTCTTTGTTTCTCTAAATCACCATAGCTACACTGCATACATTTCTATCAAGAGTTACTAACCAACCCTAGACAGATTATGTAGATTATGTAATCCGGAAATCATGGCCTTTCTTTGTCAACTTTGGCTGCCTAGTTGCACCATGGGCTGCTGTGTTTTCCTTGACAGAAAAGTGTAAATCACTCCTTACTTGTGGTTGGTTTCCTCCAATTAAGGAGTATGACCGGTCACTAGTATTTGGTGTAATCTTCTTCAATTAGGGAGTATGGCCAGTCTCTAGGGTTAAGTCTCTAAGGATAGTTGGTTGTATTAAGCCAAATTGCAACATGGTATCAGAGCAATGTCATCCTTGACCTATCTCTGCCCATTTTTTTCCGTTGTTGTTCATCTTCAAGCTCGAGTTATGGCTGAAGAAAGCTCAGTAAACCTTGGAGAAGAAAACTCGCAAAGTTCTCCCTCTTTTGTTTCAGATACTGAGATAAATACGAATCATCGTTTATGCTCCGTTTTGTTAAATGAATTCAACTATCTCCCATGGTCTAGAACAATGTCTCTTGCTCTCGGTGGAAGAGGAAAGCTAGGGTTCATTAATGGAGGAGCTAAAGTACCTGAGCCTTCTACCCAAGCATATGAGGCATGGTTATGCAAAGAAACTGGTCATGTCCCTGTTACTCAACAACATGGAGAAACATGTAGCTGAGATCTTTAGCTACTCAGAATCCTCACAAGACTTATGGAAGTCTGTGAAAGACATGCATGGGAACCAGAATAATTATGCTCGTGTGTTCTAGCTAAAGAAGGATATTGCAGGTATTCAACAAGAAAGAAGAACCTTTGTTCAACACCTTGAGAGCCTTAAAACCATGTGGAATGAGCTGGATGTATATCCTTCTCATACCACTAATCCCTCTATTCTTCTCAAACGTGTTGAGGAAGATAAGATATATCAGTTGCTAGGAAGCTTAAGCTCCGAGTATGAAGATCTCAAAAGCCACATTCTAATGAACATGGAGCTGCCATCATTTCAAAATGTTTGTACTACTGTGCAATGTGAAGAAGCAAGAAGAAGGGTGATGAACCAAGTGCCAAGGCACAAACTGCTTGAGACTCGATGGTATGCTGCAAACTACATGCAAACTGACAACAAGGTATACAAGGGAAGGAATCCACACCTAAATTGCAAATACTGCAATGTTACAGGACATGTGGAAGAAAAGTGTTAGGAACTACATCCAGAGCTAAAACCTAAGTTCAAAAAGAATGTTAGGCCATTCACTCCTCGAGCATTACAAACAACCCCCTACAAAGCATAACATATTGCAAAGCATGCCTCGAGCTCGCTCAACCATGGTTCAGTAGGCTTCACTGAAAACCCCTTATCTCTTATCAATGAATTTGCAGCGTATCTTCAAAGCAAAGGACATGGAAAGGTTGTACCAACTCCTAAGGTCGAGAGTGACAATCACACTGCACTTCTTAGCCAGTTTGCTAGGTTCCTTGCTGACCACGATCATGTCCATCCTGATAAAGCTGCAAGTATCTTAAACTCCTTCTCCACTGCACTTCAAATTAGTATTGAACTTGATTGCTAGATAATTGACTCGGGTGCCACTGATTACATGACCAATAAAGTCTCAGATCTGCATGATTTTCATTCTTTTTCAAAACCTTCTCAGGTGTCAGTTGCAAATGGAAAAAGTGTCTCGGTGATGGGTAGAGGAAAAATAAATTTGATGTCAAAAAACATCGAGTCTAGGGCTATATATGTTTCATCCTTTCCTTTCAAATTACTTTCCATATGGCAACTCACTTCCACTCTAAAATGCATTGCCATGTTCTCACCAACTAATGTGATATTTCAGGATTGTATCACCAAGAAGATGATTGGTGAAGGTTTTTTTTCTAAATGTCATGTATTATTTTTGCAAGAATTCTCATCTACCTAAAGCTCTTCAAGCAAACTCAAGTAAAACTCAAGATCAACAACTTTGGCATCAAAGACTAGCTCATCCATCCGAAGTTGTTTTGTCAAAACTATTTCCCATGTTTTGTCACCCATCCTTTAAGTGTGATACCTGTCATTTTTCAAAATTTGCTAGACTTCCTTTTGGTTCTTCAATGTCTAAGTCGAGTACACCATTTGAAATGGTACACACTGATGTATGGGGTTCAACTTTTGAATTAATAGAGGGTTACAAGTATTTTGTCATATTTTTGGCTGATCACACGTGAATTACTTTTCTTTCTCTCATGAAATCTAAAAGTGAGGTTTCAACTATTTTTAAAGACTTTCATAAATTGGTGGTAACACAATTTCACTCAACCATTAAAATCTTGAGATCAAACAATGGCACTGAGTTCTTGTCCAATATCATAACTCAATATATGAGTTCACAAGGAATAATTCAACAAACAAGTTGTGTGGGAACCCCACAACAAAATGGGATAGCTGAGAGGAAGAATAGAGATCTATTTGAGAATACTCGGGCACTCATGTTGCATATGAATGTACCCAAAATGTTTTTGTCATATGTAATTCTTACAGCCACCTATTTGATCAATAAGCTTCCCAGTCGAGTTCTAGGATTCAAATCACCATATGAAACCCTTAAAGACAGACCAATAAATCTATCAAACTTGAAAGTCTTCGGTTGCACTTGTTTTGTACATGTGTAAACTCAACATCGTAACAAATTGGATGCTAGTGCTGTGAAATGTGTGTTCATGGGATACTCTTCCACTCAAAAGGGATATAAATGTTTTAATCCTATCACTAACAAGTGTGTTGTATCCAGAGATGTTCGCTTTGAGGAAGAAACTCCATTCTTTAAAAAGGATCCTACTTATGTGAGGGGGAACTTTTGTGTGATTTGTTTCCATTGCCTATATACATTGAGCCTTTGATTCATGATGATTCCTTAAAGGGTAGTAGCAGTCGTAAGGCTACATCTCAATCCAACTCACAAGAAAATGATGATCTTGAGGCTACATCTCAATCCTTCACTCATCAACCTACTCAAGAAGTTAGAAGCAATCCACCTCGAGAAAGAAAAACCCCTGCCAAGTTTGTAAACTATGTTACTTATACTTCTAGATATCCCATCTCTGAAGCAATAAGTAATTACAATTTCTCAGACTCACATACTGCCTTTCTTACTGAAGTTTTAACTCTTGTAGAGCCTAATACCTTTCAAGAAGCCAATCTCATCCCTTATTGAAGGAAAGCCATGTCTGAAGAACTTCAAGCCTTGGAGGAGAATTGTACTTGGAGTATCATTTAATTACCTCCAAGAAAGAAGGCAGTCGGGAGTTGTTGGGTCTACAAAACTAAACTCAAGTCTGATGGCTCAATAGAGAAACACAAATACAGGCTTGTTACTCGTGGTTTCACCCAAACCTTTGGGGTTGACTACAAGGAAACCTTTGCTCCAATAGCAAAAATGAACATAGTACGTGTGTTACTTTCTATTGCTATCAACTATGGTTGGTCGTTATATCAAATGGATGTTAAAAATGTTTTCCTTCATGGAAAGCTTCAGGAGGAAGTATACATGCAAATTCCCCAAGGTTACTCTCTAGTAAAAGATGGCATGGTGTGCAAACTTCACAATGTCATCTATGGTTTGAAGCAATCACCAAGAACTTGGTATGCTAAGCTAACCTCAGCATTGGAAAGGGAAGGTTTTCTTAGAAGCAATCTTGATTCTTCCTTGTTTGTGCACAATGGAATTAGTGGGAAGTTGGTGGTTCTTATTTATGTAGATGATCTTATCATCATAGGTGAAAATGCCTCTAAAATTGAAGCCCTAAAAGCCTCCCTACATCAAACATTTGCCATCAAGGATCTTGGGAAGTTGAAGTATTTTCTTGGCATTGGGATGGCAACCTCATGACAAGGTTTGTTTCTAAACCAACGCAAATGTGTCATGGATCTACTCGAGGAAGCTGAATTTACTAATTGCAAGCCAGTTGCCACCTTAATCAACAGCAAACTCAAGCTTACCATAGATGGTGAAGTACTAAAAAATGTCACATATTATAAAAGATTGGTTGGTAAGCTAATCTATCTTACCATCACTCGTCCAGACATTACTTTTGCTGTCAGCTTGGTCAGTCAATTCATACAAGCACCCACAGTTGAACGTCTCAGTATTGTTAAAAGGATCCTTCGCTATCTCAAAGAGTCCATCAATCGGGGTATTCTTCTGCATAACAATCATTCCACTGAGATTCATGCATACACTGTTGCTGACTGGGCAGGCAATGCAATTGATACAAAATCCACCACTAGTTATTGCACACTTGTTCGAGGCAACATTCTTACTTGGAAGAGTAAAAAGCAACAAGTTATTGCCCGCTCGAGTGCTAAAGCTAAGTACTGAGCCATGGTTACTACTACATATGAATTGATTTGGCTCAAAGGTCTCTTGTTTGACCAAGGGTTCTCGAGTACCACTCTCATGTCTCTCATGTGTGATAATCAAATAGCCATGCACATCGCTACAAATCCAGTTTTTCATGAAATGACCAAGCATATTGAAGTTGATTGTCACTTCATACGGGCTCAAGTTCAGTCATAACTCAGTCAAACAATTTTCACTCGTAGTTATGATCACTTGGCAGATGTGTTCACTAAGGCTCTATCATCTGCACATTTTCAGCGTCTTCTAGGCAAGCTTGGCTCGACTATACTACTCGATCCAGCTTGAGGGGGAGTATTAAGAGTTACTAACTAACCCTAGACAGATTATGTAGATTATGTAATCCGGAAATCATGGCATTTCTTTGTCAACTTTGGCTGCCTAATTGCAGCATGGGCTACTGTGTTTTCCTTGACAAAAAAGTGTAAATAACTCCTTACTTGTGATTGATTTCATCCAATTAAGGAGTATGGCTGGTCACTAGTATTTGGTTTAATCTCCTTCAATTAGGGAGTATGGTCAGTCTCTAAGGTTAAGTCTAAGGATAGTTGGTTGTAACTAGTCCTTCTTTCTTATATATATGTGTATCCTTGTACATTCAATACTTATGAAATATAAAAGAAAACTTAAACCAAATTGCAACAATTTCCTCCTTATTCTTCTTCATTTCTATATGGTATCTTCACCGGCAATTGGTGTATGTCTTTAATCCTGATTTTTTGTTGCTTTCATGTTCTCTTCTACTGATTCATGGTATAATTTCTTAATTCAGCTATCTCTTCTTCTGTGAAATTGGTTTTTTTCTTCTTCAGGAATTACAATATATTGAATCTTGAGTTGTTTCCATCATCTATTCGATAAAATGTGTGCCTGAAATTCTCTTCTTTCTTGTTAATTTCACTGGCAAATATCTTTCTTTAAGTCTGATTCTTCCCTATAATTGTTCAAGAAAGTGTTCTTTGAAACCCTAACTCTCAATTTCTTTGATATCTCATCTATAATTCAATTATTAATTCCAAGAATCAAGAAAGAATGGTGACTGCAACACAATTATAGATTGTTCAGTCTCCTATTATGAATTTAATCCCCAAGTGTTTCAACCTCTATGACTGTGAAACTTATGATCTGTTTAAACCAAATTCGCGCACCACTGAAGGTAGTGGAGATACATAAATTGGAGTAACCTGTAAAAGAACAAACAACTATGAGTAAGCAAAAGAAGGGGGAGGGGGTGTGTGTCGGCCAAAGGCTCTCCAACGGTCAAGTTAGTAAGACTCAAGCAGTGGGCAAGAAAGTTAGAGTGCGATGATTGTGTTACCAGAGATGAACCCTAGAAAGATATATTTATACTAGTCGGGAGAGCGACTTTTTAAGGATAGAATTGCCCCTAACTATGTATCTAAAAGGAACTTGTTCCCCTTGAGGATGGATAGTTATCCAGAAACCCTGCATTTCGGAGTAAGTTGGAATATTTATGTGATACTTGAAAGGCAAATGTGTTTTTATGTTTTGAAGGAATATTTATATGACAATGTGATACGTATATACTAATTTAGTATTATGTTTTTTATTTGCTTATTTATTGGTTTAAAATATATTTTCTTTAACGGGTTAGGTTATATTACCCGTTAATATTAATGGGTCGAGTTCGGGTCGAGTCATATTGCTTGTTCATTTTAACGGGTGTTACACAACATGACTCGTTATGATATCGAGTATGACACAAAAATGATACGAAAACAAAAAACATGACATGAATGTCAAGTCTACATCTCAGGACGCTCTAAACATCTCTGCAGAATGACTCGAACCCAAAAACCATCATCCTTCATGCAAATCTCACAAATAAGCTATGCAACTCAATATGCCAGGACAGCACGCTGGTTATTTATTACTTCGCTAATAAATCGCTTAGTAGAAAAATCTAAAACTTTAACACAAACAAGTTGAAAGACTCATGAACATCCTCCAATTTGAATCACCCTAAAATTTGTCTGTTTGATCACTTTTTACTGAAGAGGAAGTCGAAAGTCCTACATTAGAAATATAAACCAAAGTATAAAAATTTCACCTAAATTACCAATAAATTAATACTAAGAATATGGGGGTAAAATATATAGTATAATATCAACTTAACAATTTTAAAGCAATTTAGGAGCATTGTTAGTGCCTTTCAATACTTGACCTTCAATAGGCTAAACATTGCATTTGTAGTCAATCATTGCTACCAATTTATGCATCACCCTATGAAATCTCATGTTGTGCCAGTCAAGAGGATTCTAGGTTATCTTAGTGGCACCATTGATTTTGGCATTCATTTTCAACCTGGTAAATTACATCTTCAAGTAAACAGTGATGCTGACTGGGTAGAAGATCATAATAACATAAGTCCATTTCTGGTTATATAGTATATTGTGGTTCTAGTCCTATCTATTGGGTATAAAGAAACAACATGTTGTGTCTAGATCTTCTACTGAGGTAGAGTAAAGGGCTTTTGCCATGGCAGCAACAAAATTGGCCTAGATTTGGCAGTTATTGTGCGATATCCAAGTTCTTTTATTTACTCTTCCTATGATTTCCTGTGACAATATCTCAACTATATATTACATTGTCCTCTGATCCTATGTTTCATTCAAGGGTAAAACATATTGAGATAGATTATCATTTTGTGAGAAAAATAGTAACTTGAGGAGATTAAAATGTGCAACATGTTTTTGCTAATATATTAACTGAAAGGCCTGTCCACTTCTTTATTTGTGCAACATTGCTCCAATCTCATGCTTGGTTATAGTAAGTATGAGCTTGAGGAAGGGATGTAAAGGTATAAAAGATCATGATTCAACTCATGTTCAAAATGCTTCAGGTGCTGCCAATTGTCAAGATATTAGACAATGAATTCTTAAGTTTGTTATTACATGAGTGCTTAGTATGTACGAAATGTAGCTCATGTAAATATAATCTTTGTACATCATTGTTAATTAGTTAATGAAAGAACAGAAAATTTTATCCTCTCTTGCTCTTTTTTGATCTCTCTGAATTTGTAAATCTCCGTAGTTGTACTGCATACATTTTATGTTGGAAATGTGCCTTAAAGCCAATCATATGATGATACTTTACGGATATTCAACATGTTAAACTAATCTAGTTTAATACAAAAGCAAAGATTATTGTTTAAAGCCGTATCATATAAATGTTATATGCTTAAAAGATAAGTCCAAGGAAAATGTAATCGGGAGAATGTGATCTAAACAAATTAGATTCATGAGACCATTCTCTTTCATATGCATATCATAAACGTTCCTGATCATAGGATTGCTAATTAGGCATTGACAGTCCATTAAGATCAGTATGTGCTATGTCTTCTCTTAAAGAGAGTGACTGGTCTCAAGTCATTGGTGTGACTGGTCTCAAGTCATTGGTGTGACCGACATTAAGACAAGCATGTAGGTGCTCAATAGAGAATGAATTCATTAAACACAATCAACAAGGAGTTCTCATACTCATGTCACATGAGAACTCATGGTTAGGATAATGCAAAGTAGTCATTTGACCTGAGGCATCATAGTTGTCATGTGGTTATGTCCTTGATCTTTGACTATGTCAAAGTCACTCCATCAAAAGGTGTCCATAACATAGTTGGGGTTAAGCCACTTAGACATGGAGGCAAGTGAATGCACAATAAGGGATCTCTAACCTTCAAACTGTTTGAGGGAGAATACTCTATGATATGAGTAAGAATCTCTGGACAGAGTATGAATGAGATTTAAGAGGTCATTCCAAATCACATTCAAGGTAATCATATAAGTAAAAGAATCACATTGGATAGTAGACATGAATAAACTATCAAACCAAATAATCATATAAGTAAAAGAATCACATTGGATAGTAGACATGAATAAACTATCAAACCAAATAATGTGGTCAAGAGTATTGTATTAGAGAATGATTGTGTTGCATTCTAATCCTAAACTGAATAGGTTCTCCACCTCTTCTGATTAGCTTAGGTAACCATGATATAGTGCTAGGTGTCAATCATGGCTTGTGGAAGCCTTAAAGGTGTATAATCGCTAAAGGGAGAATTGAAAGTATATTTCAATTCACAAACAATTTGAAGAATTCTAATCGCCCACTGCCTCGCTAAAAGGAACCTAATGGATTGTACACCGAGTAAGGTAGAGATTGAAGAAATAACAAAGATGAGTAAGGATAATTAAATGGTTTAATTATCTATGGCTAGTTTGCCACTCCATTGTGAGGTGGTATAAAGGCAACTTTATAGCCATTTCATTCTTAAGGTTTTCTAAGGGAAGAGAAGAGAACACAACGCCCTCTCTTCTCTAATGAAGGCCGGCCACCCTAAAGGAACATAGCTAGCAATCTTCCTTCCTCTAGGTCACTCATCTCTTCATCAATGCTCTCCTTGGTGTGGATACTTAGAGGTTCTCTATTTTGGGAACTTGGAGAATCCGAATCCTTCATCCATCCAAGATGTCATGGAGCCAAGAAGCAAAGTTCCACCATCCACATCCATGGAGCCAAGGAGCAAGGAGACTAAGGAAGAAGGTCCTCACATGGGTGAATGTCCTTTGCTAAGCAAAGAGGTGCTTCGAAGGTATAAAAGTTTCTCAACTCTTTTCTTTAAGAGTTGAGTTGTGTCTTGGTTCACCACAATTACTAGGCCTTGAATTTCATTGGTAATGTTTTATTTTTGAGTGTATACAAGCATGATTCTGCCTTTTAATTGTTAATTGCATGCATAGATGTTGCTCAAATGAACTTGTTTTCACAAATATTTCCTTCATTTCCTTTTTTGTCTTCATTTCTATACTAATAAGTTGAGCTTCTTTCACAATTCTTGAACACAACGCATAATCAGGGCACAGAAAGAGGAGAATAACTTATGTATAATGGATTTGTTTGCATCATATTTCATCAATCCTGAAACTATCGAGGATCCGTCAATTGTATATCTTAAGAGACCTATTGAATATTTTGTATTGAGGCACTAGTCTTTCTAAATCGCATGAGTTTCTCTCCAATTAAGAGACAAATCATTATGCAACATATGTCAACACCAAAATAAAGTCCCTAGAGTCTCACATTGACCACAGCTGACAACGGATACCCTCCTTAACTGTAAAGGGAAATCATTATCTCACCATTAAGTTTCTTTAGATCTAAGACTCCATAATCTATATTTAGATCTTATTAATGATGATTATGCTTAAACCTTTGTATCATATAAACACTATATTATCAATGAAACTCTTCTATCCTCATGGACGTCGCCCAAATGGGGTGAACTATGTACAACTTATGTTTGTTTTTTCATCTTTTATCTCTATACACAATACGTACAACTTGTGTTTGCTTCTTCATCTTTTATCTCTCTGCACATTATCTTCACTTAGTCACCGAAGCAACTCTGCAAAGGTCATTCATTGACACTTAACGTTGATCCTAAGTTAACCTAATTTTGTGCATAAACATTTTTATTGATTATTCTATAAAAATAAAGCTTAGTATCCATGTCTAGTTTAATCTTAAGATTTAGCTAGTTAGATTTAGAGTAATTAAATAGTTCAAAATAAATAGGTACTTTTAATTTTCCCTTTGTCGTTGGTATTCGTTAGGGTTTTTCTCAAGCATCATGTTTAATTGACAATATGGGTAGTAGCCCAAAATCATATAAGCACATAGCAAATCTTGTCCCTCAACGATGTGGGACAACTCTCAACATGCCCCCGCACGTGTGGCGGATTTTCAAGCCTACACGTGGACAACAACTGGGTGATGTGGAGCGCGTGTGGCTGTTGGGCTTCACACGTGGACAACCTAGCTCTGATACCATGATAAAATTGAGGTTCAACCATAAAACCAATTGGCAATATGGGAAGTAGTCCAAGATCATATAAGTACATAGCAAACCTTGTCCCTCACCGATGTAGGACAACTCTCAACATGTATGCATTGCCAAGCAGCGCCTTAATCAGTCCACTAAAAGAATAACTTGAGATGAAAAACTTACATACATTATTGTTTAGGGGGGTAATATTCACACACTTTTTTTTACTTCTCACACACTATTTTTATTTTTAACCGTCAGATCTGATGAATTGAAAAAGATCAAAAAACAGAAATTAACGAAGAGTTTGTGAGAATTAAAAAAGAATATGTAAATAACACATCTCTATTGTTTATTGAACCGAAATGTCATGATTACAGGGAATCGTTCCAATATAAGCCTTCGTCGTGGAAGGAAAACGGGTCCGTACGTGGGACCCAATCAAATCTTTAAAAAGGGCATAGTTTAAAGGATAAAGGTAAATGAAAAGCGGTTTCGGTATCGTACTGAGAAAAAGTGAGATGATATTGTGGGCGTTGTTAGATTCTTGTATTCATGCAAATGCAAACGCCACAATCATGTTCGAATACCACCAACCAACGGCATCTCTTTCTGTAACTCTCGCCCTCACAACCAAAACCGCTGGTTTTTTTTCTATTTGAATTTGTAGCTCAACGCAAATTGTTTCATGCGTCTATTAATTCTATTAATCCCACCCAGCACCTATGTATCCGACTCCTATGCACATTATTGTTTCAATAATTCATTAATTTTATGGTGCACATTGAATTGAAAAACTGCCAAATTTACTCATTCGTTTATATAATTAATTCTCTCTTAAAATTTAGATTGATTACAACTTAACAAAATAATTTATAAACTACATATGTCAAATAATGTAGGTCAGAGAATAGTTTCATCGTATGTCAAATTTTGGCAGGCATGACCCATGTATCCTATTTCCATGTGATTTTTATGGATAAGTTTGCTTAAAGTTCACGTTTGACATGTTTGTCTCATGTAAGTTATTAATAGTTCTTAAAAAAATTCGTTTGATTACTTTGATATAAAAAAAATATCAAATTTAAGAAGTTAATTGTTTTATATTTATTTATTATTATCATAAAAATTTAAATATTAATCTAAATTCATAGTTCGATAACTAACTCCTTTTAGTCAAATAGTATTTCTCCCAAATGTTGAAAGAGATCTAAAATTTAAATCTCGTCCCTTTGATACAAAAATCCACCATGAACATAAATCAATTTTTTTTTAAGTAAACTTTCATATAAATAATAAATAAGAAGGATTACATCTAAAAGGGAGAAAACTTAGTCCCCCTCAGAACATGAGCTAAGAAAACTTAAATACAAAATAGCAAGGTAAAACCCAGCCTAACAAAATTGCAAATTGGATGGTCTACTCTAAATTTTGCCAAACAAGCAACCACATGATTACCTTCTTGAAAAATATATGTTAACTCTGATGCACATAGAAGAGAGCAAAGCTCGACAATTCATCCAACGAACTCTCAAATGCTAAGGAACGCGATAGTGAGAAGCAAAAATGAAAAGAACAACCAACAATTAGTCACACTCAATCTAAAGGGAACAACAACCCTTTTCCCAAGCTAAGTTTACCACATGGATTATATAGCATACAATTTAGATCCTAAAGAAGTAGCAAAAACATCCTAGGCATGAACCAAAATGATCACGAAAGAATACCATTAGAACCAGCCAAACCCGATGATTCACGAGTTGTAAAAAATAATTATGATTTTACTTCCACTACCAGAAACTACCATTTGCTCGACAAAAGTTTGCCTGACAAACCACTTTTCGTCGGGTCAAGGAGCTTTACCCGGCGAAAAAAAAAAGTGATCAGGCAAACTTGGTCAATAGGATTTTGTTAGAGGCTTTGCTCGATGAAAACATTTCGCAAGGCATAGTTTATTTCATAGGGTAATGTTTTGGCGCCAAAGGGAAAAATTGTCGTGTATTATGTTGACGAAAGTTTAGTTCACCAGCTTATAGAAAGTTTTTTGATGAACCATTTCATCAGGCAACGTGTGTTAACCGTTAGGCAAAGGTCCACAATGCCCTATCAAAAACCTCATAAATACTTTTTTTACTTGATAGTGTTCTTAGCTTTGCCCAGCAACCGTTTTCGTTAGGAGAAACTAGGGGTGGGTTCAAAAAACCAAAAACCGAAAAAACTGAACCGAGGCAAAAAAAGCCGAACCGAAAAAAAAATCAAACCGAAAATGTCGAACCAAACCGAACCGAATCTGGTTGGTTCTGTTTCAATTTTTGAGGTTTGAAAACCGAACCGAACCGAAATATATTTTAATCATTAAAAAAATTTTAAAAAATATACCCAAGGGGGTTTGAACCCATTCCCACTTAGTTGAGTATCTTCCCCTTAAACCATTTTGACAGCAAGGTTTTTCTTGCTAATACCTTATGAGTGGCATATTTATAAAACGGGATCCTAATAGGTTATCAATTCTCATCTTCCATCCAATCCCAACTTCTCTTAACCTAGCCGAAAAAAAAGTCATATTTCCCAATTCCCATCTCTTTGTTTCTCTCCCTCCCCCTCCCTCCCTCCAACCAAACACAACCAAAACCCATAAATCCTACCTCAGATCAAGCTTACCCACTTCCCCAACCTTCAATTCCCACCTCCCTTCAACAGTTCAACATTTTGTTTTGTTCTCCTTTGCAAGTTCATTGGATTTGACGAAACGAGTTTTGTTTCTTTTACCACTGACTACTACTTAACTTTTGTTTCTTTTTTTTTTTTTTTTTTTTTTGTGTAAAGCTTTGCTTTGCTACCTTTTGGATTATGTTAAAATGCATAGTTCATTGTCGATCTCAGAATACCGTTTTTGCAAATTTAGATTCCATGTTGTAGGTTTATTTCTCACTGAGAATGCTTAAGGCAGGGAAGCATGTTCAAGCTCCAGATTAAAAAAAAAATCATGGAAAGAACCGAACCAGGCCAAAATCGAACCGAAAAAAGCCAAAACCAAAGAAAAATTGAACCGAACCAAACAGTAATTTCGATTTGGTATTCGGTTTTGGCCAAAAACCGAACCCACCCTTAAGAGAAACCATAAAAAGATTTGGGCCTTCTCTTTCTCATTCTCAATTTTTTTTCTTCTTCCACCCAGCGCTACGTTGCTCTCTTCCTCAAAAATTGATGATTTTTCAAGGCCAGCGTAAGACGAATAAGAGTATGCCTACCTCAGAAGTTCGGTCATGGACTCAACAACCTCTATAACAGAGCTAACTAAATGAATCAGCGATGCCATCATCATCCTGCCCTAAAATGAGTGGGCGAAGTCAGTTGACTTCACTAAGATAGACCATTCTTGTTCAACAAGATTCGGGAACCAAATCCAGTAGGAATCAGCAGGTTTCCTATAATCTTGGAGTCTTTACAATCTAAGGATTAGAGTGAGCTGTACGTAATAACACACTTAAGAGGATACAATATCTACTTCCTAGATATCCTCATGGATTCTCCTGGTTTAATACGAATTTCGACTATCCTAAAAGGTTATCTCCTTGACTGGTATAAATCCACCCTTCTAGGGTTCATCTCTTGTAACACAATTTTTGCACACTTCTTCTCTTGCCTACTCCTTGAGCCTTAATATTGCTTACTAACTTGACTGTCGGAAATGAAGGAAATATTTGTGAAAACTATTTCATTTGAGTAGCATCAATGCATGCAATTAACAATTAAAAGGCGGAATCATGCTTGTATGCACTCAAAAATAAAACTTTACCCATGAAATTCAAGGCCTAGTAATTGTGGTGAACCAAGACTCAACTCAAGAACAAAGTGAGTTGAGAAATATTATAACTTCATTGATTCCTCTTTGCATAAGCAAAGGCTAATCACCCAAGAGATAGGGCCTTCATTCCTTACTTCTTAGCTCCATGGATTTCTTGGAGGAGGATGGATGAATGGATTCTCCAAGTTCCCAAAATACGGAACCTCTAAGTCTCCACACCAAGGAGAGTGTGGAGCCAAAAATAATCACAAGGCGACACGTGGATCTTTGGATAAAAAAGGACAAGAATACCCTTGAGGCATATTGGGATTCCTACGCGCAAGCAGCATGCAATTATCCCTCAACCAAGTCAAAAGTGCCCAAAATAGGTATCAACTTAAAACCTAATTTATTCATATATTTCCCATTTCATTATTTAGCTAATCAATTAGATAAATAATATACTTATTCCCTTCATATTTCCTAAAATCATAATAATTGACTAATTAAGGGATTAATTACCTAATCAATCCCTTAATTATCAATTGAAACACCCATCCAAACCTAAAACTACTAAAGTGGCCGGCCAATCCCATCAAGAAAAGTAAACCATCTTATTCTCCACCTTTTCCACTATTTTCCCTTTTTAATTACCCTAATTAACTAGCCAATTAATTCCAAAAACCACCAAAACATTCATTTTATGTTTAAATAGCCAAATAAATTGGCTAATTAAACCTAAATCAAACAAAAAAACCCTAGCTAGGCCGGCCACCCCTATCCCTATAAATGGATTCCCATTTTCACCAAAAGATCATTCCAATCCTCTTGCAAAAAATACTAAACACTCTAAACACTTTTTCTCTCTAAAATTCTAACTTTGGCATCGGAGGTTCTTCGGCCAAAGCCCCCCCCCATTCATCGTGGGCGCGTGAGGCTCTTGGCCTTAACCTAAGGTGTTAATTGTTTTGTAGGTGCAAAATTGTCCAAGATCAAGGAGGGAGAAATTTGCATCCACAAATTGGTGCTTTCATTGAGAGTTGAAATCCATACTCGTAGAAGACTCTCGCACAAAAAGGTTTTTTCTTTATTTTCTAGTCCATTTGAATATTTTTCATATGTTCTTATTATTAGAATTTTTTACTTGTAAAGGTTCTTTGATAAAACGTATAAGCAAAATATAATGGTTAGAAAATTCCACAAGTGAAAATTCTAATGTTCAAGAAATGGGATTGCGGAGGTCTGTGAGGCTAAATGCGACAATAAGTGGAGCAACACCACCACCACGAGTTTCCACCATGGGAACCACCACGGTGACTACCTCGGTAGCCACCCGTGGCGAGGTCCATGGTGCCTTCACCACGGCTCGAGCCGTGCCATCCAAGGCTCACAGCACCAAGGCCACGGCCCAAGTCGTGCCATCCAAGTTTGTACGGGCCCGGGCCCAAGCCTCGCATTTGCATGCATCACATACTAAGCAGCCTGCTTCCGTCGAGCAGCCCACTCTCGTGGCCCAACCTGCTCCCGCCAAGCAACCTGCTCTCGTGGCCCAGCTTGCTCCTGCCAAGCAGCCTGCTCTCGTGACCCAGCCTACTCCCGACGAGCAGCCCACTCCCGTGGTCCAGCCTGCTTTCGTCGAGCAGCCCACTCCCGTGGCCCAGCCTGCTCCCGTCGAGCAGCCCACTCTCACTGCCCAACCTGCTCCTGCCGAGCAACCTGCTCTCGTGACCCAGCCAGCTCCCGACGAGCAGCCCACTTCCGTGGCCCAGCCAACTCCAGTCGAGCAGCCCACTTTCACGGCCCATCCTGCTCTAGTGGCTTTCCAAGCAGCCCAAGTCGGCCCAAGACTATCTCAACCATCCAGACCTACCATCGAGCCGGGGGCATTCTCACCATATTTTTTCGCGGATTTGACATTTCCCAACTCAAATTTCAGGCCCGGAGTCTACCACCTTTCCATTGCCCAAGGAAACGCATTCATTCCAAGCTCTTCCAATTCAAATGGCGAACAACACTTGTCTCGACAAGTCATAGAGTTGACGAGCACCCTTGCACAATAGACAACCTTGGTGAATCAACTTTTGCAACGCATTAGGATCTAACGTGCCCCGGATGAGGTATCCCGAAGTAGGACAAGGGCAGATGGACCTTTCCAGCAGCGTCCCGGCAAGCAGCCACTCGACCAGCCACGAGCTGAACGTTTGGGCAGTGTACATTCCCGTCTTAGCGCGTGGAAGAGCACGCACTCTCGACTAGGCCCACGGATGAGCATACATTCACGGTTGGGGTCATACTCCGATAATCAACATGAGCAACCTTCCGGACAAATTGTCCATTCGCAGCTAAGCCCACAAGGAGCATCCTCCACCTTACATCAGAGTAGGCAGCACGACGGACGGAGAGAAGCAGTCACTCAATCCAGCTCAAGTTCAACCAGCAGCCTGTGAAGAACTCGTTCACCTGCTAAGAACGCACCACATGCACTGCATCTGCGGCGTAGACGAGCCAAACATATGGAAGAGCAGCCTAGACCAGCAAGTCATGGCTGGGGGCAGCCGAGAGCTCCACTACCCCAACAAAGGTAAATTTAGGAAAAAGTAGAGAGACTATTAACCAAGCGATTGCATGATTTCCAACGCAACGAGGTCACCGACGAGGCACTACGGCTGAACATGACCAACATAAGCAGGTCACCCTTCACGGACAAGATCGACTAAGCAGAGCCTCCACACGAGTTCAGCATGCCACATTTCACATCTTTCAAAGGGGATGAAGACCCGGAGAGACACTTAAAGCGTTATTGAAGCGCAACGATCCTTATCGAAACTACGATGATCTCATGTGCAAGATATTCGCCACCACTCTACAAGGCGAGGCGCAAGATTAGTTCTACACCCTGCCGCCATAATCCATCCAGAATTTCTACGAACTTTCTTTGGTTTTCACCAAAGAATATTCATCTTATCGCTCGATCAAAAAGAAGTCTGACCATTTGTTCGACGTCAAGAAGAACCCAAATGAGTCGCTTCGCGACTATATGAGGAGGTTCAAAGTAGAGAAGGCAAAAATAGTCGGATGCAACGACTCGATAACTAAAGCAGCCTTCCAAAAAGAACTTCCAGCAGACCACCCACTATTCGGAAAATTGATCATGAAAGAAGATCTAACTTTGGCAGACTCTTTTGCTTTGGCAGAGAAGCATGCACTTTGGGATGAGGCTCGCCAATGCACATTCAAGGACTTGAAGAAGTACCCGACATCACCTCCCTAGAAGCAGCGGATGACTTATTCGCATGTTTGACGGTATCTAAAGTAGCAATAAGCTATACCATCATGCGAGAAGAGCTGGGGGCCCGACTACTTGTATTCTACAGTTCAAAAGCTCTCCTCGATGCTATTAAAAATTCAAAAGCTAACTTTGGCGATAATTGTTGTAACCCAAAAGCTTAAGTTTTACCTTCAAACGCAAGCAGTCATCATCATGACGCACTATTATGCCGAATCCAAACCGGTGACGATAAAGGCGTAGACCCTGGCAGATGTAAAGTTTTCTGACGAACGCAACAACTCAGCCCAACGACGCCCCGAAGGCAGCCGAGCACACTTTAGCCACACATGTTCCCTCAATGGAGATTTCTGGCATTTGCATGTCGACGGCGCATCCAACTACGAAGGCTCATGAACAGTCATGGTTCTTGCCAACCCAGACATTTCAATGCTCAAGCAGACGATCACTCTAAACTTCAAAGCATCTAACAACGAAGCAGAGTACGAAGCCCCACTAGCAGGCCTTCGAATGACAAAAGACTTGGTGGTGAAAAAGCTTTCCATTCATTTCGAGTTCTAGCTAATCACCAACCAGACTACCAGGGGCAAAGGCATGATGATCGTGGCAACCGACTACTTCACCAAATAAGTCGAAGCAAAGCCCATGACGATCATGGTTCAAACGGACATAGAGCGATTCATATGAAGGAGTATCATTTGCCGATTTGGCATCCCTTAATCCATCGTCACCGACAACGGCCCGCAATTCGTGGGCAAAGATTTGACGAAGTTCTTCTAAAAATATGGCATCAAGCAGCGAATGTCTACGCCAAGATATCCTTAAGGCAATGGGCGGGTCAAAGAATCCACTAAGATGATCATCGACTGCCACAAGAAATCCCCCACCAATAGGAAAAGAAAATGGCCAGACGAACTCCAAGGATGTCTATGGGCATATCGCACAACCAAAAGACGAGCAACCGAAAGGAGATGACCACAACCTTAGATCTGGCAGAACAGAGGCGCGAACAAACTATCACTCGCATTGCAACCTACCAGCATCAGCTCCTCTCCAGCTACAATAAAAGGGCCAAGATCCGGCATTTCTAGCCCAGAGATCTGGTCATAAGAAAAACCTTCATCTCTGCCAGCAGAAAAGGCCCCAAAAATATGGATCACATCTGAGAAAGTTCGTACAAGATCAGCAGAGTAGGTGGCAAGAACAATTACACCCTCGCCACCATAAAACGACAAAAAGATCGAAAAACAGTGGAACGCCTACAATCTGAGGAAGTACCATGTGTGACTTCTCGCTACATCAAAGCCCGAAGACTCAAGCAGCTCGACGGGCACTACCTCACCAGCCGAGGATTATCCAGTTGTTATGCAGTTCTTACCTTACATCTAAGTTCTCGTTCGTTTAACTCATTTTTCAATGAGGAATTCAGAAGTAATCACGACTTGGCTTGGCTGCATGCTTACAACAACTGATCACTCCTACACTTCAAAAGAAGACCGCGCCCTTCTTAGGGACTTACCGCAGGAATTGCGCCCCTCGAGGGACCAACCATGCTCTCTAGTGCGAGCGGGTAAACTAATTGCTCTCCAACACGAGAGGGTAAACCAATTCCTCGAAAGCCACATGGATCAGCTCTCCAAGAATGGGAGGATAAACTCTACACTCTGAATATCCAGACGTGGATGAGCCGGGCTGCCCTAATATAACTAGATGCACGATGGCTTACGCCGGGATTCCTAGAAGTAGCCGTAATGGTCTTTTTCAAGGCTTAGCTAACTGAAGGATTTTGGGTATCTTGGCCTAATCCGTGGGGAACCGGGCCCTAGAGACGGAGAGTGCACATTACGCAGTACATCTGATGAACGGCTGCCCTGGAATCCTAAAGCTGGTACTGAGTGCACTAAGGTAGCCTACGGATTCTGAAAGACTGCCTACGGCTTGCCCTTCGAGCAATAAAGCCGCACTAGACTTATACAACTACACATTCTTGTGAAAGGTTAAACAAGCTAGCACGTATATACGAAGTTTTATCCACTGCCAACATGATACGTAGTCGATAAGCTTCACCTCTGCCAAGCGCGGAACAACCTACACCAAGTCCTAAAGTGTTATGATACTTGCTACGCAACCTACGGAATTGGAGAAAGTCAAGGTTAACAGCCTAGTGGTTACGCGGACTTGTCTACTTCTGTAAGTAAGGCATCCGGCTGCCAACCCAATGGCTAACAACTTTGCAAAGTTCTACACCAACACATACGGCTGCATAGGCTACGCGAGCTTGTCTGCTTATAAAAAAGTAGCATGCTTGCCACTGGTCTATCAAGTCTAAAGGTTAGGGCATGAACAAAAGAAGGAAAAATGAAGAAAAGCTAAGGAAAACATGTTTATAAACAATTAGCAAAGGTCGAAGGAGTTCAAGCAAAACAAGAGCTACAAGGAAAAACAAAGAAAATCTTAAAGGCTACCTAGATGACTACACTTTAGCAGCCTGGACATCCCACGACTATTCGGTCGCCACACCTTCAGCAGTCGCGAAGCTCTTAGCAGTGGCATCACCCCCGACTGCTCCAGTCTGGGCACCAACTTCTCCAACTACTTCACCAATACCAACATGGACGCGTTGCAGCTCATCCACTTCTTTCTTCAAACTTTCGTTGATCTTCAGTACACCTTGAAGTTCCAACACTTGGGGTTCAAGCCTATCGATGATTCTCTTGAAATGGATCACCTTGAAGTAGCAATCAACTTTTCATCATTTGCATAAGCAGCGAAAGAAGTCTTTGGTTTTTTCTCAACCGGCATCTCTTGAGCAGGCAAGGAAGATCCATTTTCCCACCTTCACTTGCAGCAGGATCCACAACGGTGATTGGATGAGCCAATGCATCCGCCTTAGTCCTATTCACCTCTTATTTTGGGAGCAGCCCACGTTTCTCCTGACGAAGAGAGTTAAAGCAGCTAACGACATTCGTAGTACCCAGCAGGGGAGTTCAACCCAACATTCCCGCAGCTCATGAGGCCCGCAACCTCTTCATTTATTTCAATCACCTGCCTGGCCCGAGTCAGGTCCAAGAGCCCAAAGGACATGAGCCATGCGGCTCGCCTAGCACTGCACCCCAGCGCCACAATCCGCAACCCCAGCCGCACAAGCTGCCCTTGGCTCAAGCCAAGCCAAGCTGCCCAAGCAGTGGTCTCTGCCACGACATCTCATCGGCCCATGCCAAGCAAACTCCTGGCTCCTGCTAGCCGACGTGCCGCACCACCCTGACGGCTGCCCCGCAATAGCACTATCCAAGAAGAAGGCAAGAAAAATTAAATTTTTCTTACATCGGTGCGGCACGGAGAAGACGAAGAAATCAACGAAAGACGGTCCTTTGCACAGGCAAGATGTAGAAGATTGCTAGAGGAGGGGGAACAAATATCCTCTAACTTTATCTCTCTTGTAGGGTAGAATAAATTGCTCTCCAAAGTTGATTAAATAACCCACTTAAGGTGGACTTAAATAGGCTTTGAGAGAAGTTTATTTCCCTTTCCTAGAAGGACCTAATTTCCAATTAAAGAGAGAATCAACATCAAAATAGGAAGCAATCATGCGTTTCCTGAAGCAAGAAGATCTCTACACCTGCTGCCCTTTCTTACGAGCAGCCCAACAGGTGTGGTGGCATTTGTGGGGCCAAAAATAATCACAAGGCGACACGTGGATCTTTGGATAAAAAGGGACAAGAATACCCTTGAGGCATACTGGGATTCCTACGCGCAAGCAGCAGGCAATTATCCCTCAACCAAGTCAAAAATGCCCAAAATAGGTATCAACTTAAAACCTGATTTATTCATATATTTCCCATTTCATTATTTAGCTAATCAATTAGCTAAATAATATACTTATTCCCTTCATATTTCCTAAAATCATAATAATTGACTAATTAAGGGATTATTTACCTAATCAATCCCTTAATTATCAATTGAAACACCCATCCAAACCTAAAACTACTAAAGTGGCCGGCCAATCCCATCAAGAAAAGTAAACCATCTTATTCTCCACCTTTTCCACTATTTTCCCTTTTTAATTACCCTAATTAACTAGCCAATTAATTCCAAAAACCACCAAAACATTCATTTTATGTTTAAATAGCCAAATAAATTGGCGAATTAAACCTAAATCAAACACAAAAACCCTAGCTAGGCCAGCCACCCCTATCCCTATAAACGGATTCCCATTTTCACCAAAAGATCATTCCAATCCTCTTGCAAAAAATACTAAACACTCTAAACACTTTTTCTCTCTAAAATTCTAACTTTGGCATCGGAGGTTCTTCGGCCAAAGCCCCCCCCCATTCATCGTGGGCGCGTGAGGCTCTTGGCCTTAACCTAAGGTGTTAATTGTTTTGTAGGTGCAAAATTGTCCAAGATCAAGGAGGAAGAAATTTGCATCCACAGAGAGCATTAAGGAAGAGATGAGTTACCTAGAGGAAGAAAGATTGCTAGCTATTTTCCTCTAGGGTAGCCGGTCTCCTAAGAGAAGAGAGAGCTTTGTGTTCTCATCTTTTCTCTCTAGAAAACCCCTAATGAACTTTTTGGCTATAAAGTCCTTTATATAGTCACTTCACTTAAGTGACAAAAAGAACCAAAACCCATTCATTTACAATATGGCCGGTTTTAAGCCCAATGGGCCCTTTTGACTCTTTAGTCATTAAGTTGTCATACAACTTAAGTTAATAGGTTTGACGGTTCTAAGCCCAATGGGCCTTGAGGTCGAATAATTACTCAAAAGTTAAAAACGAACTTATTCGTTTGATTAATTAACATACTAATTAATCCTAGCCATAAATAATTAAACCATTTAATTATCCTTACTCATCTCCGTTGTTTCTTCAATCTTTACCTTACACGGTGTACGATCCATTAAGGTCCTTTTAGTGAGGCAGTGGGCGATTAGAACTCTTCAAATCAATTGTGAATTGAAACATACTTTCAATTCTCCCTTTAGTGATTATACACCTTTAAGGCTTCCACAAACCATGAGTGACACCTACCAGTATATCATGGCTACCCAAGCTAATCAGAAGAGGTGGATAACCTATTCAATTTAAGATTACAATGCAATACAGTCATTCTCTAATACAATACTCTTGACCATGTTGTTTGGTTTGATAGTTTATTCATGTCTACTATCCAATATGATTCTTTTACTTGATTACCTTGAATATGATTTGGAACGACTTCCTAAATCTCATTTATAATCTGGCCAGAGATTCTTAATTATATCATAGAGTATTCTCCCTCAAACGGTTTAAAGGTTAGAGATTCCTTATTGTGCATTCACTTGCCTCCATGGCTAAGTGGCTTAATCCCAACTTTGCCATGGACACCCTTTGACGGAGTGAATTTGACATAGTCAATGATCAAGGACCTAACCACAACACAACTATGATGTCTCAGGTCAAAGGACTATGTTGCATTATCCCAACCATGAGTTCTCATGTGACATGAGTATGAGAACTCTTTGTTGATCGTGTTTAGTGGACTGATTCTCTATTGAGCACGTACATGCTTGTCTTGGTGTCAGTCATACCAATGGCTCGAGACCAGTCACTCTTTCTAAGAGAAGACATAGCACGTACTGATCTTAACGGACTGTCAATGCCTAATTGGCAATCCTATGATCAAGAATGTTTAAGATATGTATACGAAAGAGAATGGTCTCATGAATCTAACTTCTTTAGATTGCATTCTCCCATTTACATATTCCTTGGACTTATCGTTTAAGCATATAACATTTATATGCGATGGCTTTAAAAAATAATCTTTGCCCTTTATATTAAACTAGATTAGTTTAACATGTGAAATGTCCGTAAAGTGTCATCATATGATTGGTTTTAGGGCACATTTCCAACAGGAAAACCTTAGACCGACACACCTCCTAGTCCTAGGCTTACTCACGGTTGCGTGATCTTTTATAGGTAAATGGATTCAAGCATCTCTGCCATTCACGGTGGTGCGCAAATTTGGTTTCAACAATTAGTTATTTCATTAAGAGTTAAACTCAAGAACCTATCCACTAGATCACTTTACCCTAACAATGAACGTTGAAGAAAGCTCTGTCAATACTGGCATAGACCAAGCACCTGATGGCAGCCCAGCCACAGATGACGCATATGGTCGTGCTAAAAGGCCCCATTTTTATATGGAATAGGTATGTGATACTTTGATGAAGATCACTGTTAGAACCAAATCTGCGCATCTCTGTGAACAGTGGTTAAACACAATACGAGTAAACCTGAGCAACCTACAAAACAGTAAAACAACCATATGCGAACCTTAAGGTGAGGCAATGTGCCAGCCAAAGGCTCTCCAACGGCCACATTAGTGAATGATTTGAGACTTAAGCAGTGGGCAAGAGAATTCAAGTGTATAGATTGCGTTACCGTGGATAAACCCTAGATGTATGTATTTATATAGTGGGAGATATACCTTTTTAGGATAGAACCTCGTTCTAAGTCAGAAGAATCCTAGAAGATATCTAGTAAGTAGATATTGCATCATCTTAGAAGTTGTGATTACTTGTAGCGCACACCTATCCCTAAGTTGTAGGGACTCCGAGACTTATAGAATCTGATTGTGTCCGTATCGGATTAGATCGTGTGTCTTGTTGACCAAGCATGGTCATCTAGCAGAGTCGCTAGGACTCCGCCTAGTGCTCCAAAGTAGAGTGATGGTGGCACCCTACTCCATCTAATACAGCTCTGCACGAAGCTGGTAAGTCTATGACTGGACTTCTGAGGTAACTATATTTAGATTAGCCTTACTCCATCCTGGAAAATTATGGCCACCAATCAACTCTATTTTTTTGACAAATTGCAGCATGCCTATAATACCTCCTGCATGGAGAACCACGCGAACTTGATGGATGTGGAGAAAAGAATGAAGG
This sequence comes from Malus sylvestris, assembly GCF_916048215.2. Classification (NCBI taxonomy): domain Eukaryota; kingdom Viridiplantae; phylum Streptophyta; class Magnoliopsida; order Rosales; family Rosaceae; genus Malus; species Malus sylvestris. Next base: position 29,629,913 of record NC_062274.1, on the reverse strand, counting down.
CTTTGGAGAACTCCACCTAGACCACCCGCAAAAACTTAAATCTCTATCTCAAGTTATGGTAATATTAGCACCATAACCCTAACGGACAACCCATCGACCCAACCTCTACTTGAACTCCAGTAGACATGGCTGATCCTAGTACTAGCTTGTCTCATGATGGCCAAATCGTCAATCGCACCACTACGGACAGGATGCTAGCTTTGCAGGACTGAAGACCCTCAGATGACACCAGGGCACATCAGATGCAGTGTGATAACCTGTATTTTATATTTTCAACTAGTAGGACTTACCTATATTTGGATCAAATATTTAAGCCCTAGTTTTCACTAGT